>NC_080068.1:2993695-3732210 GCF_949987535.1 Balaenoptera acutorostrata | reverse complement strand
TCAAAATCTTCTCATTTATTAGGAGGCTCTAAGCTCAACCTTCCCTAACCCCGCGAGCACTGCTGAGGGTGACACACTCACCGAGTCCTGAACATGAGGGCAGGGTCCATGTTCACAGAGGCCATTCGGCCAACGTGACGAATTTCTTTTGCAATCATTCTTAGCTTCTCAAAATTGACCAGCCCGTCAACTTTGGAGTCGTTCCCTGTAATTGGCAAAGAAGGAAAAGGGAATCACGTGGCATTTACCCTATGCCTTCACAAGTGGAGACAGAAATCTTCCAACTTATACTTACCCTCGTGAAGGAACGTGAGGTCCTTCTTGATCACCGGGAACAGGGGGATGATGGGAGGCTGTAGGTTTTGGCTGTTGAGGACATTGCGGTATTTTGCCATGTTTCTGGAAGGATCAAACAGGTCTTGGAGATCTTGAAACAGCTTTTCGTATTTATTGGGCAGTTTTTCCCAGGTGGTTCGCAGTCTTGCCACTGGTGCCAGGTTTAGGCCGCTGAGGGGGGAAAAAAGAAAAGCGGTATAAAGTTAAATGACTCATCCTTACGAAGTAAGTAAAAGAGCATGTTGTTTATTTCTTAACATGTAACAGCTCTGTGTGAATGCTGTGAATACACAGCAAAGTACAGGATTCATAAGAGCGTTAATATTCTGGGTAACGAGAATTGAAGCTGGACCCAGGGACAGGGCCGAGGGGTTTTACTCTTCTTCCCTTTACACCCTCCTGGTCTGTTCTGTGACCAGAACAACTGGAATGTCAGGTGTCCTGAGGGCAGGGCTGTGTTTCGTTGCTTCATCTCCATACATAAAGTGCTTGGTGGCAAGCAGCCGTCTGATAAAACAGACTGGACAAATATCCTGGAGCAGCAACATGAAACAAAAGCCATAAGAACAGGAAGAGTAACAGATATCATATATTAACGCATATATGTGGAATCTGAAAAAATTGGTATAGACCGTCTTATCTACAAAGCAGAAATAGAGACACAGACGTAGAGAACAAATGTATGGATACCAAGGGGGAAAGCAGGGGGGAGGGGGAGGGGAGGAACCAGGAGATTGGGATTGACATGCATACGCTATTGATATTACGTATACAATAGACAACTGATGGGAACATACAGTAGAGCACAGGGAACTCTACTCAGTGCTCTGTGGTGACACAAATGGGAAGGAAATCCAAAAAAGAGGGAATATATGTGTACGTATCAATGATTCACTTTGCTGTACAGCAGAAACTATCACAACATTGTAAAGCAACTATACGCCAATAAAAAGTAAAAAAAAAAAAAAACCAATAAGAGAATGATCAAACTCCTAGACAGAAAAAATGACTAACTGAATCATCGCCAGCAACATCAATATTGCTCATTGTTTCAGTCTGCACTTTCTTCCAGCCTCAGTCTAAGCACTTAAAAGGGAAGAAAAGTAACATTTACTAGGCATCCCCCTGCTCTGTGCTGGCTGAAACTCCACATACCTTATGTCATTTAGTCTACTTGATAACTCTTTGGGTCACTGTTATTTTATAAAGAAATAAACCGACTTTCAGAGAAGTTCAAATAATTTGCCCAAAGTCACAGAGCTAAAAAAGTGGTGAATATAGATTTTCTGGGCTTTAAATCAGCATAAAAGAGAATTTTTTTTTGAAGTATAGCTGATTTACAATGTTGTGTTAGTTTCAGGTGTACACAGCAGAGTGATTCATCATATATACATACACACACACACACACACACACACACACATATCTATGTATGTCTATTCTATCTATATATAAAAAGAATATCTATTCGTTTTCAGATTCTCTTCCCTTATAGGCTATTACAAAATACTGAGGAGAGTTCCCTGTGCTATACAGCATGTCCTTGTTGGTTATCTATTTTATACATAATAGTGTGTACATGTTAATCCCAAACTCCCTGATTTATCCCTCCCCCACCTCTTCCCCCTTTGCTAACTATCCATTTGTTCTGCACGTCTGTGAGTCTGTTTCTGTTTTGTAAATAGGTTCATTTATATATATATATATATTTTAAGATTCCACGTATAAGCGATATCGTATGATATTCGTCTTTGGCTGGCTTACTTCACTTAGTGTGATCATCTCTAGGTCCATCCATTACAAGAGATTTTAAATTAAGGATTAAGATTAGGATTCAGAGAAAAAGAATTGTTCCATATGATGCAATTCAAAACTACGACACTCACACAGAGCACATGGCTTTCAGGGATCGATACATTTTTTAAACCTGCAAACTGAATCGAACCTTACAACAAATATGCTCTTACCTGATGATCGCGAACATGGAGTTAAAATTCTTGCACTCCCTGCAGTGCAGAGCTATCTTGATGAAATGCTTGATGATCTTCATCCTCTTCAGCTGGTTCGTCTCCCGCAGAATCTCAGAGGCTACCCAGAACGTCTCCTGGTTAATGACTTCCTCGAATTTCTTCAGGTTGGCGCAGCTGGTTTTCGACCTGAGCTTGAATAAATCATCTATATACTCAGTGGGCTCGACGTTGCGGAAGAGCTCGAAGTTCCGCATGGAGAGCTGAGTGGCCGCCTCTACGGTGCTGAGCTGCAGCAGGGAGATCTGGCTCTCCCTCAGCAACTCCTGAGCGTCCTCGTCCGAACAAAGCGTCTCTGTCTCCATGTTGTTTTTCAAGTAATACCTGTGGGAGACACAGAACTCAGAGCCTAGGCAGCAGTCCCGCGATCCTCCCTGAACGAACAGTGCTGTCTGCTCAGCGGTGGTGAGAGCTCTGCACTCAATGACGGAAGGACAGACAGAGAAGGCAGCCGCTCCTCGGTCACCAGATCACAGAACCCGGCCCAGACGCCACCGACAGAGACTAACGCATCACATGGAATTGCATCTGGACCAGGTGCGATCCATTTTGTCTTGTCCTTCCCTGCCTTCTAGATTACCTTTTTTTTTTTTTGCTAAAAAGGACAGAAAATAGCTAAATGTTGAAAATTATCAGTCTAAATAATGAAGAAAGCTCTACGGAAGGAAGCAGGAAAGATTGATCAATCCAAGTTTACCTATTTATTCAAATACCAAAGAAACCTATAAGCTATTTCCCTCTGTTTGATCCTATGAGGAGAACGATCCTAATATAGATTTTAACTTTCAAATATCTGATTTTCATGAAAACCCTCCAAGTAAGTGGGGCAGGTATTATTCCTATTTGTCAGATGAGGAAACGGAGGCTCGCAAAGATGGACGCCCGCTGTAGAGAGAAAACTCAGGGTGAGCGCTCCTTTCTCTCCGTTAAGTGACTTGGCAAAAACAGAATCCAGATGTTTGCCCTGTGATTTTTTTTTTCTTTCCTGATTTTATACAAAGATGCTCTCCTTAAGCCAGATTCCATAAAGGAAGAAACAGAATGAGCAGGGTGGTCCTGCTGAACTGGCCTTCTGGATATATCGCCAAAGACACAGACCTCGGGGCCTTGGCACTCACAGATTTCACGTTCACAGTTTTGATTACTCATGAAGCCCGCGATGTGAATCCACTTGTAATTTTCTTGAATACTGACTGTGAATCATGACTCTGCACCTCAGTGAGATTTGGAGAACTCCACCATGATTACAGATAGGTCAATGTACATTCAAATGCTAACGAGACAATGGGCCTCCTAAAACAACCCTGCCCGCTAGTGTCAGGGCTGGAAATAAAGTGAAAGTGAAGAAGACAAAGGAAGTTATAGTTGACAGCAAGAAAGCAGAAGCTCTGAATGAATTAAACCGGGTTTAGATGCATAACACGAAGAAGTCAAGAACACAATAAAACACTCCATACGGCGAGAAAAAAAGAAAAAAACATGATTTATGAAAACAATTTTCAGTAAGCGCAGAATCTAGTCATTATACGAGAGCCAAAACTGAACTACTTTTTCAACTTTCCCTTATTTGTGATTTGAGGCTATCAATTACATTTTATCAATGGAAACACCACGCAAGAGGCTGACAAGATCCCATACAATATTCTCCTACGAGTACTGTGTGATATAAGCGCTCTGAAGACCAAGCAGCAGAAGACCACACTCTGAGGCAAATGAAGTTTGGTTCCAGAGTTAAGAAGGGTTTTTCATAGTGTCATGAACAATAACAGGCAGTTTTAGCCAGCCACCCTGTCACAGACATCTCCGCGTAAACAAACGAAGCTCCTGGAAAAGTCCGGTAGGCAGGAGCGGGTGACACAGGATACTAGCGGAAGATGCGTTTGTGAAGGTGCATCTCCCAGGAGAAGGGAGATGCCCTTCTGCGTGTCCTTACGGGAGCGTGAGCGCTGGCCGGCAGGAACAATGGTCAGGTCACAGCGCCCCTGTTTTGCACGAGCTCCTAAGAGATCCTTGCGAGGGGTCTCTACTGTGTGCATTTCCTTTGATACGGCAATGCTTGGTGAATGGGGAAAATCTTGCTTTTAATCTGCAACTTATTTTACAAACCCTCAGAAAGCGTTCACCAGACTCTGATGTGGGTTTAAGGGTGGGGTAAAGAAATCCAACAGGATAGACGACGTCTACCTTCCACTCAGCTGTATTCTGTCGGCAAGTTTGGAAAGCTGATCCGGAAGTCTCCTTTGTTTGATCACTCCCTCTGGCGTGACAGAGACCTCACAGAGTGCGTACTGGTCCGGGGTGGCGGTCACAGCAAACTCCCGGATGGCCTGAATGACCACCTCCTTCGCCGTGGTGTCCTTACTGATCATGATGTATCGGCTTTGCTGGTCAGCCTTGAAAACCCTTAGCACTTGATCTGGCAAGTCTGGGGGAAAGAAGAGCCATCCGTCAGCAGAAAGGATTTCAGTACTTGGCAACACAATTATGGAATGCAACCTGAAAACGTCTCCTTAGAGAAGATAATGCTAAACTGTCATCTCTCCCTTACTTCAACCCTCCTGCAAAGATTCACTCAGTCAATATACAGGCATGCTGCATGAACACATCTGCCCTAAAGATAACCACATTACCCACAGATAAAGGCAAACAGATCAGGTCACAACAGCAGCATGATGGTTGTCAGGTTGGCAGCAGAAAATGAAAAATTTAAAACTAAAGTCCATCTTTATTACATTGAAGAGCCCAAGGAAGCTGACTGAAAATATGCCTCTTACTCTTTATTTAACATGACCTGGTGACACCTGCACAGTACATGTTAACTTCATTTTAGGAAAGAGAATGCAAGTTCAGAGAGATTCATTTGCACATGGGCACATCAAATTGGTCTGAAGAATAAAAATGAACCGGTTCCAGCTGTTTGAAATTTACATTTTATCCTGACTTTTAGCATCTGATAGAGTCCATGCCATGCCAAGAGAGACACACACAGCATTACTGTTATGTCAGGGGAAAAAAAGACGAGAAAACAAAAGCAGCGTGGGCCATGCTTACCAGGAGTAGCACTGAAGTCTAAAATGCGATGATGGGACTGCAGCAAGTCAGGATTACTGGATGACAAGGTCCCACTGACGGGCAGCGCGGTCGGGATATGCTTGGTCTGCCTTAATCCGACTATGCTGTCATCCTGAGACTGACCAATCCCGATGTCGCTGAACCAACAGGAAAGGTAGAAAACAGACGATCGGCAAGTTAAAAAGTTATGACTCGTCAACAGATAGTGCGCGCAGACAATAAATAAACCATATTTCAGAAAACCCGCCATTAACGTACAACTATCATTAATAAATTCGGTTGGAAACTGCAAAAGCAACTCCTGCTTAAGTGTATCCAACTCATGTTCTTAAGTGCATAGCATGTTTCTCTAAAATCTTTGCCTTTTTAGCTTAAGACAAATCATAACAAATATTGGTAGTTTCTCAGTACAGACATATATTCAAGAAAAGATAAGCCCTAGTTAGTCATGGAAATAGATTTAAGAAAAAGCACATTTTTTTTTAATTTTTTTTTTTAATAAAGAGGGTTTAAACCCTTTTTATTTATTTATTTATTTATTTATTTATTTATTTATTTATTTATGACTGTGTTGAGTCTTCGTTTCTGTGCGAGGGCTTTCTCTAGTTGCGGCAAGTGGGGACCACTCTTCATCGCGGTGCGCGGGCCTCTCA
Organism: Balaenoptera acutorostrata; assembly: GCF_949987535.1. Classification (NCBI taxonomy): domain Eukaryota; kingdom Metazoa; phylum Chordata; class Mammalia; order Artiodactyla; family Balaenopteridae; genus Balaenoptera; species Balaenoptera acutorostrata. The sequence goes on along the minus strand of NC_080068.1, from coordinate 3,726,122 downwards.
CCATCGCGGCCTCTCTCGTTGCGGAGCACAGGCTCCAGACGCGCAGGCTCAGTAATTGTGGCTCACGGGCCCCGTTGCTCCGTGGCATGTGGGATCTTCCCAGACCAGGGCTCGAACCCGTGTCCCCTGCATTGGCAGGCAGATTCTCAACCACTGCGCCACCAGGGAAGCCCCGAAAAAGCACATTTTTAAAAAAGCATTTAGTCACTCAAATGATGACTTTTGCCTCAGAACGGTAAGTTGTTTTATAATCTTAAAGAACTGAAGAAATTGAGTAAAAAATGAATAGAGAAAAAAAAAATCCAAACTGTCCCAACTTCATTCTCCAGTGTTTCAGAGAAATAAATGAGATCACAATGGAGTCAAATGTAAAGAAAGCTTGACACTCTAAAAATCTTATATTTGTATTTGTATGGAAATATGTATGGAAATATGTTAATATAAATGTTTCAGACATTACATGAAATTTCTAAAAATCTTATATTTGTATTTGTATGGAAATATGTATGGAAATATGTTAATATGAATGTTTCAGACATTACAGGAAACGTCTAAAAATCTTATATGTTCTGGTATAATGTTATAAGTAATAATCCTAGTTATTACTTTAAAATGTATATCTCAGAAATAACTAATTTTCTTGTCAACTGCATTATTATGAACTTTCATCAAATCTTTAACCATGGTCATTTTTAAGTCTTTTGTCATTTACAGACAGTTCTGGGTGTACTCTGATGATTTTGCAAATATGTTCCTATAAAAGAGTTTCATCTTCAAGAAATTCATGGAAAAGACTCTGACAAGTACAGGTTTCTGGTAACTGACTGTACTGCTGAACTGAATGAATAAGCATTTTCAGAACTCTAATGAAAAACTGATGAACTCATAAAAGTGCTAACAAAAGATCAAGATGAAAAAAAAGAAATTAATTACATGGGACTGAGTGAACTGATGAGGATGAGTATAATTTTTGTGACTTTCTGTCTGAATTAAAAAAAAAAAAAATCCCACAAGGACTCAGAGGAAAAGAATATACAAATCAATTTTCACTGCAAAGTAAAGGAGCTGTTACAGTGGAGGATTACTGGACTGAATGTCAATGTTATGACATAGTATAAGTGTGTTTCATGTTTGGTAATTGCAATCATTGTTGCTTTTGTTGTGGTCATCCATGTACAATGCTTGGTGTCAGTCTATCTATCTCTTGTAAAAATAAAATACAGTGTGTGTGTGTGGAAAAAAAAAAAAAAAAAAAGAAAGCTTGACACAGACAGTATTTCCTAATTATGCATAAAAAAGCAGTGGAGCGTGGTGACATTTCTTGGCATCAAAAAAGAGGCAACGGAAATCCAATGACTCATTTTCACTTTGAACTCTCTGCTCAACATTTCTAGTTCTACGTTTAAGCTCCCAGAGAAATACTACTTACTATGGATAGCTACAAACTCATTTCCATTTATAAAAGCCTGGGGACATCTCTTGAAACATGATTTAATAATACATAACATTATTTCTAGATTTGAAGGGCCAACTGTTTCCAGAATAAAACAATAAGCACAAACGAGCACAAAATAAGTAGAACACACGCAAATGGTTATAGCTCTGACCAATTTCTATAAATACCTTGAAACACGGAGAAAGAAGATCGTACTAAGGTTGGGATACAAACCAAGATGCCATAAAATTAAGACACTTGGCATCAATCAGGCTTTCAGACATGACAGCTTGATCAAAATAACTACCATTTCTAATGGCTGTGCAAAGAAAAAAAAAACCTAGCAACGTTCTTCCTCTTTATTTGGGAGGGAGATGGAAATTACAGAGGCAAATAAGCAAGTACAAGACCAAAGATGATTTTAGTGTAAATTCTTCAAACTTCATAGGTAAATATGATCCAGAGATCCCACTCCTGGGCATATATCTGGAGAAAACACTAATTTGAAAAGATACACACACTTCAATGTTCATAGCAGCACTATTTACAACAGCCAGATGTGGAAGCAACCTAAGTGTCTATCAACAGATGAATGGATAAAGAAGATGTGGTATATATATACAATGGAATACTACTCAGCTATAAAAAGGAATGAAATAATGCCATTTGCATCAACATGGATGGACCTAGAGATTACCATACTAAGTGAAGTAAGTCAGACAGAGAACAACAAATATCTATGATATCGCTTACATGTGGAATATTAAAAAATGGTACAAATGAACTTATTTACAAAACAGAAATAGACTCACAGACATAGAAAACAAACTTACGGTTAACAAACAGGAAGGTGGGGAGGGATACACATTAGGAGTTTGGGATTAACATATACACACTACTATATATAAAATAGATAACCAACAAGGCTGCTTAGCCTGGGGAACTGTACTCAATATCTCATAATAACCTAATGGGAAAAGAATCTAAAAAGTATGTATATATAAAACTGAGTCACTTTGCTGTACACCTGAAACTAACGCAACATTGTAAATCAACTCTATTGCGATAAAAGTTAAAAAAAGATTCAAAGGTAAGTCCACAACAAAATTAAATTTCCATTGAAGTGCATAGAGGCATGTATATACAGACAAAAAGGATTCATGTTCTATGCAACATTAAAACCTTCACATTATTAGTGGAATTTTATTTTTCAACTATATAAACCAGGCTTTACTGCCAAAAATATTAGATGTCATATGTACGAGACAACTGCTATGGACTCAGACCAAAGACAGAGCCAACTGGGCCTTTGCTGGCACAGATGATATCAATACTGGTACACTCCAGGCATCCCCCAACGAGCAGCCTTCTTCAGAGCTGTTTCTCTGCAACGTTTCAATGCCAAGCATGATGATCTAACGCTCTACTATCAACTGTATCTCTGCCGTCCACAGATGCAGGGTTACTCTTGGACTGAAACTACTTTGTATTAAAGGTTTAGTTCAGAAAGGTCCACCTCTGAGCACATTCTCTTGTTGCTGGACCTCTAGAACTCTCTCATTGCTACTGAGATTTTTTGACCTTGGTTAACTTTGTATGTAGTCTGTTGTTTTGTTCTCTCTTTCCTCAGGGTTCTGCAGTCTTTCTCCACTTACCCGACAAACAGACCTGAGCTTTACCATCCTCCTGCCCACCCACCCCATACTCACATCACTCTACTGGGCCTATCCTTGTCAGGCTGCCACCATACAACATCTTAGCTTCTGTGATACTGATAATGTTTGAGAGAGAAAAAAAAAAAACTATATCTGGAAGATTGATCTGGGACTTCCCTGATGGTCCAGTGGTTAAGAATCCACCTTCCAGGGCTTCCCTGGTGGCGCAGTGGTTGAGAATCTGCCTGCTAATGCAGGGGACACGGGTTCGAGCCCTGGTCTGGGAAGATCCCACATGCCACGGAGCGGCTGGGCCCGTGAGCCACAGCTGCTGAGCCTGCGCGTCTGGAGCCTGTGCCCCGCAACGGGAGGGGCCGCAATAGTGAAAGGCCCGCGCACCGCGATGAAGAGCGGTCCCCACACCGCGATGAAGAGTGGCCCCCACTTGCCGCAACTGGAGAAAGCCCTCGTACGAACCGAAGACCCAACACAGCCAAAAATAAATAAATAAATAAATAAAGTAGCTATAAAAAAATTAAAAAAAAAAAAAAAAGAATCCACCTTCCAATGCAGGGGATGTGGGTTCGATCCCTGGTCGGGGAACTAAGATCCCACGTGCCGCGGGGCAACTAAACCTGCACGCCACAACTAGAGAGAAGCCCGTGTGCCACAACTACTGAGCCCGCGTGCTCTAGAGCCTGCGCACCGCAACTACTGAGCCTGCGTGCCACAACTACTGAGCGCACGCACCACAACTACTGAGCCTGCGTGCCACAACCAGAGAGCCCGCATGCCACAACTAAAGAGAAGCCCGCAACGAAGAGCCCACATGCCGCAATGAAGACCGGCGCAGCCAAAAAATAAAAAACAAATTTAAAAATTAAAAAATATAAAGTACTAGAAGATTTATCTGCTTGACTACTTTGGTAGCTTTGTCAAAAAAAAAATCTTTCTAAACATATGCTTATTTCTAGGAGAGAAAAGTTTTAGTAGTAACTAGTATTAAATAAAGTCTATCATACCAATATAATAGATCCTACAGTTTGCTGAGCCTTCTTTTAAATATAACTATTCTTTTCATTTCATTTCAATTATATTACATATATGGATTATTTCAAATAATTTTCATAATAATATTTAACATTTCATAAATATTTCATAAAAAGATTTAAATGAGTCATATATGTTCTTCAATGCAAATTATTTAAGATGTTTCCTCAGTGCTTTAAAAATCATCACGTCTAATTATTATCCTTTTTTCTTCTCCCTTTTCTAGCTTTTGAATATCTTTCTAAATACACAGAATAACATTATACATAGTATTCTCATCCTGTGTCCTTCGCCAGCACCCTGTACTGGGGATGGACTACGTCCCAGCTCTTACATGTCACGTTTCTATTAATACTCGTCAGGGTCATGCTGACTTGTGTTAGATTGTTTTAAAGGTTCATATTTAACTCATGGTCAACTGACTCTAAGATTTTTTTTTGTTATTGTCCTGCTAATAATTCTACATTGAAGTAACTGAAGTAACTTTTCTTATCTACTTAAAAATGAGTTTTTCATCAAGAAGGGTCACTTAAAAAATCGATTCCTATTTTCTATAATGCCAGCAGGCCTAAGCCACTGTCTCTTAGAAACTTACTTGGTATAAACATACTCTCGAGTCTATAAATATAGCCATTTTACTCACTGCTTATCCTCAGGACTCTGCTGTAGCAGTCTTTTCTAGCTGATATGAAACCACCAATCATTATAGTTTAATGGGGAAAACACAAGTTTGACACTCGACCCATTAACAGCATACCCTAGACTATATCTCTCTAATCTTTGGATGAAAACTTTATCTGAAGTGGAATTAAAAAAAAGAAATGCCCGATACACTCCTGAATGCTTATATGTACTGCTCCTCTGTAGGACCCATGAGATTATCAAAGAAAGAAAATAACCTTTATGTTTTCAAGTTATCTCTTACACCTCTGTAATTTGAGGAATCAATAATAAATGAATTTGGGGCACCCGTGTAATTTAATACTTTAAAGAATTTTGGCTGATGGTAACTGGGTTTTATAGAACACCCACAGACCCAGAAGGAGCTAAAATGAAGACAAAAGCAAGCAGACAAGCAAAGCTAAAAAAGTGCAACACCTGCAACTTTGTCTGGTTTGAGCTCCTGGCGTAAGTAAACAGCTAAGAAGAGATTCAAGAATACACCTGACATTCTGACTGCAGAGCCCACTGGGAGGAAGGAAAGGAGTTCTGTGCTTGATTGGTGATGTCTTGGCAACAGTTAAATAACTGAAAACAGGAGAGAGAGGAAACAAGAGAATGGCAAGCGTGAACGGAAGCAACTGGGAGCAGCAATGACTTGGTTGGCAAACAGCAGATGCTGATGGCGGAGAAGACACCCAGAAACAAAGAAGCAGGAGCAGAAGTGACGCCACACCATGGGAGAGACAGGAGCAAACACACATTCTTGCCTTTTAAAAGTCCAAATGAGAAACAAAATATTTCAATGGAGATCGGAGTGGGCAAGTAAGTGGCAAAAATGGGATTAAAACAAACTTAATTGTTCAATATTGCTTCTAAGAGAGCTCAGCCATAAAAGCTTGAAAACATTTTTTACACTCATGTGCAAACACTAGTTACATCACTACCTTTGCATGTCATTTTAACACAATAACATAATGCACAGAAAACTTATACAGACACTTACTTATATGGTTTTTGTGGCAAGATACTAATCCGAGTCTTGTCCAGTATCTTTTTTAGCTTGTTCCTTCCCCCAACAGTGTTGGCTTTACTTTTCTTATTTACTTTTTCAAGTCCTATCACCTGTTCTACGTCTACAGCGAGATCTGGAATGGAGTAGCGACTGGCCTTTTTGATGTCTCCAATTTTAGGGAGGTGAGGAGCACCATTTCTCTTCTCTTCTGACAATCTTGTTAGAAGTTCTTTAAATACTAAAAAGGAAACAAACACCGTAAAACGCCCATTATAAGAAATCTGAACAATTCAAAGGCGATTGTAGAACTTGGAAATAGATAATAAGTATAGACTTCGGCTATCAAAACGGTAATCTTGTAGAAAAACAATACTCCAATGAACAAATGACACCAAGAATCTGTTTTTGTATGTTTTCTGTCACTTCTACTCAGATTAAGTTAAAATAGTACACTCTTTAAATGTATAGATATTTAAAATATTTATCAATAAAAACATCGAGAAAAATGGTCCTCAATCAAAACCCAGATTTTGATTCAGATCTAATTATACACTTACATAATTAATTCTCTATCTATGCATTTTACTATAAATTTTCATTTCTTATGATGTTTGAATTATAAACATGACCTTTTTCATGATTAAGACCTAAATGCTAAAAAAAAAAAGACCAAAAAAAAGGAGAAAAATGAAAGTATGCAAAAATGTAAAACACTTACCAAATAAATTGGTTTTCACAGTGATAGATAAGTGTGTGTTATTTCTAAGAATTTCCATGGCTTTTGACAGCTGAATATTTTCAAAGTTTTGACCATTTACTTCTAATATCTAAAAATAAAGTTATAAAATTATTTCAGTTTCCCAATTGACTGAAGGAGAAAAAGACACCAGTATTTACCCTTATGTTTGCATTTAGAAATACCATACCTGGTCCCCTCGTTTCAAGCCTGCCTCGGTTGCTTTGCTACCTGAATCTACACTGTCAACAAAGATTCCAAATCCTTTCTCTGAGCCTCCAAGTAAGATGAAAGGCAAGGGAGCTTCTCGGGATGGTTTTGTGAGTGTCATCAATCTTCTTTTTGCTTTAGCAGCACAAGCAATATTTAACAGCCTTAGATGTCCACCCATTTTCTACAAGAGTTCAAAAAGAGTGGTTTCAAAGATGGGCTGAATAAAATGAACTTAAAGCTGATGGTTTATTTTTTAAAAATCACAAATATTACCTCTCTTTCCAGATTATTTTCAAATTCTTCTAGAAATCGAGTCATCGCAGGATCCCCTTCAAAGTCATTGAAGTGATTATTCACCCACAATAATACTACCCGTGTAACCTGCAAAATCAATTATTTTTAATAGGTTTTCTTCTTTCTAGTGCTAAAAATTTACGATTAAAGTCATTTCAAAAAAGTTATCCAACAAACAATTTACCTAATAACAATGAACAAGAAAAGTAAACAACAAAACTCTCAGATTTCATTCATAAGAGGATGCCCTTCTGAAAATATATATTAATACTTTGAATGTGGACTTTACTCTGTTTGGCTGAGAAGGGTTTTGAATCTATGAAGGATGGTAACTAACTTTTATCTTGCTTCATCTCAAAATGTATTTGAAATAGGCCACAACAAAAACTATAATAAAATCAAAATAATACAAAAGAAGACAGAAACTTTTAACATCTACAATTCTACAGGAAAAATGAGTAGCATTTTCTTACCCTGCACACATGTTTTCACTGAGCTTTATACAGAACAATACACACACTCACAGCTATGGAATATTAGCTTTGTACCAGCAAGAACCATGTGACCTTCATTAGACTATAAGTTCCATGAGGACGACAACTTTATCTGTTATGTTCTAAGGGCATCCTTAATATTTATAACAACATCTAATTCTCAGTAAAATTTTACTATATGAAGTGAGTATAACTGCAACTTTAAATATAAAAGTACCTGTTTTATTTTATATGAGCTTAATGTTCTAAATCTTGAATAACAAGATCAAAGAAATTTTCCATAGCATTGTTTTCAAGCATTAACTAACCTCTTAAAGTGTGAAAATTAAGCATGCTATTCTAGCAGTAAAGAAGCAGAGTAGACGGTACACAGTTAAACTTCAAACTGCAGTTAAAATACTGTTTATAGTCAGTACGCTGTGACAAATTATAGTATATAACCTGACTAATCACTCAGGAGTCAACTCTTGATATTTATATTAATTTTTTGTCATTTATTTCCACTAATGACCATTTTTCAAGTTTAGGAAACCCAGATGATCATCTCCCCTGAAACTATATCCTTAACACCTGACGTTTTCATAAAATTAAAATTTTGTAGCTGACAAGCCCACTTAAAAGTCTACTAGCCATATTCCAGGTTAGAAAAAAGAGATTCATAAATCATAAACTGAATACTACCGACTACCACCGCAATACCTTTAAGATGCGCTAAGAGACTGCTGAGAGCCAGGCACTACACAGTTATTCATCTTCACAGCAACCCCAAAAGGAGGCTGATTACTGTTTTACAAGTAAAGAGATGAGTAGCAAGAGGATGAGATGACACAGAATGTAAATGCAGAGGCAATACTAAGGCTAAGGACCTCGGCTGAGGTCTTCTATGCCTGTGACCCTCAGATTATGAAATGAAGAGCATTACTGTCCAAACGACTGCTCTAGGGCCATGGGCGAGTCAGTGGCAGGGCCAGCGCTGGAGCTGGAGGCCTTTTGCTGCTAGCCCGCAGTTCTGGATTTGTACGCCCTGCCTCTCCCAATTCGGCCTCATGGAAACCAGGCCGCCACGTGGAAGGAGAAATGAGTACAGGCCATGAGTAGCTCTCAAACCTCACAAGACTAGGTACTTTATCACCCACTCTGGCCTTGAGAAAGAGCTTGACTCAAGAGCTGCTGAAGAGGGTTTGTTCAGAATTACATGACTGGGGCCTACCTGCCCGCGATGGTTCTGAGGGGATGCCGCTCGGGTACCAACTGAAAAACTGTTAACTCTTACGTGGTGTGCACTGGCCATCCACTGAACCAGAGGATGCAGATTCCCATGGAACCCAGGTGACTGGGGGCTGTGTTTTAACAGAATTTGCAACAGAACTAAAGTTTAAACATTTGCTGGGGGGAAGGGAATCCAGATGGCGGAGGAGAAGGACATGGAACTCACCTCCTCCCACAAATACATCAAAAATACATCCACATAGGGAATGATTCTCACAGAATACCTGCTGAAACATTTGCTGGCCTATGTATTGGCCTTTGCGTTAAAAAGAAAAAAATTTCTAGGGACTTCCCTGGCGGTCCAGTGGTTAAGACTCCGCACTTCCAATGCAGGGGGCGTGGGTCTGATCCCTGGTCGGGGAACTGAGATCCCACAGGCCACATGGCGCGGCCCAGTAAATAAACAAACAAATGAATAAATTGCAAGCCCAAGAGGCAAGGCTTTAAAACAAAAAAAAAATACTAGGGCTAAACTTAGAAATCTATAACAAGAACTAGTATGTGTATCAACTTTTTTTTTTTTTTTTTTGGCTTAAGAAGTACATTCTCTTATTCCATTAAAATATTTTGAACATAAGCGGCATGACAAATATACATTAAAGTCTCTTTAACTCTGTATCTGAATGTTTCATAGTTGAAAGGAAACTAAAACGCAACTTCCAACCTTATCCCTGAGGCTCGGGTCATTAAACCACTCCAACAACTTTTTGCCCACTTCCATCGGGCTGCAGAGGAAAGTCCTATAGGTCAACAGGAAGTCCTCTATGAACGTCGGATCCACCACCGAATGCTCTTCCACCAAATGCATCGTTAATCTCTCTGAGGTGCCCTGCAACAAATCAAAGGCATCATCCGCATCCCGCATGAGAGGCATCTATATGGTACCTTGATTTCAAACCTTCAGCCTGAGATGAACTGGGCAGTAACATACGCAATAATGAAGAAGACTGCTGTTCTTCAGGAAAGATAAAGATTTTTTTACAATTGATAGCATTTAAGAGAAGTTACGCCTAAAAATGGAGTGGGGGCATCTTACACCGTGCTAACGGGTACTACCTAAACCCTCCTGCCACGGGGCAGAGGCGTGTTTGTCTCACCTTGATGACGATGTGTCCCTTCCTTGTTCCCGTTCGATCGAGCTCTCGGTGTTCCTTCACCATGACGATCTCTCCTTCCTCTTCAACTTTTTGCATGTTCTTTTCTACTTGGTTGAGGATACGGCAGTAATCTTGCTGGGCTATGCAGACAAACTGGAATAAAATGTAAGTCACATGCTAATGATAAAGTGCTTGCGAGAGACCGAGTAGCAGTGCTAATGATTCAGTGTTTTAATTATTTAACACTGACATTTTCCCATGTCTCTCCCATACTTTCTAAATGAGGGCAGTAATGAACCTTAATCGGACTTCTCTACTTTTTAATGTATTTCCTCCTTGGTCAAGAAAAGTTTCATTTTTAGAATATTTATATGTAGTTTATATTAAAAATCCTAACAATGAAAAATATCAGAAGATAAAATTAGAATAGTTCTTTCTCACCACTCCCACCCCCCAACCTGTGACACCTAGAAAACTCCGGGGGAGGAGAGCGGACTCTCAGGATAGATATTAAAAAGAAAAAAAAAAAAAGATTGGCTACATGTACATGTATAATTGAATCACTTTGCTGGACACTGGAAACTAACACAACATTGTAAATCAACTATACTCCAATAAAAATTAAAAAAAAAAAAAAGAGCACACACAACTGTGGGCAGAGCAGCAAAAAAGCTTTGAAGAGTCTATACCTGGTCGTTTAAGGATCTGTTAGAATTATGGCCCTAACAGAAAGGAAGAATATGAACAGAATTCAGAATAGAATGATGTAATAATGGATTCTAATCCACTCCATCAGGGTAGCTGCTGGGTGGTCTTTCTAGTTTAAGAATTGTAATGTGCAACCTGAATCCAGGGGACTGAGCTAAGTGACCACGACTTTTTTTAGATTGTGATTTTTTGCTATACTATCAGCGGGCAGGTACAAACCTGGGACTCTCTGGTGCTTAGGAAATCCTAGCGTGCTAATAAAATCACTATAAAATTGCTTTTCAGAAGAAATTCTCTTACCTGCCCCAACCCTTCCTCCCTGTGGCTTCTAGGCTCAGGTGAACTGATTCACGCCCCAGCTTTACTACCTCTCACTGTGGGATCCTGGGACAACCACTCGGTGGGCCTCATTTTACCATCTGAAAAGGGGAGGTGACCCTAAGAGCACCAGCCTCACAGGATCCTTGTGGAGGCTGAGTGAGATAATCCAGGTAAAACTCCTGAACTGTGCGAGATACACAGTACACGCTCAATAAATTGTATTTATTATTTAAAAAATAGACATTAAAACATAATTACCATTTAGTGGGTTTTAAAAATTTGAAAAGACTTTGAGAGCAGCAATTTAAAAATAAAGATGGTCTTAATAAAAGATATCAAAATTCAAAGATACCCAAGCAGTAGATATAACAAATTTGCTAATTATATTGATAAAAGAAATCATTTTAGAAAGTCTGTTCAAAAAAGGTCCACAAAAGAAGCCACATATTTGTTAAGCTCAAATCATTATTCCTCATAACTGGGATGGTTAATCCTTGCTCTTTTAAAGAAAAAGTTAACAAAAATATACACATCAAGCAATTACTCCTCCACCACGACCCCAAAGATAAAACATTTCAGGGCTCAGGGCAAACCATTTAATTACATTTCTTAGTAGTTTTAAAGAAAGTTAAGAATGAATTCTAGAAATCACTTATTACACAAATTAGCCAGAGGTCAGTGAGGAGGCAACAGCAGATTCGTAAATGAAAATTACTGTCTTCTCTGAATTTTGAATAATTTATTCTTATTTTAAAAATCTGTTAGGAATGAAGAAAGGATGGGCATTTCTTTTTCTCCTTTAAGGTGAAAAGATGAAAAGAGGGAATGGTTAAGTTATAATGTACGTAAGATAAAAGATGCTACAGGCATCTAAAATCATATTTTCATAGGACGTTTAGACTTCTGGCTCAATATTCATGATAATACATTAATTTTGTTAAAAAAATTTAAAACCAAATATTGCAATAATGATTTTAATGACAATGATGACATTATTATTATCATCAGGATATTGCAGTAGCTTTACAGGAACTTTCTCACTTTATCCTCCCAACCAGCCCATGAGGAAGGTACTACTATTATCCCCACTGTACAGATGAGGAAACAGCTGTGCCTTCAGGGTGCTAATGTAACCGATGTCTCATAAGTACATGCTTGCTAATTTAAAAAAAATTATACATGCATATCAAAATCTTGGCATAACAAAAGGCTAATAATTATTATTTCTGAGCAATGCAATTTACAAGTGACTTTCATTGTTTAATATACTTTTCTATATTTTCCATACTTTCTGCATCATCAGTAAAGCTTTTTTACAGAAGTAGCAGCAGCAGTTCACACTCAAGAAAGAGCATTCTATGATATTAAGTTTCTTCCATCAAGCTGATTGATATCATCTCACTAATTTTTCTATTAAGAGTTTAGAATCAAAAAGTTAAAATTCAAAAAGCACAGGCTTTTGTTGTAAGCAATTATGGACAGTTTAATAAATTTTTTTAAATGCCAAAAAATCCCCTACAGACTCATATCCTTAACACTGACCACAGGTGTGTGTATGTTTAAAATCTGTGGTCCTTAGTTTCTTGCCTCAAAAATATTTTTAATTTTTTTCTTTTTACAGGGTAGCAAAATTGTTCCCCAGGTCTCCAAATAATTTTAGGTGTTCTTTCTTATACTCATTTTTAGAGAACATAATTATATCATTTATCTCCTAAAAAAGAAATATATCCCTGAGTTAAAACAAGTAAGTAGAGAGATAAAAAGAAAATGCTTTCTGAAGAGAAATGTACTAAAATTAATCTTCTTGACTAAGGACTTAAAGAAATTAGAATAAGTTTGATTTGAAATTCTTAGTGTCTAGACAGACATCTTTGGCATTTCTTCTGCAGCAAACTGAAATACCATCGAAAAAGGGAAAAAAAAAAGGACTCCCAAACTGAATTTCTAATATGGCCATACAGAACTGATATCTCAAGAGAAATAAATTTTACAAGAGAACATTTATTTTTTATTAGCAAATTTATTTTTGCTTTAAGAAGTTTTTAGGTATAACATGAAATTTATAGGAAAAATATAATTTTTAATTGGTATGATGAAGCCAGTTGAAAATTTGTGAGTTATACACATAATTGTTTTAGTGAGGTTTTGTACTTTCAGACAGGTGTTCACAGGTGAAAGTCCTGTATGATCTTGGCACTGTGATATGAAATAAAAATTCAAGCAAGATTTCATCTATGAAAGGGCAATGATTTCATTTCATTTCATTTATTACATCACAGGATAATTTTCTTTGGGGCACATGACCTCACAACTTTTATTTAGTAAAAATATTAAAAATGATAAAAGAATGAAGTAAAGTTAAACTTTTATCAACATATAAAACAGTCAGCTTTCACTATATCCATGCAATTGCTTTCTCCTCCAAAACTACTGCTAAAATTCAAAGCATCACTAGCTCTCATGGTCTCAAGAAAACATGAGTCTAACAGATTTACCTTAAGAGGTTAAATCTGTTTAAACTGGTACTTTGCATCTGCAAGGGAGTTCATACCTAATTGTTCACACAGGCACCCAAGTGTTCCCTCCCCGCTGAAGGGTGCAGGGCAGGACGAGGCCATGCCTGGGTGTCACTGGCAGGCCCTAGATGTAGGTGGTGGAGAGAGGAAGGGGAGACAGAAGTAGAAGAGCGGGAAAGGAAAAGAGGGGCAGGAAGAGGGAAAAAGAAAAGGAAAAGGCATGGATGGGGAATGGAAAACCATGACCAATCACCTGGTACCAAAGGACATCTATGCCTGGCCCTGCCTTTGTCCTTCAAACCCAACAGGGGACAAGAATGGGAAGAGGAGGGGACTTCCCTGGCGGTCCAGTGATTAAGACTCCGTGCTTCCACTGCAGGGGGCGCAGGTTCAATCCCTGGTTGGGGAACTAAGATCCCACGTGCCGAGTGGTGTGCCCAAAAAAACAAAAAAAAAGAGAGAGAAAAAGAAAAAGAAAAAGAGAATGGGAAGAGAGGCACACAGAAGGGAGCAGGGCAAAGCACGGCGCTGAGCATTGAGCACATCACGGGACCCAAGCAGACAGAAATAAATGTCAAACTGAATCCACTCATGCTGCGTCCTCAGGCTGAACTTGGGCTCCACTCTACACCACACTAACCCAAGATGTATTTTGGGAACCCACTGAACTGTAAGGAAATGAGGGCCGAACCTAGCCAAGGTTGCTTCCTCTTGGTAAAGGGAACACCGCTTGCGTTCACTTCATTCAGTAGCCTTTGATTGCCTACAATGTGCTCGGTACAATGACACCCTCGTGGAGACCACTTTATGGACAAAAATGTGATTCTCACTGTTTAGTTCTCCCAACAAGAGGAGGACGTGGCACGGGCACGTTGACAAATAAATGACATTTTAACAGAAATACGCTAAAATGCTATAATTTAATGCAAATAAGCGTTTGCATTAAAATATCTAAATTCATTCTCCATGCCTGTTCTAATATGGAGCGAGGGAACTTCCGCAGGGCCTGAGATGGGTGGGAGTCACAAGGGTGATTCCTGAACCCGATTTCACGTTCCTTTTACAGCGTGTGGAGAGGCCTGCAGAGTGAGAAAGACTTTGTCTGGCAGACACTGCGCCCTTGACCCTCTTTGTACATCCGGGAGTCTCGTATCAGGAACTATAGGAGCCTAATACTGCCTCAATCAGAGTTTTCGTTTTCAATTAGAGTTTTCTCTTGGCGTCTACCTTGATGACTATCACTCTGGATTTCCCGCTGATTCCTCATCCAGTAGAGAGATGAACTCTCTTCCTTACATCTACCTCCTCTTCCTTTCCCAGGACTCCGGGATAAATATTTAATGTTACCTGCTACATCTGACATTACTTCAGCACTCTTGGAATATTAAGTCATAATATTTTTATCAATTATTCTGAAACATTTCTATGCCTCCTATATCACTTCAGTCCCAAGATTACAAAATTTCTAACAAAAGGGGTTGGCCAATTATGAGGTGCTAATGTAGTAGCTGAATTCTCGGAAATAAAATAGCTTTTACTCGCCCTTTAAGGACAGAGACGGACCCAGATGCTCTAGTGATCCTGACTTGCAGAAGGGCCCAGGGAGAGACCGAGAAGCAATAATAGGACAGAGAAACCTTTAACAATTTTCAAGTTCGTTTTGACTCAGTTTGGCTTTATTTTTGGGGGAATATAATTCTAAAGCTGAAATATCACATATGACCCCTTTTAAATACACATTTTGAGGCCAAATATAGACTTTGAGATTTATGTACCATTCTGTTTTCCTCTATTTTGCCAAATAATTGAGAGCTGACTATATTAAGAAAGCTCTTCTGGCATTACATATTCAAAAACTGAATTTATAGCCTTTTTTTTTTTTCCTCTCTACAGTGTTCACTGGAGGAATTATTTAGCAAAATTATTCTCTAAGTAAGATGATTTTATTTATAGCCATGGTCATTTTTCTTTTTAGTAAGTAAAACGCTTGAAATGAAAATTTAAATGAGCACTATTTTATATTTATCAGACGTTATAAAAATTCAATGATGTTCTTTTAGCATAAACTACATTCAGATGTATTTTAGACTGTAGACTAATAAATACAAGGAGCACTTAACATTAATTAGTCTAAGTCAACTCTTTTGATTTATATGAAAATATTTTATCTTTCAAGGACAATTTTTTAAGACATAAATTATAAATACTTAATAATGATAAAAGCATCTTAAATTTTTTTTTACACTAATATAGAGGTTACCGGTTAGATCGATCTAATTAAATTTCACATTTGGTCTCAACATTCTCTCTAGACTTTTATTAAATGCTTTTAAATAATGGATATTAACATAATATCAATACTGACATTGTTCTTTTTATTAGCAATCATTTCTTTACTATCAAGTGTTTCTACTGATTCATACCATGATTAATTTTCATGACTTCTAAAATCAATTCCATATCTTGCCATGTATTTAAATAAAAATACTGTGTAACTGTATCACAGCATCTTTACTAACCTACATATAATTTCTTTTCATGATGGGCATTTTACTTCCATATTTTTTGTTGACTGGATTATCAATTATTATTGATGGAAATTTAAAAATACCATATTTATAGAACACTTGTTTTTTAATAGAACACATTTACAGAATGCCTAGCTCTGTGGAGTCCAAGTAACTTGACGGGAGATTTGTTTTTAATTTCCTGCAGTGTGACAACACTAAAAGTCATAGTTCTACTTTAAAATCTTCTTTATAAATCTAAAAGATGACCTGTTTATACGGGCTGAAAAATCTTACCTCAGCCGCATACGTAAGTGCTCTTTGTATTAAGCATGGAATAATGACAGTTTATACCTGGCAGTCATCCACTTTTGTCCTCATCACTCCTTTCATGTATTCCTTGTCCATAGTAGGAGAGACACCGAAACTATTTCCCATACATAGTATTTCCGCTTTTCCATCTGGGTAAGTCACTTCCACAGAACCATTCAGAATCACTGACCAGGAGTCCAGCTAGTTCCAAAAAATGAAGACAAAGCAGAAAATAACATCATGATCGTGAAGCTGTAAGTGCTGGAACGGTCCCTAAAAATGATTTAGATCTTCTACTTTTTAAAGAGGGAACAGATAACCCAAGTACGGCTGGCCGTTCACCAAGTTCACAGAACGAGAACTAAAGCACAGCCATGGACCCGCGGGTTTCCAGGGACGGCTGACCGTTCACCAAGTTCACAGAACGAGAACTAAAGCACAGCCATGGACCCGCGGGTTTCCAGGGACGGCTGACCGTTCACCAAGTTCACAGAACGAGAACTAAAGCACAGCCATGGACCCGCGGGTTTCCAGGGGCCTGCACGGCTCTCCACTCTCCTAATGACTCTGGCTATTCCTCTCTTAAACGACACTGGGGAGAAAATGTCTTCTGTTCCCCAAAACACATGTAAACAAGATAAAATGATCACCACAGCCTTGATAAGAATAGCATTTTGTTCTGACAAGAGGCATAATATTATGAACGTTTAAGTTGCAAAATCTGAAAAGTTAAAATGTCAAAAATGTTTCTACCAGTATCATCTGGAATACTGCAAATAATAGAAAATAAAATAATGAACTTGGAAGACTCTGACACAACGAGTGCATCATAATTCCCGAATGATTCAAACTTATTGTTGCCCATGGTTTGTAAGGAGGAAAGAAGGAGAATGGGGTTTTTGTTCGTTTGCTGCATCGAGCAAGGCTCACATAGAGACGTTGTAAGTGGCAGAAATATTTCCTAACCTCTTCACCGTTGTTTAACACGATGGTCCCGGCTCTTTCCACCACCGCAAACACCATCACAGCACAGAGCTCCCGCCTCACCGACATCGTCATGTTGGCAAAAGCCGGCAGCTGGTGCATGAATTCAAGGAGTTGTTCTGAAAAGCAGAGGGTGTGTGAAAAAATGACAACTATTTCCCAAAACAAGGATTCAGAAAGAATGCTCTACGGCTCTTTCTTTTTAAATGCCCTACAATTCTGCCTGTTGAACAGTACAAAGACTTCAAATTATCTTCAGCACATGTTGAATTTCTTGCAGGTATACGAAGAATTCTGTCACTGTGGAAATGGTGACAATTCCTTGTTGATTCAGGAGCAACAGGACACAGTGCAATTCAAATTCCAGTGGGAACGAAGAAATTAATAAACTTCAAGTGGGGAATTTCTATTGAAAATGAGCTGTGATCTTACTAAGGCTTATTAAGGGATGAAATGATAAGCTGGAATGAAACAGAGTTCTGAGAATTCTCCAGAAAGTCAGTAGGTCCATTCCGGTGCCTCTGGGGCGAGCGGATGCCCAAAACACATAGCAGAAACAACCACCTTCACTCTAAAGATACTCCAGGATTTAGAAACCAGGGAATATTTTCTGTGGGTCAGACAAATCCATAAAAAGTAATCCATTGACCAAAGTTTACAACATTATATGATAAAGGTGAATGAAAATGGATTTATTATTTCTGATCCCACAGATTGACAAAAAAGTTTGCTCACTCTTCCTATTGGCAATGCTGTGGACAAACAGCTTCTTCTTGGTAAGAACTCCTTACTAAGTTCTTTCCTCACTCCTCACCATGGCTGTATGAGATGCGTGGTTTCTTTTTCGTTTCACAAGGAGGAAACCGCGCGGCTCAGAGGCATATAATTAGGAAGTGGCAGTGACACGATTCAGGACTCTGTGTCTCCGTGCTCAGGCTGGACGTCACAGGTGGTGATAAAGACCACAGGGCGCGTGTCAGCCCGTGAACAGTTACTAGCTGAATTACTCTGGGGAAGTTGATTCATTTCCTTAAGGCGTGTTTCTCTCATTTGGAAAAGAATAAGATGATACCCACCTTCACTGGACAGTTCTGAGGATCAAAAGGAATGAAGATGATAAAGTCCTTAGCAGAGAGTAGGTACGCAATACATGAGAACTGCTGTTATTGTCATTATTATTATATTCGTGGTATCGTTCAAACTTTTGGCTAAGTAAAAATTCTACATTTTTCTTGTCCACACATAATGATACTGTCCCTATGCTCATTCCTTCTGTCTATTAGGATTTAGTGACAAGTTTTATGCTGTTGGATATAGTTTGTTAATTGCAAAAACAATGTATAATATAAAGATATATTCTGTGAAAACATTACTTTTCCACAAGGTCAGACTAGGTGGTGTTTTCTGGTCCAGCTTGGTAACGTCTGCTCTGCTTAGACCCTACGTCATCCCTCCTGTACAAGACTTTTCATTACGGGGGTAGCTCTGGTAATCAGAAAGAATAACAGTGATACGTGGTACCCAGGGATTCTGTCCAACAAGACAGCGTTCTTCAACTTGACCCAGACTGATGTGTCAGGACATCAATTTACTGTTGCAACCAGCATTTTTTAAAAAAGAAGGAGCGAGAGTATCAAAGTACATCAGTTACAGAAAGAATAAGTCTGTTGAGTGAAACTTTCATTTCTGGGATGAGTAGATGTGTTTGTGTCCTGTCGTAAAATATGTTTATACCTGAGGGCAGCTATAAGGCGATTCTGAATAGCACTGCAAGAGATGACCCACACCTACTATCTGCGGGAGGTGGGACTCATTGTTCTACAAATGCACTGGCTTTTTGACATGAAACATAAAGGCAAATGAACAAATCATGGTCCTCTGGCTAGCACGTCCTCATTAGTTCTGCTGTTACCTGCCTCTGTTTTCTTCAGCTATCACACCCCACCCCTCACTGTAAGGTATTAAAATACTAGCTATAGGTATTAGAACACACATTTCATTTTTTTCCTCTCCTAGTAAGAGCTAAATTTCCTTGGACAAGCAGAGATGCATGCTCTTAAGAAAAATATGAGACCAGAAATTAACTGTCAGAAATGTTCTAAATTTAACATGTTTAGACAGTAATAAAAGTCTAATTACCACCACACATGATAGGAGAATATGAAGCATATGAATATGAAGTATAAAACGTATTCACTAATACTTGCAGCAATGATTTGAAGTGCTTGCATGGACATTTGTCTTGCTTTCTGGCAGTTTACTACTCCATTAGTGGGTCATGAAATCAATTTGTGATATATGAGTAGTGATTAACATTAAAAGATACAACAGAATAGAAAATATCTGTATATCACATATAAGGATAAATAATAAAGGAGACAGGGAAGATATAATAATAGTAAATGTATATAATTCTCCAGGCTCAGCTGAAAAATTAAAAATAAACAAACACTTAACCAGACAACATCCAAGTATTTTTAAAACTCTCAAAGACTCAATAATGGTATCACTGGTTTTGTGATAGCTTCTATTCTATCATGTATTACACTGGAGGACTACAGCAATTAAAAAAATAAAGAATTTATATCACCAATCTTTAAAAAAATAATAAATATAAAATGGAAGCATTTGACTACAGGAGCTCAACATAAACCCTGATGATGCCCCAGGAAGCATACAGAGTTACAGGGATTATGTTAGCCAAGAATTCAGAGCGTGGAATGAGTATTGAGATAGTTCCCAGGACGTATGGAGAGAAGCAGCGTGGAAGGGAGAAACAGGACAGCTTTATTCTACACGGCTTGGAAGAATCTGTCTGAATAATACATTAATGTGATCTATCTTACTTTGTTAGGGAAGAAATATTCCTGTTTATGAAAAATATTAGACATTCAAAAAAACTTTTTTCTAGTCAATGTAACACAAAGAAAAGCTAAATAATCAACTTACAGACACCAGAAGCTTTAGTCAATTCAGAAAATTCTTATCTTATTGCTTTGGTTTAATTTTATATAAGAAATAATTAATATTAAGATTTTTTAAAAAAACCTGTGGATTTGTATGTGTGTGTGGTATACCAAGTGTGGAAGAAAAAAGGAATTCTTTGAAAGGGATCAAAGAAGTTCTCTACCTTAATGTGTCAAGGCCTCAAAACCAAAAATATTAAATTTGGAACCATTGAATAATTGAGTACCTATAGAGTTATGAGTTGAAGAGCAAAAATCAATAATGTTCCTTTCTCCAAAGTACTGAAACAAAGGTATACCCAAAAATCTGTGGGAACCCAAAGGGAAATTTTTTAATTCCTGCAGTTTTAAAAATATGATTAAATATAAGCAATTTTTAAAAATTAATTTATTAATTTATTTTTGGCTGCATTGGGTCTTCGTTGCTGCACACAGGCTTTCTCTAGTTGTGGCGAGTGGGGGCTACTCTTCGTTGTGGTGCGCGGGCTTCTCATTGTGGTGGCTTCTCTTGTTGCGGAGCACGGGCTCTAGGCGCGTGGCCTTCCGTAATTGTGGCATGCAGGCTCAGTAGTTGTGGCTCGGGGGCTCTACAGTGCGGGCTCAGTAGTTGTGGCGCACGGGCTTAGTTGCTCCGTGGCATGTGGGATCTTCCTGGACCAGGGCTCGAACCCTGCATTGGCAGGCAGATTCTTAACCACTGTGCCACCAGGGAAGCCCTAGGCCTTATCTTTAATGATAATGATTTACTATTTTAAATAAAAATATATTTGATAGGAGCAAGCGTCTGAGTTATCACTGTTTATAAGCGTATTGGTATTCAACTACAAGTAATTCATCCAGCGATTATATCAACAAGCACATTAAAAAAAAATAGTGTGGTGTTCATTTGTAGGAATCAGCATAGCTCTTGCTTTCTAGAAATTCTGAGAGAGAAAACTTCTCAGATATGAAGTGAAAGTCTTAAATTTCCAAGAATAACATGCTACATGTATTTGAATAATCATAATTTTCTTCCGTAACTATACTAACATGAGCATATTCAAAAAAGGATAACCTCCATGTCAATCTGTTCATAAGCAATGTTCAATCTAATTTTTTAAAAACCCTATGAGCAAGGATTCTTAAGATGACAAACCGAACACACTTCCAATTTCATTCTCTCTTTAAAACTACAATAAAGAGATTTTGAAAAAGAAGTAGGATCTTGAAATCAAACGTATGGTTACCGAGGGGAAATGTGGGAGGGAGGGATAAACTGGGAGATTGGGATTGACACACACACACTACTGTATATAAAATAGATAAAAAATAAGGCCCTGCTCTATAGCACAGGGAACTCTACTCAGTACTCTGTGATGGCCTATATGGGAAAAGAATCTGAAAAAGAATGAACATATGTATATGTGTAACTGATTCACTTTGCTGTACACCTGAAGCTAACACAACGTTGTGTAAGTCAAATATACTCCAATAAAAATTTTTTTTAAAAAGAAAAAGAAGCGGGCAAGGACAAAGAGAATAAGAGTGGAATAAATTTGGGACAATGGAAATCAGATGAACGTGTGGTGTCAGTCTCGAGGAAGCTAAACCCTGTCTTCAGGGATGAAACAGGACCACTTCACCGCATGCTGCAGAAGCCTCGGAAGACCTGTGACTACGAGTACCTCAGGACCGGGGAGTGGACCCGGTGGAGGCGGGAGTGGGCTAACCTAAGGAGGAACAGGGATGGGCATGTGAGAAGCAGCTACGTCCTTTCCTCCAACAGAAATCTAGAGGTTACTGCCCCCGGAAGGGTGACGGCAGAGGCACTTCTGTGCTGGGGGTGCAGGCACGGCTGGCTTCCCACCACCTCCTTCAGGTCTGAACTTCTAAAAGGGCGTTGACAGTCCTTCCTTCCTGAAACAGCCCCCTGTTCGGTGCACTCCCCGAAGTATCTCCCCCACTTTATTCCTCAGACCCCAGCAGGACCAGGGCTCCCTGTTTTGCTCCCACTGGTCAGCCAGGACCTAGGAAACCCTCAGTCCTCCATACAAGGCCTCAGTCACATCCCCCGATGACCGAAGGCTCACTCCACGTAGCAGTCATCTCTAAATAGCTAGCAGTTCCTATCAATGGCTTTAGTTACCATTGCAGATACCTAATCCAAGGTTCTGGTTTTCCATCTTTAGTTCCCTAGCATATGTGCAGAGCTTAAACGGTACAAGGTTCTCCTCATACATAATGTTGGCTCCCTCAAAACACAGCAACGAGCCACTCACATATGATGATGCCCATACTGTCCTGTATCTAATCCCACTAGACTCATTTCCTTGAACTTCTTTCAAATACATATTGGCCCCAAAAGAGCTGGGGGTGTGGAAGAGCAGATAATCAGGCTCAGGCACCGGTGGTTACAGAGTCCAGACCTACGGGGCAGAGATGCTCTCAGAGGAAGCTGATCTCACTCCCCCCAGCATCTAAGGAAGAAGCAGGGCCCAGAAGGCATGCATGAATGCTACAGCACCATTACACAATCAACTCTTGCTCTGAGGGCAAAGCTGGGTAAAGGCGACCCCGAGGAAGGAAGAAGCGGACACAAAGCCACTTCGACTCTTAACCTTAGGGCGCACTTAAAGCCTCAACCCCCAGGTTCACGCGGGGCTCACTTGACATTCTGCTCTCTTCCCCTGAGCCTCACCTTCCTACGGAACCAGAGAAGAAGAAAAGTCATTTACACGACAGTTCTACCAACTACCACCCGACTGATGTTCACACAAAGAAAAACTTGAGCTTACTAGAAATAGTGCGCGCAAGATGATTAATAGAAGTAATAATGTTTGGAGGACTATATTTATTTTTTTGTCCTAGAGTAAGCTAAGAAACGGCTCATGGGGAAGGGTTTCATTAGGAACTTTTATTAGTTGTAGTCTCCTGAAGCTGCGGCCTGAGTAAAATTAGTTGTTTCAAAGATGTTTTCAACAACAAATGCCAAGGGACACTGATACATTCATGACCTTTTAGAGCCTACTATTCTTGGGCTCCACTGCATTCCACAGTCTTACCTCTAAGTTCTTTAAATTGCTATGAGATTCGTTTTCTGGCCCAGACTTACCGATGTCGTCGTCTGTCCTGTCAATGGGGTCCTTCTCCAGGCAGTCCCGCACGACGTCCCTGCTCATGAGGGGGTCCGAGGCACGCTCGATGTCCTCTTCGTCCTCGTCGTCCTCCGAGTCCACTGCCGTCTCCGGTAACCCACTCAGGTCCATCTCACCAGCCTCACTTTCCGTGGCCTTAAAACAGACCCCAAATAAACAGATAGATGGACAGACAGACAGACAAACGTTCTTAAGTAAATCTTTTGGGCCCAAAAGAAATAAAAACAAGTCTAGTTCGAAATATTAAATTTTTTCTCATATCAACTTTCCATAACTAAGTTACATGTATTCAATATTAACACACAGTCATGCACGAGGCACTACAGAAAAGAATTACTTCAACAAAATATGAGTGATTTTTATCACTGTTGGAATTTGTAGTTAGGATTAATGACTGTCAATAACTTTGATTACCTGTCAGACGGCATTTGAAACACAGTAGAATAAGAAAATGATAGTATCTGTTTTCACTCCATTTTTCAAAGAGAATGGCTTAAGCTAAGAGCTTAAGGGTGACAATTAATTCTGAACAATTCCTTCCCCCAAAGAATAGGTGTAGATTTATTAATGCCAAGAAGACTGAACCACTTCTCTCTTATTAGAGTCTTTGTGAAAAAGTGAATCCCAAATCAAAGGTAACCTGATAAATATGCAAACAAAACATTAATAATTACTTTGATTACCCCAGTGTCCACTTTCCAACTATAAATCACCAAAGGTGTGAAAGACTCTACATGCCTGTAGGTGACACAGTCTTTCTTCCCATTCCTCAACACCGTTGACTGCAGCACAAACCAAATTTAAAGTAATCAAGATCAAGAAAGAATGAGGCAAAAGTAAAATTAGCTCAGGAATGTCTGAAGGAACCAGGTATAACAGGAATGAAGAGAAAGGAAGGAAGTCTAAGTATGCTACTGTCTTTATTCATAGCTGCAAATCTGTAGCTACTCTCTAGTGCTGAAAAAACGTTAAATAAATGCAATGACCCAATCTCTTAAATTTTTTAGAATTTGTTTTTAATTCTGGAAAGAGACTCCAAGGCCTATTACGGTTCTGTGATTAAAAACAAATATTTAGTCTGAATCAAGAGTCACAAATTTCAAAATGGTCTCTTCGGTTGAGCTATCTCAAGTATAGATGCGTTACCCTCTTTAGGTTATTCTATATGCTTGTGATGATCATCTCAACGATCACGTACCTATGTATCATACTGGCCTCATCTGACGTAGGTACCCAGAATTCACTAACTGCTTCAGCACAGTAAGAATGAGTACAATTAAATATCAACTATATCCATTTTGAACATCATAAACGTGGTTTTCCAGATAAAATAGTAAACGCTTAGAAATGCTTTACTATAAAACTATTAATTTTGTAGAAGACACAAAGTTTACCAACTTCAAATAATTCAGTCCACATGATTTTCAAAGACAATAAAGACATCTTATTTTTAAGAATAGGCAAATACAGATTAAAATAAATAAAGATGAAAATACAAAATGTTGAACCTAATAATAGAAAGCCCACACCAAATTCTGACAATGTACCAGGAACTCTGCTCCAAGTGCTTCACATGTATTAACGTGTTTAACCCTTCAACAATCCTACGAAGTAAGTGCCATCACCGACTTTTATTATTCTCCAAACATATAGGTAAAAAGAAATCATTTCTCCAAAATCATGTTGCTGGTAACTGTGGAATCAAGAACAGAGCCAGGAATTCCAGCTCCAGACTCATAACTACAACCTAATCTGCCTCTTTGTAATAGATACTTCACACATGAGTGCGGCTTATAGAAGGATCTATACTTTTTCTATCATTTAGTTTAAATCAATGTTTAAAGAATAAATTGTATTATTTTCTTTTTTTTTTTTTTAAGAACACATGTATTTATTTGTTTGTTTTGGCTGCTCCGGGTCTTAGCGGCGGCATGCGGGATCTTCGTTGCAGCATGTGGACTTCTTAGGTGCGGCATGCAAACTCCTAGTTGCGGCATGCATGCAGGATCTAGTTACCTGACCATGGATTGAACCTGGGCCCCCTGCATTGGGACCATGGAGCCTTACCCACTGGACCACCAGGGAAGTCCCATATTATTTTCTTATCAACAAAGTTTCAGCTTTCTGAAGTCTTGGTTTATATCACAGAATATTTAATTCTACATTTTGAAGCAATACAAGTATGTGTTATTATTTTCTGAAGTTTAAAAAAAAGAATTTTAATCACATTTCAGTTCCTTACATACGATTTCCTGAACATACACTTCATTATACCATACATTATAAGAATTATCGGGGGCTTCCCTGGTGGCGCAGTGGTTGAGAATCTGCCTGCTAATGCAGGGGACACGGGTTCGAGCCCTGGTCTGGTAGGATCCCACATGCCACGGAGCAGCTGGGCCCGTGAGCCACAATTGCTGAGCCTGCGCGTCTGGAGCCTGTGCCCCGCAACGGGAGGGGCCGCGATAGAGAAAGGCCCGCGCACCGCGATGAAGAGCGGTCCCCGCACCGCGATGAAGAGTGGCCCCCGCTTGCCGCAACTGGAGAAGGCCCTCGCACGAACCGAGGACCCAACACAGCCAAAAATAAATTAATTAATTAATTAATTAATTAAAAAAAAAAAAAGTGCAAAAGATGAGTCGCATGTTAAAAAAAAAAAAAAAAAAAAAAAAGAATTATCACACATTATAAGAAAAACCTAAGGGGAAAATAATTGAAGACAGAATATCTAATGAAGACAGAATGAGTGAAAATGGAAAGTCTAACCTCTACAAAAGCTCTTCCAGCAGTGGCCTTGGTGAATACTGCTGCTTGGGTAGGACCACAGTGAGCAGAGATGCTCCGGGTGGGACGGCAACAAGGCCTTGCAGCCAAGGCCAGAGAATTAATTAATTGTGGCACCCTCAGCAGCGCACCTCTAATTTATGATTTTTTTAAAAACTGAAGTATAGTTGATTTACAATGTTGTGTTAGTTTCTGGTGGACAGCAGAGTGATTCAGTTATACATATACATGCATATTCTTTTTCATAGTCTTTTCCATGATGGTTTATTACAGGATGTTGAGTATAGTTCCCTGTGCTCTACAGTAGGACCTTGTTGTTATCTATTTTATACACAGCAGTGTGTATCTGCTCATATCGCTAACTTAAATCGTCTCTAGATTCCAGAATGACACTGAAACAGCACTGGATGTGATATGGTATGCCAAGGCTGTGAGCAGAGAAACTAGGCCAATATTGTTGTTATCACCACCTTGTTTCTAAAGCCTACAAATGTGACAATTTCCTAATGGTTGCTATGAGTACATTTTCACCTCAGTTTCATCTTAACATCAAAGATTATTATTCATCACCTTATATTTTCAAAGATACAATCAGTCCTCTATATCCACATTCTTTAACATTAGCCTAGAGTGAAGAGGCACTACTGAAGATAAAAATAAGAACAAAACACCTTTAAGTAATATAGCTATATAACTTAAGGTTTTTCTTAACTTTTAAACATCTAACATATGGTAAGAGATGAAAGATATATTTTACACCATCCCAAAGAAATCATTCCTATCATTTAAATGAATGATATTTAAGTCTTAAATAGAACAAAAAGATTTTTCCAGTGTAAGTTGGATTAATCTCTCCAAAACTGAACCCACCACCCCATCTGTGTAAACAATCATTAGTTGTTTTCTATCCCTGTTATGTGTATTCCATTGCTTAAGAAACTATTCATAAAATAACATTTATGAAACCAGTAACTTAGAAGATTATTTTTATTTAAAATAAATACCCATGTTTTAGAGACACAAATGTAGAGAACAAACGTATGGACACCAAGGGGGGAAAGCAGGGGGGGTGGGGTGGTGGTGGTGGGATGAATTGGGAGATTGGGATTGACATATATACACGAATATGTATAAAACAGATAACTAATAAGAACCTGCTGTATTAAAAAAATAAAATAAAATACTCATTTTTATTTTAAAATACTACAGAATTCCTTTTAATAATACATCTTAAATAGAACTCAATGAACAAGTTTTTGGGAATCTACTGATTTCGTGAACACTGAGACCCCTGGAGCCTGAGTGGAGTTAAAGGCTTAGTGAGCACTGACTGGTCCGTGGCGGGTGGGGAGAGGGCTAAACTTGAGTGCCCGGAACCTGGGACTCACTGGATTTACATCCGCTGAATGAACAGACAAAGCAGAGGTTAGTGGTTCAAATCTCGGCTCTAGCACTCATCGTGTGACTTTAACAAAGTCGCTGATCCTCTGTATGTAGACCCAGTTTCGTCACCAGTAAGCTGGAGTTACACCTCGCCATTCACAGGATTGTTCTTGGATCGAATAAGGGAAAAGAAAGCCAGCTACAGACCACATCAAAGTCCCTTCCTCAAGGGGACACGTTTCCACCTCTCTGCCGCCACCCCTTTACCCCAGCAATGAGCCTTGCACGCAATTTACACTGGCAGAATTTGCCCAAAAAACCCCCCAACACTCTGTTAAATATCCCAACCCCTTACACACTGTAAAAATTTCCCTCAGGCTAACTGCACCCATTAAGTTCTGGCTAAATGGCTCACACGATAATTATAAAAACAGTGAGCCTATGTTGAATGCCTACTGTGTATCTAGCACTACATTTGATGCTTTTAGTACATAATAATCTTCATATCAATTCAGCAAATTAGGATTATTACCACTATTTTCCAGATGAGAAAACACGAAGGGAAACTAAATAAATTGTTCAAAACAAAACAAAACCTAGTAATTGTGCCAGGACTCAAAATCGGGTCCAACCTACACAAACTACTAAATACTTCGCACTATAATACTTCACCCAGTTTTCCAAACAGACTGTCTTCATAAAGAAAATAGTTAAAATATAAGAAAGTAATAAAATGTGTTTTGCTTTGCTAAGTCATAAAACATAAAATTTACATTTGTATATAAACATAAAAGACTTGCTATTTTCTAGCTTCCTCCAAAGTACAATATTACTGAGATAATGCTAGTCTTTAAACCCTTTCATTCTAAATAAAGATATGCACACACTTTATATTTAAAAGGTATGTGGGTAATTTGGGATTAACATACACACATTATTATATATAAAATAGATAACAAGGACCTACTGTATAGCACAGGGAACATACTCAGTATTTTGTAATAACCTATAATGGAAAAGAACCTGAAAAAGAATATACATATATAACTGAATCACTTTGCTGTACACTTGAAACTAACACAATATTGTAAATTAACTGTACTTCAATAAAAAATAAATAAATAAAAGGTATAGAACAATGTCATTTAGGCAAATAACTCCTCTCCTAAATTAATTTACCTTCCACAGATATAACATAACATAGATTTAGGTGCACATTACTGCTAAATAGTAATATTCTCAAAAAAAACTATTAATATTCTCAGATCAATGCTGAAAGCTCTATGATTTATTTAAATAAAAAGGGACTCAATATAGTTTGTTATTATGAATACAGTTCTTAAAACCAGTTTATTTGGCATTTTTAAGGATATCAAGTAAATGAAGAAACTGAGGAAATATTAAATGCCATAAAGCGCTAGTGAAGTGTTAATTTAAAAAAAAAACAATGTAACTACTACATGTTTATCATTAAGTACTTAAAAATCATTTATGAAAGAACTTTTTGCTTATTAAATATACCACACCCACACATATCCCCATGTTTAGGAGGGTTGCTTAATAAGTAATCTTGAAACGAACTTTGTGCAGAATTTCAAACATACGTATGTAACCCAAATAGCACCTGAGTCAGACCCTGATATAAATTTAGGCTAGAACTTTATGTTGAAGGCTAATGCTGATGCTAATTTAACTGGGACAACAAAGTGAGTAGGCACTGCAGACAAAGCCATATATATGCAGAAAGTATGAAAACATATTTGGAAGTAAGTATAATGCTTGCATTAAGTCCAGTTTGTGTATCATAATTCATGCTGTTCTTAATTTTACACTAGGAATTTTTGTTTTTAATTTCAATATAGGATTTACCTAAAAGAGAAGAACAATTCTTTAAAGCTTTTAATGTAAATTGTTAGGTTTCTTTCCAAAAGCTACAATCCTAACAGGTGTAAGGATGTCTACCTATAAATATTTATTATAAGTAAGAAAGTCTGTGCTAATTTGATAGGAAAAATAGTTTCATATTTAACTCCTCATATACTCAATTACTTATGTCTTAAATATTTATTTAAGGTATAGACACGTGCATGTTCTCTTCTGCAAATTACCTACTCTTGTCCTTTGAATATTGTTATGCTATGAGTGAAGTATTTTTCTTATTAATTTGCATAAGTGAGTTAAAAGTCTGACTTTAAATCTTTGTCTCAACTGCTCTTTTAATTATTAAAAGTTTTGATCATTCATTATACCATTAAGAGTTTGTTAACTCTTGGGAATCCGCTGGTGGTCCAGTGGTTAGGACTCAGCACTTTCACCGCTGTGGGCTCAGGTTCGATCCCTGGTTGGGGAACTAAGATCCCACATGCCCTGCGGAGCAGCCGTAAGTAAGTAAGTTAAGTAAGTAAGTAAATAAATAAATAAATAAATACTTTTCAAAAAAGAAAAAAAAAAAAGAGTTTGCTAACTCTTCAGCTTACCTGGAATTTAATGTTAATTATGATATAAAGTATGGTCATTGAAGTGGGCTTCCCTCCCACAAAGACCATTTATTGAGTAATCCATCACTTCACTGATCTGAGGTTTCCACTATTACATATTACATCCTTACACGTGAATTCCGTTTTGCTTGAACTCTCTGTTCCATCAATCTGCCTATTTTCGTACAGTTATTTTCAGTCCACCTAAGTCACTGCTCTGATAATCACACCATTTAACCAGGACCTTACCGTGACTGGAAACTGCATTGTCTCATGTCACCAACTTAGGCGTTCTGCTTTCTGTCCCCAGTAACCTCCTACTTTTCAGCGTGCTTTCACTGCCTTCCAAGGCAGTCCTTTTTCAAAACCAGCGTGATCCGCAGTCTCCCAGGCTCTCTGAGCTTCGCGCCTGGCTCTCACAAGCCAACTTCTGCCCCCTAGTCTAACGCTACAATCCCATTCCTTCCACACGTCATCTTTCCTGAAGGCCTACGATTTCCTGGCCCTATTCCAGGCTCTAGAGAGAAGACCAAGACAAGACAGGGAAGTCCCTGCCTCTTGAAGCAGTCATGCTGGGGGACAGACATAACTTAGAAAGTGACAATCACTTGAATTAAAGTCTAAAAAACCAGCCAGGGAAGGGACCAACATGTAGGACCTGCGTTTCAAAGGGTAAGAAGGGAAGAACTCTCTGGGAAAGCGGTCCTTAAAGATGAAGGCCGAAAAGGATCAAGGTAGGAGAGAACGTTCTGGACAGAAGGCCTGCAAAAACAAAGCCCCGCGTTACAAGGAGCCTGGCGTGCTGTGCCGCTCTGTCTGTCTTTCCACTACGCTCCTTGAATGAAGAGTCCGTCCCGGGGGAAGCCAAATCTTTGCTTTCTTTGTGCTCACTGCGGAGAAGACTACTTACCAGGGCAGAGGGAAATCACTCCGTATTTGAGGGCACCTACCCAGCTGAGCCTCCGATGCTCTGGTCAACTTGCTCCCCTGCTGTCCGAAACTATGATTTCAAAATGTGTCTCTCCTTGAGACTCTCCACCTGCCAACCCTCTCACTCTGAAAGAAGGAACTCAGAGACACCAGGCAGAAACTCCCTCAACTCCCAAACTCCCCACTCCCAATCCACCATCATATGCCCCTGTTAAAAGAGAGGGGGTCTCCTTTCTTAAATAAGCCAGTGATTCCACGTTGCTCCTGAACTCCTCTCCTCCAACCCTCTCAGAAAACTTATTCTAACTTTTTCTCTCCGGCACATGGCATCCCGTGCCGACCTCTCTGTATCCATCTCCTGAGCATTTATACTCGCTCCAACGTGACAGCTTCCTCCCAAGTCAGAACTGGAGGCACAAGAAAGGGGTCGCCATGGGAGACGGCTGCCCATCACTGGAGCCGCTCAAGAATCAACCTGACCGACGGGAAGCGAGTAGAGGATTCAAACACGAGACTGGTCGCCAAACCGGGCGCATCTGGCAGGTTTCTTCTCACCTTTATAGAATTTCTGATTCAAAGACAATAGGGGATCTCTAGTCACTGTTAGTCCTACAGTCAGTAACCAAATCCCCAGTTACATCTATGGCTTTTTCCTTAGGAAGGATACAAACTTACCGGGCCACATGCCCGTCATCAAGTTTGAAACGAGCAGCTGTGAAACTCAACTAAAATGAATCAAAATACGCAGGGGTCCTCTTTTCCAACTACACCCCAAGATAAAGCCGGCCTGCAGGCTGCAAACTCCAACCCCCAGAGAACCAGGTGGAGTTCTCACCACGGTCTGGACCCTCAGACACCCTGATGGGGGCTGGGGGCAGCCGAAGTACCATCCAGAATCTCCTCACACCCTTCCCCAACCTACCCAAGGTAATACCACATAAAGCTGAAGTTCCCCTCAGAATACGCCTCCGTAAAGTATACAAACGACTCACTTCATTCTTATTATAAATTTACCTTCTAGGAGGCTCCGTTCAGCCTGGAATTACACCCGAAGAACAGCAGGGGTAACTGCTACAACCTCAAGCTGTGTTCCTACTCCAGATCTTTAAAGCATGTGATCATCTCAAAGTGTAGAAGACAAAGGCTCTATCATGATGTTTCAATTAACATAAGCTAAAGCACAACTTTTACTTCTACTGTTCATTGTTCTATTATAAGGGATACTCTTGAATAAATGTTCAAAAAAATCGACTTCTAAAAACAGGCATTATGCAAGGGGGGAGGGGATAATTTTACCCTGATCCACCACCTTTTCCTCCTCTAACATTTGAAAATGGGACTACTTCCTAAAGATTTAATTACAAGTTAACATTTAATGCCTCAAAGTAGAAACTTGAAAACTTACTTTAAAGAGCCAGATAATTATATTTCTTTTCGCAAGATAATAAAAAAAGTTCTTAATCAGCTAGGAATCTGCAAATAATTGCATCTGTGGCTATCACTTATTAGCCAGTGAGCTCTCCACAACACCTCTGAATTATAGAAAAGTGGGTACCCAATGCCTCCTGAAAAGAAAATTAACTTTCTAAGATCTACTAAATTTAGGACTTAAACAGACATGTTTTGCCCTGATGGTATTCTGTTTAGTTACTTTTAGTAATTTTTTAAAAAAATAGAAACTGAGCACTGCCTGAATATATCAATGATCCTAAAACACTGTAATATTGTTTAGAGAAAGGTTCTTTTATGGCCATCTCATATCACAATTCCTAAGGAGCCAAGAATTATACTTTGTAAAGTGAGTATTACATTCTTTTTGTTTGAAACCATCCGAAATCCCATATTAGCTGTAACAAAAAAAGGACCTTTTTTGCATATTTTAGTCACTTTTCCTAAATTTGAATTTTCTAAGCCAATGAAGTATTTCTTAACAATTAAAATTATTTTGCTTTTAAAACGTTTTTGAAATTCCATAATTCTAGTTTCTTTTCTATCATCTTTATCATAAGAATTTACTTGAAACATATAAGTAAGTCTATAGGCAATAAAAATAATGCAAGAAAAATAATTCAGTGATCGACTCTTAATAATCTCTTCCTTTTGTCACACCCAAGACTTTAAGAAAAGCTTAGTATGGAAGCATAATTCTGAAGTTTTCCCCTACAATTTTATTCAAGAAAGGGTCATCAACCTAGTACACCTACGGTCAAATTAATAAAATATTTACAGTCCGGGGAAACATTTCCGTTGTACACTCCATTTAAAATTCTGGTAACTGGTAACAGCAGAGGCAAATGCATTTAGACTGTAGTTCGACGTCCTAAAACAAACATACAACATACTACATGTCTGTGTGAAGCATAAACATTAACATTTTATGTCCATGTGTGCACATATAATATACACACATATATTTACCTTTAAGATTCTATCAACGAACAATCACAGAACTCCTCAGAATATATGAAAATGAAGCAAATGACAAGGAAAACACCTTCCTACCTGGTAGATATCAGAAAGACTGCTGCTTCCAGAATCACTGGTGATGCTACATCCTGAGTGGCTGGAGGAGACGTGAGTCACCTGTGGGTGGAGACTGTCAGTGAGGTGTAGCTTTGTGAAATCTGCAGGAAGCTGGGGAAGGATCAGGAGAAACTAAGTTACAACTGGAACCAACAACTCCAAGAAGGCATCTACAAATTGTGTTACACTCTACTCCACGCCAGGAAAGGTCCTTCATTTTTTAAATTCACCATGAATAAATACTGTCCTATTTACCAAAAATCACAAAATAAATTTGTAAAGTTTATGGGCATTCAATGAGCCTTAAATCATACTAAATGCAATGCTTAAATAGGTGGGTTTGGCGGTTAAGGTTAACCTGGTGAGCACTGAATCCAATGAGCTACAACTTTCAAATTATACACCAAGGAGCAAATTAGTCTCCTACTATTTGTTAGCCAGCAAAATGCAACTTTGTGGCGAGAGACAGCTCAAATAAGAAAACAGATTTGAGGTTCATGTATGCCCAAATGATGTTTAAAGGTTAAAAAGATGAGCATCTTAGAACAGACAAAGTGTATTGTTATACAAGTAACTACACAGGCACTACGGAGAAAACAGGAAAGTGTGCTCTCGGAGGACGCGGAGTTGAGAAGGTTATGAACAGCATTTACCTAGCACAGACACATAGGTACTACCTTGGTCACGTTTAAACTCCAAATAAAAATTGCGTCTATTGAACAGATTCCCTCAGCAAGTGCTCCTATCGCCCCCCATACAGCAGAGAAAATGCACTGAAAAAGGAAACATTCACCCAGTCAACAAATATTTACTGAGCCCTCTTCCTCTTACTGTGTGCTAGTTAGTGAATGAGGTGCTAGGAAAACGCTGCCCTTAAAATCTTACACTCGTAAGTTATTAGCAATTCTTTTGAATTCAAAAAGGGCACTATGTATCTGTAGCATCACACTTAGACACTACTGGCCAATAATAAACCTGACATTTCAAAATATATGCTAACTGACACCCTGCACGCTGATAATATCTTTCTTTCCTGCTGGTACATTGATCCTATTTGGCTGGTGAAGAATAAAGAAGAAAGACTAACTGTTAAAATCAAACTTAAGTAAGACCTTGCCTTGGCAATATTCCCTTCTCTCCTGTAACCCTCCTCCCTCCTCCCCTTCCAAAACCAAGATGCCACTTCACAGTTTAGAATAAGTCCCACAGGGGAGGTGATGCAGGCTCCTGACACCCACAACCATTCAGACCTGACTCAATAAACAGATTATGACACTTAATAGTACTTAACACACGGATGGACTTGGAAGGCATTGTGCTAAGTGAAGTAAGTCAGACAGAGAAGGACAAATGCAGTATGACATCCCCTACATGTGGAATCTAAAAAAGTATAACAAACTAGTGAATACAACAAAAAAGAAGCAGACACACAGACAGAGAGAACAACTAGTAAACTAGTGGTTACCAGTGGGGGGTAGAGGAGAGGGAGGTACAAACTACTGGGTATGGGATAGGCTCAAGGATATATTGTACAATGTGGGGAACATAGCCTATATTTTGTAATAATTGTAAATGGAAAGCAACCTTTAAATTGCATAAAAAATTTTAAAAAATTAAATTAAAAAAATTTAAAAAGTAAAATTATACCCCTTCAGAAAAAAAACCATTTAATATAGTCTGCATAGAAATAATATTTTTAACATGATGGGAGACACAAAGAAAAGATTTAAACATAAATTTATTAGGGGGCATATAAACAGATGCTAAATAAACAGATAAAAAGACATATGTTGGAGAAGCTCACAGAAGTAAGATGTTTATTCAAATGTGTGAAATCATTGCAAGAACGATGTCTATATCTCACTAGGAATGTTTTTTTAACTGATAACTGAAGATGTTCTGAAATAGATAAAACTGGGAAAATAACAATTTCCCTGCAAGGAATAGATAGGCGAAAACCCCCAAATTTGAGAATTTATATATTTTATTCACAATGTAGAAGAGCGAAGTATTTGCAGGATTTCTTCAGGAACAGTTTGAAGACAAAAGTTTGCCAAGCTGTATTTTACTTGTAGCTGAGTGATACACGTCAGATATTAAAACAATGTGTTCAAAGCCAGGATAAACACCCTTCCTCGTCTTGGCTACATTTCCTTTAATGCAGTCACTCGCCACAAAAGGCAACTGAAGAACCAAGACTCCGAAGCTCAGCGACTTTAAAAGGCATCAGTCGATACATGCAACTACAGAATAAACTGATTTCTATTGATTACCTTTTCTAGAGATGACTCAGGTCGACATGTGCCACATAGTGTGATTTTTAAAAATTAACTTGAAAATGTCAAATGAAGATGTATCCATCTGATGAATGTTTACTCACCAGACAGTTATTTACTCAAGTCTCACAGGACAGTGTCCATCAACTGGTCGTCTTTCCTGACTAAACGCACTGTGGGGAAAGCACAGGAGCCTTCGAGCTCTAAAGCTCTAAACAGATTGTGTAGTGTGAACAGACACTGCACAATCTATTCATTCATCTACGCTCACTTAGACCCACAAAGAGCGGAATTATGTGGCTTTGTCAGGCTAAGAACCAGAAAGTCTGTGTGTAAAGCGAAAAGAAGAAACACTTTCATTCGTAAGAATTCAATTCTACTTTATAAATACTTATTAAGTATCTGCTATGTCAGACACTCTGTCAGGGACAGGAAATATCAAGGTGAATAAGACACCCCCAATTCCAAATGTAAATTCTACTACCCAAAAAGTCATTGTACTAGGTGTCATGCACAATAGAAAAATAAGTCAAACATTGGTTGTTTGTTTCTTTGTTTTTGGCCACGCTGCACAGCTTGCAGGATCTTAAGCTCCCGGACCAGGGATCGAACCCCGGTCCCCTGCAGTGGAAGCGTGGAGTCCTAACCACTGGACCGCCAGGGAACTCCCTCAAACATAGTTTTTTAAACATGGCTTTTTATCTCACCACCACCACTTGTGTTCTTTGCAGACAATGAAATGATGTTAAAGTTAATGCATATAAAATTCAGTATTAGCTAAATAGCTCTTTGTATGAGAACAGACGCCATGCTTGAGAAACCTTTGCATTTTTCCCCATAGATGGGGATGAGAATCCCATGATTAAACGCTATCAACAGGCCACGTCGGCCACGGTTGTGGAATGCGAGGGGTGTGGAGCTTGTCTGCCGCGAGAGAAGAGAGCCTGAAATGCACGGGTGTGGCCCAGCCTCTCACTCTACAGACTGGAGACCTGAGCCCAGGCCTAAGGGAAGCGGCTCTTTCAGAGGGAAAGGAACCAGCCGGGAACTGGGAGTCAGGGTGCAAACACAGGCACAGGCACCGCGTTCAACCTCAGGGCAAAAGGGTAACGCGGAACGCTGGGAGCCAGTAACTCACTGTCTGAGCAAAACATACCAAAGCAGGGGGCCACACGCCAAGGACAAAAGACTCACTTGTCCCAGCGTTTCTACACTTGATCCAGGGCCCTGTTAAATTACTATCACTATGCTGTTTAATCAGATTTCAGATTAAATGGAGCTGGGAATTATCTTGCGGCTCTAGCCACCACTTATAACAGAAATTCTGCTCAACAATAAGAAAATTTTTTGAAGCTGGGGCTATACGCAGTAGTTACCTGAATAAAATTAAATAATAATTAAATAAATTAAAGGGGAAATTAATATATTTTATACATTTTGATCTTAACGCCAATATATTCAATATTTAACAGCAATTCATTACAAACACAATTCAAGGAAATCTGTTATATTTTTCTTTTTGTCATTTAAATGCTTTTATTTTCATATTTGATTGTATGAATATATTACTGCTCACATTTTTCCTGGATCAAGCAATCTATATTCCTACAAATACGGCACTTGTGAACCACAATTGTATTAAACTAGTGTCAGGCAAATGACTGAATCGTAGTTTCACCAGAAACACTATTAATTACATAAGAAACAACAATGGTAATACGTAGTTAAATCAGATTCTTAAATGCGTAAAGTAAGCATAAACAATATTAATCATAGTTTTGTAAAATCTGGGTATCGATTAAATGATAGCTTGTTTTGTTTTCTGTTTTGGGAGAAACAGGGGTGCTCTAACAATTAGCTTTAAGTAAGAAGTACTAGAGAAGACTTAAGGCTCATATATGAACAGGCATTTGATAGCCTTTGATTTATTAATTAATCTAATGATTGGCGTTTATAAAAGTACCAGCTAATAAATGAACTCTGTTTTGAACATAAATTCAGTGAGTAAGGATGCCTTGAAGTCTCTGACACCGCTAAATAAATACTTTGCTGAACTGGTAAAATTCCTCAAAGTGGTGCTAACATAGTAGAGACTAGGGCATTTCCCTTCTTCCCCTTCCTTCTCTCCCCCAAAACTCTTCTCAAGTTTATGTTTTCCAGCTCTACAAGAAAGGGCTGGTGTATCACCGGTTATGCAATGGAAACATAGTAGAGTTGTATGTTCCACGATACATTAGCGTCGTAGGGCTGCTGAGAAACCCAACAATTCAAAACTAAACAGAACAAAAAAACACTGCCACCCTCACTTGAAATTTATCTCACTAAAAATTTCCCAAGAATCACTTTTATTTCAAGAAATAGCTACAACAGAACACATAAGGTTTGGGGTAATGGTTACAATCTATCCAATCGTCCCTGGCAGTTCACCTTGAGTAACAACAGTCGTAAGGTAAATTAAGTATCACGCTTAGTGACTGAACACCGGCTTCATGCTAGGATGCAACACTAAGAATTGACCCAAACGAGTGCTGTTTTCCCCAGGTCACCCCTGGAGTTCTCTGAGCGCTTTCCACGCTCATATTTTCAGGCTCTGAGGGGAGGAGCTGATACATCCCTGGACACATTTCCCATTTTTTCCTGAGGTGTCAGTGAAAATACAGTCTCCTACATTTTCCATTCATTCATCATTTACTGAAAACCTGTGTTGTGATGACTGACTGAATGATTGGGTATAAAGCACTCAGAGGAGAGCCTGGCACCCAGAACCAGACAGAAGGGTGTCGGCCATAAACTACCACGTGCAGACTCGAGGAGGACACAGGGTCTCCCAGCTCTGGACTCCTGCAGCTGGAGTCTAGTCTGGATGCCAGCAGGGACTGAGCCGCTCTCAGAAGGGGCCTTGGGGGCCAGTCATCACCCAGCTCCAAACACTGTTCCTTCACCCACGGCAGGACTAAGGCTGTACTTTAAAAGCAAGTCATATTTTCCCTCTGTGTACACACACACACACAGCTTTTCTTTTACTAAAACTGATCTTTTCTACTACGACGAGTTCCGACACGCTCTGACCTATTTCTACATAGGGCTTGCATAGGCAGGAATATTATTTGGTAGCTCACTTTAAAGATCACTTTATACTAGGGTCAACTTTTATTTCTCTACCCCATAATATTTCTTTAGGAACACTAGAAAAAGTAAGCATTTGGACTCTTGAATATTATTCATCAGAAATCATTTTTACTTCTCTCATATCCCATCAAGACGTGCTCAAGACCCAGGACTCATCCTTGAAATAACACTTCATCCATCAGTAGTCCACAAAGCAAAGAGAAAGATTTCTGCACAGTATACAATTTCTTTTGTTTGTAAATATACATAAAGGCAAGAAACAAAGCTTTCCCCAAAGGGTCATGAGATAATAATTTAATAAACTGATAGATTTAATAATATTTCTCATCAAAATACATGTAGACATTTTTAAATGTTGGTATGACTATGCTTTAAAGGAACAGTTCAACAAAAATTTGCTTTATATTTACTGGAGAAACCTGCCAAAAGATTAGCAATTTGTACAAACTTAATATTCTCCCAGCTTCCTGGCAGGCTCAAAAGACATGTCTCATTTTACATATCAAGTTATCTTCTGTTCAACTTCCTGCTAAGTCAAGCAATCCTGAGCAAGCTGATTAACTTCTGTGCACCTTAGTTTCCTCTGTAAAATGAATATAACATTGTCCAGTGACTAAATGAAATAACTTGTAGAATCCACCTGCAGCTGTCTCTCTCCCTTTCCATTCCCTCTGCCATTTTTTCCGTCTTAGGTCAGATAGTTTCCAAATTCAATGGGGGGAAAAAAAAAAACTAACTTGTTTTTGACACTCTCATACCTAACACCACCATTACAGTACTTTACTTATATATATTTCCCCCAAAAGTCTACATATTATATTTTATTTTTTAAAGATTTTTTGATGTGGACCATTCTTAAAGTCTTTACTGAATTTGTTACAATACTGCTTCCGTTTCAGGTTTGGGTTTTTCGGCCCCGAGGCATGTGGCGTCTTAGCTCCCCGACCAGGGGTGGAACCCTCACCCCCTGCACTGGAAGGGGAAGCCTCAACCACTGGACAGGCAGGCAAGTCCCTACCGCTTACATTTTAAATAAATCATATATTTATATGGAAGAGCTCACTGCTTAGACTACTGTACCAAAGTTTGCAAAGTAAATAACCTCATTGTCATGGTAGGCTTACGGTCCAATTGCCGTCTTTTATAAACATTCAAATTTTCATAGCTGAGAATTCTCGCAAAGTGGTAGCGCCTTGGGGAATTTGTGCTTTTGTGTGAATAGCCTCCTTACGTTTGACTGTAAAAGCCTCCACAATAGTCGTGCATGTATTTGGCCAGGACACAAGCTGCGTGATTCTTGCCATCCTAGAGGGCCGTTTGAACAAACACCTCTTGCGGGGAGGGGAGGGAGTGCTGCAAGTGCGGTCATGCTTTGTTCCGAAAGTTCCTTGCTACTTTCCTACCTTAAAATAATGTTTTGGAGCGAGGCGTAACAGAGAGGATTGGATGTTAAGATATAGTTTGTATACATTAAAATGTCACCTTTCTGTCCAAACATAAACCTTTATATGTTAGAAATAGCTCCTGAAATGTGGTGGTGACCCAGCCCTCTCCCCAGGGCAGAAAGGCTACCCACGTGTTTTTTAGGGTTGGTAACCTATGAATGAATCATAAACTTCCTTGGTTACAGTTGCATGAATTACAATCTAAAATTTAATCCCTACATTTATGAAATAAGGATAAACGGAACACAAACAGAACAACTCGGACCCCTGTTGAGGAAAATAAATAAGCGAAACTAGTAAACTGACTGAAAGGCTGTCAGTCACATGACTGATGTTTTCAAGCAAATACTTTTAAGAAGCCTTTTCTATCGGACATTCATAGCAAGCACTGAATAGGAAACTCGTGTGAACTTCACTTCAAAACAGAAAAGTGGAATCCTTTAGTATGAGGAGAAAGTGTATGATCTAAGTACCATCTATTCCAAAATGTAAGGCTGTGCAAGGCAACAGTAATTATCACCTGTGCACCAGTTTCTATGAGAAGGCAACAGTAAGATCACCTGCACACCAGTCCTGTTCTTACAAGAATCTCAGGAAGTAGGTTATTATTATGACTATTTTAGATAAGAGGAACTAAGACACAGAAAAGTTAAGCGATTTGCACCAAGATCACACAGTGAAAAGGTGGCAGACAGAGATTCCTGGCTGTCTGGCCCTCTACTGAATACACTTAAGCATTGAACTTTACTGTATTTACGGACTTATTGGTTGACTTGAAAACTCTCATGAATACTGATGAAACTCTGAAATGTCTGCTTGTATCAATTTATTAATGTAGTTTCTTGTACAGATTTCAAAATCATATAGAAAAACAGTCATTTAAAACAATTTCTCACTCTTTCATAAAACAAATTTATTAAAACTTTACATCTGCATCTCCAATATCAACGATTTTGACATCACACTGCCACTTTCTGAGTCATCCAATAGAGTTTTCATTCCTTCTAAATTGTTTGAGATACACCACTTTTTGCATCTCTTTGTGATATACTGTGCAACATTAGTGAGGTTGATTTTTCATTGTCTTGTAGGTTCTTCACAAACTCATTTACTATTTATAAGCTAACCTTTAAAATGTTATGGCAATAACCAGTATTTGCAATTCTGAGATCACATATCCAAGAATCATTATTAAATCTGTGTAAAACAGAAAACTTCTTTAACTCCCTTATCCCATGTTCCACCATATGACCCTTACAACATTCCAAGCTAGCACTGTTTGAGGTCATTACTGCCTTATGTTCCTTACTGAAGAGTACTTTTTTGTTTAAAAAAAAAAAAAAGGTAAAATGAATTGAGAGAGAACCTCATAATGTAAGAGACAAAAGCAACTCCTTCTCTGGTAGTTAACTCTTGCAGAACGAAATCTTGCCTGATACATTATACAATACCCCTAACATCTGAAATCAGAGAAAAAGTATGTGGGTGCAGGCACACACACAAATAAGCTAGTCAACTAATTTCATCACCTTAAAGAAAGACACCTGGCACAGTGAGAATAGTTCTATAATAAATATCAGAACCACTAAAAGTTTGTCCTCTGAAAGACAGCTGTAGTTTTTCAAAATGAAAATGTTTATCTGGGACCTAAAATAAAACAAACTATATAATCTTCCACAGAAATACCGAGGTAGTTAATTAACATGTATATATCACCAAAGGCAACGTCCTGTTGTCTGTTAAAAAACACAGTTTTATGATAGTTTTCAAGTGACAGCCACTCCATTCTCACTCCAAACACACACACACACACACACACACACCCATATAATCCCTTTTCCTTTTCAGTTTATTTGCAGCTATCAATAACCAGTGATCTGAAAAAGCACACCTTTCTCTGAGGAATTTCAAAAAAATGTCTAGATCACTTAGTCCAAGATATTTTCAATAAAATACACGGCAAATTTTGGCACTGAGTCAGGTAACTGAAAAGTCATCTTCTTGGTA
Organism: Balaenoptera acutorostrata; assembly: GCF_949987535.1. Lineage (NCBI taxonomy): Eukaryota > Metazoa > Chordata > Mammalia > Artiodactyla > Balaenopteridae > Balaenoptera > Balaenoptera acutorostrata. The sequence continues at coordinate 3,683,802 of NC_080068.1, read as the reverse complement.
GCACTTCACCTACAGAAACCCTAACCCTATGTGCATATTCTCCTCATGTTAGGAATAATTCCCCCATTATCTGGGGCACATGTGCTACCTAATGAGCAACGTGAATATTTGACGCCTGTTTGTTCTAATACTTATAAAGAGCCCAGATACTGCACTTAATGGACGAAGAAACAGAAGCTCAAACAGCTCAAGTGACCTGTCCAAAGCTCCCAGGTACATGGCTCCAAAATCTATACCCATTTCCCTCTGCATCTGGACTCTAGACACTTGTTATTTGGGGCCATATTCTAACCCAACTGTGACACCCATCGTCTCCCTTATTTAAACAGGAAATATCCTAAGAAACTTTAATAGCACCATAGCTTCATTGTCTAATACAAAAACCAACCCAATAAATATATTTTTTAGCAGAATTGGTGATTATCCATATGGCAATACTGATCATATTCTACAGTTACTAAAACTTGAGTTCTCGTGTTTTTCCAGGACCACGTGGGATCGGTGCTCTGGAAGTGGAGACCCCTGGAGATGGAGGGGAGCCGCCCGTGATACGAGAAGGCAGTTTCTAGGACCAATTAGACAACAACCCTGATGAGCTCCGGAGGGACTGTGGGCAGTTATCCCAGCTGTAAAAACGCTCAAGGGAGCATGGAGTCAGGGAAACGAGCGTTTAAAGCCAAGGAGAAAAGATTCCTATGGGATCCATGGATGAGCCTAAGCTGCCTTCTTTTTGAACAAAAATAAATAGTTGGTTTGGCAAGAAAGCCTCGCTCAGAATTAAAGACATTACCCCACAAGTAACATTTAACTCTTTAAAAAGAAGTTATAAAAGCCACGTGACATCCAAATGCAAGTGCACTTAGGTCTCTCTACAATAAAATGCCAAAAAATGGCTGAGACTGGCGAGCTATTCACCAATGTCCTCCTCTTCCAGGGAGTACGGCTGGATTGCATTTCCCAACTTCCCTTACAGTCACATAGGTGCCCATACAACTGACTTCACGCCTTCAGGGTATGAACAAACAGAAGTGATGGATGCTGTGCCCACACCCTCCTTATATGCATCTTCTACAAACCTGCCGAGACCTTCCCCTTGCATCAAGAGTCTCTGTGGAAGACAACAGAAGCTTTGCGCCTAAGGTTAGACAACTGAGCCATAAAGTGGAGGGGCCTGGATCCCTGGATCCCTGCTTAGAGGAAAACTGTCCACTAAGTGATCCAGAGTACTTGCTTCAGATCTTATGCAAAAGAGAATAAACTTCTATTGTATTTGAACCATTGTATTTTGCTTGGTTTGATACAATGGCTAGCATTATCTTAACTCATACAAATACAAATATGATGATACTTTTTTTGTGACCTGTCTGCAAAAAATCTTCCACAGTGAAATTCTCAATTCCTTAAGGAGAAGCTAGGGCTCTGATGACACCCTGACCTCATAGTACTGTGTGCAATTTGTATAAAATCAACATTAGAGCTCCTTTAGTCAGTCAAACACGTTTATTAAAAACCCACTTTATGCCAGTATGCCAGGCGCTGCTCCCAGTTTTCTAAGACAGCAGCAAGTAAGATAAACTCCCTGCTCTCATGGATCTTACAACTAGCAGGCAAGATAAACAATAAAAGATTAATGAAGAAAATTCTCAAATAGTGGTAAGTGCTGCATTCAGCAAAGATTAAAAGAGACTGATGTGACAGAAGGGTGACTGGGGGTACTTCCCTGGTGGTCCAGGGGTAAAGAATCCGCCTTAGAATGCAGGGGACACGGGTTCGATCCCTGGTCAGGGAACTAAGATCCCACATGCCGCGGGGCAACTAAGCCCGCGTGCCACAACTACTGAGCTCGAGTGCCTCCACTAGAGCCCGCGTGCCGCAAACTACAGAGCCCACGCACTCTGGAATCCGCGCGCCACACCTACAGAGCCCACGCGCCCTGAAGCCTGCGCACCACAACTAGGGAGAGAAAACCTGCACGCCACAACTAGAGAGATGCCCGCGCACCGCAACAAAGAGCCCACGCGCCCTAGAGCCTGCACACCACAACTAGAGAGAGAAAACCTGCACGCCACAACTAGAGAGAAGCCCGCACACCACAACGAAAGATCCCACACGCCTCCACAAAGATCCCGTGTGCTGCAGCTAAGATCCAATGCAGCCAAAAATAAATAAAATAAATAATAAATAAATCTTTAAAAATAAAAAAAGGGATAGCCAAGAAAGACTGAAGATGTGACAATGTGATGAGAAAACTGGTTTTTATATTCTCAGTTATTTCCTAAAGGGATAGTTCTAATCATACCACTTTATTAGATATATATACCATTTTACTAGGTATATATATATACACGCACACATACACCTTATAGATCTATATCTTATACACATAGACATACATACAAGTATATATACATACATACCTTATATATTAACACATACTTATATTTCACATATTTATAAAGTATATGTTATATTTATATTTGTCTTTGTGTAAAATTGAGAGAAGTCTAGTATACCCCTAAACCAAAGGAATCCAATTACTAAACATTTTATGAAAAATTATTGGGCTCTTTATGCAACTTCAAAATGAAATCAACTAAGTATCATAGTACCTTAGGAATCAAAGACAGTATAAAATAGATTCGGATTTGTTCACTGCCCTATGAGTCGGAGAGCACTTAGTCAAATTTCAAGATGCAAAATATTACACAATGGGAATATAAGGCTTCCAAAATAATTATTTGTCCTCCAAAAGTACCGCTTAATAGGTTCAAGGGAAAATTAAGTCTAGAAGCCACCTACTCTGTCAATTGATTTTGAGTACAGTACTCAAAAATTTATTGACTAGACTGATTGCTCAGGAAAAAAACACTTCTATTGAAACGTAAGCTATACTCTTTTGAAAAATAGGAATTCATGAAACTTTTATTTCCCTAGGAAGAAATTTCGATGTACTCAAAATCCCTGATTCCAGAGAATCCTTTATTTCCTAGCATTTGTGTGCAGGTGTAGGAAGTTGGGGGTTGGGAGGGAAGACCATCAAGCATAAGAACATGTCACACAGAGATAAGTAATTTGAAAATTAATAAAGCAGGACACGGGATACAGAGGGTAGGAGGTCTCACTGCTAAGGTGTCCTCTGAGCAAAGACCTCAGTGGAGTGAAAGCCTGCACCCTGCAGGTACACATGGGGAAACAGGTGTCCCGCGTACAAGGCCATCAAGGGCACAAGCCAAAGGCATGGTGGTCTTGGCGTGTTTTAGGAACAGCTAGGAAGTCAGCATCAGCCCTGAGAAGACCAGAGGGAATTAGAGCAGAGAGAGACTCCACGGTGAAATCATGTGGGAAAGCTGTGGACTGCTGTTGGATCTCATCCCTAGTGGGATGGAAAGATTGGGGGTTCTTAGCACCCACAATACATTCGTCACGAATTTAAAGCATTTTCCTAAAATGGTTAATGCAGATATATATTACCTTTTGGAGAAATATTCAATAGCAATTCCACATAACTTGAATAAAAGATGTTTATTACAACTTGTACCAAGAGGCCACTGACAAACAAGGACCTCGTAGCCCATCTTACTTGATGTCCCATGGGCAGTGACTCAACTGTGAAGCCATGTCTGTTCTAAGTCATGGTTTCCGGGTACACTGGCTATACAACTTTATTTACTGAAAAATCCCACCCTGTTCCTCTTATATCTGTGTGAGACACACACACACACACACGAGACTACCTAGATTTCAAATGACACCTCAGATTCTACCGCTAATGGTTCCATTTCTAGATTTCACTCAAACACAACCACAACTGCCGCTTTTCCAGTGATGAGTATTACAACTTAGCTAGACAATAATCTTTAAATCAAAAAATAATTATACGTTATCCCTCTTCAGTTACTCACACAAAACAGTGGGCATTAATTTTATGTGTCTAGAATATCAGCTTTTCCTTTTACTTCAGTGATAAACATATTCATTTTGGCATTTATTTCCAAGGACTTCAGTGATAAGACATCTAATTTAACATCTATTTTCAAGGGCTTTGTGTGTCAACCCGGGCACACCAGATAATTTCATTGCTTTAGCTCTGTCTAGAGGGCACTGGGGGAGAATTAACTGAACATTTGTGGTGCATTACTCATTGCCCAGGGCCATCAAAAATATATCCCGCATAAACTGCATAAAGGCTAATAGATTTTTCTTTTCCTCCGTCCTTCCGTCTTTTTTGCTTGCTTGCTTGTTTGTTTAGACTGGTAAACCTCAGACACCATATCACCTGGTGAAGAGTCTGAATGACCAGGACACAGTTGAGCGTGTGTGACCTCCTAAGGCGACTCCTTTTTAATACCCTCACTTCTGTCAATGTGCCAGCACTTCTCGTGACCTTCTCGTCATCTCCAAGGATTTATTTACATAATCAATGGAGCAACTGTCTTAGGAAGCACATCCCTCCTAAACAAAGACCAACATCTAGTATTGTAAGCAGCTTTTACTTTCCTTAAACTTCAACTGCTTTCTCTGAACTTTTAAGCACGAATGTGTATGCATATTAATTTATTAATCCCAAGTTTAAATCAGGGAAACAGAATCACATTAATCAAGATACACTTAGGGAATCTTGTAAAGGGTTTCATAGAACCTGTGGTGTCATCAGTGCATGCATGTGCGTGTGTGCACACACACGTGTTAACAACCTGAAAATGTCCTCTACAATAAACAGTTTAACTTCCGCAGCCTAGAATTTACAAAGCCTCGATTCACCTTCAGCAGAAACAAGAACTTAGAAAATTAGCCACATGCCCACTGTGCGCGAGACCCTCTGATGGGGATTCACATACATTCTCCTACTTCATCTAATGCCACTGCACCACCATCGTCCTGTCTTGCTTCCTGCAACAATCTCGTTTCCCTTTTATTTCTTCTCCACGTTGCAGCTCAGTGAACTTCTAGAAGAGGATAGAAAAACTCGCACCTGATCACGCCAATCCCCGGCCAGGAGCCTGTCAGGGGCCCTCTTTGCCGCAGGGGCAGGTTCACACCTCCGACCACTGCACGCACCTCTTCTCCTTGTGATCACTGCACACCCCTCTCGGTTCCTCATTCTCATGCCACACCCTGTCTCTCTCTCTCCTCTGCCTCTGCTATTACTTCCTCCTAGCAGGGCGCCCCTGGGCTGCCTAATTCCTGAGCTCCCCTCCTGGGGGTGAGACATTGTCGTCAGAGGTTCCTGTGTCACCCAGAGCTCAGCGGCCCCTTACAGCAGCTGCTGCTCTAACCATCCCAGCCTTCCCGGAGTAAGTCCAACAGGGAGCACGGCTGCCTTTCCTTCACCCTTTCCCTCGCCTCAAAGGGCCTGAAATACAGTCTGTGCTGAAGAGACACACAAATCACTGAACGATTAACCCGAGTTTAGAGCTGAGGATACTGAGGCCGAGAGAAAATGAATTAGGATGGCCTCTCCTGTCCCAATTCAACAGTCACTCCTTTCTGCCAGCAATTACAGGTAAGATTGCCGGAATAAAGCGAAATGACAAGCAACAGAAGAAGGATGAGATTATACTAAACCTAGGCTAACAGTAAGCACAGTTAAGCAATGTATTTAGTTTGGATTTCCTGCAAGTCAGGACAAAACTTCTGGACGCAAAACTTTTTGAGTTCCTGTCTGTATAGATTCCAACAGAGGAGCCTGGCACATGGAGAGTGTCTGAACTCTACTCAGAATTGTAAGATTCATTCATCTACTCAATTATTTAACAAGTATTCACGGACTGACTGCAGTGAGCCAGGCAGTTATAGGAGCTCGTTATCCGGCAACGACAGGCATTGGCGAAGCCCTGCTCCCTGGAATTCTTCCTTCTGGAGGCACGAGGCTTCAGGGTGGAAGGTGAAAGAAGGGATCAGTAATGATAAACAAATAAAATAAATGTAGATATCATCAGTACTGTATAGAGAATACTAAAGGGGGGGGGAGTGATGCAATGCACCGTGATCGCTGGGACTGGGGAGACTACTGTAGACGGGGCACTGGGACGGCTGCTCTGAGAAAGTGGTATCTGAGATGAGAGGTGAATAAACACAAAGGATCCAACCAAACGGGATCTGGGGGAGAGCCCGACAGATGGAAGGAATACGGAGGGCAAAGGCCCTGAGGGAGGAAGAACCTGGGGATGCTCAGGAAACGGAACCAAGTTCAAGGTTACTGGCGGACAGAGGGGTAAAAACAAGCTCAGAGTAGTAGGAACCAATCCTACTACCACAGAGGCTTGTTAAGGGCAATGGGAAGCCACTGGGCTTTTAAACAGGAAACTAACAGGATCCAGTAACGTTTTCTAAATCATTCTGGCCGGTGAACAGATAAAGAAGATGTGGTACGTATATACAACGGAATATAACTCAGCCATCAAAAAGAACGGAATAATGCCATTTGCAGCAACATGGATGGACCTAGAGACCGTCATACTAAGTGAAGTAAGTAGACGGAGAAGGACAAATACCGTATGATATCACTTATATGTGGAATCTAAAATATGACACAAATGAACCTATCTATGAAACAGAAACAGACACACAGACTTAGAGAGCAGACTTGTGGTTGCCAAGGGAGAGGCTGGCTGGGGGAGGGAAGTAATGGGAGTTTGGGATTAGCAGATGCAAACTATTATATATATATATAGGATAAACAACAAGGTCCTACTTATAGCACAGGGAACTATCCTCAATATCCTGTGACAATGCATAATGGAAAAGAATAGAATAAGAATGTATATCTGTGTATGACTGAGTCGCTGTGCTGTACAGCAGAGATGGGTATAACATTGTAAATCAACTGTACTTCAATAAAATAAATTTCTAAAGAAAGGTAGATCATTATGTCCAGGTGGTGGGGGGGGGGGGGAGAAGAGAAACGGGGGGAGAGTCAGGATGGAGTGGGCTGTACCTTTGGGACCACAGCAAACAAACTTAACAGCTGTCAGAACCTAACCCGGTGATGCGTAGAGGGGCCTCTGCAATCAACTGCTTAACTTTCTCAAAAGATAAAATCCCATCTACGTAAAGTTCCATCAGGGCGATCACCTATGTGTCACTGATTGCTACAACACTTTAGTAATTAGTTCTGGCCTCCTCTAGGTTATGTGGGTACCTGACCAAATTTCCCAGGTACAAGGGGTCAGGTTATAAAAATATTCAACTTATTACAGAGTGGTAGTTTATTAAATATACTAACAAAATGAATACTTATTTTGACCAAGTTCCTAACCAGCGATTAGCATTAGGAGGTCATAAATTATAATATGAAATTGTAGAAACAATACATGGCTATATCCAAGCAGTTTGTGTGACCCAAGAAATCATTTTAATTCCTTGTAGCTTAATTTTCTCACCAGTGTGGAGTAGACATAACAAGGTCTATCCTGCCTGCCTCACAAGGCAGCTCTAAGAACAGACGACCAACGTGAAAGAACTCTAGTAATATAAAGCATTATGCAAATGTTAAGTTTTTGTATAGTACAATTATAGACCTGGAAGGATTTTCAGGGATTTATTTAGCATAATCTCCTCATTTCTCAGTTGTGGGAATTGATGTCAAGAAAAATGAACTAGTTATGGCACTGTTAAAACTTGAATCCAGATCTTACTTTCATATAATAAAAAAATTAATTTGAGTATTTTCCAAATTTTCTACAATGTAAATTGTACCATTATTATTTTTAAACAAGTATTCTGAAAAAAATATACTAAAAGGGAAAAGTAACTTGGAGTTCATTACTAATGATCTATTATGTTGTATAAACCAAAATTAATTTTAACCTCAATTCCATAATTTATGTATATTACACAAATGCTCTTAGAAAAGCACGTAACTTTCATAATGTTAGACAGTCGAGGTCCCACCATGTAAAAACACAAGCAAGTACCTTGACCTGGTTTTGGCACTGAATTATATTGAAGGCCTTCAAAGATAGTTTGATCTTTCATATAATCCATATTAATATTCCTTCTAGATAGAATGTCCAAATGCCTAAAACTTCATATCAGCCAAAATTCCTAAACAGCTTATCCCAGAAAGTTTTAGCTGCTTAGGTGAATAATATTTATTTCCATATTTTATGTAAATGTTAAAGAACCACATGACTTATTATAACAAAATGCTGATAGTTAGCAATGTTAATCCTAATTTATCGTTAGGATTGCTAATGTAAATATTGCCTTCAGTCTTTAGACCCTATTCAGTTTCATCTAAGTTTATGTAGCCATAGGCGGGAAAATATCTTCTCAAGGGGAAACAATTATCTACTCATTCTGATGTTTGCCCATATCTGCCTTATTGTACTTTTTAGTAATTCATCTCTCACACATTCAGTAAATATGGATTAAATGGCTTTTTCATGGTAAACATATCCTAGACACTCCAGATTAAGTGCTGAATCTCACAGATGAAGTCCCTGCCTTCATGAGGCTTACGTTTCAACGGAGAGACACTTAATAGATAAGCAGTAAAGACATAAACAGCAGCAAGAACAACACAAACATAATAATAAATGCTTGGCAGATACTTTTAAAAACGTGCTGTAACAGAAATGCCTGCGTGGCTACCCCAGACTGGCCTGGCAGGAGACCCTCCTGCACCCGGGATCGGAGCGTCTAGGAGCCGGCCAGGTGAAGGCCACAGGAGACCGAATTCGGGCAGAAAAGAACAACTTGTGGAAAGACTCCGTGGCTTGGTCCGTTCTATGAACAAAAGGAAGGTTGAGGAGCCGGGGGAAGTGGCTGAGAGAGGAGACCAAGATGAGGCCAGTTCATGCACAGCTTTGCAGGGAGTGCAGATTTTATTCTAAGCACTGGAGAATTTTAAAAGAAATGACATGGTCTGGTTCTGCTTTTTTAAGATAAGGGGGGTTGCTCTGTGAAGAATGGCACAGAGAAGAGCAAGATTAGAAGTCAGGGGGACGCCGGGAGTCAGCGGGAAGCGTCCAAGCGAGAAGATGCTGAGAGCTTGGCCCCGGATGCTAACGATGGAGGAAGAGCCGCCAGCGGGAGGGAGGGATAAACAAGCCCTGCGGAGGAGCACGGAGTCCGGGCCACCCGAAGGACCAAAGATAATGCGCAGGTCTGCGGTTTTCATCTCTCAGTAAATGGTAACACTAAGGACGGTGAGGGGAGGAAGCCTGGAGAACCATGAGCGTTTGCTGCCTGCTTGACTGGTTGGGTTTACTTCTTGGGCTGCTGGTTGGGAGAACACCCAGAAGTCATATTTCGGCTGTGTCAAGTCCGAGGTGACAACTCTACTCAATACTGTGTAATGGCCTATATGGGAAAAGAATCTTTAAAAAAAAAAAAAGAGTGGATATATGTATTATATGTATAACTGATTCACTCTGCTGTACCCCTGAAACTAACACAATATTGTCAATCAACTCAACTCCAGTAAAAAGTAAAAAAAAAAAAAAAAAAAAATCCGAGGTGACAACCTCACAGTATCTCGTGGGCAATGGAATATATAGTCTTGAATTTTGATTATAATCAACCAGCGGATGTCTGGTTGGGGGGGGGGGAAACTTTGTAAAAGTTTTCACCTGCTCGTTAAGTGCTTCACACAATACTGTCAATCAACTTGACCCCAATAAAAAGTAAAAAAAAAAAAAAAAAAAAATCCGAGGTGACAACCTCACAGTATCTCGTGGGCAATGGAATATACAGTCTTGAATTTTGATTATAATCAACCAACGGATGTCTGGTTTGGGGGGGAAAACTTTGTAAAAGTTTTCACCTGCTCGTTAAGTGCTTCCAGGTTAATATTAGTACATACAAAAATAATAAATGATGATCAAGATGATTATGCTAAGGAGGAAGAGGATATTTTGATCCATCCTGTGGTGAGCTAATGATTCTTGAAATCAGCAATCAGACGGGGTAATAAGAGGTAGAAGGTCTCAAGTTTTCTGTCCCTTTTGAGCTAAGCCATTAAGGTAAAGGTGTTAGATACATACTAGCAAAAACATGACAAAATAGCCCCACAGGAATGTAAAACAAGAATTCAATTATATTTTAAAGTAAAGTTAGCTTCAACATCTAGGATTTTGCTCATAGACTCTTTTAAAGAACTTGAGAAATACCTAGTGGCCTCCTCCAAATGTATAAACCTAATAAAAGTTCAGCTGAGATGAACTTGGCTAGATGTTTGCCATCTCACTTAATGTGCCTTTGTAAATGAAGTCGGCTCCTTAATGCTTTCGGTTTTATCAACAGGATTAACAAACCTCCTGAGATAGAAAGCTACTTCCTCTCACGGATCAATTCAGAGAACTCACTTGAAGATTAGAGTCAAGAAACACGAAGTAGTAACCAAGACACCAATAACAAAACCTATCAAGCAAACCAGATAAACCCTAATTTCTCTTGTGTGGCCTCTTGCCTTGCAGGCCATGGTCTTCTCTGTTACTCTCTGATGCATATAAGCTAGATACCTTCCTATCAAAGTAGATATCTGCATATCTTAACATATGAATGAACAAGGCTTATTCTAATGTATTCTACCAAGGATGGGAAACTGGGGAATGAGAAATATATTCCAATTATGGAAACGTGGAGAATAAACCAAATATATTCCAATTATGGAAACGTGGAGGTGAAAAATCATCTCTAGTCAATGCAGAAAGAGTGAATTAAGACATCTTTAATTCCAAAGTGAATAACTGACAAGGCGAGAGGAAGGGAAAGGTGACACATGACACAACGGCCAAGAATTCTATATATTCCAGTTAATGATGGTTCAGATCTATAAGACATTTTGAAATGAATGGAACAAAACAATAAGATTGAATCACCTTTAACTCAGGGTAGGGGGAATGGGGTGTCGATTTGAATGAACACCTGAGAAGTCAGGTACGACACATCCCCACAAGGACACTGCTTCACTCATCTCAGTGCCAATGACTGGCTCTGTGTGTGTGTGTGTGTGTGTGTGTGTGTGTGTGTGGCAGGGATGGGGAATGGGGTGACAATTAACTACATCCTTAATATTTCCAACCTGAATCCTCCTTAGGGTGGTGAGAACCACCAGGTACCTTAGGAAAAAGTCTTGAAGTGTTCTATTTCACAGTTCCTGAAGGCTCCTTGGGGTGATGTGTGTAAGAAGCAGCTTATATAAGTGTCTTCCTTGAAGTCAGGGGTGAGACCGGAAAACACTGGTGACGTGAGGACAGCATGTTTAGCTGATATGGTTAATACACTCCCGTGTCAGAAGAAGGGCAGGGCCCTTTCTCGGTTGATTTGGGGAGAACGGTTCTGAAAGAACAATGGCTATTCTGGTGCAGATGCTGTGGGGAGTAAGAAAAGGGGCCAATAAAGCCAGGTTCAGGAGATTTTACGCCACTTCCCAGTAAAGAAACTTTAGCCTGAAGTTGGTCACTTCTCTAAAATTGAAATATCAATGATTCCACTGAGGAACAGCATGACGTGCAGTGTATCACACTTAGCGTATAAGAATTGCGGCGCTCGCACCTCCTCTGGCACTGAGTCTCAATTTTGATGGCATGCGAATTTTGGGGAGAGGGAGAATGAACTCATGGCTCAAGAATCTGGCAACTGCTTGGATTTCACTGTAAAGAAGCATCATTAAGAAGCTAGGAATCTGAGTCACTTAATATCAGGCTTCAGCTAAATTCTTAAACGGTTACATAACACCACTAATTTTTAAGAACAAGAAAGGGCTTTTTTTTTTTAAATGTCAGGGCTTTAGGATTTCCTCTGTTTTTCATACTACAAAAATGTCCTGTCTGACCCTTCCATATATGTAGATATTGCTTATTGCTTTTTTCTTGACGAATGAAAGCTTTCTGCATCTTCAGATACAACCCATTATTAACCTGACTCTCCAAGCTCATGACTTTCTGTAGGTTAAGCAACTCATCTCTCTATGATAATACTTCATGTTTACAAAATCAGGTAAAATATGAAGAATTCCATTGCAATAATTAAAACATCACTGAGATCCCAGTTGGTTCACACATTATCAAATAACTGAATTAAAAATTATAAACCACGCCTCAAATCCTGGAAGCTTCACAACACACAGATAACACATCTGAATGAATAACAAAAGTTTTCACTCAAGCTGTGACATTTTGACATGAAGTAGAAATAGATTTTAAATTTTCGAAAATGAATAAAGGAAATTTTTGAAAATTAATTTAAAAAATCTTTTGAACTTCTATATGAATATCTTCCCAAAATTAGCTATAGTAGAATCAGAAAAACAAACATATCAGTTCTATGCTTATTATTAACCAAAGGCATCCTTTTGTGAGAATAAGTATCACAAACAACTAACATTAATTTGCTTAAGCTGCAAGAGCTTCTTTTCCCAGAATTCTTAAAAAGATGAAAAAACAGAACAGATAAAAGAAGATATCGTAACTTAATACATAACACTGTTTAGATCAACAAGAGCAAATAACCATGTTCCTCTTACATACTCAGCATTAAATTATCTTTCACGAAGCAAAAGGCATTTTTTGAACCGATAAAGCAATATGTACAGTTAGAGGTATAGAACTCCCACATCCTGGCCTTTAAATTGTTCTTCTTATAAGAAAGCAGCATTTATGAGCCCATAATGACTATTTTAAATCCCCTGAATCACATCGCAATAGAAAAACACTGTGTAGCATGATGTATAATGGCATATTTAAATATGACCCAAAAGTCCACGCTTCTATAATCTATATTAAGTTGTGAGCAAATACAGGCATTTCTACCTTGATCGTTTCTCTAAGCAGAGGTTAACTAGAAAGGCCAGCCTTAGGAAGAAACAGAATACATACCATGATATAGTCTCTTTCGTTAGAAACGGCAAGAAGAACAGATTTAAATTAAGACTTGGTGTATAAAAGCTGAAAGCATAGAATTTGTATCCACATAATGAACTGATGTCTCCTCTAAAGACGTCAGATTGCTGTTCAGCTAAACTATCTAAAAATACCTCCTTGCAAACACACACACACACACGCGCGCGCGCGCGCGCGAAATGACTACAAAGACAGACAGGTCTTACTAAGCAGCTCTGCTTGCACAAAATCACTTAATAAGTGGGGAAAATTTTTTAAGTACTTGTGAAAAATTGAACAGGAATTTTTCTTAGCAACTATGATCTTTTATGAGCTATTCTGAAAACCAGTACCGATTTGTAAAAAGTAGTTAATGATGGACCTTAAAGCAAATCATGATTGATCTAAAGATGTCCAACAGAGAATCATGTTCTATGAACTTAAAATTAGATAAGGGAAAATACATGTCTGAATCACTGTCAACATTCTATTTAAAAACCAAAAACGGGAAATCTTCTGGCTGGAAAAGTGGGAATCTAGTTCATGGATGCCACTGTGTGCAAGATCCTGTGCCGTATACGGAACCCCCCAGAAGCAACCTGTGAGGTGAGCATCATGAACAGCCCTTTACAGACTAGGAAAAACGGTTCAGGACATGCAAGTCATCTGCTCAATGCCACACAGCTACACAGAAGAGGTCGGTCTCCAACCCACAAGGGACTGACCCTGGAGTACTATAATCTAATGTCGATAACTGACACTCACATAGGCTTTAGAGCTTGCAAAAAGACTCTGAAAACATTAACTCTTTTTATATTTTCCTCCTTTAAACCTCAAGTTTTTCATCTGTAAGACTGGGAGAATCTCACTTGGCTCCTGGTATCATTTTGATGATTGAAGAAAATAATATATGTAAAGCACTTAGTAAAATAATGTAGCTATTACCATAATCATTCATAATCTTCAGACTCATGCTGTGGGGAGACTGGTATCGTAATCATGATCTCCGCTGTGAACTGAGAAAACAGGAACTTGAAGACGTCAGATGACTTGCCTCATGCCGCGGAGCAACTAAGCCTGTGCACCACAACTACTGAGCCCGCACGCCACAACTACTGAGCCCGTGCGCCACAACTACTGAGCCCGCATGCCACAACTACTGAGCCCGCAAGCCACAACCACTGAGCCCACGTGCCTAGAGCCCGTGCTCCACAACAAGAGAAGCCACTGCAATGAGAAGCCCGCACACAACTACTGAGCCCACATGCCACAACTACTGAGCCCTGCGCCACAACTACTGAGTCTTCATGCCACAACTACTGAGCCCGTGCGCCACAACTACTGAGCCCACATGCCACAACTACTGAGCCTGTGAGCCACAACTACTGAGCCCACGTGCCTAGAGCCTGTGCTCCGCAACAAGAGAAGCCACTGCAATGAGAAGCCCGTGCACCACAACTACTGAGCCCGCGTGCCGCAACTACTGAGCCTGCGTGCCGCAACTACTGAGCCTGCGTGCCACAACTACTGAGCCCACATGCCACAACTACTGAGCCCACGAGCCACAACTACTGAGCCCACATGCCTAGAGCCCGTGCTCCGCAACAAGAGAAGCCACTGCAATGAGAAGCCCGTGCACCGCAGCGAAGAGTAGCCCCCGCTCGCTGCAAACTAGAGAAGGCCCACACGTAGCAACGAAGACCCGATGCAGCCAAAAATAAATAAATACATACATACATACATACATACATACATAAATTTTTAAAAAAACGACTTGCCTAGTAGCTGAGCAGCTAGTCAACATCAGGACAAGGACTCAAAGCAAGGTCTCGGTACATATTTTATTGTAAAAATAAAAAACCTAGCTGAAGTAGTACCTTCCTTCCTAGTACTATGCGGAGAGGCTCACAGTTGAAATGAAGGGGATTTTGCTTTAAATGTCCTCATCAGCACGCCTGACGGTGTCAGGCACTGGGCAGCAGTGATAAGTGAGTTTTGCTGCACGTGACACTTTCATGTGCATCCCTTTTGCTCTCAGGCTCAGGCTAACACTTCAAAGACACTCGTTAACTTTACTATAAAGCAATTGACGGCAATATCTTTTTTCCACAGCATCTTTGGATAACACTTGAAGGAGGGAACAAAATAGAGAGAAGAAATAATACGTAGTAATGAATATATCCATGGCTAACACAGCCAGTACTTGATACATATGCCTTGAAGGATGCTCTCTAACCCTGCCTAGGATGAGGAGGCCCCGCCCACCCTCCTCCTTACAAAGGATGGATACTGAATCCAGGGCCAGTAGCAGAGCCAAGACAAACTGTTCTTTTTTTTTTTTTTAATTTTTATTTTATATTGGAGCACAGTTGATTAACAATGTTGTGCTAGCTTCAGGTGTACAGCAAAGTGATTCAGTTACACATATACACGTATCTATTCTTTTTCAGACTCTTTTCCCATATAGGCCAGCACAAAATATTGAGTAGCGTCCCCTGTGCTATACAGTAGGTCCTTGTTGGTTATCTATTTTAGATATAGCAATCCCAAATAAGTTAATCCCAAATAAGTAAGTCAGACAAAGACAAATATCATATATCACCTATATGCGTAATCTAAAAAAAGAATGATACAAATGAACTTATTTACAAGACAAGACTGTTCTTAATGCAAGGAGAACCATCGTCACTGGATACAACGTCACTTCATGATGGCCACGTGAGAGTACAGCCCCTACAAGTTACCGTTATGTTCCACAGTCCCAAGAATATGCGTTACAGCGATAAAGGCTAAAGAGATGTCAAGATTGTAATAAAGATGGACCTAATTATTATTCACATCTGTATTTTAAATGGCCAAGACAGTGTTGCTAAGTCTGTCTGGCTGAGAAAAGTCTTTCATCTGGCTATATGTTAAAATTAGCTCCTTATAAATTACTTATCTAACTGGAAACAAATGAAGAGAGCAATCATATCATCCAAACAGTAAGTCGGAAACAGGATTCTTTTCTATAGTCAAGTCTAAAAACAGAGTAATTGTAAAAGACCTCTGGAGAACCATACAGATGGGAAATCTCAGATAAGCATGGTGACCTTCCTGTAAAAAGTTGCATTAACAAGAGAAAACTTTCATGTAAAGAGTTATTCTTCAATACAAAATTGTATTCTTGCCATTCTGGCCGAACTGGAAGGGTTTATTTCCTTCAACATCAAAGCACTCTATATTTTATGGTAAGAATGGCAGTTACTACATCACACATAAGAAATCCCTTTGAAACTTACACTAAAGAAAATCAACTCGGAATGCAGGGGGAGGAATAACCTGTTCTCAAACTGTCTGATGAGAATTATAATCCACGGGACACACAGAAAACAAGGAATTGGTCCATCCTTGGCAACGATGTAGGAGAAGCAAATTGAGGTATTTCATGTAGCTTCCACAAATAGATCTGCATGTGCACACGTGTGTGGCTGTGTGTGTCTGCATGTACAAGGAGAGACTGCCATTGGCTCCACCATGTGTTAGCTGTATTACTTTGGGAAAGTTACTTTACCGCTCTATGCCTTAATTTCTTCATGTATAAAGAGGGGATATCCTTCTATTGTAGAACACTGCCTAAGAACACAGAAAGCCTTCCACTTTAGCTAATGACATTATTGCTATTATTTTTTTACTCTAATATTGAATAATCAACAGAAGGTTGCTTGCTGAGTATGGAACTGCAGAGAAAACAAAGCGCGTCAACTCAAGGACACGTCATCTAAGCCAAGGGAAAACCTAACACACAGTCTCTGACCCACCTGCGCGACAGATTTAATTTTCCTTACCTTCTGGATAAACAACATCTTTAAAAAACCTAAGAGCTGTGCTTGTGACGGGCCATGCATCGCTCTAAGCACTTCATAGATTTTACCTCTAGTCGTCACACAGCCATTTATCTCCATTTGACAAAGGAGGATTCCAGGTAATAGAAGAGCTAAACACTTAGCCAGCATCACACAGCGAGTGGTGAAGCCAGCACGTAGATCCGGGCTCCTGGCTCTGCAGCCTTGCTCTAATCACGAGGCTACAGTTCTTATTAATCCCTTCCCTTCGTGTAACTTTCTTCACAAGGGTTACAGCTGGTCAGATGACAGCCTTCATGACCACAGGTACAAACTATTTCCCGCACTGGGCTGTGTTTACAGATGGGTTACCGGGAGCAGCATGGTTTTCTCACTGAGATCCCCCCACCCAGCCCCTGATAAGTCCTGGGAACTCCTGCAGATCCCTGGGTCGTTATCGGGTTGGCCAAAAAGTTCGTTCGGGTCCCCCCATAACGGCTGGGAAAGCCCGAACGAACTTTCTGGCCAGCCCCACCATTTCAGTGTGTTTGAGGATTCAGGCTCCTGTGGGGTAGGAACAACAGCACCCTATCAACGACGAGAGTCTGGCACTGAATATGAGAGCAGGGCAGCTCCAACCCCGCTTCACCTTGGGCTTCTCCTCTTCCATCAGGGTGACTCTGAGGCTCTACTGAAAACCTCCAAGTCCATCTGCCTGAAACGCCCTTGCCCCCCACGTCCAACCTCACGCACCTGGTGGGCTCCAGCTGCCGGCACGTTCCCTGCCCCCCATCCACAAGACTCCGGGCACGTGTCAGCGCGTCTCTCTCTGCTCCTAGTCTGTGAGCAGGTCTAAGACAGGAGCCCAGACTTCCTCACGCTCAAATACCCGAGACCAAACACAGAACACATTTCCCTCAAACAAGTCATCTGACACATCTAGTTCCACAACTGTAAGCCCACTGCTCTTCTTGCAACATACAGACGTTGCTACCTTAGGCACACCATGTGTATATATATATAGAGAGAGAGAGAGAGAGAGAGAGAAACACAGCATAACTAACATAAAACGCCCACGCTGGAGGTTTGGTCAACAAGAAGAAATGGCAGAGGTTGACAAGTGACCAGTTCTGCGTGGCCAGGGTGTCTCTAGACCAGCAGGAAAGGGAGGGGCAAGGACCAAGGGCCCGAGAGGCCAGCGTGTGTGCTACACTCGACGTGATGCTTTGGTGCGAGTGTTCTCTTGCATCATTTCTTCACGTGCTTTAGCGTGTAAATGTGCATTTATGGTCTCTTGTATTGTTTTTGAACAAGCTTCTTATCTATGTTCCCCAAAATAGACACTTTTATTTAACTCATTCTATGTAACACCTAAGATAGTACTAATAGTCCTGGCATTTTAATACCGTACATGGAAACAGTCACAAGCATGTGTCAGTCAGACCTCCGAAAATAAAGACCATTTCTTAATGATGAAGAGAAATAAGGACGTCAGAGAAAGCAAAGATCTTAGGACAAGGAAATTAACAGAGACCTTAAGGACATTTACTAACTTTCATTTAAATCACACACACACACACACACACACACACACACACACACACACTTGCACCCCACTCTCCCTCACGAGTATACCTCTATGTATATAACGACACTCATTTTCTTTTGTTTTAAAAAAAACTTTAAAAGCTCATAACTAAATAATAATCCAAATAAAATATATGGATAAAGATAAAATGGTCATTTGATCTAAGTAGGAAAAGTTTTCAAAAGTTTACAGAAGATTGCTACAGACCTGACAGTAGTAAGCTGCCTTTTTTTTTCACTAGGTACATAAAGTAAGCACTAAAAGGTACTTCATTAAGGATTTAAATTAAATAAAAATAATTTTTACATGATTATTAAGCACAGGAAAAAAGAAGGAAACTCAACCATCACTCTTGAAAGGATTCTTAAACAGATTACCTGAATAAAATATTTAAGAGTATGGTCAGGCCTAAAATCAAGGAAATGGACTAAAGAAATTTCAGGGATAATTATATCTACATGACCAAATTTACAGAGTATTTATTTTGGTTTAAATTTAATATCAGTATTTCAAACATATAAAGTATGATATTTTAAATGAGAATTAAAACTGTAACTTTAGTCTTACTATGATTAAATAGTTAAAGAAGAAATACTTGATATTCTAATAAGATGCATTTTGAGTATTCTTTTTTTTAATTGATCATTCTCTTTTCCAACTAATCTTAATTGATTTTATTTTTATGTAGTCTATATTTAAATCGATCATTACCAAACAATGTTTAAAAGCAAGGATGGAAAGTATGCTTCTTCTTTTGACTAAAAGTAAGGATTCTTCTTTAATATGTCCTACAATGAGATAGAGCTTTTTTCAATCTTATACATACAAGTTGTGTATGCAATGCGTTGGCAAGTTCTTAAAACATATTTCTTTACTTCTGACAGGGTAAAAAGATCTATTATTTGTTGCCAGGGTTTCTTGGCCCAAATCCAAGGCAAGATGACCTTGTCCTTGAATAAAACAATAGGATATTGCTTCCTCTCAGGCCTCTGTTAGCTAGCACAGTGGAAAACCTCCCCAAGAGATAGTTTATTTCATCTCGGGAAATATATCTGTCATAATAGACAAAATAAAGATCAGATAAAGAAGAGGTAGAGTCTTAACCCAAAAGAGGTGTAACTTAACACCTACGATTAATCTTGGTGCTATTTTCTACCCTGCTAAGGAAAATGCATCAATCAAATTATATTAAAAAGACACCCTACCCAATGTTTACAGACAAGGTCAGATTGTCATGGTAGGATGAAAGCAATTTTTTCAAAATTGAGTTTCCTTGAATCTTTTCTAGTTAAAGACAGGAGGGGGGTGGGGGGGGGGGAGGAGGAGGTGACACTCCTTCGCTGGATCTTCATATTATAGCCATTAATTTGTCAAGTGTCCTAACGCCTCCCTCTCTGTCACCTGTATTGACCTACTCTCGCTGACATAATCCATTCCAATAGCGATGATCTCATTGTTTTTCTCATAACCTTCTAATTCCTCATATCCGTGGACCCTCACTTGCTATTCTTCCATCCTAGAAACGCCTTCTCTATTCTGTACTCTTAACAGTTGATAAACAGTTCTGAATTCCAACCATATTCTTCACACCTGGTATGAGGAAGGGGGAGAATTCACTCCAGATACGAAGTCTCAACTCACCGCACAGACCAAAGCAATTACAACAATTAATAAAATGAAGAATTACATTATTAAGTAGTGGCGCTAAATCATTATTCAGAGGAAGCAGAGATAAATATGAACAGAAACAAGGAGCAAATGAAAGTCAAGCACAGAGCACTGCAGGCTGAGAAATCGGAAAAGAAAAGGAGCCCTTAGCATCTGTAATCAGAGCACCTTGTCCTAAGCGAAAAGAGCACAGCTGGGAAAAAACTATGCTCCTAAGCGAGAGAATGTAGATTACAGAGGTCCTCGGTGACCAGGAGGAACTCAGACTCATGAAACGATGACCTGTGGCTACAGACGAGCCACGGCCAGCGTGGCCTTCGGAGAGGTGGTCGTGAGCAGAAGGCGGGCTCCGTGGCAGATGCAGACTCCACCGAGGCGGAAACGGGGACGTGGAACCGTCAGGCTCAGGGCTGCCCGCGGAGCGCAGGCGGCCACGGTCAGGCCATCTGAAGTTACAAAGGGCGCAGAGGAAGTACGGGCATCAAACTTATGCCTAAAGAGTTAAGCAGCAATTAAACATGAGAAGGTACACGCCAGGGCCAGACACAGAAGAGCCGGAGGAAGCAGGAACTGGGCTAAACGGCATCTATTCCTATCATCCCAACTCAAGCCGCAAAAGCACATCAAAAAGGACAGGAGCGTATTGACTGTACCTATCAAATAGTTCTATAAAACTATTTTTTTTAAGTTTGTAAAATAATTTTGATCATGATATTGTTGCCCTTTTTTTTTAATAAATAGATTTCTTTTAAAATTTATTTATTTATTTATTTTTGGCTGTGTTGGGTCTTCGTTTCTGTGCGAGGGCTTTCTCCAGTTGCGGCGAGCGGGGGCCACTCTTCATCGCCGTGCGCGGGCCCCTCACTATCGCGGCCTCTCTTGTTGTGGGGCACAGGCTCCAGACGCGCAGGCTCAGTAGTTGTGGCACACGGGCCTAGTTGCTCCACGGCATGTGGGATCCTCCCAGACCAGGGCTCGAACCCGTGTCCCCTGCACGGGCAGGCAGATTCTCAACCACTGCGCGACCAGGGAAGCCCGTGTTGCCCTTTTATATGAACTTGGAATGTCACACATACCAGGAAAAACAAGAGTAGCCGAAGAAAAGCATTTTTTTCAAGTCGTGTATTCCAATAATTAACATCAGCTCTGATACGTATACAATCCAAACACCTGATTTAGACTAAATTTGGCCACAGGAGGAGAACCAGTACAGGGTGGTGGTTAAAGCAGGGCTGTGAAATCAGACACACCCAGGCTCCAGGGATGGTTCCACCACCTACAGGCCTGGGAAAAAGGTATTTCTTAATCTCGCTAAGCCTCATTTTCATCATCTCTAAAAAGGTGATAACAAATCTTTCTTTAAAGGGTTGTTGTGATAATTCAGATAATATGTAGTACAGTGCCTGTCATACAATAAGCACTCAATAAATGATAGCTATTGCTGTTTATTCCCTGCATTTAAGTAGGCATTTTCTTACATAAACCACTTTTTAAAAATCATCATTTCATCATGACTGAAGTCTCATTTATTGTAAGGATAACGCACTACATATATCAATAATTTCTATAAAATGTGCAAAGGACAACTAGATGATCAGTTTGATAATACCAAGTTGATTTATTTTAAGTGATTCATGTAAAACATTTACGAAGTTTCTAAGTCATCGTGTATCGCACAACTTTCAGAAGCACGCTGAAGGCACCCTCCTCCCGCCAGCTCATCTGAGGTGCGCAAAAAGGCGGGGTGGGGGGGGGGCGGGTAGAACACGGAACAGCTGGTAAACGGAGCAACGGCCCTTTCCTGTCACCCCCAGGTTTCCCCCAACTTCCTAAGCCTGTGCAACTTTTCTTGTGTAACATCTATGAACATTCTGTGCCACTAGGGTTCCAGAGCAGTCTTTTTGAAACGTGGTTTTAGCATACATTTTTTTAATGTTAATAATCTCCTTTTATTGTCAAAAGCCCCCAAATCACAAGGCTCCCGTGGAGACGGACTGAGCGCCAGGCGGCGGTGAGAACAGAGCCCGGTGCTGGGGGCCGTCTCGGCGACGCACAGGTGTTCACACCTGGCCAGGTGGGACCGGGACAGGGAGGAGAGGTGACAAAACGCACACAAAGCACTAGTGTAAAGGGTAGATGGGGCTTCACGAACCCAAATTCACTCAGATGAGAAAGTCAGCAGTGTTTACTGTGCACCTATTAAGCGCCAGCAGCTGAGAGAACGCACGGCGCTCGACAGGGAAAGAATAAAAGCCCGTAAGATCTGAAAGGTTCTCACAAAGTAGAAAAACTGAGTTTACCCCTGCTCAACCACAGCTTCAAAAAAAGCCCCCGATTCAATGTTGTTCCTTTTAGTATCTCACTCACTTCCGTAGTCAAAGAAGCAAAGCCTATTTTTAGTTTTTTAAGGAACCTCCATAGTGACTGTATCAATTTACATTCCCACCAACAGTGCAACAGAGTTCCCTTTTCTCCACACCCTCTCCAGCATTTATTGTTTCTAGATTTTTTGATGATGGCCATTCTGACTGGTGTGAGATGATACCTCATTGTAGTTTTGATTTGCATTTCTCTAATGATTAGTGATGTTGAGCAGCTATCCCACTACTGGGCATATACCCTGAGAAAACCATGATTCAAAAAGTCATGTACCACAGTGTTCATTGCAGCTCTATTTACAATAGCCAGGAACATGGAAGCAACCTAAGTGTCCATCGACAGATGAATGGATAAAGAAGATGTGGTACATATATACAGTGGAATATTACTCAGCCATAAAAAGAAACGAAATGGAGTTATTTGTAATGAGGTGGATGGACCTAGAGTCTGTCCTACAGAGTGAAGTAAGTCAGAAAGAGGAAAACAAATACCGTATGCTAACACATACATATGGAATCTAAAAAAAACGGTACTGATGAACCTTGTGGCAGGACAGGAATAAAGACGCAGAGGTAGAGAAGGGACATGAAGACACAAGGGCTGAAGTGTAAGCTGGGACCAAGTGAGAGAGTGGCATGGACATATATACACTACCAAATGTAAAATAGATAGCTAGTGGGAAGCAGCTGCATAGCACAGGGAGATCAGCTCGGTGCTTTGTGACCACCTAGAGGGGTGGGATAGGGAGGGTGGGAGAGAGGGAGATGCAAGAGGGAGGGGATATGGGAACATATGTATATGTATAACTGATTCACTTTGTTATAAAGCAGAAACTAACACACCATTGTAAAGCAATTATACTCCAATAAAGATGTTAAAATAAATAAATAATTAATAAATAAATAAAATTTTAGGGGAAAAAAAAAGAAGAAGCAAAGCCACTTAAAAAGCCACAAACTTTTCCAAGAGGTGAAAATGGAAGTTATTTGTGATGTTACCAAACTTCACGCATTTAAAATGAGCTCTGACATTATCCTCATAAAGCCGCATAGGTCAAAAGAGGGGTGTCCCACTCATGTCTGCTCAACAGCTATATACTGAGTCACCTACCTACTACGTGAGAGCTGGGACACTGCTCTCCTTTTCACCTCCTGCATAAAATTAAAGCCTCAAAGGTCTGCTCATTAACCAGCAAAGTCTACATAACCAAAGGTCTCAGCAACAAGGAGCAAGTAGCAAGATCCTGAGGGCACCAACTGACAACCCTGCCCCAGAGGATGATGTGGGCGGCGAACTCCAGGACTTCAATTTGTAACAGAAATACGGTGGGAGATACCACTGACACGCTTTCTAGGTATCACTTGACTCAAAGCTATTTTATGGCTAGGGTTACTTTTGTCAAAGCATTACCCTGGAATTCACTAAAACGTAAAGCACTTGTTAGGAAATAAATACGCTTTATGGAATAGGCGTCTACACACTATTTGGTATTACCTGCCCCAACTGCTCCTTTTCGTAAATCTAGTCCTACTTTTTCCTCCCCCGCCAGTAAACTATTTTCTTTGTTCATTAAAATTATATTATTACTCATTTCAGTAAGCCCCTCCCCCCATTCTGAGAAAGGACATGTGAAAAAGGTAAACAAAGAGCCTGTGATCTGAACTTTGCTTCTAAGGTTCCTCAAGTGCAGTTTAAGTAACACACCTTACTGGTCCCTGGAAAAAATCCCGAGTGCAGAGGACCTTCACGTCAGGGGCCCTGTTACTAAAATCTAACCCGAGTAGAACTTCTCTATAACAACCTTTCTTATTAGTGAAATTAAGTATAAGGCTGGTCTTTTTTGGGATCTGATCCGGAGAGATTTAATTAGCGAGGTACCACAAGGATCTCATTACGAGGGGGCTGGGCTCCAAGCCCTGCATCACAACACGCCTGCAACACAGCCACTGCCCGGGAACATCCCACCACTCTCTGGGCGTGCAGGGCGATGCCTTATGGGTAGCTTCATCTAAGAAAAACCTCTCGGATTTAGTTAACAATTCTGTTCGTGATGGTGAACAAAACCAAATTAGATCCATAAACCTAGGCATCTAAATATTCTAATTCATGGTCTTCTGTCTATAAATTTTCAAAGCCTCAGCGATTTATCTCCATTTTCAGAGTTGAACATTTCAATCTTTTTAGTATACATAAAAGATAATTCCTATACCCTAATAGAGTACTTGCTAGATGCCAGAATATAAAAATAGGCATTTTAAAAATACTTAAGACTAACTACTATATAAGCTGCTTAAATATATGCATTTTCATTTGGGACATTTAAATATATATATATATGACACACACATATGAATTAGTGTGATGGCAGAAAACTTCCAACATGGTGATATAAAGGCAGCAAAGTGAGAACTCACATTCCTGGAACAGGAGGCTTGGACTTGGTATTAACCATAGAAAAGTGTTTCTCACAAACAGCAGGAGCTGCCTGTGGGATTTCAGCGTGACAAATGCAGAGCTGACTCATGGGATCAATTATAAAGAAGCGATACTTGTGGCATTAAAAAAAGAAAAAAATTCTGTGTTCTCATCACCTGTTAATTCACGTTAAGAAGTCAGATGAGTCCCACTGATGGTTTTATTAGCAAATCAATAACCAAAGCTCTCCTCCTTCCTTCAAGCCTACATGTGAATTCCGTACTACAGACGCCTGTTCCCAGTAACCTTTTCATGATCTCTCATTAAATTCAACGATACAAATATTTTTAAGAAACTATTCAAGTGCTTAAGTTAAAGCTGAATTGCCAAGTTTTAATTTCTGATTATAAAAATCAGCCGTCCAGTGTTTCACAATGTTTGTGATCTTGCTTTAAATGGACTGCTGGTCTTGTTGAAAAAAAATGGTTAAATCACAGCAAAATTGGAAGAACAAGCCAGCTGTAACTCACCCTCCCTCCTCCAAGCAGACTCTCAGACCCTCTAAAAAACATGCCTCCCCTGAAGAGACACAGCGATCACCCCCATTTTAAAGCCGTTCTCTATGACGCGAGGTGGAAGCACAGCACAGCGGCGTTTGAGGTACTTACTGAATGTTTCTCCTGCTGGCCCATAACTCCATGCTTAGCTGGGATTGCTAGTGGTTTCATAATGAAGAAACATATGCTGGACTGAATTTACACATCATGCACCAGTCTCTCATGGATGCCAAGCCACCCCAATGACAGCACCGAATTAAAAGAAAAATGAAAAGGAAAGAGAGAAAAAAAGAGGAGGAGGAGAGCCAGCTGCCGCTTCAAGTCTCACTACCGGTGAGCTGAAAACCCTCACGCTCGTGGACCAGAAAAGGCATCCGCACGACCCTGCCGGTCTCCATTTTTATAACACTGAAACTCTAGCCACCTCCGGCTACGACGAGACTGAGGAAACCTTACCCAGCCCTCAGTCCTCCCAGAGAACAAGATCATTTCTGAGACTGAAGAACGAGAGGCAAAAGAAAAGGGGGAAGAAAAAAAAAAAAAAAAAGCTAAAATGGCTGACTGCACACAGACTCCCCTCCGAAAGGCTTCCTACAGAATGATCTTAGTCAGGGTGGTGGAGGAACCAGTCTTCAGCACTCAGCCAAGCATTGTTAATACTCTTGTCTCATTTGCAATCACACATACGGACCCCTTCGACCACGGAAGAAAGGAGAAAGAGAAAGAAAGGAAGAACCAGGGCAGAGCGTGTGAATCGGGACCTCTTCCCGGAAGGCTGCCAGTGATGCTGACGGAGCAGTGACCGGTGATCTCTGTCCCACCCCACTAACCAAGTTCGCACAATTAATCTCAGCGGCATGACACTGATGGACATTTGATCTAATGACGCCTGTCCCTTACACTCAACACAAGCATGACTGCCAGCAAGACAGTCACTCACAGAAACACGGCACATGCACACACAGTCTTGAGAAGCATGAGTCTGAATGCAATACACCAATATAATTACATTATTGTGCTTACTTTGGAGGACCATGGCTGCAGGCAGTTGGCATAGCAACGCACAAGGAAAGCCATTTCCTGGGTAGAGAGAAAGCTTCCTTTTCTAAATAAAAAATTCCTCTTAGGAAACAGGCGGCATTGCTGCTTCCTGCAGAAAGCAAGACACTGGAGTCTCTTAACCTGTAAGGCTCACACTCAATGCAGTTCTAGTGATGTAAGTGGATTTCTCTCTCGCCCTCCCTCTCCCTATATACACTGAAATATTCAGCTCAAACGGTACACACATTCCTTAAGGCTCGCCCCCTCCTCTACTTAACCATTTCACTCATTAAGGTAGCAATGGACAATTCAGATAAAGTAACGAGCTCTTGCCTGTATTTTATCAGCGGCTGTAGGTTAAGCCAAGTCTCAGAGGGATGGAATCCATTGATTGCTGACTCCAAATAATATCTCTGAAGACAGGGTGGGAAAGCAGAGCAAGGACTCACTTGAACAGCTTTGAACTAAAACATGATTTTTCACCAAGGGGAAGAAACAAGGATGGCTGTGACCTCCTCCCCACTCTCGAGTATCACCGTGCTACAGGAAACGAGTACCCACCAAAAATTCACAAAAGGCAAGCTTTGTATAAATTTAGAAGATGTGATTTTTCACAAACACCCATACACACACGCGGGCACACACACACAGCACCTTGCAAATAATATCAAGATAAACCCACTCAGGCTTTTTTTAAAAAACCAAATCAAACTTCTTTTACAGGTAGAAAGTTGAAATTTAATAAGGTTGTGTAATTCTACCACAGACACTGAACTCCACCCCGGGTTAGTAGGTTATTTGAAAAGACAGCACTACTGTCGACATTTTAGCTTGGAAGCCCTGGTCCTTTTCTCATGGTCGCATCTATCTATAAATGGTATCCACAATCGAAAATAGATCCGGAAAATCTAGGCACCTGAGTAACTGACTTCGGAGCTGCCCCCTAATAAGCTGGCTCCCACACCACTTATTCTCTTTCCTCTCCCCTCACATCTGAAGGCGGCCAGACCCTCCACATCTCTGTTTGGGATCCTGCTCCCCCCAGCATGCCCCTTCCATAGACTTCTTATATTATCCACTCAACCTCTCGCCCACAACTAGAGGTTCTCCACTTTTAAATATGTTAGGTGTCTCCCATCTCAGAAACAAAACCAAAACCAGAAACCTTGCCTAGATCCTACCTTCTCCTATGGCTACTGTCTGACCCCTTCCCCACTTCACACCCAAACCTCCGAGCAACCACCTACTTGGGCTCTGTCACTCCCTCACCGCACCGCCCTCTCAAATGAAGGACCACCACGGTCCTGTTATAATGCCTGAGACATCGACAAGTCACCCTTAACACCCTTCTCCACATCCGATCCGTCACAGTATCCCACTAATGACGTCTCTACCTTCTCTACAATTCAGATTTCTCTCCATCTCCGCTGCTACCATCCCACGCCGATCACTATTTTTTGCCGCGAAAACTGCAAAAAGTCTCCTTATTGAACTGTCTGGATTCAGTTCTAACCTCGTCCACTCAACCCATTTAACAGACTGCCTCTGAGATCTTTTAAAAACTAAAATCTGGTCATTCCATCTGAATCCATTGAGCCCCCTTTTCAAACCCAGACACACGCATGGCTTCCCACTGATCTCAGCGCACAGACTAAAACTCTTGTGGTATCTGCAAGACCTGCATGTCTTGAAGACTCACCCCACACTCAGACCCTCAGGTCACCTCAGCTGCTCTTGCTTCCTTGAAGGGGCAAGAGGACCTTTTCACATGTTATTTCCTCTGCCTTGAACTCTCCCTCACCCTCCCTTTCCTGACCGACTCCTACTCCCCCCCTCAAAACACACTGGTGAAATGCCCTCAAAACTACCATCATGTTGTGTATCACTTTTCCTGTCATGCCGTGAGTTCACGCTTAATCACGAAATTATGTGCAGTTAGCGTTTGCTTTTCCCCTGCTACACACCCCTCTCCTTCACGGCCGGCACCACGGTTGCCTGCGTGCCACTGGACTTGCAGTGCGTAGCACGCTACGTGTTGTATACAATCAACACTTTTCGAATGAATGAAATCCCCAGTGACTGGGAATGGACATTAGCAAGACCATATGTGATCTTGTAAACCAGTCCCTAACAAAAAAAAATCCCAAACATTTTTCTATAACAGACAAATGAATTATTTAAAAGTGAACAGTGCTGTTCTTTGACAAAGGGAAAAGGCAATATAATAGAGCAAAGAGAGTCTCTTCAACAAATGTGCTGGAACAAATGGACATCCACACGCAAAAATAATCATCATCATCTAGAAACAGGCCTTACGCCACCCACAAAAATTAACTCAAAATGGATCACAGACCTAAACGTAAAACGCAAAACTATAGAACTCCTACAAGATAATAAGAGGAAACGTAGACGACCTTGAGTACGGTGATGCCTTTTTAGATACAACACCAAACATGATGCATGAAAGAAATAATGGATAAGCTGGATTCACTAAAATTAAAAACTTCTGCTCTGTAAAAGACAATATTAAGGGAACTAGAAGACAAGCCACAGACTGGGAAAAAATATTTGCGAAAGACATCTGATAAAGGACTCTTATCCAACATATACAAAGAGCTCTTAAAACTCAACAATAAGACAAAACTTGAGTTAAAAATGGGCCAAAGACCTTAATAGAAACCTCACTAAAGAAGATACACACATGGCGAATGAGGACATGAAAAGATGCTCCACACCATACGTCATCAGGGCAATGCAAATCAAAACAATAACGAGGTGCCACTGTTCACCTATTAGGACGGTCAAACCCCCAGACACTGACATCACCAGATGCTGGCGAGGATGTGGAGCAACAGGAACGCTCACTCATTGGTGATGGGAATGCAAAACGGTGCAGCCACGTTGGAAGGCCGTGTGGTGGTTTCTTACAAAGCTAAACATACTTCTACCTGATGATCCAGCAATCCCACTCCCTGATATATACCCAAAGCAACTGAAGACTTATGTCCACACAAAAACCTGCACATGAATATTTATAGCTATTTTATTCATAACTGCCCAAACTTGGAAACCACACCAAGAGGTCCTTGAGTAGGTGAATGTATAAATAAACTGTGGTATGTCAAGACAGTGAAATATTATCCAGCGCTAAAAAAGCAACCAGCTATCAAGCCATGAAAAGACACAGAGAAACCTTAAGTGCATATTACTAAGTGAATGAAGCCAACCTCCAAAGGCTACATACTGTATGATTCCAACTACACGACATTCTGGAAAAGACAAGACTATAGAGACAGTAAAAGATCAGCGGTTGTGGAGGGAGGGGAGGTGCACTGGGAATGAACAGGCAGAGCGCAGAGAAAATACTCCGTATGATGTTATAATGATGGATACACGTCATTATACATTTGTCCTAACCCATCTGTACTACACCAAGAGTGAACCCTAAGGTAAACTATGGACTTTGCACGAATATGATGTGTCCATGTAGGATCATCCTTGGTTAAAAAAAAAAAAAAAAAGTACTATCCTGGTGAGTGAGGCTATGCATAGGGGCAGAGATATATGGGAAATCTCTGTACCTTTTTCTCAGTTCTGCTGTAAACCTAAAACTGCTCTAAAAAATAAAACCTTGAAAAAAAAAAAGGTAAAAGCTAGAAGCAACCCAAGCGTCCATCTATGAATGAATGCATAAACAAAATGTGGTATATACGTATCAGTACAATGGGATATTTGGTCTTAAAAAGGAACAAGATTCTCTAATGAGCTACAACAAGGACACGCCTTGAAGACACTGTGCTAAAGTGAAATGATTCAGTCACAGAAAGACAAACACTGTATGACTACACTTGTATGAAGTACCTAGAATAATCAACTTCACAGACAGAAAGGAGAATGGAGGCGGCCAGGGGCTGGGAGGAATGAGGAGTCATGTTTAATGGGTATGGAGCTTCTTCTGGGAAGATGAAAATGTTCTGGAAATGGATGGTGGTGATGGTTGCATAATGAGGTGAATGTACTTAATGCCACTGAACTGGACACTTAAAAATGGTTAAAATGATAAATTTAAATGTTATGTGTATTTTACTAACATACGCAAATAAAGCCAATGGCAACTCAAGAGCTAAATGATCAAGCTGCACAACTTTCACCCATCCAGCCCATGCCCCACAGGCCCACGTGACAGAAACCTGTCTCCAAGGTGAAGTCAAATCACCTCCACGCTGATGGCGGCTGACCTTTTAGGGGAAGATTTCGCGTTGCTTGTCTTCGCAGAAAAACCTGTCACTTCTCTGGAGGAGGAACTAACCTCATCGGGGACCCTGAGAGATGAAGTCAGAGTCACACATCCTCAGGCACTGACGCTTTTCTGGGCTGAGACTGGTGAGATTTCTCTCCCAACCTGGCTCCACGCCTACAACCTACACATTTCAAAACTCATGATTGCAGTACTGAAATTTTACTATCCCTGCTACCTTGTACAATGAAATACAATTATACCAGGTTATAATATGCCAAACATAAAATACGAACTGACGATTTAAGAGAATCCCATATTACAGATTTTACACAAATAAGAAAAAAATCACCCTTCGGCTGAATTTGGTTCTATTTACCCTATTCCTTAACCATCTAGATTTAGCAAATAGCATTAAAGAGATCCAGCTAGAAAAAGGACAACGTAACAGCTTTCTGCCTGTGTTAAGAACTTCTAATGACTTCTAAATTATCAGCAACAATGACCCAAAAGATAGAGATTACATAACACAATTCAAGAAATTACTTAAGCTTTTCCATGCTAAATTTAAAACCATCGTATTCATTTATACTTTTTTCCACCTGAAGTATGCCCTTTTTAATTACTATGAAGTTGAGAAAAATGGTCTGTTCTTCTCAGTAATTATTAACCACATTTAGGATTAATATGTGTTTATGTATGTATAATATCTATAGTGTTTATCCATAGATCTCCAAGTGCTTTACAAACATTTAATTAAGCTTGGTCAAAACCCAAGGAAGCAATAAAATAATGTATTCGTCTTTCCCAGAAAAATAAAGTGTATGCGATTATAGAGTTAGTAGTTTGGAAGAACACAAAATAGAACTCCAGGTTTCTAATATAATTTACTTTATCCACTATACGTATGTTGATTTTCTCCCCTCTTCTCCCTTCCCCAGAGGAAAAACTATAGAGGTTGGAGAAAATCTGTTGGAGACGCAGGAAGAATTTATTCTTCAATATCTGGAAACGTAAAATTTTACAAATTTGAACCCTAATGTTTTATTGTTCATCAAAGAAATGACATTTTAAAGCGCTATTTTCTACACGACCACACCAAACCCACTGAGCACCAAGCCAATGCAAAACTGTGCAAGGTACAGTCAGAAGTTTTACTTCTCTTTTCCTAAACCCAAAACATCCCATTAGTATTACGATTTCTTTCTAAAAAAAAAAAAAAAAAAAAGTTGATTATCTGACAAATTCTTCACACCGTAATTCATCCCTACATTTCACATAATCTGTTTCATCCTCGGGTGAACTTCAGACAGGTCCCCCCACACACCCTCCTCACAGAGGAAATCAGGGCTAGAATTTTTATTTTTTCTACTTCGACCAATAAAAAGGTACTTCAGGTTCTTTATTTAAAATAATTTAATTATGAAATAAAATGAGAGACACCAACACTATGCCTGATACATAATAACTGTTGAATACACACCTGAGTTTAATTTAAATGAAGGCTTTAGAAATACTAGGAACCATTACTTGAATTAGCACTTAGAAAGATGGAATCGTTGAGTCCA
Source organism: Balaenoptera acutorostrata (assembly GCF_949987535.1). Lineage (NCBI taxonomy): Eukaryota > Metazoa > Chordata > Mammalia > Artiodactyla > Balaenopteridae > Balaenoptera > Balaenoptera acutorostrata. The sequence continues at coordinate 3,651,698 of NC_080068.1, read as the reverse complement.
AAAAAGATCACCCAGATATACTCTAAAGAAATATTCAAAGAAATCTTTAGGCTATGTCTTTAATTAAAAAAACTGTCTGACAACAAACTGCTTATGTTACACCTGACTCATAACTGGAGAACTAATGTAACCGGTCTATAATGAATATGCTCACTATTTACATGGGCCATGTTAGAAGAGAACGATTAAAAGATGGCATGAAATGGGGAGTTCCCTGGCGGCCCAGCGGTTAGGACTTGGCGCCTTCGCTGTCATGGCCCGGGTTCAATCCTTGGTCACGCACCCTTCCCCCCCAAAAAAAAGATGGCATGAAATGGAGACATGCAGAAAAACAAATAAAAATAAAGAAGGCTGTAAGCAAGTAAGAAATTCCAACATACAGAACGGGGCTTTTCAAAACGCACAGACTTTAACAGCTGATTTCACAAAGTTTACCTCATTCCCGAGAACTGTTTTAAGAAGACCAGACTTCACCTCAAAATGCTCAAGCTCAGAGGGGAAGTGCTTGTACACTGGTTGCAAATCATTTCACTGCTTTGTCTAAGGACAAGGCCTGAAAGTGGGCTCCTGACTTCAGTATTTCATAGAGCACCAATCCAAATATAAATAGCAATTACTATCTTTATTACTAATTTGGCATGTAACCTATTCCCTTATGATTAACATGTTTGCACGAACACAGTAGTTAATTATCACTCTTATTTTTATTTAACAAAAAGAGAAATAGTGACCACAAACTGGAATGTAAATTAGCTGAAGGCAGGGACCATACAACATTTTATTTATCTGATATTGTCAATGATAAAATGTTTTATCTCTAGTACTTAACACACAGTAATTGCTCAAAGAATAAACGCATAAGTAATTCCACTTATACATTTTCAAAAGTCACCTGTGAAGTAGTACTACCCCAGCTTTAAGATGAGGAAACAGACATAGGATAGTTGTGCAACCATAAAAGATGTCCAATTTGCTTACTGACAAAATTAGGTGTTTTAAATAACTTGACAGGTGAAAAGAGTAGACGAAAACCAGCAAATCTAAATTTAACAGTGTACCATGTGTACCATCAAAGTGTCACTCTTACAAGTACCGGAGAGGGAAGATCAGGCTGGACGAACAGTTCGTAGCGGGGTGGGAGGTGGGAAGGGCTATCTGTAAAAGGGAGCTGGCCGAAAGCTCCACGATGACTGAAAACCCTAATAAAATCTCAGGCTACGTTATCAGACACATGCGGCCCAGAGGGAGGGAGACAGGAAGCTCCGCTATAGCCTGCACGTGGTTTACAGCAACCCATTCTAGACATCACGACTTAGGACAGGTAATGAGTAACTGTAATGTTCAAACAGCAGAAAAGCAAGATGATAAGGTGTTCAGAAAAGTTATAAGAAGTTAGGAATGTTTAACCTAGAGAAGAGGCTGAACAGAGCAGGGTCTCATTATTAAATATCTGAAGCACAGTTACATGAACACGGAACATGAATATTCATTTGCGCTGCTTTAAGAGATATCTAGAACCACAAACTAAGATATAGAGAGGCAGATTGCACTAAACATAAGGGAAGTTTCTTAATAATTAGGCCTTTCCTACAAGCAACAATAACTGCTATGATTTACAAAACCCTTTCTTTGTACCAGGCTGTAGGGTACAATTTTGACACACATTACGTATGGACTATCTCACAAATATCAGGGCTAAGTGTAACTAAAAATCTTAAAGCAGAGGATGAATGTCAGTGATTACATAGAAAAAAATAAATTGTATTAAGTGGTTTGACTGGCAGATTCCTAAAATCCTTTTATGTTCTTAAAGTTATCTTATCTATATGGCTGGTCCCAAACATTAGCTAGTAGCAAGATGCGGGTAGAGGGGTAATATTTCCATTCAGATGGTCTATCTTGGGATAAGATTTCCTGGTGGTAACCATCCTTTATTCTGAGATCTTTGTCTTCCTACTTTGGCAGCCAGAGAGGGAATATTAAAATGCCCTTACTTTTTAAAAATTATAGTGATAACTGGACAATAGTTTAGAGGTTTTCTTTTTAACATCCCTTACTCTGCAAATTAAATGCTGTCAAACTTAGAAAAAGGTAAGTAAAAGGTGTTTTTCTTAATGGTAGCAATAATTTGAATTATTAAAAGTCATACATAACTACATCATCAGTTTTATAGAAGGTTTTTAAACCCCCTGAAATTATTTGATATACATTTTCAATATTCTTAAATACTACTAGAACACTTCCAATATTTTCTGGTACAGAAGTCAGTAATTTTGTGGCAGTGTGTTTTTATCTCTAAAAATGATGACTACCTTTAGACAACTGTAAGTTGTTTTAGTTCATTAAAAAGTCATACTTACAAAAGATCTTTTAGCAAGATTTGGCTTGTTACTTATACTATTAGTGGACCTAACTTTTAAAATACACTAATTAATAACATAGCCATGCTCTGTTATGAAATGGTACTAATTGCCGGTGAAAACCCATTTCTGTATTGGAATGAAGCTAGAAAGGTTATTTAAATTTGGGGGGGAAATGCTGTGCTTTACTGATGAGAGGTGCATGGTTCGAGAGGGAAAAACACCCAATTGCGACAAAAAAGACTGATGAATCAACCAAAGCCTACCAGAGTGGACATTCTGTGCTCTAGCCTGTTTCCTTTAAAGGTACTTAAATTGTAGGCATTTAAAGTGGTTGAATTATATGACATATATTTCTTTTAGATCAAATTTAAAGTTTAAGTAACATAAAAGCAATATATGTTAAATTCATTTTAAAAAAATAAAGAATGTTCTGTATCAGGGACAGAAAAGACCTATGTCTTTATTTGACTCTGTGACCATGAACATCGAACACATTACTTGACACCTTTGACCTTAGGATGCTTATCTCCTAACGGTGGAGATGCCATCACCAAACATTCAACGCTGCAGAAAAGTCTGATTGACGAAATACATGAAAAAGAACCCTGCCGACCGATATACGTCATAAGCGTTCAATAAGGGTTGATTTTATTCCTTCCAAGGTATTCTAAAAATTCAGCTGCACGCAAGGTTTGGGCAACCCATTAATTAATGTTGTACAGATGTGTTAATGCAGGTGGATCTATGATGCCTCTCCTAGAAATGTTAACTAATGCTAATTCTGGGAGTTTGACCGACACCAGCACGGAACCAGGGCACTGCTGAGGACCTACCGTAACAGCGTATACACTGTGCAAAAGGTATACAGAGGCACACGAAATACTATCTGCTTCCAAAGACTCTCCTGACTCTTCAGGAATTTAATTTTAACAAACATATTTTCATTTTTTAAATCTGAGGTTTTCAAATAAATATCAGTATGTATAAATTCTCATAATGGTTCAATGATCTTCACTCTGAATGCAAATAACAGTATTTATAAGCAGCAGCATTCATCAGTGGACTTCACCACCAGGAATAGAATTGTGCCTGCCCATCTGATGTAATTAAATATACTCCAGACAGGAAATGCTTCCAAGTAAATTTGCCTGGAAAATAATTAAATATAGAAGAGACTGTCTCAATATAGAAAATATTTTAGATGCCACAGAAATTTTTTAAATGTTCCCTTGAAAAAGAAGCCAGCCTCCCACCATGACCACATGAGTTTAAGATGACAATACTCAATCTTCCTTCTCATAAATAAATGAATAAACAAACAAAGCCCAAACTACACATGTAATTTCTCCCTCTCCTTAAAAGCTCTAAAAAGGCAAACAGAGTATTTTACCCTATTCATGTTTTAGTTGCGCTTTGAAATTTTCAATTACTACCACGCTGGTATTTTTAAAGGACAAGACTAGAATATTTAACTGTATGTATCAGACAACTATAATTGTTAGAACTGCTCACAACCGGCCAGATGAATCACATTCATGGAAGATTATATCTCCTGATTCTGCCATAAAGCAGTTCACTGTATTAACACATAACCATAAACCTATAACGAAACTCTAACCAGAATAAGTCGCATCCACTCATTCATTCTACGCTTAACCCCCAAGACGAAGTGGGACAGGACAGGAAACAAGAAATCAGGTATGCCCTTCAGAAATCATCCTGGTTAGTTCAACAGTGTGGTGGACATAAGCAAAATGTACTGTGCATCGTATGAAATGGTTACTAAAAGGCTGCCTTGGAGCAAATGTATAACAAAACCTATTTTTCTTGATGGCTTGTATTTTACAGGTAATGCTTTTTCAAGGAGGTGAAGCCAAAAAAAAAAAAAAAAAAAATCTGTTGGGCCAAAATTTTACAACATACCATTCAATTCAGTGGACTTTTTAAAAACAAAAACCAAAACTAATAAGATATTAGTATTATACACTCAGCCATAAAAAAGAACGAAATAATGCCATTTGCAGCAACATGGATGCAACTAGAGATGATCATACTAAGTGAAGTAAGTCAGAAAGAGAAAGACAAATACCATATGATATCTCTTATATGTGGAATCTAAAATATGCCACAAATGAACCTATCTACGAAACAGAAACAGAATCAGGGACATAGAGAACAGACTGGTGGTTGCCAAGGGGGAGGAGGGTAGGAGAGGGATGGATTAGGAGTTTGGAGTTAGCAGATGCAAACTAATATATATAGAATAGGTAACGCCAAAGTCCTATTGCATAGCACAGGGAACCATATTCAGTATCCTGTGATAAACCATGATGGAAAAGAATACGAAAGAGAATATATATACATACATATAACTGAATCACTTTGCTGTACAGCAGTAATTAATACAACATTGTAATTCAACTATACGTCAATAAAAAATAAATTTTAAAAAATATCATACACACTACTAGAAAGCATGGTATTTACAATAAAGATAAAAATGCAGTAGGGAAGAAAGTGAGACAATCACCTAAAGGGGGAACTTCTCTAAGCGAGAAGGGATGCAGGAATCTAGTGACCACTGACCTCACAGAATATACAAGTGGACATTTCAGCTTTTACCAGGGCAAACTTACCATCTCAAAGTTGGGAGCAGGAAAACTTCCAGTCCCTTCCCCAAGGCAGCGCTACCCTTTCCGATATTCTGCTGCAGTGGCTGATTACTGAAGCACACCGAATCTCAGGGCACCATCATGAGAAGTAAACCACACGTGGTGACGACAAAGGAAACCAACCACTGGCGTCTTAACATAAGCAGGACAAGTGGAAAGAGTGAAGGCAGCATATTTATTTAGACCAAAAAGGAAAAAGGGAGCCAGTAAAGAAAAGAAAAAAAGATACTCAAACTAGAGGATAACAAAGATATAATTCGAGAAAAACAGTAAGAAGGTTAGAGAGGTTTTAAATACATTGCTAGGTACTGTTTATTTCGCACTATCAAACTGAAACAATCTGTAATACATTAGATTATCCTGAATCTAAAGGATTAATCACCCACAGGAGGCTGTTGAAATTACTCCTGCGGAGGATCTTTTTTTGAGGGTATGGGAGTGGGTGAGGACACCAAAAAAACTAGTCTTATCGCTGTTAGCGTTAAGACCAAAAACTCAGTTTTAAAGGTTGTCTAACAGACTCTTTACAGTTATGATTAGGTCATACTTTCATACCACACAAATGTCTGAGTAAAAAATTTAAATATTTTATAATTCCACATAATGGCTCATAATTAACAGGGAAGAGGAGGCAGAGAACTTTCTGGAGGGAAAAGTGGCTCCAAAGATAAAATTCCTAAAAAGAAACACTCTCTAAATGAGAAATGCTAAATAAATTAAGTAAAAATATGTATGAAAGATTACTACAGTAACTACAAAAAGGACTGCTGGTGACCATCGAAACCAATTAATTAATATATTTAAAACCATTATTTAATATAAAGCATTTGTAAATTCTTCTGATTCCATCCCAAGTTAGCTGGAGGGCTTTCCATTTTCTCCTTGTATCTATGAGGAGATTAAGCAGCAAAAAGGAAAAGGAAGTAAGGGGAAGAATCACACAGGAAACAAGGTCGGGGCGGCCTCATAGGCGTGCAAAGCTCAGCCGTCTACAGGGCCCTGCTCTCAGAAGGGTCCCGCACTTGGTTTTTTCATGGAAAGCTATTTCTGTGGGAAAGAACAAACAATGGACAAATTGTGGTTACCAAGACTAGGGTACTTGGCCGATACTTTTCTTGAAAATGGACAAACTGAGCTTGTCACTTCAAGGAAAACAGCTGATAGCACTTTCCCAAGGATAAAATTTTAGCTTTCAAGTAAAAATTAGACATTAGGAAAACGTGTCCAATCCCATAAGCTTGACAGCTTCCCAATAATTAAGGCCTTTTTACATAAGACTGGTAGTGATACTAACAAATGTGATTTTTTTTTTTTTATTGTGTAACATGCCAAAATTTGGAAGACCTAAATTCAATGACCAATGCATGATGTTATAAAATCACACATGAATAGAAAGACCCATTCAGTGTGTAAGTAAGATGAATGGGTTTTAATAAAGGAAAATTTTTAAAAGCTAACTGACAGAGTGTTATGTTCCTCATTGCAACGGCAACTTTAAGGAACTATCGTTTGTCAAATTCTGGTGTAGTGTATCAGGAAGATTATTTGAAGAAGCTGTTAAAACTTTCCTCCCTTTTCCAACTACCTATCTGTGTGAGGCCATACTTTATATATTTCAGCCAGAAAAGCACATCACAAAAGACTGAATACAGAAGCAGATATGAGAATCCAGCTGTCTTCTACTAGGCCAAACATTAACCATATTTGTAGAACTATAAAACACCACCACCCTTCTTCTCATTTTTTGTTTTGAAAATATAGTTATCTCTCACTAAAAAAACCCTTATGTTAATGTATAATGGGTTTATTATGTCTAATTAACCAATGAATACATATTTTTAAGTTTCTCAGTTTCAATTTTTAATATGCCAAGTAATAATGTAGGTAATTTATATAAACAAAGGCTGTTGGAGCCCTCAAAAAGTTTTTTTTCCTTAATAAGTGTATTTATTTATTTACTTTTGGCTGCGTTGGGTCTTCGTTGCAGCGCGCGGGCTTCCTCTAGTTGCGGCGAGCGGAGGCTACTCTTCATTGCGGTGTGCGGGCTTCTCATTGCGGTGGCTTCTCTTGTTATGGAGCATGGCCTCTGGAGCGCAGGCTCAGTAGTTGTGGCGCACGGGCTTAGTTGCTCCGCGGCATGTGGGATCCTCCCGGACCAGGGATCAAATCGGTGTCCCCAGCATTGGCAGGCGGATTCTTAACCACTGCACCACCAGGGAAGTCCCTCTCAAAAAGTTTTAGGAGTGTAAAGAAGTCCTGAGATGGACAAGTTTGACAGCTGCTGCTCTGAGATGAACCAGAAAATAATCAGCCTCTTGGCTCTTTTTAAAAACCCAGTTGTCGGCTGTCCTTAGATTCCTTTAAGATAAAACCCTGTAAGATCCTACCTCAGCTGAACCTTCTAACAACACATCCACTTGCAGGAAGGCTAGCTGCTCACACCCTCCCCATCTAACTAAAGTTAGTACCAAAAGTTAGGCAAACTTTCGTGCCGAGGAGGAATAAAAAGACTGCAGTGCTTGTTAAGAATGCCCATTACTATCAAGGGCATCAAGACTATTGCCGGGGCCCAAATATTCTCTTTATCACACTTGGTTGGGATGTGCGTATTCATAAAGTAACAGATGGCAAAATGATCTTTTTCTTGAAAACGTTCCTGAGTATTCCAAAATTCCTGATGATTCAAACAGGTTTTTGAAGGTTCGGTTTAAAATTTTGTATAAAGAAGTGGACAAAAAGTAGACGTACACGAATAATTAGTGAGAGGGAAACGCTACAACTTACTTTGAGAGTTTAACCTTACTTTCCAACACTCCTAAATGCCTTCCAGATTGTACCAAAACCACAGGTGACCAATTATCACTGCTATCCTCACAGACATCTGAGTAAAAGTCAAGACAGCCTGAATACTTTTTTTCATCTTCAAACCTTTCCCTTCGGAATTCCTCCGCCATTTATTCCAATTAGCGATTCATTTCTCAGATCCGGCCCACTCTGTGGTCACATCATTTCTCCTCTAGGCTAGCAGTTCTAAACTCTGCATCACATCCAACCACCACCAATATTCCACTTGAAAGCGAGAAAGGAAGACATAGGAAAAAATAAAAGGCTACTGACCCCATACTAAGTTCATAAGAAATTGCTCTAATACAATTGTTCAGTAAGCCTTTTATTTTTTTTCAATAGATTCTATAATTATTTTTTTTCCTAAATATCTTAAAGTTATTTTTCAGCCTATGTGTAATTTAAACTATCACAAAGGCTGTGAGGTACACCTGTGAACTGGGTATGTTCCAGTCAGTCATTACTACTGATATTCTTAACACTTCTGAACTGTATACTTAAAAATGGTTAAGATGGTACATTTAGTGTTACTTTTAAAAAAAAATAAATTTATTTATTTATTACTATTTTTTTTTTGGCTGCATTGGGTCTTCGTTGCTCCGTGACGGCTTTCTCTAGTTGCGGCGAGCGGGGGCTACTCTTCGTTGTGGTGCGCGGGCTTCTCATTGCAGCGGCTTCTCTTGTGGAGCACGGGCTCTAGGCGCGCGGGGTCAGTAGTTGTGGCTCGTGGGCTCTAGAGCACAGGCTCAGTAGTTGTGGCGCATGGGCTTAGTTGCTCCACGGCATGTGGGATCTTCCCGGACCAGGGCTCGAACCCGTGTCCTCTGCATTGGCAGGCGGATTCTTAACCACTGCGCCACCAGGGAAGTCTCAGTGTTATATGTTTTTTATAAAAGGAAAGAAAAAGAGTTGAATTATGCACTTTAAATAGGTGAACTGTATGGCATGTGAGTTGTAACTCAATAAAACTGTTATTTTTTAAATCTGTAGTTTGTTCTTAATTAGTTTCTGTAAAAGAAGGGGAAAAAAAACTTTCCTACTGAGATATGGATAATGACTAATTTTTTGAGAGGATGAGGAAAATTTATACACAAAAATATGTACAAAATCTAGTAGACATTTAAAAATTATTTTAATATGAATCATTAAAATTTTCCTTTCACGAGTGATGCCAACCTAACACCCATACGTCGAATCACATGCTAGAGTTTCTTCCAGAGGTTGGTCCACAATATCTTCCAGCTAACAGAAAGGTATTTCAAAGTTAATAATGTTTTAACACAGGATTCAAAATCAAAAGAGAACATTTCTAGTCACCCAATGTTTCAAATAGTGAAAACAGACAACTTAGAATGGATCACTTAATTGTAAAAAGGTCAGTTCAGCACTGGTAGGAAATAGGTCTGAATATCAAAGTAGATTTTTCCAAAGAAAAGAGACATTTTTCAAATCAGCGTGTAGCACTGCAAAATCTCAGGACAAAAAAAAAAAAAAAAAAAGAAAAGGAAAAATCGCATAAGAAATGAAATGGCTGAAGATGAAAGGACTGTTGCTGTTAAGACTAAAAGTTAAATTTTAGCCAAGTATATTTAAAACATGAACAGGCACAGAGAGAGCCACGAGTGTTCACAATCAGAGGCAGGACAAAGTGGCAGTGATCTTTCTGACAAATAAATTGCTTGAAATATTGCATGACATGCTACACAACACCCTGATTACTTTCAATTTCCAAGTGCAACCAAAAGATGGGTCCAATTATGACATCAATACAAGCTTTCTTTCAGAATGGAATGAAAGAACAGTAAATCCCAGTGGCCACGGGAGTTCTGCAGCAGCGATGATGTCATATATAAAAATAGACATCCTCTAACAGAAGCTGAAACTTGTGTAAACAGCACACTGCACACTATTCTCAACTGCCTTGCATGAATTTGCAATGCATGCTGTTAATAGCACGAGATTAATCATTTCATGTTTTACACTATTTCCTGATTTACATTTCAATTTCTAAACAGACTCCATGGTGTAATTTCTCAATCTGTATAAATTAAATCAACATAAATACCTGATTATAACTGCAAGAAAGAGAAACGGTCCCCCCAAAGCAAGGAGACAGAGACCACCGCAGCAGCTTTAACAGGCTGCATTTTGCCAGGAATGCAACGCTGTTATGTCCACCTATTGTTCAAAGACCTTTCCGCAGGAAGCTTTCTGCAGGATTTTAAAACGCAACATGGTCTAGGTGAGGAGGGGCTAGTAAACCTGCTGAGAATAAGCATGAAAAGCAAAGGATACTTTTGACACTTCTCTTTAAAAGACTCTCTGATGCAAATATGAAAACATTGGGCCATGCATACAACAGTACCTACCAAAATGTGGGGAGGGCAGGTTTGTATCTATCACTCCTATCAACAGTCTATCCACATCCCCTCTTTCCATTCTTTACTTCCCAATTCATTTCTTTTTTTCACATTTCTATTGGGCTTTCTTGGATTAAAGAAGATTTTCCTTTGAGCAAAGATAATAAGGCCATTCAGGAAGCCATGCCTGATTCCTCAAGATGCCTGGTTTTTGAGCCTCCACAGTACCTGGATTTCCCTCCATCTTAACTGCCCATCCATTTATCTGTATTTTGTGTGAGGCCATAAAGTCAATGAGGGCAGATTCTGTCTGTCCTGTAGACCTTTACAGCCATGGAGTCTGGAACAGCCCTGAAACAAGGTGGGTGCTCAATAATATTCATTAAAATAGTAAAAACATATAAATGAAAATATTGAGCTTTCCTCTCCATGATACAAGAAACAGAATACACAAATTTTCTGAAACTCCATCCTATTATAATTCACACAGAGGGACTGACGGCCATACTGAAGACAAAGGCTTTAGATTTAATTCAGCAAACAAATGTCTGATGAAAGATGAAGAATAAAAATATTCAAATAATTAAGAAATTTCCCCACACTTGAATCATTTCTGTATATGCATATAAACAGATTTTAAATATCATCACTGAATAAATTAGTCAAGTGGGATACGAACTGTCGTAAGTTAAAATCTTAAGAACTTAATATTCCAGGAAATTTAGTAGACACACAAGTCACTGATACACAACACATGCTCTTACTGTTAAGTAGCATATATTGGATTAAAGTAGGAAGACCTCAGTAAAGAATAAGTGACAAAGCAAAGCCGTAACATGAGGGAAAATATTGCCTATTTCTAGTGCAAGAACAACAGCTCATGTCAAAAAAGTCTAATGTCAAATAAATGTGCATAATCACACAAACACTGTAATTTTTTCATGTCTCAATATTTAAATTCTTTTTGAAATTAACCTACCAAGAAGTCCTTAACTGAAGATGAAACCAACTTAAATCAAATCCATCACTTAAAAAAAAGTGATAGATTATATTCAGAGATATATAAGATATAGATAACCTAGGAATGATTATATAACCATGAGAAGAAATAGTACTTGTCTTATATTATTATGAAGAATAACCTTATTAAAAATAGGACTCATTTTCATATGCCTCATATAAGAATCAATCTTATTACATTGGTGCTACGTTAAAGATATTGTATTATTGCTGGCTATAATAAAAAAATTAATTCCATGATGTTTTTGTAATATTACATTGTATTCAACTTAGATTATATTAACTTAATTTTATGCAGTATTTTTATTTCTTTTGTACACCTGTACTAAGAACTTTAAACTAAGCCTGACCTACTGAAAAATTCAATACATAATTATTAAACGGTGCCCTGAAGTGTATATTCCCATTGTAGAAAAGGATTACTAACAGAATGTGTGGGAAATACCTTTTTCTATGACCGACGGGTTCTCCTTATTTCCAAAAGTTCGCATTGATTGAAACTTTATAAATAAGTTTTATGTTATATTATGTTTGAATCCTCCTAATTCAAATTTGTATAAAGTAAAGTCACACTTTGGGGGGTAAGTAGGAGTGGAGGTGGAAAGTCAATCGGAACCTCAAAGTGTGGAGAGCATTTTAATTATGCAACCAGCCCTGGAAGGCTGCAAAGGTAGGAAACGTCAGTCGGTACACATCACCTCCACAGTTTAGACGGGACAACTTTTCCTTAGTCTTCAGTCTAATATCTCTGTACAATTTTCGCACTTTCTAAACGAGGAGGAGAGCAGAGCTGGTTTTTTTCTTTTTCCCATTAAAAAAAAAAAAAAAAGGGAATAAAAGGTGACAGAACAGGTATATGCCAGCTTCCCCATCCCTGCATCCAGGTGAAAGTAAGAAGGCCCTTCTTCCCTTTTAAGTCCTCTCCCTCTCCCCTCCATTCTTATTATGGAACTCTCATTTCCCTACCCACCCAAACTTCGAGAATAAATTACCCATCAGTGCAGAGGGGGCCTGTAATTAGAGGTAAAAGAAACAGGTTTCCCCCACCACCACCCTATTCTGAGCCTGTCGACAAGGTAAACCCGTCCAAAGTCCCAAGTCAGTCTAGAAATGACCCCAAACTTCCCAGCGTCTGCCGGGAACCTTATCCACGATTTGACTCTGCCACCTGCCTCTTCCCACTCGAAGACTGAAAATTCGTGCCGCACCCTGTTTTCTGGCAGTCTTAAACACAGCCTCACCCCAGCTCATCAAAATGTAAGAAAACGCTAATGAAAGCCATCTCCAATCTTGCCTTCTCACTGCATTTTAAAATGCTTACTCTCTGCAAACCTCACACACTTGCCTTGAAAAAGTGACCTGAAAACACTCTACATGGACGATGTGAGTATTCGTGTTTCTGAAGAAAGTTATTATCATCTGTCTTAAACTGTTGCAACACGTCTAATTTTTAAAAGTGTACATAAAGGAATACATCATAACCCAGTGCACATTTTAAATTCAGTTCCTACTTCTAAATGGGAATTAGACTAACCGGTAATTTCTCATACTGAAAAAGAGGAGGACTAATTACATACTGGTGTACCTTTTAAAATATTTAAGTTATATATGTTTTAAGTATACATGTACTAGATAAAAGCTCAAAACACTGGCGCAATATAAAAACATTTTTATACAGTTTTATCAGAATCTTATCAAATTTAAAAACTATCAACATTTTTTAGATTTACCACATCACTGAAAAATCAACAGTGCTTCTAAAATAAAATACAGCAATTATGTCACCTGTGACATTTTAATGTGCATTATGTTGTATAGAACGTAAAGTAATGGCCTTATTTTAATCTGAAAGTTATACAAATATTTCATGTTTTCAGGCGAGGTTACTGTAATAGCCAAAGATATTACATTGACAGTAGCCTTCCTCTAATGTGAATTAAATTATTCATGACCTTTTTCCTGGGCAATAAGAAAACACAACCATAACATTTCACTAGCTACTTAACCAATTAGTTTCCAGAGATAAATGAGTTTTTCTTCCGTGACTCCAAATTCCCTGATAACCCCAAATTTGACCCAAAATTTCAAACGAGTAATGCTGAAACCGTAAATTACTCATATACTGGCATGAAACAAATGAGCAAAGATATTATTATAGGCCTCAATTAAAATACAGAATGAAATAAAAGCATGAAATCTGGTTAAAAATCAAGCGCAAATAAGAAAATGCAAGCGAATTTTAAATTCTTATTTCCTTTTTGACAAAGCCTTTATTCTGACTAAAACTTTACCAGTGGTCTCCCAAAATGCTCTCACACTGGGATTCCTGAAATTTAAAGCTTTCACCTATAGCCTTTAAAATGTAAATGTCTAATGGATTTCCCATAAAACTTTCACACAAAAAGCAGTTAAACATCCAGGATGTCTATCTGCCTGTCTTTCTCTCTTCGTTTCTTTATGCGCAAGGCAGGTTAGTTAAGAACTGTGCTCCACTCATTCTTAAAAATACGTAGTCTGCACTTTTATTCGTTCTTCAAAGAAAGTGAGCAATTTATCCCTAGGTCTGCACAAATAAAGCAGCCTGTGACACCACCCAAACCACTGATAGTTTCAAAGCTGTAAGGGATTTTTACTAAATCAGGGCAAAATACAAAAGAACAACAAGACCAAGCAAAACACATCAATATTATAAACGCATTAGTTACAATGCAAATTCACAAATGAACTGAGGTTAGTACTAGGAGACCACACACAAATTACAATACCTGAGATTTAGTGCATTCCTTTGAGCCAAAATGAAATGAGTGCCATAGAGGAGGAAAGGAAAAGATGACATTATCAGACATGCTACAGCACCTCTGCCAAAACGAAGATCATGTTAAATTAGGTTAAGCCTGACCATACAGCGCTGGCTCCGTGTATGATGCCCTTCATGTCCCTTAGCCATGCACTTGAACTTGAAATGCACCTGCAACCATTTAGGTCGCCTGTGAAGCAGGACCATGCACCTTGTCAACAAACTTTTCACCCTGGCTCCCACCTTACTAGGGTTCTTTCAAAAGGAGTATTTCTGCTCAGAATAAGTGAATGTGACTTAGGGCTAATTCTGTTGTTTGCATATGTTAAAATCATGTACTTAGGCAAAATAATAATTATATAAATAAAGTTAAAACACAATTTGCGTGAAAAGACGGGATTCAATATTTAGAATTATGACTCTTGTTGCCCATCTGAACTCATTTAGAAAAATTAATACCACCATGTCACATATTAGCAAACAGGTACCTGATCCATCAGTAAGCAAGGTAAATTCTTCACCCTAGTACTGAATTTTCCCTCATAAAAGTACCTGTTGACCAGGTAAGGCATTTTTTAAAACCACTAAAAAAAAAAAATAATCTTGAATAGTTTTTTAAAACTACACATTTAAAAAAAAATCAGATTAAAAAGGGGGAGTCATGTAGGGGAGGTGGGTGAAGTATTCCATAAAGGGGGAAAACATGGGGATAGCCGAGAGAAATAATTATAAAATGACACCCCCGAACTTAAATGGGACAAATATAACTATAAAATCAAACCAATCAGCTTTAACACTAAATTTTTAGTAACCCACACTGCTGCTAAATATCTTGGTATAGAATCTGATTTGGAAAAATAATTCCAAAGCAGAAAGAGTATTAACAATATTAGTAGATTGTACTATTAATGTGTACAACTATTTTTAATCCATATTTCCTTCTTCCATGATGCTACATCGACACTAAAAATACTACCTTCTTTTACAGACAATGGTAACAAAAAACCTTTCATAGGTTTTTTCAAAAAAATACCAAGGCTCTCCAGCAGGCAAACAAAGCTGACTTTATGATGAGCAAAAAGCAACCCTTTCCAAATGAGCTCAATGAAATGATTCAACTATGAAATTCATGTTAAATTAAAATTGTGCATGGGCAGTGAGAGGAGTAGGCAGAGAGCTGGTGGTCAAAACTGCTTAAATATTCAAATACAAAGGGCTCTCAGAAATAGAACACATGAAGTGCGGGTATAAAATGCATCACTTCAAGTTACCAGAAAATTAAGTACATAGTTTTAAGTCTATATACATTTTCCCATGCAGTTTGCATTTATACTTATTTGCAAAAAGAAAGAAGAGGATACGGAAGACAAACAAATAAGAAATGTAAAATAGTTGTCTTTTATGTATTTTTATTTTTTCATATTTTTATTTTAAAATTAATTTCACAAATGAGTGCTCATTTAATGGTGGTATAAGTATAGATAAACCAAGTTTGACCTTATTATGACATATGTAAGAATTCAAGTTACTTTCTTCTTGAATACAGAAATCCTCAAATATATTTGCCACTATTCTGGGTGGGCCACCAGGGGACATGGACACAGCATAGCTGAGCAGAGAGAAATGAGTGAGAAAAATAAGGCTCCCAAACTAACTACGCTGGGGTCTTGTACAAATCACTCATTATCTGTGCCTCGGTTTCCTCAAACATAAAAAGTAGTTTCTTTACCTAGTATTTACGAAATAAATGACAATCAAGTGGTGAAAGCATTAAAGAGGACCTCTGAACCTATTAGAAATGCTTCAGACCATCTTTACACTGGGATTTACAGAAGCATCATTTCAAATTATGCTCTCACTTCATCATATTAAAAACCAAAAATTCTCAGACAATATTCTCACAATGGTATGAAAATAACAGGTAATTTTTTATATATCTAACTTCTGAATAAAAAACAGGTATGATACCCGTCACTGGCGACGGTGAGGGAAAGGGCAAAATTTTAGATCAAGATAAGAACCTAAAAATATCCCAGTTACAACTGTACATGCTGGTCACAAAGCTGATCCGAAGAGACCACGTTAAGAAATAAAAAGGCTAAACAATGCCTTTTGATATCTTATTTCAATGCTCCTTAAACTATTCACAGTATGTGTTTCCAGAAAAATCTGCACTTTGAATAAGTATACCACAGAAAGGAATTATTCATCAAAAATAGAAAATGTATGTCTTTTCACAAAACTCCCAACAAAAAGCTATAAAGATAAATATAATTATTATACTTGTATAACTTACCGTATGATAGCCTCTAGGCAAAGGTGGTTTGCCCACAGGATAAGGGTCCACAGTATCAATAATCGTTTGTCTTTCCCCCTTCTGGTTGATTTTTCTAAATCTCCTTCGAGACTGTCGATGAGAAGCTTGACGCTGAAAATATTCTTCATTTTCATCCATATAGTCTACCTGAAATAAAATCCCCCAAGATTTCATTTCATCCAACACCATGTTCCATATAAGATTAGATGCAGAATAAAACTTACGGGTAGTCCACATTCATTCATTGTGCAAAGACATTTGTAGACAAACTATCTCCACAGACTTCAAATGTTTTTGAACTTCTCTGGAACTAAGTGGTTCTGAGTAACTTTTCTTTATAAAAGAAAAGAGGCATTTTCAGTTCCACTTAGGACAATATGGGTAACTCTTGAATTTCCTGCAGTCTCAAAGGGAAGGATATTTTCAGTAGTCTTTGTCCTGATTTATTAATGAAAGATCTCACAGGATACATCACCATGCATTATGAAAGCAACTGCCCCATTGTCTTAACTAAAGCACAAAAACTCTCATGAAGTAAATCTGTTTAAAAACAAAAAAACAAAAAAAAAAAAACCCAAATCCCAAATGACTCAGACACGACTACTGGCAGAATGACTTTGGTAGATTACTTAAGGGCTTCTCTTCCTACTTTCATTCTACAGATTCAGTTTTTTTTTATTATAAATCGCACTGTTCTCAAAAAATAATTTCCTCATTTTGAACATTTAGAAAGTGATGAATGGACTAACAGAAGAAAAGTTACTTTCGGTTAATCCTCACCGCACTTACATAATGAAAATGGGATTGCTCACAAAAGCATATTTAGATCCTAAGATGGTTCTCACACTGACAAACCTACTAGTCTGCATTGTATGGACAAGGACAAAGTCCTCAAGGAATTCTGAAGGTCAAAAATCCTTCAGATCAACACAAAATAGCAGTAACAGAGACCAAAATCTCAAGGAAATATCTGAAATGCTTTTCAAGACCTGTGGCTGGGAAGCCTGACGTATCTGCCTACATTTTTCCACTCCTCAATCTTTACTCACCACCATGCCACTTTCTCACTTAACAGTAAATTTGGGGAAATTTTACCAAAAGTTTTCACTAGCTTTGATGAGGAAGTTCCCATTTCTGACAAATTCCTCTCCTCCATCATAGGGAAAAAACCTACATCTCCTCTGAAAATAGACTTATAGGCATCTACCAAATATTTTATTAAATATGAATAAAAAGCCTCCACCATCATCTGTTTTAGGCCATTATTTATTCAAAAAGTTTCCCTGCCCAGATAGATGCTGGATGGGAAATATTATGCACACCAGCCAACTGAGTGTCTCTACTGGGCACTCCCTCCAATCTTATTTTTGTTGCTGATTTTTTTAAGGGGTACATAGTGTCCCATCTTAAAATCATGTTTATACAGTAAGGAAGAATGTGACAGGCTTTCCTTAAAGCATCAGTAAAAATAATGATGTTGCTAATATCTCTTCTAACGTTATGTTTTTTGCATGTGTCTTACCTCAATATATTTTTTAAATCACACTATTCAATTAAAGAGATAAAAATCTCAACAGAGTATTTAACCAGCATAAAAGTCCTCCAAATTTCTTTCAATTAGATAAAGGAAGTGATTTCCTTTGTCAATTGTTGCCTGAATACATATCACTGTGTCTCATTTAAAGTACCTCACTCATTCCAACCAATACTTGGAGAGCTAAAATCCTGCAATTCCAAGATTCTCCCCAAGTTTAAATTAAATGGCATTTTCATAGACTGATTTATAAAGTTCAAACACCAAACATTTAGGTACGTGACCCTTTTAAACTTTCTTTTTCATTATTTGACTCCCGTAAATAATTATAATGATTATGAACTAAAACTCAAAAAGTTATGAAATAAATATACCTAGAGTTATAAAATATATAATACAATTATAAGTAGTTTGTGAAAATACTTTCATTTCATAACTTTTTTTAAGGGAAAAAAGTCTTCACAGAAGTATTCTTACCACAATCATTTCAGAAGGCTCTAACACAATGCATTCACAGCCACGCCTAAAGCTTCCTGCAGAACGCTTGCCAAAACTAGAAAGAAAAAAAAGATTTAAGAAATACAAATTGTGAATTTAAGCTAACCATTCAGATGAATAAAAACAAGGAAGAAAACAACTACAAAAAATATACATTGAAGAAAGAGAACTATCTCAAACCATTATTTACACAGAATGAGAAGGAACCATTCAAGTTTTTAAATCTCAGATATATTTTTCTGGAAAATTCCAATATAATGTTTTTGAATTCATAATGTAAGTAATGAAGAATCATTATGAATGTGTTTTGTGTTAGGCTGTTTGAAACCACTCCCAGTTAGGTGAAGATTTAGAATATTCTAACAGGGGTGGGAATTGGATCAATGGCAAACTATAAAAATATCCAAGATATAAAATGCATATAATTCTCTTCTATAACTTAACTTGCTTAGGTTAAACATTTCTTTCACTTAAAAATGTAGTTATTTTTCTAAATTTTCAAATCAACTTATTCAAAATCAGTTTAAGGAAAAGGTATTCAACTCAGGGCTTTCAGCTACACAGTGACTTACGTGGACATGCATTCCCAAAGCCCCTTTCTGCGTGAAAACTGCACTGCCGACTTCAGACACGGCACCTCTGCCCCATCTGTGGAAATACCCACCTAACGCTAGAGCAGATTTATTCTCTCTGGCATAGCTTTATGCCAACTAGAGCCACGAAGAGTTCTAAGTAGTCATGACTTGTTCTGCTAACGTACCACCTACCCCTGCTCATTCACTACTCCAAAAGGCCTCCCCTCCCTCCAGTCAACATCTTAGTAACCATTTTTTTTTCTGGCCACACCGTGCAGCATGGGGGATCTTACTTTCCCAACCAGGGATCGAACCCGCGGCCCCCGCAGTGGAAACGCGGAGGTACGGAGTCTTAACCACTGGGCTGCCAGGGAAGTCCCAGTAACCGTTTTTAATAACCTACTTTTGAGAAAAATATGAGGAAAAAACGCTTCCAAAGAGCTATTTTATCGAGATTTTTTTCCCAAATCAATTAGACATTTGAGCAGCTCCTATGGACATTCTCATTCCTTTTATAACTCTCTTTATGTCATGGTAGTACACAATGTTTCACATGTTAGAACCCAACTTGGATTAGGAAAAGAAAAAAGTCATGTAAGATGAAGAGAACAAGAGAGTCAACGTTCTCACTCTATGAGCTTGGGACCTCTAGCAAACCAACTTGACCATCCTCATAGTCTAAACTGTACTCATTTTTAAGGTTATCGGGCGAGCCCAGGCCATCACTGAAGTCATTTCCTGCTCCAAAATTGTTTCTATGAAAATCAAAAAGCATATCTGAAAAATCCTTCAAAAAATATTCATACATACATATTCTCACAACCATACATATTGAAGTGCTTTTTTTAAGTGGAAAAAAATCTGCCAAGAAAAATATAATAATCTTATCTTCTTTGTCATGTTATTTCACATGCAATTAAAATGACCTAAATTTTTACATAGTCTCCTCTTAGTTTACAATTAAAGACCACTAAAATTACAGAAAATTCTCAACACACACAAAAATTTGCTTCTGGTTTTTGCAACTACCTACTTGCAATTTATTTTTTTACAGTGAAGCTTATAATTTAATGATGCACTACAAACTAAGAAATAATCTCAGTGTGTTAGCAAAATATGTAGCAGGTTTCATGCCATCATTGCCCACTGAACCCTGTTATAGGACTAGGTAAAAACACATATTGTATGTTTAAGTTTTATCACTAAATAAAATAGCACTAAAATCTAAAGAAAATCACGTGACTCTAAGTTTTTTCGTATTTTATTAAATTACAGAACCAGACAAGCTTCATAATCATAATGATCGAGTGGTTTTCCTTTTTGAAAATTTCATGTAGTAAAAAAAAAAAAAAATCAAACGTCTATAATGTATACAATGTTCAGATGACAACTTAATAAAAATAAAAACTGCTAGAATTGAGTTGCTCACAAATTTTAGCAACAAAAGTAGTGACATCCACACGAATAAACTATGTGGTATTTATTTATTTTATGCCTAATTCTAGTACCAACCACTCCCTGCTCCAGAATTAAGGCTGTAAAACCCCTTACCGATCAGCCATTAGTTCAACAGAACTTTATGGCTGAGAAGATATTCACGTATTTAGTTGCACTAACACTATTACTTTAGGGATGAAAAGTGTGCATCCCCTAAGATGTGCTACACAAAGTATCTCTATGCCTTTTGCAAAGTGAGCTGCACTAAAATCTAACAAAACTCTCTTTGAAGCCCCAAAAGACTCAGGTTCTACTGACCATCACAAAGATGTGAACCATAGGAGAAATAATAGACTCTTGTCAGGTTAATTCTTTGAATACGTTGAGGGGGAAAAGGCAAATGCACAGAGAACCCACTCCAGCAAGGGAGAATAAATTATTTAATTTATCCAAAAATCCATTGTTTCGAACACAGCCAAGAGCCCAGAAGGAAAGAGTGGCCTCAAAAGAGCTAAAGCGCAAGTCATGAATGCACTCGCTGGGGCCTAATGACAAGGTCCCTTGGCTCTATGGCAGAGAGGAGTTACTCTTAGCTTACAAACCAGAAGCTGTAAGGTAGGAATGGTCAGGGAGGAATGAAAAACGTCACCTAGAAACCCATTCAGCCCACAAAATACTTCTTCTACTCTCTGATTCTTTGAAACAATAAATATAGAAACAAAAGTAAGTAAACACCATTATTTACTAAGTTTTAAAAAATCTCTGACCAAGTTCTATATAAATAAACTGTTTTAAAAATACAGTCCTGGACTCAGTGCTCTGTGGTGACCTATATGGGAAGGAAATCCAAAAAAGAGGGGCTATATGTATACAATTAGTGGATTCACTTTGCTGTACAGTAGAAACTAACACAACACTGAACAGCAACTATACTCCAATAAAAACAAAAATAAATAAATACATAAAAAAATTTTTTAAATACAGTCCTGGAAAATTTTAGAGATAAAAAAGGTAACTGGATAGAGACATACAGCAGGTAAGATCTCCCACAGATGATATTAAGATCAAATTTTTAAAATATTTTAGATGATTTAGTAGGAAGAAATGGAGAGGAATCCTCAGGTTTACAAATGACACAGAGACGTTTAGATAGTAAAGCACAAAACAAAGCCAGTAAGAATAAAGTACAAGCCATTTTTATAAAGTTTTATGTGCGTATAAAAAAGCAGTAAGGACCCAACCTGCACAAGGAAATATTCTATGTGAAAAGTGATCAAATGCACAAAGTATGTAAGATAAGATTAAACAGCAAAGAGTTCTCATGTTTCAATTAAAAGTCAAATGAAAACTAGAAGTCTTTCAAGGCATTAGCACAGTAAACTGCTAACATAATAAATAACAAATAATAAACAGAGATACACCTCAAAAGGATGGACACACTAGGAGAAATGAAAAATGAAAATTACTATACATACCCTTATAGAAAACCACGTAAATCTACAATAGAGCACTGCCCTAGAAAAGTTTCTAAGGGGAAAAACACAGAGCTAAAAAGTTTCCAACAAAAAAATTAAGGGTATCCAAAGGGCTTTCTGTAAAACCAGAGGCACAAATTAAAAGAACACTTCATTCAGTCTTATTAATAGCAGCTGAAAGTTGGTATCATTTAAATTTCTAAAATCATGACTTAAGGAAATGTAGAAATGATACAGATTAAATAAGAAGTTGGTTAACTTAAAAAGTACACCTACAATCCTTGAGGGTTTTAAGAAAAGTCAGAAATAGATAAAGATTGTTCCAAAGCCATTTGCCTAAATTCTCCTCCAAATGTTCCTCGGTGCCACTGTCAGAAACGAACAGTTAGTCCTATCAAATGCATTCTTTTTTACTATTAAGTCTTATAAGAGACTACACAAAGTGGTCTACAAATTCGATGCAATTCCCATCAAAATCCCCCCAAAAATATTTTTTGCAGAAACGGAAAAACCAATCTTCACATTCATATGAAATTGCAAGGGGCCCTAATTAGCCAAAACAATCTTGAAAAACAACGAAGTGAGTGAACTCACACTTTTTTTTTTTTGAGTTTCATATAGTAAAAGTTTTTTTCTACATGCACTTCAATTTCACAGCAAGAGTGGCATAGGATACCTAAACACAGAAGAGAGCATTCATGCAAGATATCTAACTCCTTGATATAATAATGCATACAATTCAAAATGATTACACTATCATCGCATCTAGGGCTTTCTGCAGCTACAAGGGGGTGGTTATGGAAAGCATGGCCCTTGGTATCAGTATCTAAAAAGCACCCACCATCTTCTTCTATGTGTGTTCTCTTTTTGCGTTTTCTCTTCATTTTTCTTAATCAACTCTGCTGTTGTTGCTGCTGCTTAGCAAAACTGGTAAAAACAAAATTGTAATCATTGAACATAGCGCTCTGGCAGTCAAGACGTTTAAAACCTTCAATCTTCTGGGGCGAAGAAAGCACTGTGCGACATTTAGAACTCTGATTTACAAACAGGGTGGTCACAAATTTTCCTGGCTTGAAGACTTCCACAACTTTCCTGATCAGGTCATCATAGGAGGTCTGACTTAAGTTTGTTTCAAAACAAACTTGTGGTTCTGGAGTGATGTGAATAGTCCAATAAGTTCCATCCGATTTCATTCCATTCGTTGAATACCCACAAGGATTGAACAGTGTGGCATCAATGACAGAACCTGGTATCAGGTCACGAATTCCACTCTCACGAGTGACATCCTTTGCAGTAACACCATCTTTCATGTAGAACTGGTCCATAACTGCTGGGTCAAGCTCACTCATCAGAATTTCCAGGCTTTGATCTGGCTGATTGATTACCCGACTCTCTGGGAGATCCAAAGTATACAAGTACCAGCAATCAGAATTCATGCGTCCCATACAATATGCTGCTCCATTTGGGAAAACTGCATTAAGAAACTCTATTTCTTCCTGGAAATTGCGGTGTGGGTACCCTTGGTGAGAAGGCTTCATGAAATTCTTAGGAGAATAAAAGAAGCTTTGAATTGAGTCAAACCCACTGTAATCCCTAGCAAGTTTCAACAGGGGAACCAGTGCTTTCAGCAAGAGGGTGGTACCACACGTCTCCAAAATGAAACGTCTCTTGGAGACAAACATGCTACTCTCACTGAGTACATAAGCTTCCTGCTTGTCAGTTTTTGTCACACTTATGATTGAACACTGCACATCCTTCAAAAGTATGTCCCACTCGGATCTTGGGATGGTGCGAAGATCCCCAGATCCTTGGTTGGCGTCGGGTTGCTGCCTGGAGAACCACACCTCCAGCAGCTTCTCGGCCCCTTCGAAAAAATGTGCAGCTTCCATCACCGTGAGACTAGCGAGCAACCAACCACCACAGAAAATCAACTAAATTAAATCTCTTCTCCCGCCGCTGCCGCCGCCGCTGCGGATTGTTCCAGCTGTGTCAAAGTTCAGGTTCCTTTTTTGCTATAATTTTATATTAACTTTTTTTAAAAAAGGGTTGATAAAATTTTCCCGGCTTTTTTTTTTTTTTTTTTTTTTTTTGGTGAGCGAAAGTTGAACGTGAGTCTGTTGGAAATAGAGGCAGATACAGCTCAGTCTCTTGTAGTCCGCTGTTTCGCCGTTAGAGAGAGTAGAGCGAGCGCTAGCTAATGTCGCCAGCCATACTGTGGGAGCCTTTTTTTTTTTTTTAAAGATAAATAATTGCTTTTTTTTTTTTTTTTTTGGCTGTGTTGGGTGTTCGCTTCTATGCGAGGGCTCTCTCTAGTTGTGGCAAGTGGGGGCAACTCTTCATCGCGGTGCGCGGGCCTCTCACTATCGCGGCCTCTCTTGTTGTGGAGCACAGGCTCCAGACGCGCAGGCTCAGTAGTTGTGGCTTACGGGCCCAGCCACTCTGCGGCATGTGGGATCTTCCCAGACCAGGGCTCGAACCCATGTCCCCTGCATTAGCAGGCAGATTCTCAACCACTGTGACACCAGGGAAGCCCTGAACTCACACTTTTAATTTCAAAACTTACTACCAAGCTGCAGTAATCAAACCAGTGTGGTACTGGCATAAGGACAGACACATATGGACCAACGAAATAAAACTGAGAACCCAGAAATAAACCCATATCTATGGCTAATTTTGACAAAGGTGTCAAGTTCATTCAATGGGGAAAGAACAGTCTCTTTAACAAATGTGCTGAGACAACTGTATTTCCACATGAAAAAGAATGAAGTTGGACCCCTACCTCTCATGACATACAAAAATTGACTGAGAACGGATCACTGATTAAATAAAAGAGCCAAAAACCATACAACTCTTAGGGGGAAAAAAAAAGGGATAAATCACCATTACCTTGGATTTGACAATGGACTCAGAGATGACACCAAAAGCACCAGCAGCAAAAGGAAAAATAAGTAAACTGAACTTCATCAAGACTGAAAACTCTGGTGCACTGAAGGACATCATCAAGAAAGTGAAAAGATAATCTACAGAACAGGAGAAAATATTTGCAAATCATATATCTGAGAAGGGTTTAATATCCAGGATACATGAAGAACTCCTACAGCTCAACAACAAAAAGACAACCCAATTAAAAAATAGGCAAAGGACTGGAATAGACCTTTCTCCAAAGAAGATATGTGTATCAACATCCTTAGTTATTAGGGAAAAGTAAATCAAAACCACAATGAAGCTACTCACCCAAGTTGCCCACTCTCCCCTCAAGAGTGCTTAATAAATCCTTGCTGTGCTTTCTCAAAATAAAAACAAACAAGACAACAAAAAAAACACAACCAGATACCATATCACACCTGATACTAGATGTGAATGAGATATTAGGATGGCTATCATTAAAAAATTTTAAAAAAAAGCGAAGAATGCAAAAAATGTTGAAGAGGATCTAGAGAAGCTGGAACCCTTGAATTTTGCTGCTGGGAATGTAAAATGGTGCCGTCACTGTGGAGGAGAGTTTGGCATGTCCTCAAAAACTTAAACACAGAATTAGTATAAGACCCAGCAACTCTACTCCTGGAAAAATACCCAAAAGTATCAAAAACATGGACCCAAACAGATATTTCACTGCAGCATTATTTGCAATCGCCAAAAGGTGAAAACAACACAAGTATCAACTGATGAGTCGATAAACAAAATCTGATATATACAAATGGAATATTATCCAGCAATAAAAAGGAAGTCCTGAAGTTCTCATATATGTTATAACATGGGCAAGCCTTGAAAGCATTATGCTAAGTGCGATAGCCAGTCACAAAATGACAAATATTGTAAGATTCCACTTATATGAGATATCTAGAATAGGTAAATTCATAAAGACAGAAAGTAGACCTGAGGTTTCCAGGGGTTAGGGAAATGCAAAGTTACAAAGTTTCTGTTTGGAGCTATGAAACGTAAGTTGTGGAAATAGGTAGTGATGATGGTTGCACAACAGTGTGATTGCAATTAATGCCACTGAATCCTACACTTTAAATGGTTAAAATGGCATATTTTACGTTATACACACACATGCGCATATCCATAACTTTTTTTTTAAGTATATAAGAGAAACTTATCAAGAAGATTTGTGTGGTTGTTTGTTTTAGTGGTTTTGAGTATTTTGGCAAAATTCAGGACTTGAATAAGAAAAAGTAGTAACTCCACTTTGACCAAACAAGAACCAACCTTAGGGGCAAAGGAAGAGTTAAGTTTGATGACTGAGCTATACCACTGATTAACTTGGAACCAATCTTTTTCTACACTAATTTAGCAATGAAGTGATAGAGGTCATGGGTGAAAGAACTAGGAAGATACAAAGAGATGGTAAACAAATGTCAATGAAATATCTGAAATCAGTTTTTTTTAATTTTTATTTTACATTGGAGTATAGTTGATTTACAATGTTGTGTTAGTTTCAGGTGTACAGCCAAATGATTCAGTCATACATATACATGTATCTATTCTTTTTCAAATTCTTTTCCCATTTAGGTTATTACAGAATATTGACCAGAGTTCCCTGTGCTATACAGTAGGTCCTTGTCGGTTATCTATTTCATATATAGCAGTGGGAATGTGTCAATCCCAAACTCCCAGTCTATCCCTCCCACCCACCCTTCCCCCCTGGTAACCTGAAATCAGTTTTGAAGAGTCAATTATACCTACATTTTCCTCTCACCCAGCATTATCCCATTTTTTATTTTATCCCTGGTGATAAATTAGGGGGTCTCCCCACCCCGTGTCCACATATATACGGAGAGAGAGGGAGAAAGAGAGAGAGATGCACACACACATACAATTTTGCTTCCTATTCCTCTTCCAAATACTCACTGGACACGTACTACAGAATCAATATGAACTCTGTAATCAATACAGAGCTTACAAGAAACTCACTAAATATAGCCCCTATTCGTAAATAGTTTGTATTCCGTGGAAGATGACTGCACAGAAAGTTGTGATAAGAGGCAGAACAGCGAGCGCCATGAGTTTAGTAAGAAAGAATGTCATATTTGCTGCCTACAATGCATCTCAAAAACCAAATGCATTTCTTGAATGTCAGAGCTGAGAAAAACTTGAAAATCATATAGTACAGGGTCTCTTGGCATTTTTTTCTCCAGCTTCACACCTGAAAGTATGTCAGAGTCCAATGTGCTACATCAAAGGCCCTCAAGCGCTTATAATATGTATGACCCGCCATCCTCCTCTTCCCATGAGAACTGTCCCTCCAGTTCAATTTTCATTGCATAAGTGGAGAAACTAAGCCAACCTACCTAAGGGTAGGTTAAAAGAGATGCCCAACATTACCATCAGACTCCATCACCCAGGGTTCTGGGATCCCACACTGACCTGACCCTTCCTCTCACTTTCTGCTATAGCCCTTTTCCACACTCAATAATATAAGAACTCTGGTCTTTGGTAAGTTTGCCATGTGCAAGGAACAATTCCCAGACCTCCTCAGGAATATTGCTATGGTGCATCTCTTATACCAGTAAAGCATAAACCTAATGACAAGTGGGGAACAGAGCTTCGTGGAAAGGTGGATTCTCAGAGGCTTGCTCACTCATGGGCTAGCTGAGTGAAAAAGACAAGTCAGCTGTTGTAATTCAGAAGGCAACTCGAATTCAGCAAAATTACAAATGACCATCAAGGGCTTGAGGGTTACCCTGGGAGACTCAAAGATTTGAATGTCAAATCTATAAAAACCAAGCCTATTCAGGCAGCTGCTGCCAGAAATTCAACTACTAGCACATCTGCTCCTTTGAAATGGCACTCATAATATGACGTACCAAGATAAACAAAGATATTTTTAAAATTTAAACTCAATTTTTAAAGGGACGCAGCTTTGTTTTTTAACTTTGAATTTAAACTTTAAAAAAAAATTATCCCTGTCTTCTGGTAATTTCAGTCTTTCTATGTACACGGGCATTTACATATAAGATACAAATATTAAAATACATATATAATAACTGTCTTTCAAAAAAAGATGTAGGTAACAGTTATCAATGAGACTAGGTCTGAATACGTAAAAACCAGTTAGCCCTTTCTGTACTTGACGCCAGCCTTTCACAAAAGGCCAGAGAGTGAGAAAGAGATAGGGAGAAATGGAGAAGTATGGTTATGTGTGTTTTAAGAATGCTGATAGGCTTCTGATTCTACAAGGTGTGAACATGTAATGACTATAGTCTTTAAATCCTTCTAAATTGTTCTGTAGAAGTACGGTGTATAGCTTGGCTTTCAACTATTAACCTCAATGTAGTTTCAGAATGCCCTGATAATCTTACACTAAACCACCAAAGGTGACAACTAAAAGTGATGCAGACTCACTTTGCATCAACCTATTGGTTCTCTGCGCTATTTAAAAAAAAAAAAAAAAAGGCTAAACTCACAGCAAATGATTAACGAAAAGACCACCTGCAGCATAACAAGCAGAGTATTCCTAAAGGCTCATATCCCCTCAGTAAAACTAATTGATGAATGGCTGCTCCGAAGACAGTTTAACAATCCAGATTTTCACTCCCATTGAGCTATTTTAACGGAACAAATTAAAAATTAAGAATTACAAATTGTTCCTAAAAGTGAAATAAACTAAAAGTTTAACATTTTTACAGGTGCAAAATGGAATGACTTGATAGTACCCAAAATATACCGACAAAAAATTTACTGAAAGTAATTAGTCTTCTACATAATGTAAAATAGAGAAAAACGTTACCAGCCTGATAAAACTTTCTTTCAAGTTCAAGGCTCACAACAAGAAAGCACCAATGCCTGCAAATATAAAACCTTACCTAGTTTTCATAAATACCCACAGGCTGTGATTCACCGGACAGGGTTTTGCAGGCTCCTTCTGAGGGAAGGCCATCCTGTCCTGCGTTCCTGTGACCACATTTTCCCCATCCAAGTTCAGTCATGAGCACTTGCTGTGAGTGTGAGTTTCCACGAAAGGCAGTCGCTGAGCACGGAAGCCTCTTCCGTCAGTGGCCCTAAGCTTGCCCTTTGTATGGGCCTCCGCATTCCTGTGGTACGTCAGAACTGCCCAGTGGAATGCAACTCCTCAGTATTGGAATGTAAACTTTTTCATGTCAGGCTACATCCAGAGAGGGGATACACAGCAATCAAACCGTGACTACACTGGTAGGCAATCCTAATTTACAAAATGATTGAAAATGTGATTCTCCGAGATATCAATTTTTCATATCTTCATTTCTAGGAAATGATAAGCAGTTACTAAAACCTAAAAAATGTCTGGCCTGATGCTCCTAAACCAAAACCAATTTATTTATTTAGGACTGACAAAAAATACTCACATGACACTGTCTTCAGATAGCAGAATAGCAATACACATTAAGAAAAAAAAAAAATCTAACAAGTAACTGCTGATGCAATCAATTCCATTCTCAAAAATCAGTAGACTCTACAGGAATACATTTAACAGAAGAGGACAGTGGCTTTAAAGACATCATAAAAATGCATTTAATCTTTTAAAAATATTTTGTCCTCACTCATTAGTTTAACAAGCAAAAAAAAAGTAACAGCTATTTAAAACAAAAACATACACACACCAAGTACACATAGAAGCTGTGTGTGTGAACAGGCTATTTCAGAACTATCTGGGAGAACTAAAGAGACGGTTTCTCTCAAGGCTCATTTAGAAGTATTCTAACAGTCATCACCCTGCACAGACGAAGAGAGGTTTGCTCCTCTACACAGCGAATCTCCACATTTTAACCCTCGCTTATAAAAACAGAGCACAGGAAAAAAAAAAATGACAAGCGAAGCCTCAGAGCTATGTTTTCCCCCCTCTGTTCATTCCTCAGTAGCCTGTGATCTAAGTAACTACAGAAGTACTAGCCATCTGATACTTGTGCTGCTAACATTTCAATCCCTTAAAACAAATCTAACCTGCGCTGGCTTCGGTATCTTTGAAGCAGCGGCAACAGTGCTTCCCCGCGGTAGAGGAGCTGGGGGTCTGCAGCCTCGAGCCCGCCCCATGGCCCCCGTGTTTTCTCCGGCTGAGTCCACGCGGCTGCAGCCTGCGCTCGGAGCCCGCATTCTTCCTGACGGCCAATTTCCTGCTTCGGTGACCCACCCACCCTCCGGGCTGCAGTTCTGAGTTATGCGTGTCGTGTCCTGCAGAGGGCACTGTTTCCGCATACCAGCCTCATGACCTCAGCGGCAGCCGGACAGACACTCTTTATCAATTTCTATTCACTATCCACTCTCCTAAGTCATCAATTTCTATTCACTATCCACTCTCCTAAGTCAAGGGCACGTCGGGGAATCTGCCATGTCTGCTCTCCTCCGAGCCTTCAAGGTCAAACGCTTAGGTGGGCTCGGCAATGCGATTTTGTTATTAAAATGTACCCGAGCTCTACTACACACACTGCTCTCCCGCCACCAGAGGGATGTTGAATTGTGCACCTGGCTGGAATGATTATCACGGAGAAGACGAGCATAAATTTGTATCAAAACAGCATGGGAAAAGTTGAAGGAGGCTGCTTTTGCCGTTATTTTTCCCTTCTAGAGAAGAAAGGCGGCTCTTACCTCAGCTGTACGGGGGTGAAGGGAGCAGGCAGTTTTTGTCTCTTGCCACAACCTAAGCAGCAAAGGACAGTAGTGGGACGCGGACTGCACTTTGGTGGTGTCCACGTCCTCGTGACCAGCTGCTGGGGGAACAGCTGAGCTAAACTGATGTGCTGCTATCGGTCTGCTCGGCGGCACAAACGGGCCTCTGCTGATCACGGTGTTCCGTACACAGATGGCAGCTCATCAGTCTGTATAAAAGTTATGGTCCATAACAGCTTTCCCATCAGCTTCTGGACACATGCCTTACCCAAAATGCCTCTGTTGAATCTTCCCCGTTTCACTGTGCAAAGCACACTGTGGATGAGTCGAAGAGGCGAGGAAGCTCAGCTCTGAGGTCTTATTTTAAAACAACCTGATTTTGGGACTTCCCTGGTGGCGCAGTGGTTAAGAATCCGCCTGCCAATGCAGGGGACACGGGTTCGAGCCCTGGTCCGGGAAGATCCCACATGCCGCGGAGCAACTAAGCCCGTGCACCACAACTACTGAGCCTATGAGCCACAACTACTGAGCCCGTGCGCCTAGAGACCGTGCTCCGCAACAAGAGAAGCCACCGCAGTGAGAAGCCCGCGCACCGCAATGAAGAGCAGCCCCCGCTCGCCGCAACTAGAGAAAGCCCGTGTGCAGCAACAAAGACCCAACGCAGCCATAAATAAATAAATAAATAAATAATAACTTTATATAAAAAATAATAATACAATAAAAGAAAGTAACTTGACTTTTGTAAAATTCATTAGAGGTAAAATAAACAATTACATGAAGAAATAACTGAACAGACCTACGTAACTTGTCAGTGAGAAAAATGGTAGATGAATTCAAGTGAATAGTTCAGATTCGTGCTAACCAGTAAAAACCTGAATTGATCTCAAGAATCAAACATTCAAATAATGGCAACAGAAACATCTGATATTCCGTAAAGGCTTATACGAATGGCATCCAAACCCAGCCACCAGCCTCCCCCAAGTCTGGTGTATGTCATAAAAGAAGCTGAAATCGCACACATGTCTTCATAAAATAGGACCTAAACAATCATTCAGGTCACTTGACTAATACTGCCTTCATAAAATTCTTGGAAGTTAAAAGAACACATTTCCAAGAAAGGAAAAGCATAAATTCACACATATGTGTGATTTCTTACAAAGATATCAAGTAATAAAATGTCAACTTATTGAATTCATCTGCATGGAATGTGGACCTTTTTCACAAACCATACTTATCTTGTTTTCCCTTGTTTTGTAAATAACTGTTCCTTCTAATTCTACCAACAGTAACCCTGGCAATATTGTTTAACCTGTTTCAGATCTGTTCTTATAGATTGAGGTAGTTAAAAACCTAGTAGGTATCATCAAAAAATATTTAGGAATATATTTAATGAAGGTTGTGTATGACCTGTACACTAAAAACTACAAAAGGGGATGTAACCCTACAAAGGAAAATAATAGAAGATCTAAATAAATTATGAGCTATACCACATTCATGGTTTGGAAGGCTCAATATTAAGATAGTAAACCTTCCCAAACTGATCTACAGATTCAATACAATTCCAGTCAAACCCTAACACTGACAAGCTGATTTCAGAATTTATATGGAAAAGCAAAGACATAGAAGAGCTAAATAATTCTGATAAAGAACAAAAGTGAGGGATTTATACTGCAGGATTTTTACTATAAAGCTACACAAATAAAGATAATGTGGTATTGGTATAAGAATTGACATGTATCAATAGATCAACAGAAGAAAAGAAAGAGTCCAGAAACAGACCTGAAACAAATTTGGTCTATTGATTTTTAATAAATGTGCCAAGGCAACTTAATGCATAAAAAATGTTCTTTTCAATAAATAGTTCTGGAACAGATGAATATCTGTATCGAGAAGCATAAGCCAAACCTCAACCCTTACTTACACCACACACACAAATTAAATCAAAATGGATCTCAGGCCTAAATGGAAGAGCTAAAACTATTAAATTTCTAGAAGAAAAACATGAGAAAACCTTTCTGACATCAAGTGAAGAAAAGATTTCTTAAACAGGACACCAAAAGTACAAACTATAAAAGAAAACAGTGACATAAATGGACTTCATTAAAGTAGAAAGTTTTTGCTTTTAAAAGACACAGTTAAGAAAAAGGCAAGCCACAGATTGGAAGAAAATTTTTGCTAAATATATCTAAAGAAGGAATTGTACCCAGAATACATAAAGAACACACTCAAAAATAAGACAGTCAATTCAATATTTTTTTAATGGGCAAAATCCAATTTTTAAAAAAAACTGTTTGAAATGGGTATAAACTAACGCTTCCAAGAAGATATGTGAATGGCCAATAAACACATAAAAAAATTCTCAACAACACTAGTCTTCAGAGAAACACATAATAAAACCACAGTGAGATGACCGTCACATACACGCTAGAGTGGCTAAAATTAAAAAGATGGACAATACCAAGTGCTGGAGAAGATGTGGAGCAACCAGAACTCTCAAAAACTGCTAGTGGGAAGGGCAAAATGTTCCAGCCACTACGCAAAACAGTGTGACAGCTCCTTATAAAGTTAAACATACATTTACCACATAACCCAGCAATTCCACTCCTAAGTATGTATTCAAGAAGTCATGAAAACATATGTCCACACAAACAGAAGCCACAAACTGGAAGCAACCCAAACCATCATTTTCAAACTATGTTTTGTAAAAATTAATACTACCTCACTTACAAAATTTAATAGGATTTATAATATCTGGCATCCCCTTTACATAAGAATTGGCAATATACTGCATGACTTGCTTCAAAATAGGACTGGAATGGGCAGTAAAGCAAAAGTTTAGTTGTCGAAGTCTGTCCCTATAGCCTTCTGACATGATAAGCATCTCTTTTTTGCCTCTGTATTCCCCCTATTTACCTGCCACTCCACCCTCCCCTCCCTTGCCCTCTCCTTCCCCCAAAGCTTTTCAGGTGACTCAACGCCCAGATCATGTCTTCATACTCCCTGCAGCTCCCCTGTCTGTCAAAGCACGAACCATAACCTGCCCTAAAATCAAAAATACTCATTTCACCTCTAACTTCCACCCACCTCAGCCCCTCTGGATTAGGCTGTAGCTGTCAAATGCATCACACTGCCAGACATGCAAGTTCAAAGCATCTTTTAGTTCATCCTCTCCCTTATCTATAATTTCAGTCACTAAATTCCATCATCAGTCCTCCTAAACTACTCTCACATCGAATTCTATTTCCATGAAAACACTGGTCAGGCCCTTGACCTTGGCCAACTAAGGCCACAGAGATGGGGTTCCTATCTCTAGCCCCAGCTTTACGGCATCTTCCAGGGTCCCCTCATTCACTCATCTTAAAACTCCAGGGCTTACACATTGGTTCCACAGTCATTAGTCCAGCTGCTCAGTTCAGATCTGACTGACCAACTGCTTGTAAGCTTTGAAAACAGGAGTATGAAGTCCAGCCCAGATTGTAGTGACTGAAAACCTCCAGAGCCTGGACCTCAGTGCTGTACCCATTCTAAGCCAGGTGAATCCAGTAACAGGCCCAGTTCGGTCAAACCTTTCATGTTATCTCCTAACCACCTTTATTGCCAAACGCAAGGACTCGAAACAAGGTTTTTTCTACTTTTTGTTCCACAAGCACATTCTTAGAAAAGTTAAAACATACTTCTCAGGCTTGAGAGGCTATGAGGCAGTTCTTCTCCATTTAGCTGAAGGACAATAATTACTCTGTACTCTGACATAAATAATCAAAACAAATCTCTGCTTTAGCCACAATGATGCTTCCATACACAAAATTAACTATATATATATATATAGTTATATATAAAATATAACTATATATACTATAAACTACATATAACTATATAAATTAACTATATACAAAATTAACATACAAAAGTTTACTTAATATATGTCAATATTACCTCAATTCTTTTTAAAGTTCACTTAAATAGGATAATGATTATAAAACCTTGAAGACCCTATTCATTCTCTGTTTCCAAAATTATGTATTAGTTAAAATCCAAGATGAGGTGACAAAGTGGTAAACTGAAATGGTCTCAAAATTCTGAATAAGAATTATTTTTATTATAGACTATATAAACTACCATGGCAGCAGAAAACCTCTGATATACATATATACATACTTATATACATTCTGGATATGATTTAGACTGATGAAAGAAGATAGTTTTCCTATTTGTAAAACTGAATTAAGTATGAACACTTAATGGTGGTTTTCTAACTGCACCCTAATGAACCAAAAAATAATAATAAAAATAAAATACAGGAAAGTGTTGGACAGATTTTGGCCATTGCCCTAATTTAAAAAATTATCTGAAAATGTTTAAGAAATAACAAAGTTATCTTAATGAAACTGACACACTAAGCAGTTTACAGCTATAAAATGTAAAGTGAGTCATCCGTAAAAGATAATGTAAAAATTATCCTTAAATGTCTGACTCAAAAAAAACTTTTAAAAGCAGAACTAAAAAAATCCAGTTATTTGATGTTTATGTAGATCTATATAACACATGAACATTCAATACCAGAAATTATATTTTATATTTAACTGCAAAAATATCCAACACCTATAAAGCCATAAATGTGTGGCAAAAATAAGAAATATCTAAGGAAATAAATTTTTTTAATATTTTGAACTTACAGTTCAATATTCTAATCAGTAGTAAACATTAAGTTGGTGGCTTTTAAACCCACATTATATTTAATTAAATTCTAACATAAAAAAGGCAGTGATATACACGTCTAAGCTATTATTTCACTTTACTTAAACTATTTAATTCTTGTAGTACTTTTAAAGAATTTTTAGTACATCTAAAAAATAAAGTGGGGTTCATAGTACAGAATAAATTCATTTTCTTTAACATTCAAATATATGACTGGTGGTGTCTATTATATATAACATGTACCTATATATTATATATGTAATTTTACAGTCAATGTAAAATAAAATAGAGGGTCCCTGAACTACGGTTAATTGGAAATTTTATTTTAATAGACATTCCAGTTTTACCAAGTATAATTTGCTTCTTCTATGAATCTCTCTCTTAGCGCCAGCCTTACTCTCGTCATTTTCTGTCAGTGTCCCCAATACTGAAAGTATATTTCTTTAAACAAAACCCAATTTAGTTGCTATGTATTTTAAGACACGTTGAATTCATACAGGTGAAACAGTAATTCACACACCCCTCCAAACCAACCCTTCCCCAAAATAAGTGTGCACACACAAGGGTTGGGAGTTCCTTTATGCTTAGCAGAAGACAAACAATTCCAACATTTTACAGAGAAAAACAATACTGTATTTCACTGACGCATGCATGTCAGACTTGAAAACCTTTATGAAATGTAATATTTACTTTTGCAAGAGAAATCCAAACATCACTGCAAATACGGACTTCTAGGATGAAATCACACACTCAGTTATACGAGGACCACAGATGACTAACTTCCTGACTGAAGACTTCAAGCATTAGGTGACCTGTGATACCGCATCATCTCTACACACAAACACATCAGAGATCTTCCTTTGAAGGCTACTTACTTTGTTAGGACACCACCAACGCCAGCAGTCCAAGGACCACGGAGGCCTGACTTACATGTACCGCTCACCTGCGAAGCTGTAGTTATAGCAACCAAATTCCCAACTGGACCCAGCCACCGAGCTCCCTCTCTGGAGAACAGTACCGCTCTGAGGATGGGGTATCACGTCAGAGTATGGTCTAAATGATGCTAAAGTCACGTTAGCTTTCCAAGGTGAAGACGCTGTGTACTGGGGCAGAAAGCATAGCTGATACCCAAAGGGGGAACGTTTTAGTATATCCCACTGTATCTTTTAACATATGTTACCCTATTCCTTTCATTTATACATCTACCTTATCGCAAATTTAACACAGCATGTATTTACATCAAGTGCAACTAAACTCTCCCTTCGATAGCATCAACTCTACTCAAACCAAGCTCACATTTGTTCCAAGATGTATTTGCCTTATTTGGAGCTCCTTCCCAGCGCTTCCTTAAAATCTTTAATATATATGTTTACCTTATGTGTGTGTGTGTGTGTGTCCTGGGAATACTTGGACTTGAGTCAACCTCAGGTAGAACAAGTGGAAGTTATAGATGATGTAAAACAGCTGAAGGAGCAAGGCAAAGGGCTGAGGAATAGACAGGTCTAGTAAAGAAAGGTAATTGACAAAATAAGAGAGCGTGAGGGAAACTAAAGAGGCTGCTGGCTGCCTGTTCCAATATCCATTCTCCTCTTTCTCCTTAGAAGGATATTTTTATGTTATTATTTTCAGGAGCATAATTCATATCGGAATAAAAGACTACATGCCTCAGGCTCCTGGGCGGCCAGAAGCGGCCATATGACCACACCTGGACAATGTGAATGTGAAGAGAAATGTTGTTTCAAGGATGGAAGTTAACTTTTTTGGTCGTCTGCCTTTCCCCTGCTTCTAGCTCCCACTGCAGACGTGATGGCTGGAGCTTGGCAGCCAGCTTGTGCCCTGAGTGGACGCTGAGTGGAAGCTATGAGCCGAGAAGAAGGATGGGGACCTAGGGCTGTCCTGGCCGTGGACCTTCAGGGTTCTCTTACGGGAGAGAAAAAGTAGCTCCTGCTATGCTTATGCAATTGTTTTATGCAACCAATATTAATAATTTCACTGTAATTAACACAGACGGCGAACGAACGATACCCAGTAAGATGCCGTCTGCCCTTTCCCCTCTCCCACGCCCTGCACGGATGACGCGGTGCCTCCCCCCCGTGCTCCCTGGACCCGTTCTTCCGACACACTGCAGCCCCGTTCCCTCCCAACTCTTCTCCTCTATACTAACCTGACTTCCAATAAACCATAGCTTATTACAAGTGATTTCTAAAAGGGATTAATTAGCTTAGCATAGTATTGCTAAGCTCCTTTTTAAAGTGATTTTTTTAAAGAGCACGTTAAAAATATAATCCTGAACCAGTACGAGTCAACGAATACTTACTGAATGCCTGCTCTGTGCTAGGCACCGGGGAAGCAAAGATGGACAATACAGCCCAGGCCTTTAAAGACTCTCACAGCTGAGAAAGCATGTGCTTTTCACAGGGGAGGAGGGGTGAGGTGGCCGTCCCAGCAGAGGGAGCGGCACGGCAACGTGGGCCTGAAGACGTCCTGAGCGGCCCTGCACATCTCGCTGCAGAGGCTGGGTTTTATCTGTTTGGTGGCTGAATGTCACTTAAGCTCCTTAAGCAAGGGATCAACAAGCACAAAGTCTGAGCTTTTAAACGATGATATGGCTTCATACGGAAGCAGTCCTGAGGGCAGGTGGGGAGGTGCTCTGACAGAGCAGGTGACAACTTAACAAACACCCTGGCGGTGGTGACCGAGGCAGGTGACTTGACAGGTACGGTCATTCCTAACTCTGAAGGGTTACTTGCTAAAAGAAAACAAAAAAAACAAAAAGCAATTGTCAGGAGAGAAAAGAGAGGCCAGAACTGAGACTCAAAGAAATTTCTAGAGTAGGTGACAAGCTGTCGATGAAGCCATCAGAGACAGAAGCAGCATTCCAGACACGTATCCTCAGTCCCAGGGCCTGGGCGCGCCCGTAAGCCCTGCTCCCCTGGCCCCGTTACTGCGCTCCTGGCAAAGCACAAAGCCAGCAGTACCCACACCTCCTGCTCCACGCCTGCCCCCAAACACCTGCTGGGGAGTGGGCAGGGCATAGATGACCACATGCCAGTGACCACTGGTAGTAAGTGGGCACTCAACACTCCCTCTGTGTCACCTCCTCCCTGTCTGTCAAAACCCCTCGGCGCCCACCACGGGGCTCCCACACCCACCCATGGATCTGTGGCTCTGATCGAGAGCACATAAAAGGGGGCGGCGCTCGCACTCTTTCCAAAGCCAACACCTGCCCCGTCGTGGGCTTCACCCACTCCCGCAGCAGCCCCCCTCCTTCCTGTACAAAGCCCTCTCTGCTGGGTCACTCCCATCCACCCACAAACACGCTCTGGCCTCTTCTGAAGAGACAAGTCCCCCTGGACCTCCAGCCACCGCCCCGCTTCCCCGCCCCTCTTTACGGTGAAATTTCTGGAAATGATGAAACTTCTCTTTCTCCAGTGCTCATCTGCACAACGAGCCCCACCACTTGACTGAGACGGGCTCACTCGGGCCACCTGTGACCTGCAGGTTGTTAAACCCAAGGTCACGTCTCCGGTCTCACCCTACCTATGCTCCGCGAAGCAGCAGACAAGCAGACCGCCCGTGCCCTTCTGCCCACACCACCACCGTCCCCTGGCTCTGGGGGCGCACAGCAGCACCTCCGTGTGTCAGCACCACCGTCCAGGCAGGCACGTGGAGGCTCGATTACACTCGCACGGCGGCCGAGTAACACAGAGGGAGACGCACATCAACACCAGCAGGGGAGCTACTCAGGACAGAGGTCAGGACAGAAGGGCGCCTTGGTACTAACTAAGCATCAAGCGCCCTCCAAGAGACAACGAGTAGCCGAGGGTGTAGCCGAGGGTGAGGTCTGATCCTGGAAATCAGCTCCGGTCACTTTGCTCACCACTACTGATCGCCCTTGTGGCAAACATTCCCCTAAGACATGAAGGTGCTAGGACACTATCCCTCCTAGGGATGAGGCGTAACAGATGAATATTTAGAAGAACAATACAGCCACCATTTACTCTTGATAACTCTCTGTTTAACTTAGTAGTTACTTAACCGATGAATATTTAGAAGAACAATACAGCCACCATTTACTCTTGATAACTCTCTGTTTAACTTAGTAGTTACTTAACCTAGGAAGTAGAATGCTTTGGTGATCTGATACAGGTATGTCAGCTTAACTGCTGCTGGGCTGGATGCGGAGGAAATAACTGTAGAAGATTGAGGGAAAACAGTCAAGTCCCAGAGGACCAGCTCTCACACTCTCTCTCACTCACACACACACACACACACACACACACACACACACACACCCCTTTATGCATGCAGGTGTATATTTTAATCCAATTATACATTCAGCTATATATATGTTTCCATGTGCAGATCAAATTGAACATTTTTAAGTTAAAAGTTAAAACAGAAGTGCATTTCTATGACTCTGTGCCTAACCAACTATTTCATTAACTGGTCAATCACAGGTCCAATCACCTGCTTCTGCAAAACACTGTGATAATGGACAATACAAAACAACGGCTGAGATAAGTAGTTCTTCTTAGCCCTTACTCTGCTGTTAACCCACTCGCTTTAGGTCACTCCAAGTAACCACTGAACAAAGTCTTACGGTTTCTCTTGGAAGTACGGGAGGGAAGGAGGGAGAGAGGATGCTTTCAAGAAATACGAGAAACTTCTAACAGAAAAGAAATATAAAGAAAACTCGAAAAGCTTATTAATACCTCCTTTAATCCTGTTATAAGTTACTGATATCTCCCCATGTGAGAAGGTATCTTTTATCTTTTTTATCTCCTCATTAAAACTCAACGAGGCAGTTTTCAGATGATTCAGTTGTTCTTTTGTCTTTCTGTTTTTCCCATCCCCTCTTCCATGACCACACTTTCCCTCTGAGCCTAATCTGTGCCGACATTGCTGGGATTGTGCCAACACCTGGAGGTAAACCTCACCTGTAATGGACAACTTCCAGAACTCTGATCCCCGCTTCTCTTCACACCTTTCGGATACGTGCCCAATAAGGGCGCCCTTCCATGACATAATTCACCTGCGAGTTGTTTTTAAAATGCCATCGTCCATCTCCGATAAGGCATCACATGACGTAACAAACTTGTGCCCTTTCCAAGAATATGATATTCTAATCCTATACAGCCCTTTACGTGGAATAAGGAATATTTAATTGTGCCTTCAGTCCCTACCACAGAGACACAGAATCATTCTCCCATTGTTTCACCTTCTTTCACTACTGAAAACAACTAGCAAGTTCTCAGAGCAATCAATTAATCTACCACGTAGCACTGGCAAGCAGAAAGGAGGCCTGCGATTTTTCATCTCAAGTAGCTCATTGTTTGTCACGTGAGTCAAAATGAGAATAGTATTTCAGCCTCTCAGAACTGATTCGTTAAACGTCTTGTTTCCCCACTTATCCTCGTCGTAGCTGCCAGCTCTAATTTAAAATGTGATTATCGAGAGTACCATGGCATAATTTTAATTTTTAAATTGTGCGTGTATTTGGTATCAGCGGCAGAGAAGCACTAACCGCAGGTGGACACAGCTGCCGCGGTGCAAATCGAGGCTGCACGCCCTTCTCCGACCTGGGCCAGCGTTATCGGAGACACCTGAGGGACCAGCGGCCCTGGGCCTTCCAGCCACGCGACGCAGGTTTGTAAACTGGACTCTCGTCAACGGCACCATCACTGATGCCTGGCAACTACTCCACGCCCGGAAGCGCACGTCTATTCCAGACAAACGGTCCTCCTCTCGCGGCCCTACTTGAGCTCCTGCCCATCTCTGCACCGGCGTCCTTGACTCCTACTTCTGTGCTGTCACTTTCCTGTGTGCAGATTTCCTTTCCAACCACTGCCCCACAGTCTCAACCGTCAACCCAACTCAAAATTCACTTCCTCAAGAGCCACCCTCGACTACCATCCACATACATTACGATACCCCGTCCTTGAGGGGATTTTGCCTTCGCTGTGGCCTTCGCTACACCGGTTCACACCGTACCGTTTAATGACCCCTGGGCGATTTTTTCATGTTGCACATACGACGGCCTCGTGTCCCCAGCCAGGTATTAAATGACCTGCCCGCAGGGAGGAGACCACCTTGCTTCCATGCAGACACCAGAACTCAGAGACCAAAGAGCA
Source organism: Balaenoptera acutorostrata (assembly GCF_949987535.1). Classification (NCBI taxonomy): domain Eukaryota; kingdom Metazoa; phylum Chordata; class Mammalia; order Artiodactyla; family Balaenopteridae; genus Balaenoptera; species Balaenoptera acutorostrata. The sequence continues at coordinate 3,610,394 of NC_080068.1, read as the reverse complement.
GGGCTTCCCGCAACTTTCAACCGAAGTTGGAAATAACACGGAAATATGCCTCAAAATTGGAACTCTACCAAACCTACTTCAGAATGAGATAGAATAACCCATAAACGCGAAAAGGGCCCATGAAACAACCCTACATTTTGATGGCATTTCCATGGTCAGCCATTCCCACGGACAGCACTTGGCCAGTTACAGAACTGATCTCTCACGCCACGTGTAGCGTACAGACTGCTTTGCCTACTAGGTCTGCCGCCTGACAACACCTGGTACCTAGACCCTAAGGCCCATGCATTGGAAGCTTCGCCCCTCTGTAGAGGCCTCTGTCCCCATTCCCTCTGGCTCCTGGCTTTAATTATGTACCTTCTCTTGGCATCTTCCAAGTTCCGAGGCTTACGGCTAGTCTGGGCTTACCTTTTCCTTCAGCCTTACAGGCCCTACCCTGGTACTGCATTGATATGAAGGGGAAGAGACTGCGTACTGATTGCTCTGAATGTGAAAAATAGAGACAGTTTTTGACTGTCAGAGCAATAAAAATATTATCTATTTATGATTAAATATGGTGTGCACGATCATTTCTATTAAAAGGCCTTCCTTGGAGGCCTCTATGATAAAATTGATTCTACTGAGAAAATCAGATTCAATGTTTTAGTAGGAGTGTTTTTCTTTTTTTCAAGATTGTGACTAACATAAATTCAAGAAGAGTCTGTCTAACAATAATGCTTCACATCTAAAACATCTAGTGTACCGGTTTTTTTGCAAGTAAGTATAAAAATGATTGCTATATTGGTAGAAAAAGATTCTAATTCTATGAGTTAATATGCAACCTAGTTAAGGGAATTCCCTGGCGGTCCAGTGGTTAAGACCCTGCACTTTCACTGCCGAGGGCCTGGGTTCAATTCCTGGTCAGGGAGCTAAGATCCCGCAAGCTGTGTGGTACAGCCAAAAAAAAAAAAAAAAAAAACCAATTAGGGAAGCTATTTCCTTCTCTAATAAACAACCGAAACAGCAAGTTGAAAGTTTAGAAACACAGTCTGGGCCTATCGTTACTACCTAAATTATTGCATAGAATTATCAGCCTTTCAAAGAAGTCAGCAGCCAAAAAATAACATTAATCCAAGTTACTATTCTGTGACTTTGCTATAAATAGGCTTCAGCGCTGTAGAGTGGGGGTACTCTTGAAAGTGAGAAGATTTAAGAATATAATAATTTCTATTACAGTTCCTTAAATACACTGATTTAGAGCACATTAGGACAATAAACATTATTAATATTTTCCTGCCCACTGTGTACAGAAAACCAAATGTTCTTTTAAAAACGATTTCTAAACCTGCACCTTCAGCTAAGATAATTTTCCTCTATCGATTCCCAGCCCCAACGCTGCTGCAAATGATGCCTTTGAAAAACTTTGGGGGGAAGACGCCTTCTTCAAGACACTTTGCTACCCTCTGCCCGTCACTGTCTTAATACACCAATCTACATACCACGACTGTGGACACAGACATCAGGACACAGCCTGGACTACAGCTGCTAACTGCTTTGCTTACAGGCTTGGAAAAACACGTACCGTTTACACCATTTCTATGTCCATCTATGACAAGTGTCCACTCTGGCCTTTTCCTAAATGAGGATGAGAATAACCTCTGCTGTACTGCCTTTGCTCACTCTCTTTCTGCTCATACAAAGACACTGAATTGTAACAACACCATTACACGCAACATTATAAGTGACATGACCGCCACCTGTGCAAATATCCATGTTTCACAACTCGGTAAACTTCTAATAGGTTTACAACAAAACTCATAAAACAACATCTTATCACTGACACGGCGTGGAGTGGGGCAGAGTGAACAGGTTGTCACTGACCGTCACAAAGGGATTCATAAGCTCCACAGATGTTAAAAATCTCATCAAGGAATAATATTCATGCTTGAATAACCAAAATACAGAACCACCTTTATCTGTCTAAAAATAAAAACAAAAACATAAAATGCTGGCCTAAATGTCAACTGAGGAATTCAATACAGCTCATGAAATCTGGAAGCCAAAGGGCAGATTTTCTGCAGTGTACACCACTCTTCTTACTGGATGATATCACATGTCAAGGCAATTTCATGAGCATTAGCCAAAAATGTGAAAATGTCCAAGGTGCTTTGATCCAAAACTAACTGTTCGGGGTGAATTACCCGTCAAAATGAGTTGAAACTTTCAAGAGAATGGTCAGGTTACTTATTATATATACGGATAACCAATTTCCAGGCTAACATGAGAAAAACATGGTAAATGGAGACAGTCATCTGTGAACTAGTTGTTTTATAAAACCAGACTGCTACTAACACCTCATCCACATGACGCTTTAATCAAATCTCAGTGTTTCCTGGAGAGGAAGATACCTATGACTCACTAATGTTAACCTTTAAGGTAGGACCAGCAGAGGGCCCTTCTTGCGAAAACAATCTCAGGACTGTCCCTAAGGCAACATCTCCAAAGGAAACAAATAACTCAGACGCGGCAAAGGTCACCAGGCGCAACGTGAAGAAATAACCTATAAATAGCGCTGGCTTGTCATTCAGTCAGAAACACCGTCCCTTCTTCACTCCCTTACAGCCCTGACTCGCCGGCATTTGACAGACAGCCAGAGAAAGAGTAAAGCATGTCATCTTTGAAAATAATTAGACGTGGAAGCCAATGTATTCATCAAACAGGCCTGAACTGCAAGTCCTCTTTCTTGTAGAACAGCGGTCTTCTGAACACTGGGTTCCCGTTCCACAAGTTAGGACAAGCTGTCACTTGAAGCTGATGATGGCTGGTAGTCAGGAAAGACGGCCACAGGCTCCTGTGCCGTTCTGGGGCCTCGGTCTATAGATTTCATTTGTACAACAGACCTTGTATCACGGCGTCGCCAACCTGGGTTCTCTCTAAGATGCATAAACTTCAGATCACATTCCTTATACCATTATTTATAATAAAAAGTATCAAAAACTTACTCTGTACAATTATTAACCAAACTGTGGAAAGTTCAAATAACTGAACATTAAACAGACAACCTAATGCATAACGAGTAAGCCTTTACAAAGAGTTTTTGACATTAATGAGTCAAGCGAATACATACCCTTTCATTGAAATTAGCAAGAAATTAAATTGTTTATAAAGTATGCTCTTAAGTATGTAGAACACATACATGTAAGGCTAGATGGGAAAAGTCTAGAATATTAAAGGATGATTACCTTGGATGACAGACTTCAGAGGATAGTTTTCCTTACCTTTACCTTTGAGCATTTATATAGTAATTATCATTACTTTTTACATTAAAATTATATGTAATTTTAAAAACATGCCTATGCTTAAATATTACTTGCCTCTACCCACCTCCAAGTTTGGAAATAGAGTCAGAGCCCCCAGAAAGAGAGCAAATAGTAGGTCCTGTGTTTGAAGGAAGAGTGTTCTATTCAACTCCTCTGGGAAACAGAGTCCCTGAATGACGGGACTCATTCACAGGGTCACACCAAGCCTCCCGGGCAGATTTCGAGGATGGACAACCACCCACCAGCCTACACTGCCAGAGTTTCCTCAGTTACCAAATGCAGGTAACATCTTGCCAAAAATGCAAAACCTCATTCTAATCATGTGAGTACATCAGACAAAACCAAATTGAGGAACATCATACAAAACACCTGACTCTTCGAAAATATCAAAGTCCTGAAAGATAAGGAAAAACTGAAGAACTGCCAGTGACTGGAGAAGACTAAGGAGCAATAAAAAATAAATGCAAGGCGGGATCCTATATAGGATCTTGGAACAGAAAAGAATGCCTAGTGGAAAGTCGGTGAAGTTCCAAGATCTGTAGATTAGTTAATAGTACTGCACCAAAGTGAATTTCCTGGTTTTATTCATTGTATTATGGTCACACAAGACGTTATAATTTTAGGAGAAGCTGGATGAGGGGGGTATATGGGAACTCTACTATTTTTTTGCAATTTTTCTGTAGGTCTAAAATTAGTTCAAAATTAAAAGTTTAAAAAAAAAATGCAGGTAACGACCATACCTACTTCAAACGACAGTCATGAAATTAAATGATTTATATATAAATAAAGCTTTTCAAATGATGCCTGGCAGACAGAAAGCACTACCTACCAAAGCCTTAGCTACTGTTCTCATCATTTTAGTACCACTACAACTACGACTTCTGTTTACGACTACGACCAGGGCTACCACCATCCTGTAACTAGTGCTACTGCAAGAGCAACAAACAAACAGGCAATGGCTCTTCCCTCCCTCACGGGGCCATTTTCCAAGCAGAACAATTCCTGCCGAGCTGATCTGGGAGGAGCAGGAGGGTGGGGAGGCCTGGGAACCACACCGGAGGCTTCTCCCATCGCAGATGGTACCTCGGGCCTCCTTCCTGCCACCCTGGGCCCATCCCAGCACCTCCTGCACCTCACCAGGCCGATACAAATGACCTCTCCCCGTCTCGCTTCCTCTTCTTACAAACATTTCTAAAACACATTCTTCACATGTCCCTGACCCATTCAGAATGATTTATCAAGAACGTATCTTAATATTTTTATGAGAGAGTTAGGTTATAGGAGGTGGGGAGTGGAGAGGCGTAGATTGCTATGCTTTAATAAATTTAGTCAATTTATTCAGTAATTTTAAATAAAGATACATAATCAGTTAAAATCTTTAGTCAAAATAAACATACTTAATTGTGAAACACACACAACGAGGGGGAAAAAATCACTCCCGAAACTCAGTGGTTCCAGGGACCCTCAGGAACCCGCACAGGGGCAGCGCATTAGTGGCAGAGGAGCCCTGACCCTCTCTGGCCACAGCTGCTTGGAACTAGGTAACCGCTGCCCCAGGCCCGGCCCCCCAGACTGTGGCCTGAAGATCCGAAGAAAAGACATGGGCACGGCCGTCAAATGGTGCAAGCTTTAGGGACACAGGCCATAAATCAACAGTCAGCACCCAGGAGCCAAAGTCCCAGGGAGAACGTCCCCAGGGGTGACCTAGTCCCTGGTTTGTTTCTCGTCCCACGTGGGCCCAGGGAACCCTCTCGGCCTCTCTTTAGACGTGTATGTGACCCCGTTACGGAGGCAGTTTTCATTCCCTCTGAACACAGGAGCCCTCAACTAGCCTGGTACGTCCACGTAACACGTCACCAGCACATCCTTTGTCCTTGCCCTTTGTTAAAGAGGCTGGATCAGTGTTTACAACACAGAAGAGTCCTTTCTTAAGATTTATACCCCAACACCCCAAGGTACTGCCTTGCTTTGTGTCAGTAGAACAGGAAATCTGACGAGAGAGGAAGTCGGGAAAAGAACTCATTCTGCAAAAGGATTTCAAGCTCCACGGAAACTCTACTCCAGAACGTCTATCCAATACCTGCTTCGTGGCAGAAACATGGATTCCTTGATGAACACGGAACCAGAGAGGAGGATGTACCAGCAGGTCCCAATATCATCAGGACTGAAAAGAGAAGATAATAAAATCAGATGATTATCTCCAACAAAAAAAATTAAAATAACAACATACAAAGCACACAGTATCCACGTTACTCGTAGAATCCTGAAGAACAATGAAATGTCATAAAACACACACCTAAAATACCATTCTTCAACTATTGGAATTAAAGATTATTTTTCACACCTAAGTAAGCTGAAGATATTTATCAGTATACTTAAATGTTTTAAACGTTCCTTAGACCTATAGCACCTACCATTCCAAGTTTTTAGTTTAATTTTTTTGAGCTGAAAATACTTTCCCTTGTTTCATGAAACAAAAATACGAAGAGGTAAACAGCGGACCTGAGTTTTCCCACCCTTTCCCCCGTCTCCCAAGCCCCGACATTTCTCCACCACACTTGCTGGCATCTTTCAGAACTTCCTCATGCACACACAAGGATGGACATACCTTCTTACCCCTCCACCCTCTTCTTTTTACAGAGAAGATGGCATACACTACAGAGCTCTTTCCTCTGTGCTAACGCAGAGATCTTTCCATCAGGGGACAGCTGTCTTGTTGCATGTGCCTTATTTGACTTAAGCAAGCCCCTACTGCTGGTCATTCCAGTGGTTTCTCGTGTATGCAGTTATTTTAAAAGAAAATGAAAACTGTGATGAGTAATCTTGTATCTACAGGAGTAACCTTGACCAGAAAACTAGACCTGCAGCTGCTGAGTCAAAGGGCACAGACACTGTGACTCCGATAAATACTGTCACGGTGGTTAGTTAGTACCTTATGTGCTCACCACCTTCCCACCGCCTTGCAAGGAGAGTCTGTCTATTTCTTTAACAAATGTTTAACAATTTCAGGATGAAGGCTGTTCTAGGTGCTTAGGATACTTCAGGAAACAACAAAGATCCCTACCCTCATGGAACTTGTATTCTGGTGGGACTGTACACATAGTAAACAATAAATATAATAGATTAGTAAATTATAAACCCATTCTCTGGGAATAAGTTACCGCAGGGTAAGGAAAATAGGGGTGGGGTGTTATAATTTTAAACATATGGTGGACAAGTCTCGTTGAGAAGAGCAGATGTGAACAAAGGAAGTGAGTAGACAATGGCTCCCGAGGGACGAGGATTCTGGGCCAAGGGAAGGGAGATGCGTGCGGAGGCCACAGGCCAGGCAGCTGGGCAGGGAGGCCAGGGGTGCAGCTGAAGCGAGGGCTGAGGGGTACTCCTTCCCTGAGGCTGTCTATCACACTTTGGGGTTTTTGCCAATCTGCTCGATGAAAACTGTATTTTAGTGTACTTTTTTTGGCTGTGTTGGGTCTTCTTTGCTGCGCCTGGGCTTTCGCTAGTTGCGGTGCGCGGGCTTCTCATTGCGGTGGCTTCTCTTGTCGCGGAGCACGAGCTCTAGGCGTGCAGGCTTCAGTAGTTGTGGCTCGCGGGCTCAGTAGTGGTGGAGCACGGGCTTAGTTGCTCCGTGGCATGTGGGATCTTCCCGGACCAGGGCTCGAACCCGTGTCCCCTGCATTGGCAGGCGGATTCTTAACCACTGCGCCACCAGGGAAGCCCTCTTACTGTACTTTTATTTTTCTTCTTTATTGTAAAAGCACCTTTTTTCTTATGTTCATGAGGCCTACCTATTTCTTTTTCTGTGAAATCAGTTCATAACTTTTAGCCAATTTTCTATAAATCATGAGACTTTTTCTTATCTAGAAGCACTTTATACAAATTAGCATTTTGAAGCCATGAGCTGTGACAACCTTTTCCCCAGTTTGCTGCTTCTGTTTGAACTTTATTGTGATTTTGCCATGCCTTAAGTTGTTTTATTTTATAGAGGCAAGTTTATCAAATTTATTAGTCAGGATACAGGCTCAGCTACTATGAAAACAAAGCAGAAAGCCCGACACAGCAGTGGCCGAACAATGGAGGAGCCCATTTCTCTCACACGCGTAGTGACAGCCTGGTGTCGGGGACCCAGGCTCTCCCTCTGTGTGGCTCGCTCACCCCGGCCCGTGGCCTCCATCTCAGACTCTAAGGGGCAGCTCCCAACCCACACCTGTCCACATCCTAACCACTAGAAGGAGGCACACAGCCTACCCCATCTCTTCCACGAGGACAGCCTGGAAGCTGCAGCCCAGCAAACCACACGTGGGTTGCAAGTCAGTCTTCCGCAACCTCTGCCAAACCTTTTTACTCTTTTTTTCCTTTTGGCACATGGATTCCAAAAGTTTCCAAAGACCACCAAGTTCGATTTAAAATTCTGAATAATTAAGTTATTTAACACACTAATCAATATCACCTAATCACTTTCATTGCTATCTGCTTCCAGAGCAAATCAGCAGCAAGTCACTGTTTCCTCCCAAGCCCATTCTTTACCAATTTCACAACTGCTTAGTCCTCAATAGCAAAGCCTCAAGAAAACATGAAGGAAAATATTGTCAAATAGACTTTAGTTCCAATGAAACCATCAAAGTAAAATGATTTCTCAAATGAAAATGCAAAGTACTTCAAAAAATAATTTATACCCCTTTCTCTCTAGTGTTTAGTCATGAGCTTTTGCAATCAACAGTCATTCACCTAGGACTTCCCTGGTGGCAGAGTGATTAAGAATCCACCTGCCAATGCAGGGGACACGGGTTCGAGCCCTGGTCTGGGAAGATCCCACATGCCTCAGAGCAACTGGGCCCGTGAGCCACAACTACTGAGCCTGCGCGTCTGGAGCCTGTGCTCCGCAACAGGAGAGGCCATGATAGTGAGAGGCCCGCGCACCACGATGAAGAGTAGCCCCCGCTCGCCACAACTAGAGAAAGCCCTCGCACAGAAACGAAGACCCAACACAGCCAAAAATAAATGAATAAATAAATAAATTTAAAAAAAAAAAAGACAGTCATGATGTCTTTCTTAGTGACTTGTCTCTTTTAAAGATTCATGTCTTACAAAAGCAAACTAATTAGAACTAAGAATACGAAAACAATGAGTCTCATTTTAAAGATGCTCTGGAAACAGCTGTAAGCTAGAAAAACACACCCCCTCACCTTTCACACCCACACCCCACAGGACGCAGGTTTGGTTTCTGTTCTGAAAATTCCTCGTTGTGAGATGCCCCATAAAATCTGTTTTACTCAGTCTTAATCGGCCAGAAAAGTCTCCTGACCTCATCTGAAACCACTGTGCTACCCTGTCCCCCTCTCATGCATAATTACGCATCAGGCAGGCAGTGTTTCAGCACGAGGCATGACCCTTCCCTTCAAGGTCTGCAAATACGCCCCTTCTCACAGGGCACCTGTCACCTGTGGGGCTCTATAGGTGCCAAGCGATGACTGTTTTTTAAAAGAAAAGATGAAAAAAGAAATTACCTAGCAGTAACAGCATCAAACTTGCCTACACTTAGAGGGGAAGCAAAATGAATCCGAGATCTTGCTTGCAGACACGCTAGCAATGAAGCTGGCTAACAGAAGACTGATTAGTATAATAATAATAATTATTATTCATAATGTTCCCAGGCTCTGCCCATCCCACCAACACCCCAGTACCTGATCAAGGGTGGGAGACCCATCATGATGCCGTCTAAACAAACATCCCAGGTGATTCTTATGCATGGGGGCTTGTCAAGTTGAAAAACCATGAGAAAAACTGCCTAGAAATCAAGCCCCAACTGGAACAAATGGCAGGGGAAAAAAAAAAAAAAAAACCACAACTCTGTCGACTGCCGATACAACTAGTTTCATTCGCTAATGTCATTTTAATTTTTCTCAAATAGTTGTTTTATGTTTTAAAACTACGAGCTAAGGAGTTCCATCAAGGGTTGTTGAAATGGTAAAAGCTGAATCTTGGAATAACTCTAACTGACCATTTCCAAGTAACTTTAGTCTTATATCACCAGTAACAGGGAGAGGAGAGAAGGCTAAAGGTTAAAGAGGTACATCTAGCTAATTAGTCCCTCTTCACAACGTCACTGATTTAATGACACAGTACGTATCACGCACCTTGCAGAGCAGGGACAGAAAACACTGCTTCTCTTCCTCTCTTTCCCTCCCTCACAGCCCACCCTGAAAGGGTCAGCCTACACCTGTCCTCTCTGCTCGGAAACCCCAGCAGACCCTGGGCTTCAGACTGCGCCCCGTTCAGCCGTCCTCCGCCTGTGCCTCGAGGCCTTCGAAAAAAACCTGCTGTTTCCGTTCCTAAAGGGAACCTCCTGCCTAGGAAACTCATCCCTCGCCCTCTGAATTCCAGGTTAACGACCACTTCCTCTGAAAAACGTTCTCGTATCTTCCAAATAAAGTGGGTCCCTCCCTCCTGGGTTCCCAGGCGCTCTGGACTTGCTCACACGAAGCAGAACACCATCATCATCTACCTCGGAAGCCTTCTCCCATCAGCTCTTAAACCGCTCTAGCAACTCAGTGCCCCCAGCAGACACACCGGATACGGCTCGACTGGCACTCAGACATTTTATTAACCAGCGCATTCACAGCTGAATAGACACCAGCTCAGATTTGGTGTTACAACGCCTGAAAGTCCAGGACGCGAGTTTCAATGCACCGGGGGCCGGAGAAGCGCGGCGAGGCCGGGAGGACGCCCTCCGCAGTACCCCGGCGGCGCGCGAGGTGGCAGTGTCGCCCCACGGAAGGGCTGCAGTCGCAGCCGCGCGTCCCGTCCACGGAGCCGGACGGGGGACAATGAACACGAGGGGCCAAGGCCACGCTGACAAGGGGGCTGAAAGGATAACAAGCTCACACACCCCAAGAACACGAATTAGGTCAGCAAAGGCGGCTATGAGAGGGCAAAAAAGCAACTTGGGGAAAAGCTACTTTATTCAGTTGTTAATACAACTTGATAACTTAGGTGGAGCCCAGTTGCCCAAAAGGCTGCAAAGGGGGGGGGGGGGGCGGGGGAGGGGCGGGAGGGGAGGGACGGGGGAGGGGCGCTGGGCAAGGGCACCCGTGTCCGAGTGCACGCGGGGCTCACACCCACTCCTGCCGGCCACAAGCCGACACCTAACCCACGTCTCTGCGTGTGTGTCTGCAGGGGCGCGGGCGAGTCAACCAACAGAAGCTGAAGGAATGGTCCCCACGCAGAACAACCAACAGCCCGGGAGCAGAAGTCAGCGCCCAAGGAGGGCGCCGCGGGTACGGGGAGGGGCAGCACCGCGCCGGCACGGGCCCAAGGGCCTGGGGCGGAGCGCACCCTGCGGCGCTGCACGCGGGCCGCACCTACGGCGGCAGCGGGGCCCGGAGACGCACGAGGCGGCAACCGCGCGGGAACAAGCGCGGGCAACACGCGCGGAAACGTCCAGAAACGGTGGAGAGGACGCCCGCTCGGGGAGAGGGGGGCGCACGCAGCCGCGCGGGCCGACACGCGTCAGGGCTCGGGGCCGTGTAGAAAGGGAGGCTGCCTTCTATGATAGGTACGACCCAGACGCCACGCCACGTCCAAACAACGAAGCCGGCGGCACCTGGGACAGGTGGGAACGGGATTCCTACCACCCGGGCCTACCGGCTCCCCATCTTGAGCTAAGAAACCAGATGGGCAATAAAACGAGGACCATCCAGAGTTCCACGAAGTAAGTGGAGACCGCTCGCAAGGAGCCCAGAGGGCCAGGCACCCGTGACCACGGCTAGGAAAGCACCCGTCTCTTTCCCTGTATCTGCTGTCCCAGCAACGTCATCCAACGGAAGGATAAAGCCAGAAAACAGAAAGTCCTCCTAAATTTCTCCCTCTGCACAACCCCCCATCCCATTCTGCAGGCTCCGCCCCGAAGCCTCTGCTGAAGTTCGCGGCCTCGCCCTTGGCCCCCTACCCTGTTACCAGACCCCTCTGACGGGCACAGACTTGTTCTCTCAGATGTACAGTTATGCCGATAACCAAAGCAGGAATAATTTTACCTGTTGACAATAAATTACCCTCTACCCCTTTCCTGGGAATCCAGCAGTTGATTCCGTAGGACGTGGCGAGCCCCTTGGGACAGAAGCCTGTCCAGCCCTCTTCCCACCCTCACGGCTACTGCAATGGATCCGAGCCGGATTTCCTATGAACGAAGTGTTCCAGGGCTTAAAACAGAAGTCCTAACAATGGCCACCTTCCAAGATGCAGATGGCTTTTCAGATACACAATAACTGTACTCTTTTTCACAAATACATTACATCACTTCTGCTATTGGATATATCAAAAAGTTTAATCATTTTTTTTCTTGCTCCTCTGATGGGGCTCTAAGCTTTAAGCTCAAAGACAGAACATGTCTTATGTATTTTTGTACAGCCAACGGCACAAAGTAAGCTCACAAGAAAAGTTAATGCTACACGGCCAGTGTGGGCCCTGACAACACCAGGTCACGGTCAAAAGAAAGGTGAAGTGCACGCACCAGCGGGATGTACTCAGGCATAAAGTGTAGAACGTATGATAGAAAGAGTTCTACGGAGAGTTAAAACGTACATTTCTGACGTACAGAATAGCAATACTGTACTATAAAATTATATGCTTCATAATATTTAATCACAAATTCCCACACTTAGGAAAACAACACATTTTAAAAGTAGAGGGTAACTTTTTGTTCCATTTCCTGAAAGTTCTAAATTGTAAGGAAGTTACTTCACTTTTATCACTTAAAACTCTGAAGGAAAAAAGCATCATTTTAACATTAAGTTTTTCAGAAAATTCTTAGCCTTCTCTCAATAAATTATAGGGGCTTAGACCAACTAACAGGATAAATCAGTAACATCAATAAAAACTCTGAAAACTGATGGAAATACTGAGGCTATTTCAGCTTTATTTTGAAAATATTTTATTTTGAATATATTAAAGTATTTTGAAAATATTTTTGTTTTGAAAAATACATATTTTGAAAATATGGGGGATAAGTGGACATAATTTTTTTACCTGTGATGATTCACTTAACAAGCAGAGGGAACAATATAAAGAACAATACTAAAGAATTAGTAAAGCCAAAGATTCTACAGACTTCACTGTGCAGTCATTCTTAAATTTATAAAATCCATTTTAAAAATGAAATGAGGGGGTGATGTCTTGGGAGTCATGAAGTTACTCAATAAACTTATTTTTGAATGAAAGAAAAAAAGTCACTGCAGATTACATACTTATGGCAATCCATCAATCAATGATTCAGCTAGACTGAGGGCAGAGGGCTACACCCAAGGGCTCGACAATCTCTCAAATTTAAGAGAGCGGCCAAAATTCACTCTTCTGAAAACTACCAATGGGTCATGAAATTAATTCACAAATCTGCATCTTTCAGTTACACACTGCAGTTTCATTTGCACGACAAACCTGTCCCTCTTCTACAGAAAACTGGCACCCGAACTGCTAAACAGAACTCAGACATCCAGAGACGGACCAAACTCACACCAAATCCGCCCACCCACTGCCAAGGTCCCGGGCGATGGGAAAGGCACGACCAGCTCACAAGCACCATGACCCGCAATGACCAGAAAGCACAGGGAGAGAGCTACATGTTACTGTGAACACCTACAGTTAGGAGGAGTTCAGAGGTTTTTACTCACTACGTAGTTTCACAGAGAATTGATACAAAGAACCGAACACCTAACCTGCAGTTGGCTGTTTTACCCAGAAGTTAGGCCATAAAGAAGGTCTTTTCCTGCTGATCTAGCAAAGGAATATCTCCCTTGAAATAAACGCAAAAAATAACAACAGAGAGCAGACAAGATGCAAATGTCTGTGCTGGGCATGGCACGTGTAAATCTGAACTAAACACAGTCCCTGCCCTGATGGAGTTTACAGACTAAATACATTTGTTAATGTTTTTATTTTACTACTCTTTGACTCACCACAAAAGTAAAACATTTTCATTCAAAGACTAACAGTAAATATAAAAATATCATTATTGGCAAGAAAGCTTAAAGTATCGCCATACGTACGTAAAACAATCTTAAGTCTATTTGTGAGTATGCGTGTATCCATGCGTGCCTATTTGAACTGCCATACTTACATAGAGCACACGTGTACATCACAACACGCCAAGCTCAGGGCTGAGTATCTTTATCCTACAAGTCTGTGCAAAGGCTAAGTCTTTAGAGGTGTCATGCCTTCAAGTCAACGAAAACCTCAGGTTTCACCTTTTCCTTATACACACACACAAGCACAGTAAACTTATGGAAATGTGGACACTCCAAATAGTGGTTACATATTGCTGGGGAAGAAAGGAAGGCAGATTTGAAGTATTTTGTCTCCTGAGGGAAAATAAACAAAAAAAGCAAAGCAACCTAGGTAGTAGATAGTGCTTTTGTAAAAATTTTTTTAAAAGACTACGATATAGGGCTTCCCTTGTGGCACAGTGGTTAAGAATCCACCTGCCAATGCAGGGGACACAGGTTTAAGCCCTGGTCCAGGAAGATCCCACATGCTGCGGAGCAACTAAGCCCATGCGCCACAACTACTGAGCCCGCGTGCCACAACTACTGAGCCCAGGCACCTAGAGCCCATGCTCCACAACAAGAGAAGCCACCGCAATGAGAAGCCCACGCACTGCAACGAAGAGTAGCCCTCACTTGCCGCAACTGGAAAGCACCCGCGCGCAGCCAACAAAGACCCAACTCAGCCAAAAATAAATAAATTAAAGAAATAAATTAAAAATAATAAAAATTTTAAAAATTTAAAAAATTAAAATAAAAAGACTACGATGTAAAAATAAATAAAAGCTTGGCCACATCCGAAAGGAGAAAGCAGTACAGTAACTGGATATGGGCCAAAGCCCAGGAGAGCTTCCTAAGGAGGGAGACATGGCAACTCACCCTGTGTGTGGGAAACAGGGCAGGACCCGGGGGGAGGAGGGGCAGCTCTGCCTCCAGGAGGGGAGGGGACAGGAGCACAGGCAGCTCTGAGCCCAGGTGGGCCACTGGAGGAGGGGGAGGGCGACGCGGAGCGGACAGGGCGAGGGGGCACCTGGGGCAGCTGCCGTGGAAACGGGAAACCCAGCCGCGGCCTGAAGAGACGGGTAGGCGCAGGCAGAGGGGCAGCTGGGCCTGAGGTTCGGAGGTTACAGATTTCAATGAAAACGCCTGAAAAGACTCCACTAGCCTCAATGCAGCTTCTTCTGAGAAAGGAACAATTTCCTCTCCTGCAATAAGGGGAGATAAACCCCTTAACAAAGTGCTCTGAAAACTCTTCTGGAAACCAAAGCATCCAGTCCGACCCGTGCGTGGGAATCGGGCCCGCGGTTCAGCGATACCCGTGTTTATAGCAGCTGTGTGTGCACGCTTAAAAAAATATATATTTTAATGGTTGCATTTCTGATCCAAAGGTTTTTAGCACTTTACATGTAACTATGTATTAAACTGAAATGGTGAGGATGGCTGGCCATTAAAGAAAAAGTAAAGAGAACGGACGCACTTGTTTATCTCCTTTCTTAAATTCTCTAAAATAAGTCCCTCAGGTGAAATGAATATTATCTCACTTAGTATTTCCAAGCTAGCAAAATACCCAGCATCTAACAAATAACAAATGAAAGAAAGGCAGAAAGTACCTGATGTTCCTGTCCAGTGTGTACAGCTCAACTAACCGTACCTAATTAAACGGGCAAGTCTACACTTTAAAAATTCCACTTTATCAGAACCACAACTCTCTCCTGAATCACAATATAATTTAAAAGGGCATACTGTTTGCCATACTTAAAACTGTTAAACATACTTAAAACTGTTAAAACAGTAACACCAGGGGAATTAGAACACTGCTGTCATAATTCCTTCCTAAAGAAAGTTTAAAGCAGCTAAAACATTGGGAGGACAAAATGTAAATGACCAAAACAGGGAACGG
Source organism: Balaenoptera acutorostrata (assembly GCF_949987535.1). Classification (NCBI taxonomy): domain Eukaryota; kingdom Metazoa; phylum Chordata; class Mammalia; order Artiodactyla; family Balaenopteridae; genus Balaenoptera; species Balaenoptera acutorostrata. The sequence goes on along the minus strand of NC_080068.1, from coordinate 3,595,161 downwards.
AGTGAGAACGCCGCCCGCGGCTGACATTTCCGAGCACCGACCACGTGCGCCCTGCTCTGCTTCCTTCACACGGAGCCCTACATCTCAGCCTCACGCCAGCCGGAGACACTGAACCCTGCCATCACTGTCCCCACTTTACAGGTAAGAAAACGGAGGCACAGAGGTGGATCAAAAGAGTCCTATATTTACCTGGTGAAATTAGGAGAATCATAGACTCGGACGTCACCAGCACACAAACATAATAGGGAAAATGAATACCAATCTCCACGCAAACATAATAAGGAAAATGAATACTCATCTCTTGGTCATAAAACAAAATTCTGAAAGTCTTTGATATTCCTACTGCACTGTTGTTCTCCAGGCTCAAGCACAGACAAGTCATTCCCCCCAAGAGGTAATGACAACAGGTCCCAAAAAAGAGGGGTGGTATTATTAAGTTATCACAGATTTATATACACCCCAAATACAAGCGTTCTTTAATTTTCAAAACCGTGCTTACACCAGCTGCTCAGAGCAGAGACAAGTCTGTTCAAGGATCACAGAGGAACATCCTCCCACTACCCTTCAACACAAGCTTGGCCAAATACTAGGAATCTGACTGAGGGTATCTACACTTAGTCTCTGAATTTTTGATCGTAGGAAATCATGATCTACCAAATACCCATAGATTCTTCACTGCTTACTAACGCTGCCACCTCATTCTAATTAGTCCAAAACAATTACTACAGTCCACTCTTGCTGCCAACTCCTAAATGCATTCAATTTAGGATTATCCAAGTCAGGGCTTCGCATGATCGGCAGGGCTCACATTCACTGCCTAAACTGACTTTAAAAAGAAAAAGCAAATATATTTAAAACACTGCAATCTACCTTCCATTTAAGTGAATAATAAATAATAATTGTCAGGAAGCCGGCACAACGTGGGCAGAAGTGCTGGCGGGTTTCAGGGGCCGCCATCACCCCGTGGGGAGGCCACCCCAGGGGGAAATGCAGTCCTCCCGCCTGCATGAACACAGCACCATTTTCCACAGAGGTGTGAAGAAGGCTGGGAAATGCCGCTGTGTGGGGGACAGCTAGGGCTGCAGAGTCACCAGGTCTGGGCCCAAGTCCAGATCCCGGGTTGAGCAGTGACACAAGCCTCAGCACCCTCACATGTAAAACGGGGGTGATGAAAGATCTACCTGCAAGATGGCTGCAAGGAGGAATTAAATCAATGCACACAGAGCACGGATTCGAGCGCGTGGGACGGACGAAGGGCTTGTTACACGTTTGCTATTGCCTCATCATCGACACGGCCCAAACCATGTTTCAGAGGGAAAGGACAAAGTAATAGAAAGCTGACGCTGACTGCCGCTGCACTGCTAAAACACACGTCAATAATATTCATCAGAGATTGCCAACCCGGACAGGTGTACACCCATTAAACGGATAGCTTTTAATTGCTCCTGAAAGAGAACAGATAGTCTTAAGTTAGTCACATCATGATTCCTTCAAGGATAAACATGTTAAGGGCATTTGCCCCTGATGTGAGTTTTCTCATTACCAATTATGTCTGGGTTATTTACTACTCTTCTCCATTGCATGTATGTTCTCTGAAGCCCTAGATGGATATTGACAGCCAAGAACCATCCTGCATCAGATCCACCCATATCTTCTGATATCCATCCGTGACGGCCCCATTCCTTTATCTGCCCAAGTTCAAGCACTGTCACCTCACATGACTGCAATTCTCTCCTAACAGATTTCCCTGCCCGCCCACTCAATCTAACCCACCCTTTGTGTTTTCAGGCAGACACGGATATTATCTCAGGGGATGTGTGGGGCTGGGAGGCATCTGGTCACATCATTTTCTGCTTGAAAACTGGCTGCCTACCTACAGACTAAAAGAGACTTAAGAAAGATAAACAACCAACAAACAACCTGTACCAAAACAAATTTGAGACAAAGAAATTTGATTATTTTCATGATATGAAAGAATTATTTTTTAAGGTTTGATGATATTATTGTGGTTACTTTTTTTTTTTAAGTCTATCTTTTAAAGATAAAAACACATATCAAAACAATGATGGCTGAATTCATATGTCTGGATTTACTTCAAAATAATCCACTGGAGGTGGAGTAAGAGATGAAACATCATTGCTTATCAGTCGACAACGTGGCATGGTGAGTCCGCAGGGGCCTGTTTTACTACTGTCGCTAATACTGTGAACATCTGTAATTTTCCAGAATAAAATGTAATTGAGGAGGAAAAGCACTCATTTCCAGTCGCCTAAAGAATCGAGGATGACTTTTTCAACAACACATTCACACGCAAGCGTGACTGTGGCCTGCCCCTTCTCCCGACTCCGCACACCCCAGGCCATGCGCACTAAACTGGCCGCACTGTTCAACACGGGACGCCAGGCCCCTCCCCCTCGGCCCCTGTACACACAGTGCCTCCTGCCAAGAAAGTCCCGCGAGACCACCAGACATGCCAGGAGACCCAGGGCAAAGGGCCCCTTCTCCGAGACCCTCCCCTGCACCCCTTCTGTACAAACCTATAGTCTCAGCTACTCTGGTGGGTTAGTTTTTATTGTTGTTGCTTTCCTTTTTTCTATTTCTACCTCCCTCAAAAGATTATAGCCTCCCTCAGGGCAGAAGCTGTATTTTATTTATTTCAATAAAGATTCCCTATAATATGCATGGAAAGTAGTAATTACTTAGTAAGTGCCTTGAAAAACAGGAAGGAAAGTCAACAGAACAACCGTCATTCACAGCAAACATTAACAAAACAATCTGTCTAGTAAATCAGAGCTTACGTATCCCTAACACACCAATATTTATCTACTGAATGTTTACCACATTGCTTAAAAAATTAGTTGCCATTTTTTCAAGCAGTACGTTACAGATCTTAAAAGGAACATCAATATGATTTAAAGAAGAAACTTTCCTTTGGAAAGACTCTACACTATTTCTCATTTCATAAAAGTCAAAATACTCTGTAATGTGAAATACTATCTCTAACCACAACTGAGAAACATATAGATGCTGATGTGAACTTAACAGCAAAGGACTGAAATAGTTGAAATGCTTCACATTTCTAAATTATGCAATAAAAGTTAATGCAAAATTAAGGCAGTGCTGATTTGGCAAGGTGCCCCTAGTACTTCTTTGATACTTTAAGGCCATCATCTAGCTGCTGCATTACACATTGTGCAAAGACAGAGAAAACACCTACTAGTATAAAACTTCATTGGCTTCATGTCTTTCATATCTCACAGTTTCACACATTAACCTGTAAAACAAAAAATAAAGACATGAGTTCATCGTTTGTCATGAAAAAACATACTAATAGTTTAAAAACGTAAATGAGACATTATGTAGAAAATTAACATTACTTTTATGAATTGTCACAATCATTTATTGGCCTCAAGATAAATATTTGTGGTGCCTAGGTTAACAAAATAAAATGAAATCTGGTAAAGAGATGCTAGAAAAGAAACATTTTGTTAGATGTCAGCTTCACCCAGTTTATTTCATAGGGAACAAAACTGTATGTGTTTTATACTTTGTAAATGACATGCGGACAAATTAATGTTCTCCAAGGTAAACAGAAAATGAGAAAGAACCTGAAAATCGGAAAGGAAAACCTATTAACTTAAAAAGTGACAACATAATTCACAGTTTAACATTAATGTTACTTAACAGTATGGAATTTCAGACAAAAGTAGGCTTTTATTAAAGTGCGTATTTTTATGACTAAGGACTAAATGAACGCTTTACAACTTAAAGATTTATTTACTTCAAATGATTCATCCCTGAGGAAAATAAACTATGAAAATTATAGAAAACATGAATAAATGTTTAAATATTCAAAATTACCTCAAAATTACCATGTAAAATTTCCCAAAAGTTACAGAAATGCAAAAGAGAAAAGGACTACTTCTTCTTAAGAAGGAACTAGGAAACAGAAAAGGCTGGCTGTAAAAGTGACTGTTGCAACAGCAGCGCCATTCTGGTCAGTGGGGCTACCAGCCCCGTCTGTGAAACACGGGGATCTACACACATCCATCTTTCCGCTGTTGGCACGCTCTTGATTTTTCACTTGAAAACGACCCTCCCGGGTTCTCTTTTGCCTTGATCGTCCCACAACCAGCACCCTGCTTCAGAGGCCCCCTCAGCCTCTCAATCCCTTACCCGAAACTTTCACGTAACTCCAGAAGGTAGCATCGAACCTTGAATACACATCGTTAAACATAGTTTTAATAGACTGCATCATACCAATTCTTCCTAGGAAAGGATGAGGGACACAAGTAATGGGTCTAAAAATACCAGGTCTTTAAATTATGTAACCGGCTCTGCCCTGTTTCCTGTTACACCCTTTTCACTGGATCTCGGTCCTTCTACGGTGGACCCTGTACTCCTGCGGGCTCACCCCTCCCACACCATCATCCGTTTCTCCCTCTCTCCTAAATCGCTTCCTCGATACACAAACACACCTTATGGGGATCGCCCACTGTGTGGGGAAGGAGACATGCTTGACCCCATATCCCCCTCTAGCTACTATCCACATTCGGCTTTTCCCGCAACAGAAATTCTCCTTTTAGAGTTGTCTACGTGAATACACTGTCTCCATTCTCTCGCCCTCCTCCCTCTCCTCCATCACTGGGTCCCTGAAACTCAGAAAAAAGGGGGGCTGGGGGGAGCTGCTGGCGGCCTCGTGGGTAGGACTCCGTGCTTCCACTGACAGGGCCCGGGTTCAATCCCTGGTTGGGGAGCTGAGATCCCACAAGCCCTGCGGCCAAAAAACAAAAACAACTCTGAAAGGTGTCAGCTTCCTCTGTGTTATCTAAATCTTTTCTGACCTTGTATTAATGCCACTTCTCAGCAACACATGATGACTCCCTTTTCCTTACAGCGTTTTCTGCTCTAAGTCTCCTGGTTTTCCTCTTACTCGTCATTTTTTCAGTCTCCTTTGGACCCTCTGCCCCTCCCACTCCTCCACCTGACTCGAAACGCATCACCTCCAGGGGCGGTCCGCCCTCTTCTCCTCTTCACCATGTAACCTCATCCAGTCTGTGATTTTTAACGTAATCCGCAAGCTGACGGCTCCAAAGCCATGCCCCACACCTAACCTCTCACCGTGACACCCACGCATCCAAATGCCTAACTCAGTGGAATAGCCGCTCCATGTTCAAATCGTCCAACAGACCTTAAATTCCTTCCCCCAAAATCTGCTTTCCCACAGTCAGAACCCAATCGTGTAGGCCACAATCCTTGGAGTCGCCATCCTTGACTCTCCTCCCTCTCCTTCAAATCCCATCTTTCCGCCATGTCCCGTTTCCAAAACCCACCCTCCCAGGCAGCCCACGTTCACCACCTGCCCGTGAAAACGCAGTCTGAGCCACGATCCCCCTGCCATCTCCGACCAGGACCACACGGGTAGAGTCCGCGTCTGTTCTGCACACCTGCTGTCCATTGTCCAGACATGACGTCACATCACCTCGCACCTGCTCGCTTGCTTATGTATTTATTTATGTATGTATGTATGCATGTATGTATGTTGGCCGCACAGGGTCTTAGTCGCAGCACGCGGGATCTTTCTTCCTTGCGGGGCGCGGGCTTCTACCTCACACCTGCTCTTAATCTCCACTGCCGTCACGTGAAAATCCCAACTCCTATCCTGGAATACGCAGCCCTGCACTGCTGACTACACTAGCATCCTATGCTTACCCTCCCACGGCCCCTGCCTGTTCCCACCGTGGGGCATCGGGGACCCGTCGGCACGGCAGGGGTCTCCGCACAGCTGAGCCAACCCAGGTGTTCCCTCCTTTCAGCCACAAAGTCAAAGCGGCCCAGCATCCACTCTTACCATGCCCGACGTGCTAACATCTAAATCCTGTCTGCCCTACCAGGAACGGCAGGGGCTTGGTCCACTTCACTGCTGTTTCTTCATGGCCTGCCTGGATGTCTAGCACGTAGTAGGACTGCAGTGGATAACGGCTGACTGCATAAATCAACTAACCTAGCGCCATGAGAAAATCAAGATAAAATCATCTATAGGACAGTGTTCTAAATAAAAGGAAACAGTACCAAAATGCTTTTTTTTTCTTTAAACATTGTTAAGGAATGTTTTATCAAAAGCATACTGATCTTTCCTGAATTCCTAAAGAATATACTAGCCAGATTTTAGTTGTTCCTTAATGTCTAAAACCGCCTGTATAATAATAATTACGCTCATCCATAATGCTAAAGAATATATATGTATACAAACTCACATACATATAACCATATATATGTTATACTATATATGCAGTATGTATATATATGTATACACACACTCTCACATACATATAACCATATATGTTATTCTATATAGTGTGCGTGTGTATATATATACACACATGTATACACACACGCGTACATATAACCATATATATGTTATACTGTATATATGCAGTGTGTATATATATGACTCACACAACCATATATATGTTATACTATATATATGTAGTGTGTATATATGTATACACACACAACCATATATATGTTATACTATATAACCATGTATATATGTTATACCATATATATGTAGTGTGTATGTATATGTATACACACACAACCATATATATGTTATACCATATATATGTAGTGTGTATGTATATGTACACACACACATAACCATATATGTTATACTATATAACCATATATATGTTATATTATATATATGTAGTATGTATATATGTACACACACAATCATTTATGTTATACTATATGACCGTATATATGTTATACTATATATATGTAGTGTATATATGTACACACACACATATAACCATATATATATTATACTATATATATGTAGTATGTATATATATGTATACACACACATAACCATATATATGTTATACTATATATATGTAGTGTGTGTATATATATGTACACACACACATAACCATATATATGTTATACTATATATATGCCGTGGGTATACACGTATACACACACACACACACAGTTCAGCAGGCTCTCGCTTCCAGCACTGCACGGTCCCAGTCACTCTGCTCGTATACACACACATAACCGTATATATGTTATACTATATATATGCCGTGGGTATACATGTATACACACACACACACACACACACACACACACACACACAGTTCAGCAGGCTCTCGCTTCCAGCACTGCACAGCCCCAGTCACTCCGCTCGTATACACACACATAACCGTATATATGTTATACTATATATATGTCATGGGTATATACACGTATACACACACACACACATAGTTCAGCAGGCTCTCGCTTCCAGCACTGCACGGCCCCAGTCACTCCGCTCGTTACACATCCGTGGCCGCCACTCCCACTGGAGCTTCCTCCTCCCCTCTGGCAAATACACTGCCTCTGATCCAGCTGGGTGAAGGCAGTGAACCTTAGAAAACTAATGCCGTGTGGAAACGACGTACAGCACGTCAGTGAGGACCTGAAAACCTCTGCATTGCACACAGTGTGTGATCTTACAGCAACACAGCCAATTAACTGCACGCCACCAGCTGCTCCGGATCAACGCACTGCCTGCAGACGGACAGCCCCACGGCGCACAAAGTGAGGCTCCCACAGAGGAAAGCCTCCCCGCCTTCCTAGGAGACCAGCGTCCCACTGCCCAGCCCTGAACAGACAGACCTGGAAAGCCTTGATTAAGAGCTTTTTTTGTTTTTTTGCTAAAGTTGGAAAACTGTATTATGTGGAAGTCTTAACTCTTCTCTATTAATCCCAGGGGTAAAATTTTATTTATAAAATTCAAAGGAAATAACTTATCTAAATAAGACGTTCTTTTCCCAGAAAGGGTAGTTAATATAAAGCGGTTTATCCAAGTCATTGAGTTTATCTGTACCTCTTTTCTAGCTATTATTCATTTTGCTATCCTGAACTTGTTCTAAAAAAGGACTTAAGTTAGTTGCAGCTGATGTCTTGCATAAATATAAGAAACAAACGACTTTTTGACACAAGCAGAACAAGATACACATCTTAAAGGTGACTCCTTGTAAGTTCATGCCAACAAAGCTGAATAGTCTCCAAAATAGACTTTTTAAGGTGTTAAGTATGCTAAACTATACTGTTGAAGTAATCAGTTATTTCTAACCAAAATTTACTTTTGAAACAGCAGAAAATGGTTAGTGGGTGTATGGGGCTTTATTGTATTACTTCTACTTTTGTAATCTTGAAAATTTTCATAAGATGTACTAAAAATTTCCTTTTTCTATTGCACCAAATTACTATTACCTAAGTAATTTTATAACTACATATACTATAGACACACATTATATAATCGATATATCTGAATATTATCGAAATATTATCCATGTGTAGTCTTATATACATATGTCAATGTGACATTTATATTTTCATATTAATTAATTCATTTGCATTTGCAGGTTAACTGCATTCAATTAAACAGACAATTGGCGATATAATTTTTTCCTATGATAGCTGTCATCAAGAAACATAAAATGAAAGTTACATACTTTAGAAATTATCCTTGCTTTAATTTGAGCCATCTTCCAAATTCCCAATGGTTATGCCCTTTCTAATAAAACTTTAAATCATTTTCATTACAAATTTTATTTGGGAAGTATTCAATCCTCTTGACACTTTTTTCAATTAACAACTAAATATGAAATTGACATGCTCACAAATTAACTAGTGTTTAAAGAGTAAAGGGGAAATACATAGAAAAAGTATTCCTTTCATAATTAAAAACTGCTGGTATCAAAAGTAGCTGGAGCTGGAGACAACAAAACTTTCCCATAACGTCCTAGTTGGTGTTTATATGTAATCCATCTTCCTAAGGTCCTTTATTTTCTATTCCAGTTAATCACTGGATTATACAAGATGTTTCTGATCTTTTAATGTAAGCCCACATAACCATAAATAAGGTTGCTGTATCACTGTACAAGAGAAGTGGTAAGAGTTTTATATGAATGGACTATATAAACAACAACTATGGTATCAACTGAATTTCCCAGAAAAGGGCAGTCAACTTAATGCAATAAATATGTTATATATAAAGACCTAAAACATACTAAAACAGTGAACTGAATCATTCTTGGAATAGTTAAACACATTCTGGTTTCTTATGTAGCTGAGTGCTAGGAAGGAGATTTTTATTTGCCAGGATGGCAAATAATGCTCCTTTGGTGTGTTCACCAAGTGGTGTCTATTGCTTCAGGTGGGGAGGGCAGGGAGAGGGACAGGAGGCAGAGAGGTGACCACTACGGCAGAAGTGTCAGAAATTATCATATGGATGTAAAACTTACAAGGCCAGAGGAGGCCGAGTTTTCACAAGTAAGTTATCTTTAATCCTGCTTCTAAACAATAGTAAATAATCACATAAAACCCAAGCATCCTATTATTATTCATATTAAAATGACTTACCTAAGCTGATGCTCCCTCAGGTTGGATAAGGCTTCCATACCATGCAAATAGGAATACACTATTTCCAGATCCTGTTTGAAAAAAAGGACAGAAATTATTCAACTTGTCGGGAAAAGAGGCTTCTAAAATAAGTCATTATATTTACAGACCAAATTTAAAATAGCTTTTTTTTAAATACAAGTTTTTTAGACATCAAAAATCACATTATTGGGCTTCCCTGGTGTTGCAGTGGTTGAGAGTCTGCCTGCCAATGCAGGGGACACGGGTTCGAGCCCTGGTCTGGGAAGATCCCACATGCCGCGGAGCAGCTAAGCCCGTGCGCCACAACTACTGAGCCTGTGCTCTAGAGCCCACGAGCCACAACTACTGAGCCCACAAGCCAGAACTACTGAGCCCGTGTGCCACAACTACTGAAGCTCACACGCCTAGAGCCTGTGTTCCGAAACAAGAGAAGCCAACGCAATGAGAAGCCCGCGCACCGCAACGAAGAGTAGCCCCTGCTCAACACAATTAGAGAAAGCCCGCGCGCAGCAAGACCCAACACAGCCAAAAATTTAAAAAGCAAATAAACTTAAAAAAAAAAGACTCCAGTGAATATCTAGGAGTTTCTAATCTCAAGAATACAAATCTACATTTACTCCTCCCCCAAATCTTAGCCCAAATGTAAAACAAATGTATTTCAAGAAATTTGTAAAATTACCCTCTTTTAAAATAATAGCTCCACTGAGCTGTCATTCACACATCGTTTTCTTTTCTCTTTTTTCTTGCAGGGGGCCACAGAAGCACTGTGCACATGACCCAAGCCAGGTGGTGGGCACAACCCTCCCTGGCCCTTGGCTCCACCCGGGGTGCCCCCTCCTCCTAGAGGTGAGCCACTGTGAGTGGGCCCAGGGCTGCCGGACTCGCCAGAACTCAAGATGTATCACTTGCGAATAATTCTGTGGTTTGTGTTTGCCAATCACCACCATAATTCCTGAATATTTTTACCACCCAAAAGACAACCCCACACCCTTTAGCATTCACTCCCCATCCTCCCTTCCCCCAGCTCCTGGCAACTGTTACTCTGCTTTGTGTCTATGGATTTGCCTATTCTGGACATTTCGGGTAAATGGAATCTCACAATGGAAATACACGACCTTTTGTGACTGCCTTCCTTCTCTTGGCCTAATAGCTTCAGGGTTCACCTAGGCTGCAGCAGGTAACAATACTTTCCTTTGTATCACCAAATAGTACTCCATTATAGAGAGATGCCACGGTTTGTTCATCCACTCATCAACTGACGGACATTTGGGTTCTTCCTACTTTATGGCCGGTATGAATAATGCTGTCGTGAATTCTCATGCATACGTTTTTGTTTGCACACCCGTCTTCAGTTCTCATGGGTATATATATACACCTGTGAGTAGAATTGCTCATTCATATGGTAACTCTGTGTTTAGCTTTTCAAGGAACTGCCAAATTGTTTACCTAAGCGGCTACATCATTTATAATCCTATTGGCAAGGTCTAAGGACTCCAATCTCTCCACATACATCCTCGTCAACACTAACGTCTGTCCTTTTTATTTTAGCCTTCCCAGGTGTGTTTGAAGGTGTTGATTTGCATTTCACTGATGACCAAGGGTGCTGACCATTTTTCATGTGCTTATTGGCCATTCGTACATCTTTGGGTAAATACCTATTCAATTCTTTGTTCACTTTTTTCCCCCCCAGGGGTTATTTATTCTTTCTTTTTTTAACATCTTTATTGGAGTATAATTGCTTTACAATGTTGTGTTAGTTTCTGCTGTATAACAAAGTGAATCACCTATATGTATACATGTATCCCCATATCCCTTCCCTCTTGGTCTCCCTCCCACCTTCCCTATCCCACCCCTCTAGGTGGGCACAAAGCACCGAGCTGATCTCCCTGTGCTATGCAGCTGCTTCCAACTAGCTATCTATTTTACATTTGTTAGTGTATGTATGTCCATGCCACTCTCTCACTTTGTCCCAGCTTACCCTTCCCCCTCCCCGTGTCCTCAAGTCCATTCTCTACGTCTGCATCTTTATTCCTGTCCTGCCACTAGGTTCTTCAGAACTTTTTTTTTTTAGATTCCATATATATGTGTTAGCATAGGGTATTTGTTTTTCTCTTTCTGACTTACTGCACTCTGTATGACAGTCTCTGGTCCATCCACCTCACTACAAATACCTCCATTTCATTTCGTTTTATGGCTGAGTAATATTCCATTGTATATATGTACCACATCTTCTTTATCCATTCCTCTGTCGATGGACCCTTAGGTTGCTTCCACGACCTGGCTATTGTAAATAGTGCTGCAGTGAACATTGGGGTGCATGTCCCTTTTTGAATTATGGTTTTCTCAGGATATATGTCCAGTAGTGGGATTGCTGGGTCGTATGGTAGTCCTATTTGTAGTTTTTTAAGGAACCTCCATACTGTTCTCCATAGTGGCTGTATCACTTTACATTCCTACCAACAGTGCAAGAGTGTTCCCTTTCCTCCACACCCTCTCCAGCATTTATTGTTTCTAGATTTTTTGATGATGGCCATTCTGACTGGTGTGAGATGATATCTCATTGTAGTTTTGATTTGCATTTCTCTAATGATTAGTGATGTTGAGCATTTTTTCATGTGTCTGTTGGCCATCTGTATATCTTCTTTGGAGAAACATATGTTTAGGTCTTCTGCCCATTTTTGGATTGGGTTGTTTGTTTTTTTGATATTGAGCTGCATGAGATGCTTGTATATTTTGGAGATTAATCCTTGTCAGTTGCTGTTCACTTTTTAATTGGGTTATGTGTCTTTATCATTGCATTTTAAGAATTCTTTATGTATCCTGGATAGAAGACCCTTATCAGGTACATTATCAGTAAATGTTTTCTCCCTTTCCGTGGCCAGTCATTTCACTTTCTGGGATGGTGCCGTCTGAAGCACAAGGTTTTTAATTTTGATGAAGTCCAGTTTACCTATTTTTTCTTTTGTTGCGCACGCTTTTAGAGTCACATTTAAGAAACCATGATCTAATCCAAGGCCACAACAATTCGTTAATATATTTGCTTCTAAGAGCTTCTTCTTCCACAGCTTTAGCTCTTACGTTTAAGTCTACAATCCATTTTTAATTACTTTCATATTCAGTAAGGTAAGGGTCCAAGTTCATTCTTTTGCGTGCAGATATCCAGTTGTCCCATCACCCTTTGTTAAAAATACTATTGTTTCCCCAGTGAATCGTACTGGTGACCTTGCTGAAAATCAATTGACCGTAAATGTCAGTGTTCATTTCTGGACTCAGATCTATTCCGTTGGTCTGTATGCCCGTCCTCATTCCACGACCACTGTCTCATTTATGCAGCTTTGGAGCAAGTGTGGAGTCAGAAACTGTGAGTGTTCCAACCTTATTCTACTTCTCTGGGTGCCTTGTGTTCACATCTGAATTTTAGAATCAGCTTGTACATCTCTGCAGACACGCCAGCTGGGGTTTTAATGAGGATTGCACTGAATCTGACGATCAGTTCAGGCAGTAGAGCCATCATCACGGTATTAAGTCTCCCAATCTGTGACACGGGATGTTTTTCCACTGAATTCGGTGTTCCTTAATTTCTTTCAACTATGTTCTCTACTTCTCAGTGTACAAATCTTGCACTACTTTGGTTAAATTTAATCTTCTCTTTTGATTAAGAAAAAAATTTCTGCAACCTTACGATACCTTTGAGAACAATCCGAACTATCTGTGCACTTAGATTTCACGTATCAAGGGCACAGGGAAGCGACAGTGAGTCACAGAATAACTAGGTAAGGAATTCAAAACCTTTCTAAGAGGATTCCAAGAAGGTTTTCAGCCAAAAATATATTATTGTACACCTTAAAACAATATTATGATGTGTTAAGAGGAAAAAAATACCTCATTTATAATTCTCAATTGTCCCAATTAAAAATGTATTAATACTAGAAATTTAAAGTGTCGCCCTCTAATGTTCAACTTTCAAATAAACTGATGGGCTTTAATTTTATTCATCTGTAGCTTTGTTATTTCCCATAAGTCTTTTAAAAGCTATTTATAGATTGAAATCTAAGTCTAGACCTAAAAGTGCAATACAAATAAGAAAGCTAAAACAAAACCTTCCCCACCATCCAGTTAAGAGTGTGCATTCCGAAAGCTAATAAATCCCTTCTTTAGAAGCAGTCATACCCCAATCTTAATATTCTATTTGCAGGTAGGGGAAACCAATAAAAATGTCCTAAATGATGAGTTTTCTTTAATACTTATAATAGAAAGTCCTTCTGAATAATGCTAAGGTTCACATTCTATTTTAGGTATTACAAATATGTGCTACTTGCAGTCGTTACATAGTACAGAAGGCCACCCTCCCATTTCTGAAGAGCTTATAATCTGAGTCTAACACGAAAGTCTTACCCTTTTTTCACTGAAATACCGATCAGCCCCTTAGAAGCTGCCCAAGGCCCACAGTAACTTCTATCTAAGCAAACAGACAAGACTATTTATGTTTATTAATCTTCATCAGGCAAATATAATATTTACACTGACCAAAAATGTCTATTTAGGAAAGGAGTAGAAAGAAATAGGGTTTTTCAAAAGCTGGAGAAGGGAGAAGTCTGAAAGAAACCTGAAGGAACAAGAATTTGGAAGATTCGAATCAGAGTGGAGGAAAAGAATAGCCCTAACCCTTCAAAGACGACAGGCCTGGAAATAACGGAGTGTCTTCTCCTTCAAACCAGCAAAGCAGAAGCCAAGTAATAAAGCACGTTCCTCAATGCCGCGGCACTTTATTCATCTGTCGCTCTTCAACATTATGGGGTTTCCTAGTTGGACGGGGGGCACCTTCCTGGATAAGTTATGATGTCACGCCCATTACGAGTGTCAGCATTGCATCCACAAACGTAGCAACTTTGAGTATGAATGTATAACCTGCATGATTACACAGAATCTATCTATGAACAATACTACTACCATTATTTCTTCATCTTAAGACAATATGCGTAACTAAAACCTGCAGATTCAATACGATTGTTTATTAGTTAATAAAAACGGGCAGGACCACTGCGTGCTCTTACCAATAAGTCGCTGACGTAAGTGACAGGTCAGGAAGCTGTTTCGGGGCCTGTAATATGCACTGAGCGTGTGCGTTACACCATTACTGCAGGACCAAATTTAAAATGCAGTTTGTCCTTCTGTGTGTAGCTGCATAAATAAAACACCTGCACCTCACATAATCCTGATGTTTGGGGGCAGAGTAAGTTTAAACATGTGTCAGTCGAGCAATACAGAACCAAAGAATCTGGTGCAACTGTGTCGTGTATTTTAGATGTGTGGCCAAACCATGAGCTTCTTCAATGAACTCAACAATTACGTCCAGAGTTTCTCTATTACTCTTAGAAAAAGTCATCTCAAAAGAAACTTTTACCTGGTCTATGCCACAAGGAGCTTGGAAACTCGAAGAGCAGACGTCATTATTCTAACACGAAGCCTTCACACGGAAGGCTGGTTCATCTAGCTGGAATCAGACAACTTTACAAATAAATTCCACCTCAACCTGAGGTCTCTTCTTTGTAACTAACAGAAGGAACAGTAAGAAACTGACATCTAGACGGCAGGCAACAAACAAGTCCATGTAATGTTTCACTGGGGACCAGCACAGGTTTGGGTGAGTAGGAAAGCTTAGGAAAAAGGCATCGGGAAATCTCTGCTCTCGGACTCCAAGGGATGAAAGACAACTGAGCAGAGATGAGCCGGGGAGATTGCAAACTAAAGGAAGGCCGGCCCTGTAGCCACCCTTCCCTGCAACACAGAGCCTGGTGGCCAAAGAGCAGGCTTACCAGTGATGAGGGACTGCAGGTGACGTGAACGACACTGAAAGGCAAAAAGGGACACACGTTTTCTTCTCCTTTCCTAGGGGCAACGCGGACTGCGCGGTATTCTGAAATAGGCAAATATGGCCTTTTGAATCTTCTTATCAATTTTCTGCTACCCTCTCCCCAGGTGTCCAGCGACCTCGCATCATGCCCACCGTCACTCTGGGCGCCCTGCCCTGGTCTAGAAGCTGAAGGGAGATGATGTGAACACACACGTGAGTGATCAGTGAGGCTTTGCTGCGTCGTCCCCGGGGACCCATCGGTCGGCATCTGCATTTCCACAGTCCAAACAAACCTCTAGGTGGTAGGAGATTTCAGAAATGAAATACACCGGGGGCCACGAGGAAGGAGACCCGGAGACAGAGGCTCTGCCAGGAGCTGCCTGACCCCTCCGCGCTCGCCCCTCACGCTCCCTCCACTTTCCACGTGGAGGTTTCAACCCTCATCTCCCCTTCATGGTTGGCCTTTGTTAAAATAACCCGGGAGTTGGTAAGGAACGGCCTTCACCCAGCAAGGAAACAGAAAGGCACAAGGGTGGGTGCTGAGGAGTCTTGCTGCTCAGACCAACCCGACACCTGCCCCGCGGGCAGCATCTCAGAGCAAGCTTCCTCGGAAGAGGAACAGGGAAATGTGTGCCCTTCGGGGACTTACACTCTTGGGTTCTTTTTTTTTTCTTCTCTCTCTCTACACAAACGAGACATTCAGAGTGAAGTTATGTTTCAACAAACTTGACTATAGGAAAAAAAAAAGTATGCTGCAGCACTACAGCACCTGATCACCTGAAGCATCAAATTGTGTCATTTCTGTCCAGAAACCATGATCTGCAAACAACTTGCAAACCTCCCCACCGCACCTCCCAGGACAAATAAAACCCACTTGACTATTACTATTTTAAAGGGCCCTCAAAAAATATAAGCTATTTCCACCCCCCCCCCAGGTTCTCTAGTCCTGGATACAAACAGGAACAAATTGCTTTAACCAGGAAGCAGCATTTTTTAGAACAATAGGCCTTTTCTAGAAAGGACATCCTTTTTTAAAAATAGATGTTATTTGAAGGCAGAGAAAAGTCATAAAACCACTGCAGCCCAGCAGACAAGAACACTGACCAGCCGACTGGAATGCAGTTTTCCATGAAAAAGACTTTTTTTTTTTTTAAATCCCAAATGTAAACAATGTAAGCATCCTCTAAGTCATCTGGGAGAAGGACTGTTCACAACCTAAAGGGTCCTCTTTCTCAGAGTGTGTAAACAAACCAGGCTCAGGGGGAAGAAGTCAGGGAGAGCGCCCACATCTTGGGCACGTTCTCTAGTACCTCCTTAGAGGCTCACTCAGGATATAATCGGCTTCAGAGCAGACTTGTAATTCACCGAAAACCAGGTTTTAATTTCCCTTGCTTAGCAGCATGGGGATTGGCTAACAACTTACGTCTATTTTAACATGATCTTTGAAGCGCTGAAAGAGGACACCCATCCGCCACCTCCCCCCTCCCCTCCACAGACGCATATTTTGCACTGTACTATGAGAAAGAATATATCCTTTTCCTTTAAAGTGAGTTTTGTTTCACATTATGAAGCAACATATTTGAACTATAATCAGAAGTAAGGTGGTCAAAGGTACAACCTTCCAGTTACCAATTTTTTAAAACAAAAAAGAAGTACGGTTGATTCCTTTAAAAAGACTGTATCTCAGTCACATCAAAGAAGCTAAGGCCAAGACCGCGCTAGAGCCCGCGGCCTACGGAGGCCCACGCGGTGAGTGGCCTGGGCGCCCTGCCTGCGCTGCCGGGACCAGGAAGCACGCTACTGAGACAACAGCTCTCCCTCACCAAGACAAGAAGGTAATGCAGCCCTCCTGGCCAGAGACCGCTAGCCAGGAATTAGAGTTACGTTCTGAACGGTATTAACAAGGAGGTTGACAGCTAGACTATCCAAGGCTCGCGCTCAAGGCCACAGCGCACGGGGAGGGCCAGAAGGGAGAGAAGTCTGCACGCTTTGCTGTGTCTACCGATGCGGGGGTAAGCTGAAAAGTTTTACCTGGGAGAGGCCACGTTTCTTTACGCTGAAACATGTAAAAGCCATCCTCGGAAAGACAGCGGAAAGAACACGAGCGCTGGTGTCCAGTGGCGCAGAGCCCAGGCCCTCCTCCCCGCTGCTGCCAAGACGCGAGGCCCCGCACGTGCTACCGAGACTGTCTGCACACCAGCACGACTCCACCTACTTGGCTGGGCTGTGTCACCAAAATGACATAGAGTTTCGTAACGACGCACGGCACACACAGACCCTTGAAAAGTGGGGTAGCTGATTTCCTTACCTGTGAGATCTGCAGACAGGCACACAGTAACGCCAAGAATTACAAAATTTTAAGTATCCCTGAAATTTATATACATCAGATTTTGTATAAATCACTGCATCCTTTTCATATGTATCTCTATCCAAAAAAAAAAAAAAAAGTCAAGTGAATTATTCATGAAACATGTAAAGGGCCCCTGGACGGCCTGCCATCTCAAGCCAGCTTTTACATCCGGTGGGACCGGAGGGGGCCAGCCGCCCGCAGAGCGCGAGACCTGCTCGCACTTCTGAAGCCTGTCGCCACCCGCCTCCAGGGCCCCCCAGGCTGCCTTCCCAGGAGAGCCTCCCGCCACCGACCCTCGCACCCCTTCCACGCACGCGGCCGGCAGCGCGGGGTGCAGCCCCTCAAGCCCCCTGCCCCCAGGGCCCCCCCCCCCGAGCCGTCATAGCCTCCCGGGCTGCACACCCGCACGGGCACCCCACGTGTGCTCTGTGCAGCCGTTTTCCCTTCCGGGGGCACCTGTTATCTCCTCGGTCAAAGAACAGACACCCCAAAGTCACTGCTTTCTTTTACACCTCTTTCTCCTCTCGGCATCTAGCAACCGGCTGCGTTACCAGGAAAGAGAAGGGCTGGTGGTGTGTAAGACACTAGGGAGAACGCTAGCCCTGGGAGTAACGGGACGAAGGGAAGGCAGGGAGAGGTGTTCTGAGCCCCGGTACCCGGACAGACTGGGGCAAGCGTGCACATGGCCACCGGGCGGCAGAGCGGACCGGCGGTCCCTCTAGGCCTGGGTCTCACAAGGCGCGCCCACTGTGCATACACATGTAAGTAGGAGACTGGATCTTTACAACATCCCTGAGGGTGGCTCAGAGACCACGACCGCCCTTTCTCCTCTGCTCCTAATGAAAGGGGACGGGGGGCAGGAAACAGGCCCATTAACACTCCCATTAAAGTCACTTCATTTCTACCATCCCAAGCAGGGAGAAATCTTATCTTAACCCGGGCACCGCCCTCAACCCTACACACCCTGGTAAAGAACCAGAGCGTTTAAAAAATGTCCAATCACTACACCGCTGAGGTGTCTTGGGCCCTCTTGCCTCATACCCCAGGAAGTTACATCATCACATACTTCAGGGAAATGTAAGGAAAAATCCATGGTGGAATGCATGATTTTCCGTAAAACTTTTTTTTTTTTTGGCATGTCAGTATCAGTTTATTAATTGTGACAAGTGTACCATCGTTATAAAATATGAATAATAGGAAAAACTGTGTGGAGGACATACGAGAACTCTCTGTACTATCCTCTCAGTTTTTCTGTAAATCTAAAACTGTCCTAAAAATAAAGTTTTTTTCTTAAGTAAGTTTTTATTGGCGTATAGTTGATTTACAATGTTGTGTTAGTTTCTGCTGTACAGCAAAGTGATTCAGTAGAACTCTTAAGTTTGTTCTTAAACAGCAATTTCAACCCTAAATCATATGAAGGCTGTTTCTGAGCTTACTAATTTATACCCGAAAGGAAGACAATCCCCCAGAGCTTTGATTTCATTCAAATGCACATATCAAAACGCAGGAAAATAAAAATGCTAAAAAAAAAACGCAGGAAAACCTTGTGATTATATGACTGGTCATCCAGACTCAGCCTGGATACATTCCTTCAGCCCCAGGCTCTTGAGTGCTGCATCTTTACAAGACGCGTGGATGAGGAATTCCAGAAGTAAAACATACAGGTTCAGGCTATTCTGTGTGTCCAAAATGTCCTCAGATGTTCTTATATATAAGAGAGTTTTTGAACAGTTCCTAAACTTGAGACAGGGATAATTGTAAGGTAAGTACCTCTTGAGTTAGCCATGAAAATTACAAAACGACCTCGGGGGTTAAGCAGAGCCCACCCGGCCACGCCTCCTCCATCTCTAGCTGGCGGCAGGGAGCCCAGGAGACTCAGTGCAGGGGAGAAGAGCTGAAGGCGGCAGAGGAGAACCTCCTGAATTCTGGGGAGCGGAGGGCGCATTGCACGTAATCCCCATCCTCAAAGTCTACCTCTTACTGAAGAAAATGTGAGAGTTAATGATTCAGCAACAGCAGCCGTCCTGCGGCAGTCCTTATGCCCCTCAATGGGCAGCGTCGTGTTTAGCAACTGAGACACACGTTACGCCCCTGCGTTCACCGCCGTGTCCAAGGGGAAAACAGCAAGTAGGTTTGTTTGGTCTGTGAAGGTTAAAATTTTCTCATTAGAAAAAAATCAACAGTTTCATTGTAACTAAAAACTCATCTTGCGGACAAATAAGAAAAATATCAAGTGTCTAAATCAGCCCACGATTCCTGTGCTCAAGGGTCAGCATGTGTATTTCCACTTCAGAACAATGCACACGACCAAGCTGACACCTCCCCAGAATTCACATCTCTCTGGCAGCGGGAACAAACATCTCAACAGAGCTTCATGGTGGAGTATCTACTTTATTTTAATCCCTCAGACTGCAAAATGTGTAGTCAAATTTTAATTGCACAGACACAGATTCACACACTAGAGAATGATTTGCCATGAACCGAATGCCAGCCTGGTTTTTGCTCTCCGTGGATAAGTGAGCAGGCAGTGAACGAGCACATTTTAAGTTCACACTTAAACATTTGATTAAGTACAGCCGTAAAGGTCAATCAGCTGTACACACACACACACACACACACACACACACCGACTAGGATAAAATGATTCCTGGACCACCTTCCCTTTCAATTAAAAAAAAAAAAGCAGCCAAACATGCCCCCTCCACCCAGTTCCCCTCTAAGGACACAGTTACAACCTTGGCCCCAGTGCGGCACTCGTTCCCCAGGGACGGTCTGGCTCGGGTTAAGCCCTGCAGGAACCGAGCTGGTGCGGGTGGGTGGAAGGGGGCAGAGCCCCCCGAAAACCTGGGCAACAAGGGCCCAGGGCTGCAGAACTACCTTGAGGACGCCCCCAGTTCCAAAGACCACCTGACTGCAGAGGCTCCTCGAAAGGTGTGCATGGGAACCACTCACACCACTCACTGAGCGTCCCTACAGTAGCGGGTTCGCACAGCCCTGGCGGAACAAAAGCAAAGCAGAGCGGGTCACTGAGGACACGGGCTCTCCACAGCCTCTTGGCAGAGAGGAAGCACTCCCGTATGAAAGCAAGTTTTAAATATAGAAAACGTCATTGCTGCTATTTTTCTAGGACAAAAGACAAAAATAATCTGACATATGCTTTTCCCATCTTGAATGTTTTACCGAGGAGTCAACCACCAAGAGTATTACTGATTCTCAAACTTTTTTTATTTCTCAAGCGGACAGGAGAAGCACATGAGAATATTCTACATAAGCAATTAAAGCCTTCCAACTATGTTCATCAGAAATGAACTAAACGCTGAAGACATTTTAGATACTGTTCAAAATTGATCTCTTTCAGATCTGTCCATATATAGATAATTCTAATCAAGTGCTCCACTAGAAAGTACAGCAGGTTGTAGTTTCTGAAGCATCCTACCTTTCAGTCATGTTTCAAACTCTCCTTGGAAGCTAACATCTAACATCATTACTTTATAGCTGTCCTGCTGCCCCCAACTATACAGGATGTACCACGCACACCTGACAGCTTAAATTTGTGGATGTGTATATTTGACCTATACACTGGACTCCATCACATTCATAAATAAATATCATAAATCAAGAGCCCTTTGGCCATCAAAACAGCAATGTTCTCTCACACACACACACACACACACACACACACACACACACACACACACACACACACACACACACACACACACACACACACCCCTGGAGACCTCGAGCATCATTACCAAGACCCTCCAGAAATCAGGAGGAGACAAAGAGCCCTCGGTGAAGTCGGTTACGGTGCAGGAGCCATCACAGCCGGACAGGGAATGAGAAGGAAGGTGGGAAGGCGGCCCCCAGCCCCACGTTTCCTAAACTACATCCAGAACTCAGAACGCCTGGCACTTCAGGGCCAGTGCGATAAAGGGGAGGTGGATTTGCTGATCAGCTACTTCATCCCAGAACTAGAGGATCCACATAGGAAGAAGGAAAAGGAAGCTGTGAAATTTCCTTTTCCTGGTGAAGGACACATTCCAAAGAAGCCTCGTGAAGGGGTTCCAAACGTAGGTCCATACGAAGGCCTTCACTAGCATGTGGCAAAGTGAAAAAAACAAGGGTGCTGTAGGAGGTTCTTGACGAGACGGAGGGGCTCAACTTAAAGAGCTCACCTTTGGGGGTCATCGCCACTTTCACGTGTTTCCTTTTGCTTTTATCATGTCATCCTTGGAAACCATATTGACGCTAGGTGACAGTAATCCGTTGCTCTAATATCATTAGGAGAAGACACCTGTTGTAACTGCTGTTGGCACCTCAATTTCTGAGTGGTGGTCAGGAGGGTCAAGGGTCTCACTCAATGAAACCTAAGAACCTGGGGCACCCGCTTAGGTGAGCCTGCCGCTAACGCGGGGATGAGGGGTGACCGCAAATTCCCCGAATTATTCACCTCTTACTGCCAGCTCTCATTCTCAAAACTTTCCGGAGAAAAGCACACTAGGTATTTTGACCCTCCCCCCAAAAAGAGATTTTTTTCAGTAATTTTTATTAAAGAAATCTCTAAACATTATAATCTTCTGGTGGAATGCCGGGCCTTGGAATAGAATGGAAACTTTGCAGAAAATGTGGCAAGATGCTCTGGGCAGGGCAGGCGATGGGGGCGCACCCTGCGGGCACCTCTCCCCGGACCCCGTGCGCCCCGGTCCTGGCTCTGCGCTCCCGGCAGCCACTCAGCCCCTCTGTGCCTGTTTGCTCACCTGCAAACTGGAGAGGGTGATGGTATCTAAAGGAAGATGCGCAAAGTGCCGAGGACACAGCCTTGGCCGAGAGCGGGCACCTTCTGACCACCAGCTACCGTTTTTATCACTCCGCTTTTAAGGACAACGATGGAAATCTAAGGCGGTCGGGTGCCACAGGGCGAAGGAGGCATCAGGAATTCTGCGGCCACGCTGCAGAGACGTCCGGGCGACACACTCGGAATAGCACTGTAGTTCTTCCTTTGTGTCTTCTTGGGTGATTTCTGGTTTTAAAGTAAAACACAATGCTGCACGTAGCAGCGAACGGCTGGACTCGAAAATAAAGAATCCTAAACACAGCTCATATTTTTCCTAATACCAATGACAACTTCTATTGAGTCCCAAATTTCAACAGAGAATGTGGGGAGAGAAGATCCCAAAATCTGTTTGTTTAGACGTTACCCTTCCCCTGGCTCGCAGGGAAAGCCCAGGCACGGAAGACTCGCTGCGCACACAGCCCCGCGCCGGGCTCTGTCCTAGAGATGGTTCAACCAAATCCTGGTCCTCAAAGACACACTACTCTACGTAAAACAGATAACTCATCAGGACCTAGTGTACAGCACAGGGAACTCTACCGCGATAAACCAGTATCTATATACTGTGGTATATCAATGTTCTGCGATAAACCATAACGGAAAAGAATACGAAAAAGAATAGATACATGTATCTGTATAACTGATTCACTTTGCTGTACACCTGAAGGTAACACAACATTGTAAATCAACTATACTCCAAAAAAAGAATTTTTTTTTAAAGATAAACAAAGAATTAGAAACAAGAAGGAAAAAGAGGAAGACACTCCATCTGTGAGGACCCATGAAGTCCCTCACAGATGCCTACAATGCGAGACAGAAATTCAGTTGTAAGTCACAGGCATCAGAAAACAAGTTTTCTAACTCCCACACTCAACAAATGCTCTCCACCGCTCCATCACCACTGCCAGCTGTTCATCAGACGGTTTATCTAAATCACATCACACACATTCTCCTGGGGGCCCGGGACCCTCACACAAACACAGTGAACTAATGACACCAGAAATCACAAATGTCTATAACCTCACCCTTCACAACTTGCCACTGAGTACCTACCATGCACAGGAAAATGTGATTAGAACCTGTATTCAGCTTCAAGTCCTCTGACCACTAGAAAAAGCAGTGTCATTCCCGAAGTATATCTTTATTGAGGTATTTAAATTTATTACAGCTCAATAATAAATTATACAGCAATGCCCTCTGACAAAAAGTCAAATAAAGTTGCATGCCTCTGGGGATGAAACCCCACTTGACAGAACCACCGGCTAGGCCAAACTCGGGGGGCCTGAGCCCCCCACTGCCCTGCACCCAGTCTACTGTCAGAGCCAAGCGCCAACGACAGGATGAACTGGGACAGAGCCAGGCAGAGGAGAAGGGGAGGCGGGGGCACAGCCACTCCCCCTCTGGTCACAGGCCGTGCACCACCAAGCTCAGTCCCTCCCAGCAGCTGACCGTCCGCAGAGGCTACAGGTGCTTGAAGAACATCTGCGTGGCCAACAGGCACATGAACAGATGCTCAACATCACTAATCATGAGAGAAATGCAAATCAGAACTACAGTGAGGTATCACCTCACACCGGTCAGAGTGGCCATCATCAAAAAGTCTACAAACAACAAATGCTGGAGAGGGTGTGGAGAAAAGGGAACCCTCCTGCACTGTTGGTGGGAATGTAAACTGATACAGCCACTATGGAGAACGGTATGGAGGTTCCTCAGAAAACTAAGACTAGAGTAGCCATATGATCCAGCAATCCCACTCCTGAGCATTTACCCTGACAAAACTATAGTTCAAAAAGATACATGCACCCCAATGTGCACAGCAACAGTATTCACAATAGCCAAGACATGGAAACAACCTAACTGTCCACCAACAGATGAATGGATAAAGAAGATGTGCTATATATATATATATATATATATATATATATATATACACACACACACACATATATACACACACACACACAATGGAATACTACTCAGCCATAAAAAAAGAGCAGAATAATGCCATTTGCAACAACATGGATGAACCTAGAGATTATCACACTAAGTGAAGTCAGTCAGACAAAGACAAATACCATGTGATATCACTTACATGTGGAATCTAAAATATGACACAAATGAACTTATCTACAAAACAGAAACAGACTCACAGACACAGAGAACAGACTTGTGGTTGCCAAGGGGAGGGATGGATTGGGAGTTTGGGATTAGCAGATGCAAACTATTGGATAAACAACAAGGTCCTACTGTAGAGCACAGGGAACTATATTCAATATCGTGTGATAAACCATCATGGAAAACAATATGGAAAAGAATGTGTGTATATATATATATGTGTATAACTGAATCACTTTGCTGGGCAGCAGAAGTTAACACACTGTAAATCAACTATACTTCAATAAAATTTTTTAAAACCAGAATATCTAAAACACATTCTTTTTGCATATTATCACTAGCAGTTATTTCTGGGAGCTTTGGCTTTTGAGAACATCCAACATTCACCCAGAACTAAGCCTAGGGAATGAGTTGGTCATGTAAGCTCCAGCGGGATCAAAAATAAAATACAGTTACATGAAGTAAAGAGGTAACTTCCCTGTGGGGTTCACTAAGCAACTCTAACACCACCACCATGATAGGGTCTCAGCAACAGCGCTGGGTTTTCATAAGAACTGTGTCACTTGGAAATGTGACAAATGTTAAGGATATTATTTAGATATATTAATCCCTGCCTTTTTTAAAATGTCACTTCATTACAGCTAATCCTCATTTTGAGTGGAAAACGTCAGTCACTCAAAATCAAACATTAGATACTTATGGAACTAAATCTACTACATTAGACTGCTTGTTCCTGTGTATCATTTACCCCTCCTTAACCCTGAACTATATGGCAGGTAAAGACTTCCTGTTACATTTCTTATTCTTCTGGACGCAAGGCATTGTTTTATTCGGGAAGGTAATCATTAGATGTCACTGAAGGGACCCACATGTAACCTCTGAAACCCCTTACTTCACAATGCCGGTGGGGATCCCACCAACCAACGCATACAGGTCTTGCCCAAGGGGGCCGATTACCTTGTGAGTGGAACACTCAGTGCAAAACCCTGAAATGCAGAAAACAGTGCGGCAGCCCTGCAGCACCTCCTCACACCCCCAAACACTCATGTCCATCCTGCCGTTAGTATTAGCACCCAGAGCGAAAATGAAATGTTTACACATTTTGAAAGAACAAGGGGAAAAAAAACAAACACGGAGTGAATACTTTTTCTCCTTCACCACCCTTTATGTCTTTTCTGCAGTGAGTGAGCCGATCAAGCGTACGTACGGAATCACACAAGCAACAACCACACCCCCGGATTTTTCAGCTCCCGACACTGGGCTCTCCCCATCCCCTCCAACTCTCTCCTTAGAAACGCAGAGGCTTCCCACTGACCCTCCCTCACCTGACCTTCCGAAGTCCGCAGAGCAGCAGCTGTTTCCCTGCCAAGGTTCTGGAGGGAGACGTTCATCCCTCTTACCCCTTTTCTCAACTATCCAGTTATTTCACAACCTTTCAGAATCTGATCTTTGCCCTTCAGTTTGCTGAAATCCCTTTCTCAGAGATCACCAAGGACCTCTCTCAAGCAAATCAGCATTGCCTGTGCCCCCCATGCCTAGCACTGTTCTAGATGTTAGGGATTCACCAGTGTACAAACCAGACGAAACCCCCTGACCTGTGGACACGCGGGTCCAGTGGGAGCAAAGAGGCTGACTAAGCAAAGTATCGAAAGTGTTAGGCAGTGACGAGCAGTCAGAGGGAAAGACGGCAAAGGGCGGAGAGCACAAGACATCAGGGGCGGGGCGGCACTGCCCAGCCCTCCCCCGGGTCTCCCGGGCCCCCCAAGGGGCTCTGCAGGCTGCACGGGCCTCCCCAGCGCCAGTCCTGGGCTGGTCCTCGATTCTCACTCTTCTGTATAAGGCTCCTTTCACCTAGAAACCATGTCTGCTCTCAGCCCACCTTTACAAGTAACGCCTGGGCCCTGACTGTTCTTACAAACCACCCGCCCCCCCCCCCCCCCGCTGCCCCTGATCGGTTACCTTAGGAAGCTGCTGCAGCATCACTTCAAATGGGAGCTCAAACCACATCATGTTCACCCCCAAAGACTAGCTGCATCTTCTGACCTCTCCCCTCCTGCCACAGGTTCAAGGGGCCCAGCTCTTCCAGTGAAAACCCGAGAAGCTACCTCCCAACCTGTGGTCGCTCCTTGTAGCAGCTCTTTGCTCTTTTTTCACACATTCAATTCGTTTTTTCAGTCCCGTGAGGCTTCCTGTCACTCTCTGTTCCGTTCTATTTCCAGTGACATGGGCAGTTTCAGGGCTTTCTTCCCTTTTATCATGCGTAACACAAACACAATAAGGGGCCCTGGACAGCTTTACAGGCTGTCACCTCCACCAGGGGAGCACTTTCCTGGATCGCCAATCTGCATCTTGTCACACAAGCAGGTTCGGTGCACCCGAGGTCCCACCCCAGCCTCCTCCCACTTCCTCTGCCCCAGCCTCCACTGGAGGCTGCTCTGTCTCCCAGCCTCCTGCCCGCCCATCCTGATGGGCACCTCCACTCACACCCTCCGGGAGGCCTTTTCAGGCCACTCTGCTGCACTCTCCCCTCCCCTCTTCTCAGTCATAAGCAACTGACCATATACGTTCATTTGTACCGTTGGTATTTTTCAACATACACGTGAAATACCTGCAGGAACAGGGCAATAGGAGCAATACTGGGTAAGCCCGTACGCTCCCAGGGAGGGACCCTATCTCGTACCTCCTTCTACCTGCCATCGACCCTGGGAAATGCCTAGAAGTGCTGGATTCTGGAAGCCGAGCAGCAGAAGGTCCCGTGGCCAGCGGCGGCTGTGGCGAGGCTGGTCCTGAGGCTCAGATCACTTCACAGCGCGACGCACCGAGGTCCCGACGCAGAAGGAGAGGCAAAGGCGCGTCTGGTCACGGCTACCTGCACAACGCACGCGCCTCGCCTCCGGGGGGCACCCTGGGCCTGTGCACACACCCACCTCCACGGGCCTCCTGCCAGAGCTGCTAAGGCCTCCAGTGAGGCCTCTGCTCTTTTCCCGACATCCCGGGAGGACCAACCCACAACTGTCCAGCTCCTACTCCCAATTTCTTACCTCGCTTTCTTCCATTCTTTTGTTTCTGACTGCTTTCTCTTATACCCTGTGATTTGTTTTTTTTTTTTTCAAATCTCCCACAATGTCCACTGCTTAACGCAGTTTGATGGTACAACGGCCAACATGCTAAAAAACAAAAACAAAGTACCTGCTTCTATACTCAACCTGACATGAGTCCTTCACTGATGATAACCTGAGTTTGAAAATCTTTAGACAGAGAGCGGATACATTTAATTCTACTCATGTATACATATATAATACAGAGAAAAATCACTGCTGAAACAGATCTGAGGTGTACATTTTCCTCTGAGTTAAAAATATACTGACTTTAAAATAACAGCTACGGCGGAAAGAATTAAAACTTTGCACCAGGTGGCCCACTTTAAATGTTCTATTTGAGGCAACGTTACTTTAAACAAGACTCCTTCACAATAAGTCATCATTTAATTAATATCCAAATACCTTGAGAGCCAATAACAGTTCAACAAAATAGCTGGAAATCAAATATCAGATATAATTACTCACAGCTGGCTTTATTCAACTGATGTCATATTAAATAAACTTATCCCACAGACCTTCTCCCCTCCCCCCCAAAGGGAAACAAATTCCTTCAAGGAACATAGAAGGCTCTTTGTGTTAGATTTTTTTTTAAGTTTGCAGAATATATTCTAGTATTAAAGATTTTCAGCAGGAGTACATAATATTAAAGATTTTCAGCAGGGTACACTTGTTTTTTGTACCATTCTGTGTGTTTGCAATATTTCAGAGCTTTGGAGCCTTGTTTTCCTTAAGACTAATACAAAAATAGCAAACCAGACTAAGTCACAAAACACAATGGACATCTGTATTTTTATGATCTAGCATTCAATTTACTGTTTGGATACTGGGCTCTATTATTTTTGTAGAGATGTCATGTCTCCACAGCTTAGTAATATAAATTACCAAGAATAACTTATTACTTATGAACAATAACAACTACCTATGATATGCCAGGCATTGTACTGTACGGTCTACATCTATCATCTCTAATTTCTGTAACAATCCCACATGCAGATACTTTATATCTAACAATTACCAAAGGGAAAGAAATCAAAGACAGTTTGCAAACTGCTAACCCCACCTCACACACACACAAAGTCAAACTCCACAATTAGCGAGATGATTACGTATCTGCTACAGCAGAATTTTCAAATCCCAGATATTCCCATACTCATGCCCCTCATTCAAATTCATTATCATATTCCCAGATTCATTCATATTCTCTCCCCCCTCCCTCTCCCTTTCTTTCCCCTTTAAGAAAGAAAAAAACAGAAAGAAATAAAATTACTGGGAGTGACACATGGTATGGTTACCTAACCAGCAAACTTAAAACTGAAGGAGTACGTACTTTAATGAAAACTTAACCATTAGTCCTAGTGTCGTTTCAAACTATGATATAACCTTCCAGAAAGCTAAAATTAAGTGCATGCTTGTAGCATTTGGTATTTAGAAATAGAAGTCCAATCACAACAGATCACTTTTAAAAGAAGTTTGTCACTTTTAAACTACTACGTATCTTGACACAAAGCAAAGTAATATTAATTATACTCAAAGCAAGTGGCCCCCTCCAGGGCCTAAGATTCAAGCTTTGGTCACCTTACGTGTCCTACTGCTGCTTCACACTCACCCGGACGCCTGCAATGGCCTCCACGGTTCTATGTCCACTCTTTCCAGATCCTCTTTGACCGTTCAGCACATCCATCTCTACATCTTTCTAAACTATACAGCATTTAGCATATAATACGCCCTCAATTAAAATGTGTTGAGTCACTGAACAGAGTGTTTCTTCCAGTGCACTGAAAAAGGTAATTCTCATTTTCATGCCCACTAAATAATTTAAATAAATTAATTTTAATACCAAATTTCCTTGGATTGCCTTTGACAGTCCCCCTGGATTGATTCAACGCATGGATTTTAAGAAGAATGAACGTCATTTTTTAATCAGATATTTCATTTTTGCATGTAAGACCAAACTGTTTTCTGCAACGTATAATGTAAAAGATATGGACTTAATGCAGCATTATTCACAATAGCCAAGGTATGGAAACAATCTAAGTGTCTGTGGATGAATGAACAGATCAAGAAAATGTGAAATAGATATATATAGGTGTGTATATATAATCACATTTTATATATATACATCTATATATACCTCTCACATATGCACATACACATACATATATACATATATATAATGTGAGATTTTATTTATCTATGTGTAATGGAATATTATTCAGCCTTTAAAAAGAAGGAAATCCTGTCACGTGCAACAGGATGGATGAACCTGGAGGGCATCGTGCTAGCTGAAACGAGCCAGACAGAGAAAGGCAAATACTGCACAGCACAGTATCACTGACACGTAGAAACAGAAAGTGGAAAAGTGGCTGCCGGGGGCTACGGGGTGGGAGAAACAGGGAGAGGGTGGTAAAGGTCCAAACTTGCAGTTGTAAGATGGATAAGGTCTGAGCATCCAACACGGTGGATAATGGCTGACAACCGTAACACGGTCATACCACGGTGACTATGGTTGACAACCCTGCACAGTCATGCTCCGTGGGGGGTTGGCAGGGCGTGGCAGTGGCTCCAGGACCCCCACAGGTACCAAATCCAGAGATGCTCAAGTCCCTTATATGAAATGGTGCAGCCCAGCTGACCCTTGAACAACATGCGCTTTAGCTGCACAGGTGCACTTACACTTGGATTTGGTTCACTAAGTCCGTACTACAGGACCACAGGCTCTGAGGCTGGTGGAGCCCGAGTTTGCAGAGCCACAGGTGCGGGGGGCACCGATGGAGGGTGGGCACCCCTAAACCCCTCATCCTTCAAGGGTCAACTGTATCTGCATATAACCTAAGACTAAGCCACCTCTAGATTACTCTAATACCTAATACGATATAAATGCTATGTAAATAGTTGCCACCACTAGGCAAACTCAAGTGTTGCTGTTTAGAACTTTCTGCAATCCTTCTTCTGAATATTTTCTACCCTTATCTGCAGAACCCACATATATAGAGGGCCGACTGTATGGCGTAACTGAAATGTGTTAAGAGTAGAACTTACATATTCTCAAAAACAACAAAAAAGATACACATGTGAGATGATGGACATGATAATTATCTTATTGGGGGGAGTCTTTTCACAATGTGCATGTTAATCACCACCATTTCAATTAACATACAATGTGTATGTTAATCACCATGATTTCAATTAACATAACATACAATATGCATGTTAATCACCACCATTTCAATTAACATACAATGTGTATGTTAATCACCACCATTTGTTTAAAAAAAATTTTTTTAAGATAAAGTGAATTCTAGAAAAAAAATAACGACCTATATTTTGAATGCTCTTTCACATTTTTACTGAACTTCTACAATCTTTCTTTATTTGCATTATTCTAGCAATATAAACAACCAATTTTACCCCCAAAAAATAAAGTAAGCATCCACAAGCAAAAAGAACCATCAAGATAAAGCGCTTATTCAATATTCAGTATTTACACTTCACAATAAAATAACATCTCCATGATTAACTCTCATTAAATGAGGGACTAACAGGGTGTTACTGGGGTTTTGGGGGAGGGAGAGAGAAATTCCACTACAGTTTTATACATCTGTAAAATAGGTACCGTGATAACACACAAAAGTATTTGAGTAGAAGAAACAGTTTTGCTGTAAATAAAAAATTACTGAACCACTTCAAGCACTCACATCTTCTAGTAATTAACCATCTTTTCTGAAATAATATGGTACAAAATGTTTTAAATTAAAAAGAACTTAACTACTTTACACAGCTCAGCGAGTGGCGCACAAATCACCAGAAATGCTTCCTGTTTGCGGGGGTCTCGGGGAGCAAGAGGGCAGCAGGGAACAAAAAAGATGAGCGTTCCGGCCCGCTGCCTACACGCTGACATGTCAACAGTTTCTCCTCTCCCTGAGTCACGTGATTAGACGAAACTATTACAAGGCTACCAGAAGCGTCTGCAGGAATGTGCACTTGAACGTGCCTTGCGGGCTGGCGCGGTGGGTGAGAGACGGTCCTGGTGCCAGAGGGAGTGCAAGCCACAGCTCTGCCCGCACGTGATTTTAACCGTGCACAAGTTACTTAAGCTGAGAAAGAGTTCCTTCCATTTGAAAACACGGTGAGAAAACTAATACGTACTCAACCCACAGGAGTTCTGTGAGGATTAAATGAGAGGGTGTCAGCAAAACCCTTAGGCGCTGTGTCCGTGGCTGGGAGTACAGCGTACAGATGTGGACGGGATGTACGCAGGCGCTGGTCCAGGTTCACTCCTGTATACAACCAGCCCGAACTTTAAGGGCAAAGACTTAGGAGTACGCCTCCCTGGAGGCTGAAAATTATTTTCTAATAACAATTATGATAGTTATCATAGAGGAATTTTTTGCAATATGCATAGAGACCCAGATTTTTCATAAACACTTAAAAATTTGTTGAGACCGCATAAAAATGAGCAGAATGAAAGGCTTACAGTTGTTTGCATGCTGAGTTCTGAGGGTTTTTCTCTCCAGAATTTCGTAACACTTGCTCTAAAAAGATGAGGAAAGTTTAGAACGTATCTGGGAGATAATCTGAATTACCATAGCTCTCAAAAAACAAGTCTTAACTGCCTCTATTAAGCAATGATTAGATTCCTGAAACGGATCACCATCCTGATTTATTCATCAAACCTAACCACACACCAGGGATCAAATTTAACATGTACGAGATAAGCTATTATGCAGGGCTATGATTAACGAACTACCACAACTGCCATCACACCTAAATTATTTCTTTCAATCAAAGAACACTTTCACAGAAAGAAAAACTGCCAGGGAACTACAAATTCTGTATTATCTGAAAACATAATTTAACTATGTTAAAACTACCTTCAAATACAGCTAAGATCTCTTCTAACCACTTGCTTTCTGAACGCAATATCGCAGAAGAAATTCATTACAAAATTCAATTTTTCTAACACTCTTTAATTCATATTAAGTAGTCAATCCCTGAAAACAACTGAAAAACAAAATCTATCTCAAAATGTTTAAAGTGCTACACAACAATCCATTTTTTAAGTTTACCCCCAAGATTTGTTTAAACCATATACATAAAAGAATGTCCTCACACAAACGGCTATCCTTTGTTCCTCTTTCATTTCCTTTCTCCCCACATAATTTATATATTATCTTTGAAAAAAAAAAGCGTTTATGCATTCAAAACCTATAGCTTTAAAGAACTTTAATTTCCAATTAGTCCCAAATATGTGATCGCAAGAAATTAGCAGAAGACTAAAAATATAGCATAGGACAAACTACAGAAGAAACTGTTGCACTATTTCTACCTTTTAAACCTCAATATGGATAAGTAAAACCAACTTGAATATGAATTCCTGCCTTGTACTCAAAAAGTTCCATTGTAAAAGAGAAAAGGATGATTTACAGGATTATGTAGGTAGAGCTTGCATTCCAACTTCACTTAACCAAGTCCACTTCCTTTTGGAGTCACTGCTTTAAAGCACAAAATAGCAGATGTTCACCCATACAGCTTGCTACCTATAGAAACAGATAAATTACACACATATTAAGGATATGCACCTGCCTCTAGTCTAAGCTCTGTGGGCTGCACTGCAGTCAATTGAAGCAGACTTTCTTCACGTGTGTGCTGTTAGAATCAATGCAATGAACACCTTCCAGCCATAGGCCCAGCACTACAGGGATATCCCTGTGTCATGAATGGGGCTTTCATGACATGGGTTTGAGGCTTGGTTCTACCATTACTAGCTGTGTGACCCTGGGTAAATTCCTCAACTTTCCTCATCTGTAAAATAAGGATAACAGGTATGTTCTTCATTCCGTTTGAAAGAGGATTAAATCTGCCTAAATATTAGCTATTGCGAACATTTCACACAGCCATGACTATCAGAAATTGATGCGAAATAACAAGGAAGAATCAGTCAGCAAAAGGTACACGTCATAAAATAAATAACATTTTA
Organism: Balaenoptera acutorostrata; assembly: GCF_949987535.1. NCBI lineage: Eukaryota > Metazoa > Chordata > Mammalia > Artiodactyla > Balaenopteridae > Balaenoptera > Balaenoptera acutorostrata. The sequence goes on along the minus strand of NC_080068.1, from coordinate 3,561,489 downwards.
AAATGAGGATACACAGACGTGTCATCTACAGTTTACCTGACACACACATACAAAAAGACTCTTCAAAGTCTGCCCAACTAGAATACTAAAATAATGTTGACAGTTTTTTCCTGGAAAAATCCTTCTAAACTAAAAAATAATGTAAGTGTACAATTATTACGAATCCAAAGCCACATTTCATACTTAGGTATTAGAGTTAAAAGGAATTCTCCTTAAAAAAAAAAAAAAGATAATGTCCAAACACCCTACATACAATGGAATATTACTCAGCTGTTAAAAAGAATGAAATAATGCCATTTGCAGCAACACAGATGGACCCAGAGATTGTCCTACTGGGTGAAGTATGTCAGACAGAGAAAGAAAAATATTGTATGATATCACTTATATGTGGAATCTAAAAAAAAAAAAAATGATACAAATGAACTTATTTACAAAACTGAAACTGATTCACAGACTTAGAGAATGAACTTATGGATATGGGAAGGATGGGGGGAAGGGATAGTTAGGGAGTTTGGAATTGACATGTACACACTGTTATATGTACAACAGATAACCAACGAGGACCTACTGTATAGCACAGAGAACTCTGCTCAATATTCTGTAACAACCTAATTGGGAAAAGAATTTGAAAAAGAATAGATACATGCATATGTGTAACTGAATCACTTTGCTGTACACCTGAAACTAACACAACATAGTTAATCAACTCTACTCCAATATAACATAAAAAGTAAAAAAAAAAAAAAACGGAGGGGGGATTCTCCTTCTTTGCAGATGGATAAAAGTTTGACCACAGGGAGATCAATACTACCTGTGTTATCCTTGTCTCACAATTTCCACAGGAGCATTCACCTGGGGATCTGAAAACAACGGGGTTCATTCCTCCTAAATTAAGAAAAAGGAAAAAAAAAAAAGAAAAAGAAAAAGGATGCAGCTGCTTCCATCTGGGGCGAGGAAGCTGCTATACAGGTTCCAAACAGCATTGTTCACGCCGTCAACCACAATTACCCCCACGCTGCTAATGAAGAGTTCACGTTGCAGAATTTTGATATTCTGCTAATTTTCTTAAAAAGGAGCAAAACTGTTTAAGCCACGAGAAAGTACCTAACAACAGAGCAAAGTAAACCACAGAAAGCAGTGAAGGGTTGATAAATACATGGGTTGTTCCACCACGGCCCAGCCAATGTACAGATCCTTTTTAAATAGCAGATCATTAAAAATTTCAAGACTGGAACATGTAATGCCTCGAATTTAATTTGTCATATCACATACATGAAGAACCTTGCAGTGGTCAAACTTGATCTCGGAATATCGTTTTTGACAGACCCTGGGATAAGATGAACAACACTGTGTGTTCTCTTGGAAATCTCCGTAAGGTGGACCCCATTACGAGTCCTGAAATCAGAAGAAAAGAATTTTCCCCGCACAGATTCAGGCAACACGTTTTCCCCAAGAGAATAACAATGACGCCATGCCACTTCTGCCATACAGTGGAATCTGAATTTACGAATTCTTGTTTGTCAAACAGAAGGAGGACGGTGCAGAATGGAAACAGCTACGTGACCCAGAAGGAAAAAGGCTGAAGGAGACACTGCAAATGACAGAGGTGGCAGAGGGTAACGATTAAGAGGAAGTACCTTGGCATCAGAACCCAGCTGCAGTCCCGGAGACGCTGGCAGAGTTACTCAAAAACTCTAAGCTGAAGTTTCTGTAAACTGAAGATAATACCTACTTTACAGTGCTACCATGAAGATGAAATAAGTTATATAAAGCACTTACACGGTGGCTATCTTATAGCTTTTGCCACTGTTTCAAATTTAAGGGAAAAAAGAATTAGCCAGACTCCACAATGCCAAATAAGACTGAAACCTTCCAGCAACATGGCCAATGACAATTTCTGGTTCCTTCAAGATCCCAGGTCCAATTTAGCAAATACTGCTAATAAAATTTCATCCTTCTCGGACTTCCCTGGTGGCGCAGTGGTTAAGAATCCACCTGCCAATGCAGGGGACACGGGTTCGAGCCCTGGTCCGGGAAGATCCCACATGCTGTGGAGCAACTAAGCCCGCGAGCCACAACTACCGAGCCTGAGCTCTAGAGCCTGTGAGCCACAACTACTGAGCCTGTGCGCCACAACTACTGAAGCCCACACGCCTAGAGCCCGTGCTCCGCAACAAGAGAAGCCACTGCAATGAGAAGCCCACGCACCGCAACGAAGAGTAGACCCCGCTCGCCACAACAAAGACCCAATGCAGCCAAAAATAAAAAACTAAATTTTTAAGAAAAGAATTTTCCCCACACAGATTCTTTGCATCCTTCTCAATAAGATTAAAATTGTACAAAATGAGCAAACTGAAAAGACTAAGTTTTGTGTGCTTTTCAAGATACTTTGGATGCTCACCTGAATGGCCAGTAATCTCTGCTTTTTTTTTTTTTTTTTTTTTTTGCAACCACCAAGGGTTGCCATCAGTACTTACTTACCATTCCCTCTCCACAAAGAAGAGAACATTTGCACAAAGTGTCCAATAAGGAACTGTGTAAACGACAGGTGTCCTGTACTTAAAAGTAGAGAGATTTAGGTAGGAAACTGTTGGATACCACTGACAACTTTTTAAGTGCTTTCTTAAAATGCAAATGACAAGGTAAAGATGTCATTTTATTGACATAAAAGGTAAAGGTAAAAGGTAAAAGGTAAAGATGGTTTAGGTACTGCCCTCATGGAAGAGTGGAGATTCACTAGATAGTCTTTTTTTTTTTTTTTTAATATTTATTTATTTATTTATTTGGCTGCACCAGGTCTTAGTTGCGGCATGCAGGATCTAGTTCCCTGACCAGGGATCGAATCCGGGCCCCCTGCCTTGGAGGCGCGGAGTGTTAACCACTGGACCACCAGGGCAATCCCCACAAGATAGTCTTCACGACTTGCAGCCCTAGTCTTCACGACTTGCAGCCTCAGGGCACAAGAAAGAGAACCAAAGGACAGTTACATGCTTCCCTTTGCTCCTTGTCCAAATATACTCTGTATCTGTGTCTATATTTACCCCTAAGTAATAATGTTTTCCCAGATAAGGAGAACAATGAGAGAGAAGAGAGCACTGAATTGCAGCTCCTAGAAAGTTCTGTTGGGTGGGGAGTGAAGGGAGCAGGGGTAAACGGGAACTTTACCTACTTCTGGCAAAAATGCAACACAGACACTCCTAAGAATAAAAATTATAAAGACTTTCTGTTTTACATGGATCGCTTTTAAGAAGAAAACATTATGCACTTTCAGTATAACTCTGAAACGCTGGATAAACAAACTGGGCGAACAATCACTCGGGAGAATCAACTTTTTACACGGAACGACTACACGTACCCTTTGCTATTTTTACTACAGAATTTCATTATGCTCTGCTGTCACTGCCCCTGCCTCGTTCCACACCCCAACTCCTCCAAACCCCAGGTTCCCTACCCCACCCTTCTCACCCCTGCCACTGACACAAGGAGGAAAGGAAAAAGGGGGTGAAAGGGCTTCAACTGCTTAAGGGATTGTCGTAAGAAAGGATTCCTTTCTTAGAGAATGCAGCTCTAGCAGTAGACATATGTGGGAGGGTCTTTTTAAAATTCCAGATGGAAAAGTTGACATTTGAATGGACAGGGAAAGCCACTGCAATACAGAAATTAAAATTATTTCTTAAGTTTCCCCTCCATCTTAAAAAATGGACTTGGCGAAAAATTCCTTTTCACAAGTAGATTACAGACACCAAGTGCAACAAAACCGGTAGTCTTGTAAAACCTGTTCTTCCAAAACGCCATTCATTCGTCTTGGCTAACAGGTACAGTCACGTTAAGTCACAGGCATGACTCTGAAACCCTAGAAACCACTTTAAAGGGTCATCGGCTTGCGATTCCCAAACTGGAAAGTAAAGAATACAATAAACACATAATTCAGCAATAAAAGGAGCATCAGCAATCCCAGAAGGAAACACGGACGCCCTCTCTCCCCCAGGCGCTCGGTCACCACCCCTGCACTGGTACACCCTCCAGGCCAGCGTTCTTCTTGCCACTGCATCCTGGTTTCATCCAGGCTCGCTCAGCTACAAGCATCAGAGGGCCCGACAACAACGGGGAAGCTGCAGTCCCAACCTCGTGGTTCGCGGAGACTGCAGAGCTCGCCGACGTTTACAGATCACGAAGTTCCTCACGAAGATGTCTTTCCCTCACCTTGAATGGACAACGCAAGAATCTTAACCGGCCAAATAAGGTGAACAGCCAATGAACCAAGCTACATGCCAAGTGGGAAAAACGGTTCCTAAATTAACTGACCATCAATCACAGTGAGCTTCTTAAATAATACATACCATGCCTGAGCCCCTCTCCAGCTCTGGCGAACTAGGGATCTATACTTTTCACGAGCAGAATCTGTCTCCCCCAGCCACCCCGTCAAGGAATTCTTGTAATCAGACGAGTTTGGGAAAAACAGAAGTAAGGGAACACCTGAAGCATCACTGGCTTCCTATTATGTGCAACTGGGTTCCTTGTCAAAAGCACCCTAATTATCACTGTCCTTGATAATCTTACGATGTTGGATGGCACTGTGAGGGCAGAGTTTTCATTTTCCAGACAGGGTATAAAAATCATGGTTTTTGTTTATGGTAAGTTAGTTTAATAGCTATAATATAGCAACATAAATAACCAAAGATGCCATAAAACAGTTAAACAGATAAAGTTAGCGTAAAACATCTTAAGGGTTATAGCGAGCTCCTACCTAAATTTTTGGAATAAATGTATGTATTTGTTAGTCCTTCAGGAGAACAGATATACAGCATTTTAGAGCATGGTAACAGTAGCCTGACTTGAGAATTTGAAAGCCGGGATTTCAATATCAGCTTTCCTACAAAGAAGCAAATTACCAAACATCTCTGAGTCTCATTTATAAAAGGGGGTAAAAATGATTTCAGAGTTTTACCGTTACAATTACGTAAGAAAGGTGTACCATTAATAAAAAATGACTAACATATTTGAGCACTTACCTTGTACTAGACACTATTCTAAGCTATTCCAACTACTGTTTTAATCAATCAAAAATGTGTATCATTAACTTGAATTATTTGTTTATAATTTCTCCTCAGCTCTACCCAGCTCTTCGCAAGATAAAATGCAGCCATCATCCAAACTCAATATCGCATTCAACACTGTCAAAAATCATAAAAGCCACCTGTTTGAAAAGGATCATTTTCAATCTTCAGAGCAGTCTTAGGAGGTAGGTTCTTTCATTATCCCCTATTTTACAAATAAGGAAGTTCAGACAGGTTAAGTAACTTGCTCAAGATCATACAGCTTGTAATCTAGCATCTTTAACCACTATGATAAACTAAACCTCTCCAGCATACAGCACTCAGAATAGATTTTAGTCCTTTCTCCCAGCCTCCACTAATTCAGGATCCTGGGTGGTAAAAACAGATCTCATGCTTCCAATTAGGTTTACACATATTCCTTCCCTGGAACATTAAATGGAATTGTCTCCTTAAGCCATTTACCCTCCCCAGCTGGTTGAGCAAGGATACCCCGGTGTCTCTTTTTAAGTCTACGTAAGCCTAAATTTCAAGCTTAGGATGCTTTCTGCCTGTGTTTACCTACCCTTTATTATTAATAATTATAATTTATACTTTTAATTAACATAATCACCATTTCGGCTGGACGACACTCCACTAATGTTATATAAAGATAGTAGTAATAACCTAAGAGCAAGCACAATTACTCTGCCTACTTCTGCATGTTTACAGTGCTTTAGATGCCAGCAATTCTCAACAGGTGAGTTTGATGCTATTGAATCCAAAAAATGAATTTGGATGATGGCTTCACTGTAGGCTATAGAATCTTGGGAAGAGTTGAGTAGACCTGCAAAGGGGAAATTATAAACAAAAAAATTCAACTTGATAATATAAATTTTCAATTGCCTGAAAAAAATGTGAATATTTTAATTAAGTAGACCTTTCTCAAAGGTTTCAGAGTGAGGAAGTTAGAAAGTGACCATTTTCAAAGTAACTATTTAGCTCATCTACACTTTGTAACAAGATACATGACAAGGAAAATATTTATTGTTTTTCAATATCAATCATATTGCTCTTACTTTTAAAAATGAATCAACCTTGAAGTATAAGGATGCCTTTACTAATTGAATGTCAGGTCTGCCAAGACACAGAACAGTGTTCTTTTATTCCTTGAGAAGGAATCAAAAGACATACTTGAGAGTTGTCACATCTTCTGCAATACTGCTCAAACTAATTCCAGGAGTTTCTGCTGTTCTAAAGAGAGTCAATTCAGGTGGGGAACAATAAAATAATGCCGAGTAAGAGCCCTACTAGAGAAACAGATAACATCACCCGTGTTCCGCTACCTGGAAACATCTCACAAAGAAGCCCATTATCTTTTTTCCATTAAATACACTTCTTCTCAAGATAGAATTATATTATTGAACACTCCTACCCTTGTTCAAGGCCAAAGGGAAGAAGAAATGCCTTAACATTTAATTTTCTAGTCCTCTTAGATCTTGTCAAAACAAGGAAGAGGAAATAAAAAAGGTGCAAGAGGTTGATTGTCAGTCAAAATGGAAAATTAAAACTGCTCAGCTGGAATTCCATATTGGCTTTAAGTGCCAAGTTTCTCAACTTTTCCCCACTCCTCTACACTTTTGGAAAACTTAAAAATCTCGCTGACTCCCCTACTATATAGTTTAAGATTGTCCCCTATTTCCAATTTGAGAATCTCTGTAGCCAGTTTTCCCGTGTTAATTTCTGCGGTTTATGTTATGGAAGTTATAGGATTATTGGAATTCCAAATATCAATTTTTTTAATAACGCTGAGTATTTCACCCTTAAAAATTATTGCTTTAAATAAATATGTAGGCTACTGGAAAGCAGTGTGTACCATATACTTATAATAGATTATACAAGTGGTTGGCTCTCTAGGCAAGCAGAATTGTAACGACGGCATGTGGATTATCCTCATATATTACTATCAAAACTGAACACCTGTCTCCACCTCCTTGGTCTAACGTAGAGTTCTTGTGAAGCAGTGTGGTGACTTGGAAAAGAATCTGACTGAGATCCAGAATCAAATCTGAGATCCTGAGCAAGTCTTCAATTCCCTCTGGGTCTCCGATTCCAAACGTGTCTTTCAAAAATGGTTAAACCAAGCGTCTCTAAATTCTAAACTCTCCTTAGTCAATCACTAACTCAGCCTCCTACCCATCTCCAGAAAGCGTATTGTACAAATTATCAAGTACATTAACATAGCCAAACATCAATCACTGGATCTTTCTTAAATGCCACATGCTGTCACCACTATCTTAGGCAATATGAATTAGAAACAAAGAAAAAACAAGAAACGAAGGTAACGCGAGTGGAATGAGCAATTACATAAGAACGTGATGGTAACCTGAGTTCAAGGACACGAGGACACTGCATTCTCCAAAGCACGAAGACCACTCTATGAGGGAAAGGATTTCAAAAAATGGAAACGCAGACAGGACAGTACTGGTTAGGCAATACTATAAGGTGCCTTCTTTACCTGTGAGGAGTACTCAGGGGTCAGGTAGGGAGAGAGAGAACGGGCCTCTACTGCTGTCCTTTCCAGACCCCACTGCTGCCTTTGCACCAGGGTACTGAAGCCCACTGGCATTTCTCGTGCTAACTCTAGAGGGCAACCTGCTAACCAGCCGCTAAGACAAACTCTCCTCTGGGCTTCCAGGAGACAAACTGCCACTTACTCACAATTATAGCACCATGTGTTCATGGTTACAGAATCATAAAATACTAGAATCTATCCAACTCCTCGTTTGATAAGCAAACTAAAGCTTAAAGACATTAATCAACTTACTGAACACGGATTCCTTACCTCACCGGCCAATCAAGGCAAATATCCTTACTGGCTACAGTATTATGGACTCAGAGGTAGAAACATGTTTAAAAATTAAAACACACACATACAAATTGAGCATCTACTGTATACCATGCCAAGCACTGAGATTTATGTGTTTCTTTCCAATCTAAGGTTAACTAATTCACAGTTTCATTTAAAACATCCATTACAAATTTGCACAGCACCCCTCCTTGAACAGCCTACAAGAATTATATAAATAATTTCCATGGAATGGACATTTTCTCAAAAAACAGCAAAGATCCGATTTCAGTAAGTTTAAAGGAAAAAAAATGCAAGGGCAGAGAACGAAATGCTACACATGCCAGAGAAAATCTAGCCACTCCTGTGCTGATATTGGAAGCCCTCACCGTAGAAAACTGTGAAGAGTTCAGCTGAAAGAAGAAATGAGACCCCCTATTTTTGCTGCACTTCTAAATTATTAAAGCCACCAACACGGACATCTACTTTAAGACTCATGCCAGGACTTCCCTGGTGGCACAGTGGTTGGGAATCCACCTGCCAATGCAGGGGACACGGGTTCGATCCCTGGTCTGGGAAGATCCCACATGCCCTGGAGCAAGTAAGCCCGTGCACCACAACTACTGAGCCTGCGCCCTAGAGCCTACGAGCCACAACTACTCAGCCCACGAGCCACAACTAGTGAGCCTGCGCTCTAGAGCCCACGAGCCACAACCACTGAGCCCACGAGCCACAACCACCGAGCCCACGAGCCACAACTACTGAGCCCGTGCGCCTAGAGACCATGCTCCGCAACAAGAGAAGCCACCACAGTGAGAAGCCCGCACACCACAACGAAGAGTAGCCCCCGCTCGCCGCAACTAGAGAAAGCCGTCACGGAGCAACGAAGACACAACGCAGCCGAAAATAAATAAAAAATAAATATATTTAAAAAAAAAACTCGAATTAAAAAAAAAAAAAATCCCACAAGGACTCAGAGGCAAAGAATATAGAAATCAATTTTCACTGCAAAGTAAAGGAGCTGTTACAGTGGAGGATTACCGGACTGAATGTCAATATTATGACATAGCATGAGTGTGTTTCATGTTTGGTCATTGCAATCATTGTTGCTTTTGTTGTGGTCATCCATGTACAATGCTTGGTGTCAGTCTATTTATCTCTTGTAAAAATAAAATACAGTGTGTGTGTGTGAAAAAAAAAAAAAAGGAGAGAATCACCAATGCTAAAGTCATAAAGTAAATCACAAATTATGTTTAACTGAGAAAAAAAAAAAAAAAAACTCACGCTAAATGCACCAATTTCATTCATGATTTTGGATCCTCAAAGCAGAAATCACCTGGTAAGTCTGGGTCTTACTGTATCTTGTTCACAGAATGAGGAACTGCAATAGTTCTCCAACTTGACTACACATCAGAGTCACCTGGGGAAACTTATAAAAATCCGGTGCCAACCTAAGGCAGTGGGTCAGGATGGACCAGGCTGTCACTATTGCTTCATGTCAGCGGGAAGGTCTGTGACGGGTGCCTGGTTTGTGGCTGCCTGATCGACCCTCTTTAGAACTCTTGACGCCAAACTCCAGCGGGCTTCCCTGGGTGGGGACATCTGACCCGTCTCTGTGGTTTGCAGCTGGAGAGAAACGCACGTTCGTGGGACTCATGCAAGGAGGGGTGACTTGGAAGCCTGAACCCCACCTCTCTAGCCCTTGCCTACGGATACCTCTCCTGTTCTCCCTCCACTGTGTCCTTTGCTGTAATAAACATTAGCCACGATGATAAAAAAAAAAAAAATCCGGTGCCGAGGCCACACTCCAAATCAATTAAATCAGAATCTCTGGGGTGGGACTTCCAGTAGTTTTTAAAATCTCCCCCAGATGTTTCCAATGTACAGTCAAAAGAACCAGATGATAGCTAGGGTCAATCTAGCTCCAAAATTCTACATCTAAGTCAACTCTGATCATTCTAATGCCAGTAAAGGCTAGTTGCCGTAATTAAATCATCTGTTAAAGACAGATAAAAGATTACTGACAAGCCATAGTAATTCACCAACATAAAAGTGTAAACAATCAAAGTGAATGGCATATAACAAGCATTCAAATATTCACTAACCACCCAGATAGCAAAACCTAAAATTAGAAAGTGAAAATAGAAGACAATTTGAGACAAGAACACATTTAAGATATATAACACTTATAAAAACTGATTATAAATACATGAGTCCGATGGTAATTTCTTAATTTCCCTAAGTTTCCCTAATCAATAAATACTGTCATAAGACCTTAAAAAGACAGACCAAAGAATCTTTCTCTCAATAATCTCCTACCATAGTTGATGTTAAAAATAAAAGTCTTAAAGATGAAATTCTGTACCTCCTTACAAACATAAAAGTTATACAAAAGCCCTAGGGTTGGGCTTAACTTTTCTCATCTTCTTTATGGGCTTTCATTGTTAATTCGTGTTACCCTGTAATTTGTCCCCCATATCCCCCAAAAAGGAATAAAAACAGCAACAAGAAAATTAAAACTATGATGTATGGTTTACATGTTTTATTCTGGTTGATCTTTTCTTGAGCTAGACTAGGTCAGAAAAAATATAAAATGTATTCTATCATAATGCTTACTGATTCATAAGCATTAATACCTGCTTTTGCAAAAGGAGACACATTATGTTCAGTAACTGAATTATTTTAAAATGAAATAAAATAATTTATTAAATAAGTAAATTTTAAAAATAAAATAAAATAAACCAGATGACTGCACTATAATAGTGTGTGTGTGTGAAGAACTAGAATAAAAGCCAGGCTATCTAGATGGTTCGTGGTCCTGATCCTATCCTAACTATTCTGGGGAACATGGACAGGACACTTAACTTACATTTAGCTAAATTTTCTTACCTGAAAAATTAAATAGAATAATACAACTTCTTAGCTCCTTTGTCACACATAAAATTTAAGCAATGTATAAACTATGTTAGAAAGCCTGGGCAATTTTACTTAAATGGTCACCTTGAGGAACAGAAGCTAAATAACTCCTCTACTGCATTCTACCTTTGCTATTTCTTGTCACAGGGCTGAAAATATTTCTATTAAATCCACAGGTCCCAGAGATGGTGTTTACTGCTTGGGTTTAGGACCACCTGGTAATTAAGACGAGAAACAGAAAGACAGAAATAATCTTGGGATCATTTCCCTATTTTTATTATAAAAACATCATATAAATAATAATACTTACACTAATAGTAATTTTATTTAAAGGAAAAAAACCTACAAGGTCCTTCATCGCAGTTCACACTGAGCTTGTTTGCGGTTTCCCTCATCTATGACAATAAGATAATCAAAGTAATTCTAATAACATAGTAAATAACTTTCAAAACTAGTTTTTTGAAAACTTACATCAAATACTATTACATTGTTAGAAAACTGCCTTATGCTAGAAATTAAAGTTCTCTATTTTTATTTAGAAAAACATTAACAGGGTATCTTATGGTCCAGAAGTGATGATTAACTGTTCAGTTTAAATATCTCTTCTTCTGAAAAATTATTAATATTGTGAGTGCAAAGGCCAATGTGGAAATCCATGCATGTGAACTCCCTTTTCATAATAAACTAAAGAGCAAAAGAAAATTACCCTAGCTTGTAACTTATTAAACCCCAAATGACAGATATTCAAACATCTCTTCATGCATGAAAAAAAAATAACTATTCTTTAAGGCAGCAAAAAGGTGGGCCTAAATTTTCATACCAGAAGAGTTAACAGTAATAAACATAATAACTTTATATGTCTGTAAGAAAGAGGAGACTTTGGGGCATACACCTTGCCTAATCTACTTACACGATTTACAGACACTCACGTCTGCGCCTAGATAGACACCAATTTGCCTGAGGAGCATACCTTTAATTTCAAAATTTTAAGCTTCACACACAAGAACATTAAATCTTTTGATACAACCCAAAGCTACACCTATGTGCATCAGTATGCATACACAGGTATTTCTATCCCAGCTCTGTCCAGTGAGAGGACCTAGAGGAAACACCCCAGAAGCAAAGAGCACACCCAGCACCCAGATCTTAGTTTCTCCGATAAAAGGAACCAAGGGTCCTCAGAGAAATGGCTGATTCTAAGACGGTGGGGAAAACGCAGGATGAACCCGGAGCGTTCAGAAGTAGCAGAAAGTAAGAAAGCGCGCAAGAAAAAAAAAGATGAGGACATGGAAAATGAGCACAGGTGCTTCAACGTCGAGCACGAAAATAATATACTATTAAATCATAACCCAAAGTATAAAATAAATATCCCTGAATCCATACTGACATGACATAAATAATTGATTAAATATAAGAGGAATATAAAAATTGCATAAAGATATGGAAAAATATTCATAAACTAATGTCAAAAAAGCAAGATAGAAAACTGTAAAAAAGAAAAAGAAAAAAAGAAATATAAACGAGGGAGAAGAGGTAATCTTCCGTAGAGAAGAATTCCAAATTATTTACATAGATGCTTCCTCCATGGGGGGAAAGGGAGGGGGGGGGGGGACAGTTAACAGCAGAGAAATCTGAGAAGCATCACCCCAGCCAGGTTATCAAGGTCAGCACCAACTGTGACAGGTCACGTGGACAGGACTTACTCTTGATATCACGTGAAGAAACAGCGCTTTTCCTCCGTGGTCTTCCTCCCAGAAACTCGACATCCACAGTCCAGTCACGAGGAAAACATCAGACAAACCCAACTGAGGGACATTCTACCAAACAACTGACCATTAGTCCTCGAAAGGATCAAAGTCATGAGGAACCAGGAAAGAGCGAGAAACCCAGGTCAGAAGGGGCTGAACCCGGAGTGGGGACTGAGTGCAGTCTGACGTCCTGGCTGGTCCTGGAACAGGACGGGCGTTCGTGGGAAACTAGCAGAACGCGAATAAAGTGGAGAGTTAACAGTAAAGCCCCAGTGCCGGTGCTTCGTTTTCACAAATGAATCACGGTAACCAAGAGGTGACAAAAGAAGAAACCCAGTGAGGCATACACAAGGGCTTGCTGCACCATCTCTGCAACTCTTCTGTAAACCAAAGTTATTCCAGAATGAAAAGGTTACTTCTGAAACAACTGAATCCATGTGGACAGATCGATCCAAAAACTACCTCATGTCACAGCTAAAGAGATACAACAACGCAAAAGGACTTCATAGGTTCAGGCCATGGACACCTGGCCTCTGAATCTTTGATTCTGGATTCTAGTTCTTTGATTCTGGATTCTAGTTTGGGAACGATTTACAGACTAGAAAGAGTCATCGTTTCAGAGACCTAAAAGGTTAAACCACGGACCCTCTCCTTTCATCTTAACCACATCAGGGATCAAGACCTGGTGATTCCTCACCCTCAACACCGCCTCTTCCGTGCCTTTAGGGGCAGAAATTTGTTTCCTAAGTCAGTCTTTTCCCACGCTGTCAATTTCACACAACTGTTATATCTCTGAAACACAAAACCTGAAAACCTCTGATAACACCCTACTTTAAACAGACACCCCCGCCCACACACACACACACACACACAGTAACAGCACAGAGTAATAACTGATCTTTATCTACTTCACACCTTCCCCAAGCACCTTACTCTCTAGCCAAAATAATTTGTTTCCCAAAGCCCACAATACTTTGGGGGTTGTTTTCTCTATTTTTTCAATACTTTTCATCCTGCGTGGGATTGTGAGCGCCCCAAAAAACAGGAAAGAGCAGTTCTTATTTATTCAAATTCATCCTCCACCGTCTAGCACTGAACTTTATGGGTAACAGGTACCTAAAACGTCCTTTAATTTTCTTAAAAAAACAAGTTTCCACATTAAATCAGTTTGAAAATCTCAACCAAAAAAAAAAAAAACTTCTCAACAATCAGTTAACACATGCTCTGTTCAGACTGCATTCAAAGCATCTTTTCAACTTCGTATCAAATCAGATGGCCAGCACCAAACTGAACGAGATGCTGTAGGTAAGCCGGTATCTCCGACTGCAGCTGTGAGCAACTGTAGGGCCACAGGGAGAAAAAGAAGCTGAACAGCCGCACGGTAGAACTGAGAGCGCTCTACAGCTGTCACGGTGTGGTCGACCTTTGGAAGCAGTATTGATCATAAAGACACTCCCACCCAAGCACAGGGAACGGGAGAGCACGGGACAGATCTCTGATGTATCCTCCAACTGTTCGCAGAATCAGGAGCAAAGCCGCGCCGTAGTTCCACTGACTGCTCAGATTTCATTACCTGATGATCACACCCTGTTTTTCTTGCCTACCAGACTGGCAGCAGCCAGCACATACCCGACAGCGAGGCTGGGCCAAGAACCACAGCACCAAAGGAGGGAAGGACGGGACGGGCGGTCAGCTGGACAGCAGCCCAGCAGACCTGGCCCTGAGCTCCGGGGCCAGCACCAGATTCCAAAGCAACCCGCACACCCTTGACCTTCATTACCGGGGAGTCCACACGTGTAGAGTCGCCTAACTGCTAAACTTTATCTGGAACCCCAAATTCAATGCTCGAGGCCCCTTCGCGGTCATCCAGGGACACGAGCAGGGCAGTGAGAAACGCGAGTCATCCTCTGTGCTCTCTGCCTTCTTGCGGCAGCTCCTGTGCTGTACACCTGAGTCCTTGACGAGGTATGTCTTCTGTCATGGTTTTCCGATTCTTGTGCCCTTCCTATTGGTGATTTCACAGTTGACGGGCCCCCAGGCAGGATGCTGAAGGGCCATCTGGTGATCCCAAGTGCAAGAGAGAAAATATATGTGTTAGCTGAGTTTCGCTCAGGTGTGGGTGCCTGGAGTTCACTGTTCATGAAGCAACAAATTTACATCGAGTGAGGAGTCTTTAAACAGAAGCACACACGAAAAAGGTCAAACACTGATCAGTTGACGAAAAGGTGACCACAGGCTTGCAAGAAGCTAGCCGTGTATCTACCCCGGAAGCAGCAGTTCAGTACTGGCCAAGTCAGTGTTCTCTACAGAGTCTAGCTCCCGTGAACACCAGATACACTAATACTACCAATAACAGTAACAATATAACTAGTAACAGTAAAACAAAAGGACAACAAAGAATCAGTGCTACCTGATGAACCTGCTCCTAGGATTTGCAAAATCCGGGGCAAAAACAAATAAAAGATTTTAAGTAAAAGGACTAGGATTACAGGGGCAATTTTCTAGATCCAAATAACACCTCCCCAACTGCTTTTAGAATAGCATTCATTTTATAAAGTTTTAAAGTTATGTTCTAAGTGACACCTCTTTGCGATAACAATTCTCCTGTGAACTTCTGACTGTTATAGCTCTAAAACAAAAAGGGGCAAACCTACCAGATCCTAAACAATTCTGTTCTATTAAGTGTTTCCACAAAACTAGACAGTCTAACACTTAATACTTAAAGCAATTTTTGAGCACTCATATTACCAATGCACATAGAAATGACCTGTTTAGGGGAAAAAAAATAATCCTCTAGTTCTTTTTCATAATTTACATAAAAGTCTCTTATTTTTTAAAAAAATGAGAGAAAAGAGGGACTGATGGTAGGGGGAAGAAGAAAAACTACAGCTGAAATTTTAACTAAATTTACTATTTTTAAGTGTCCACAATACAGTTTTTGTTTGTTTGTTTGTTTTTTAAATAAATTTATTTATTTATTTTTTGGCTGTGTTGGGTCTTCGTTTCTGTGCCAGGGCTTTCTCCAGTTGCGGCGAGCGGGGGCCACTCTTCATCGCGGTGCGTGGGCCTCTCACTGTCGCGGCCTCTCTTGTTGCGGAGCACAAGCTCCAGATGCGTAGGCTCAGTAGTTGTGGCTCACGGGCCCAGTTGCTCTGCGACATGTGGGATCTTCCCAGACCAGGGCTCAAACCCGTGTCCCCTGCATTGGCAGGCAGACTCTCAACCACTGCCACCACCAGGGAAGCCCCACAATACAGTTTTAAGAGCCAATTTTACTTCTTATTCAATGGGTAGGTATTCCAGCTCTTTCTTCCCTCCTCTGCTCTCCATATTTGTATTTAAAACACTATTTCCCAGAGTGTGTTCCACAATGCTTTGCAAAGGGGTTCCTAGTCACGTAAGTTTAGGGAACACATACTCTACCCTCTCCCACAGTAGACAGGCAGGATGCAGACTTGAAAATCAAGGGCTCCAAAAATGCTGCAGGAAATAAATTTGTTTAATCCAAGTTTAATTCGGGTCCAAAAAATAATTTGATCACAACACCCTCTTTTTAAGAAACATAGTAACAAACGTCTTAAAATGTCAACATTTGATAAAATAGACTATAGGGGGAAACTACATAAAATAAAACAGCATGTTTGGGCTTCCCTGGTGGCGCAGTGGTTGAGAATCTGCCTGCCAATGCAGGGGACACGGGTTCGAGCCGTGGTCTGGGAAGATCCCACATGCCGCGGAGCGGCTGGGCCCGTGAGCCATGATTACTGAGCCTGCGCGTCTGGAGCCTGTGCTCCGCAACAAGAGAGGCCGCAACAGTGAGAGGCCCGCGCACCGCGATGAAGAGTGGCCCCCACTTGCCGCAACTAGAGAAAGCCCTCGCACAGAAACGAAGACCCAACACAGCCAAAAATAAATTAATTAATTAATTTAATTAAAAAACAAAAAAAAAACAGTATGTTCTTTGAATTAGGTTTACTTTTGTTTCTTCTGGGCTTGTTCTTGACAGTCCGACAGAATACAACCAGTAAACGGAAAGATGCTCATTCCACCACCGAGAAAATCGAACATGGAAGCCAGGTTCATTCCTGTACCCAATGCCCAAGTACCATCGAACCCAGGAACGGTTTACAAGAGAACCATGAACAACTACAGTGAAATTCCATTTTAACTGGAAAGAGTGGGCATTCAGTAGGTAGTTATTAAACATGGACCCCCATATGTTTATTAGTTGCTTCAAAGTATTTAGAGGCAAAATGGAAATAAAATCAGGAAAAACAACTGGAAGCAGCATTCATTATAAGTAACCCCCAAAATTAGTAAATCATCTGATAGTTTGACTTTCTCTTTATTAAAATATAAGGATGATTAAAACTAAAAACTTCCCTGAATGTAAATATAAGAAACTAGCATTTACAGTTTTTTGTTTTTTTTTTAATTTTATTTATTTATTTATGGCTGTGTTGGGTCTTCGTTTCTGTGCGAGGGCTTTCTCTAGTTGCGGCGAGCGGGGGCCACTCTTCATCGCGGTGCGCGGGCCTCTCACCATCGCGGCCTCTCTTGCTGCGGAGCACGGGCTCCAGACGCGCAAGCTCAGTAGTTGTGGCTCACGGGCCCAGTTGCTCCGCGGCATGTGGGATCTTCCCAGACCAGGGCTCGAACTCGTGTCCCCTGCACTGGCAGGCAGATTCTCAACCACTGCGCCACCAGGGAAGCCCCTACAGTTTTTAACATCTATTCTTTCTTTATTGAACCTCACCTAACCACCTCCTCTAAAATTAAAGAATAAGCTCTAGGATTCAATAAAATCTACTATTTTTATAAATACTATTAAATGTAAATGTGGTTTAGTGGCTGTTTTTCAACACTAAATGAGTGATTCTCTAAATTTTCCAATTCGGTAAGCAATATAACATTTTCTGATATACATCTCATCTAACATCTATCTTTTCTGTCTTTACAATTTTGTAAATTATGCATTTCTAACCTTTTTTTTTTAATTCACAAAACACGTCTCTTGTAGAAAAATGTATATAAGGATAGGAAAAAATAAGAAAGTTTAAATTATCTGCAATCCCTTCATCCAGTAGTAAGATTTTTTAAAGACTTTTGAGGGGCATTTATCAGGTACATACGCCAGGCACTGCAAAGAACCCTCTGCTTTTCATGTAAGTCAATCATCCAACTACCTGTAAATTGGTAACGGAATGTCTGTAAACAAAACTGAGGCAGGAAGAGGTTAGATGTCTTGACTAAAGTGACACACCCAGTGAAGAGCAAACCAAAAACTTGAACACAAGTCTGCCGAGGTGATTTCTACTCCCATGTACACATGAGTGTGTGAGTGTATTTTTAAACAAAAATTCGAGTACAATACACCTTCTGTTTTGTAATCAGCTTTCATCACTGACATCTACTATAAATATCTCAGGAGATAAAAGACCACAAGACAATCTTTCACTCCAAACTCTCTATTCCTTCCATCAAGCCACTCATTTCAGTTATTTAAGTACCTGCTGTCTTCTTGACTTTAAGCAATTCTGCAATATTCATCTGCCACTTGGTAACATGTGACCATGAGCAAATTAGCTGACCTTTCTGAGCCTCTTAAGGGTGCTCTGAAAATTATGTAAATTTAAAGCAGTAGCTGGTATATAAATTAACCCCTAAATGGCTGCTTGTTCAAATATCCTTAATTGCTATCTTACGATAAATTTCCAGAAAGAAAAAATTCCTGAGTCAAAGGCCTGTATATGTTTAAGGCTTCTAGTGCATATTAACCAAGGACCCTCCAAAAACATTATAAAATTGACAAGCCAACCATCCCTATATAAAGTATCTATTCCTTAAAACCCCCAAGAAAACTGGGTATTATCCTTTTTTCCAACTTTTTCCCAATTTCATGAACAAAAAAAAATGCTATTTCATGCAAACTGCATCTTTAATTTCTAGTGAAAATCATGTTTTCATATATTTTAGGCCATCCTTATTTCTTCTTTTGGTATTTTTCCTTTTCTTTCATTCACTATTGACAGGTCTGCCTTTCTCATTGAGTTCTTTAAGGACAGTATCCTTAATCTTGCAAATAATTTTCCCCAATGATGCTTACGCACTAATCTTTAGTTTCAGATATAAAGAGTCTGGTTAACAGACCAGTAATGTGGAAAAGAAAAAAGAAAAAAAATTCAGAGTAATGTTGTAAATGGTGAGTCTTTAAAACCAAAAACCAAAAACACTTTACTCTGGAACAGTTTTTGCAGTTTTTGGAAAAGCTGCTATAAACATCCATGTGCAGGTTTTTGTGTGGACCTAAGTTTTCAACTCCATTAGACAAATACCAAGGAGTACAACTGCTGAATCGCATGGTAGGAGTATATTAGTTTTGTGAGAAAACGCCAAACTGCCTTCCAAACAGTTTGTGCCATTTTGCTTTCCCACCGGCAGTAAATGAGAGTTCCCGTTGCTCCACATCCTTGTCAGCACTGGATGTTGTCAGTGCTCTGCATTTTGGCCACTCTGACAGGTGTACAGTGGTATCTCACTGCTGTTTTAATTTACATTATCCTGATGACATCTGATGTGGAGCATCTTTCCACAGGCTTATTTGCCGTCTCTGTATCTTCTTTGCTGACTACTACTTCTTAAACTTGTATTTTCTATACTTGCGTTATGCAATATGGTAGCCACTGGCCACATGTGACTACAGAATGCTTGAGATGTAGCCAGTCCCAGTGGAAATACACTGTCGGTGTAAAACGCACACTGGATTTCTAAGAGTTGCCATGAAAAGAAGAAGTAAAATATCCCGATTTTTACATTGCTTACGTGCTGAGATGACAATATTTTTGGATATACTGGTTAAATCAAATTCATGGCACCGATTCTGTTTTGAATTTTTTAACGTGGCTACCAGAAAATTTAAAACTACACGTGTGGCTTATCTATCAGACAGCACTGATCTGTATATAGACTGTATTTTGACAACTGTATTAGGCAAACACTGAGTCCTCAGCAGTACTTTCTGAACAGTTTTACAATAATACGGAAATAAAAAATGAGAAAACAAGTTGTTATCACTAATCATTAGAGAAATGCAAATCAAAACTACAATGAGGTATCACCTCACACCAGTTAGAATGGGCATCATCAGAAAATCTACAAACAACAAATGCTGGAGAGGGTGTGGAGAAAAGGGAACCCTCTTGCACTGTTGGTGGGAATGTAGATTGATACAGCCACTATGGAGAACAGTATGGAGGTTCCTTAAAGAACTAAAAATAGAATTACCATATGACCCAGCAATCCCACTCCTGGGCATATACCCAGAGAAAACCATAATTCAAAAAGATACATGCACCCCAATGTTCATTGCAGCTCTATTTACAATAGCCAGGTCATGGAAGCAACCTAAATGCCCATCGACAGACGAATGGATAAAGAAGATGTGGTACATATATACAATGGAATATTACTCAGCCATAAAAAGGAACGAAATTGGGTCATTTGCTGAGACGTGGATGGATCTAGAGACTGTCATACAGAGTGAAGTAAGTCAGAAAGAGAAAAACAAATATCGTATATTAACGCATATATGTGAAACCTAGAAAATGGTACAGATGAACCGGTTTGCAGGGCAGAAATAGACACACAGATGTAGAGAACAAATGTATGGACACCAAGGGGGGAAAGCAGCGGGTGGGTGGTGGTGGGATGAATTGGGAGATTGGGATTGACATGTATACACAAATATGTATAAAATGGATGACTAATAAGAAAATAAATAAATAAATAAATAAGAAAACAAGTTATTTACTAAGTAAAACCACCAGTGAAACTTGAACAAAAGTATTTAAAAGGTTACAGTTTTGCTTTCTCTATAAATCCTAGACCCACCAAGATGTTACAAGCAGTTTCTTGCAATAGCCATGCTGTTACTGATAATCTTCTGAAAAGATCATCAAGAACATCCTGGAATCTGGCCAAGCTACAAGCAGCTGGGTAATATGTATCACAGGTCAGTTTCACTAGGTTGAATAGCTGAAGAAAGAAATGACCGGGGGGTAACTAAAACAATTTTTTTTTAATTTTAATTTAATAATAAGATGAACTGAGTCTCTTAGAACCAGAGAACAGATTAATGACAGCATGAGACCTGGCTTTAGCCAAATCGAAATTAAATCAAGCAAGTATTTATTGAGTTCCTCTACTCAACAACGTGGCAAGTGAAGAGTTACAGAGAAATAAAACAGAAGAACACGCTAAACATCCATTGCTAAGGAACTAGATTAACTATGCTACAATGAAACTCTAGACACCAACTAAAATAAATGAACCAGATATACATCAACATGAAGAGACCGCAAAAAATATGGCTGAGAAAAAGGCAAGTCGCAAAAGGATATGTGGAAAAAACACCAAATCACAGCTTGTAGAGATACAAATGGAGTAAAAGAAGAAAAACGTGGGCTCAAGGACACCTCCCAAATTCTCAGCAGTGTTGGGTCCTCTTCTGAGAGAAAGGAATATGAGACCAGAGAAGGAAAATAGGGTGTTTCCCTACACTCTTCCACTGTTTCTATACATGTCAGACACACACACACACACACACACACACACATACAGGGAAAAAGAATTCAAAGGAAAGAAGGCTGCAAAAGAGGCCCACGGGCTTCTGACTACTGTAAAACAGTTTCCTTGAATAGACTCTACACATCTGGACTGTCCTCTGCTCCCACAGCCCCCGCACACAACCCAAGGCCATATTCTCAGCTAGAACTGGAGGCTGCATTTATAGTGTCTAAAGGTCTCCATGGCAACAACACGGTCTGTCAAAAAAGGAGGCATTTGTTCAGAGTCAGAGAAAATACTTTCCCCCAAAAGCACCCTGCCCATCCAAAAAAAAAACCAAAAAGCCAGAAACACCAGTTCCATGTAACTCACCCCCCATCAAATACCAACTTTAAAGCAATCATGTAAGATTTGATGGAGCTCTATGCATGATATGTATACCCCTGCAGCTGTAAAAAATTTATAAAATTAGATCTGAGCCCTAAGTCAAGATAAACCACTATATCATATGGTTCTTACAAATCCCCCTTTTATTAATCAACTAGTTATAGGCCCAGTGGAGTATTTTGTGCCAGAAAGTATATACTCCATGAGTACACTGTAAGATGGAAAAAATAGACATTCCAAACATATATTTTTTAAGTCTCTCTCACTTTTATGGGTTTCCATTTAATGTGAGAGTCTCACATAATCTTTGGGGCCCAAACAAGGGAAAATTAAGATCTGAACCAAGAGGAGCACAAATAACAACACTTTTCACCAACAAAATGAAAAGAAATGGGTATTTATTGCAGAAAGAACAAATGTCCTCTTAATCCTTGAAAAGCACTCAAGGAAAATTGTTTAACATTTTAAAATAAACAGGTATTTATTTTAAATTCACAAATTACATATACTCCTCATGATGACTACCTTGGATACAGTCTAACATGGTGCTTGAGAGTGTGAGTTCTAGAACCAGAGACCCTGGATTCCAACACCAGCCCCATCACCTACAGTCTACACAGCCCTGACAAGTCACTGCACTTCCAAAGCCTCTTCCCATAATATGTCCTTTACATAATGTAGGTGACATGTTTTACACAGGAAGAATTCAATAAATGTTTGCTATTAGTTATTACTACTTCTAAGCTACAAGACTTTTTAGAATTAACCATTGTTTTCTGTAATTTAAAATACTGAGACACTGAAAACCAAAAACGGGGGCTCTTTTTAAGAATCTACGTTTTAAGTGATCTTTTTTATTTATTAGCAATAAGCTCGCTTGGTTTACCCTTTTATGGCCACATGAATTTCATATTCTTCTTCTTTTCTTTTCTTTTCTTTTTTTTGGTATAAACCATGAAGTATTCTGATAAATCAACCCTTCCTCCACAACAGCTGTTGTGTGAAACCGACTCATGAAATGCAGGCACAAAAATGAAATATCTGATCATCTGGGTCCATCCACTTGCCAATGTACCAGGAGGATTTTTCCATGCTACAACTTATCTTCAAATACTGCAAATAAATTGCATATTGGTTTTGTTAGAAATCATTCATTACGTATGAGAAAAATGTTCCTCATTTTGTAAAAACTGTAAATCCATTAAACTTCTGATTATAACAAAAAGGAAAGAATACAAGATATTACCATGATTTTTAATGTTCTGAATGGCGTTAAGGCATCTCTTTTTGCTTTTCAAAGAGAAAAATAAATATCCAAATTAAGTCATATATCTCAATTGTTCTAGATAATGTTTTTTGCTTTAAAATAAGAATGCAATTGCTATTCCTATAATCTTAGATGTACACAATGTGGAAAAATGTTTGATCACATATATTCAGAAGTTTACAGGAAATTCTTTCTGTCTTCCATTCTGCACATATGCCCCAAAGAACACTGACACAAGCACTTCTCTTACGTTACATTTTTATGCTATGTTATATTGTTATGTTAGCATTTCTCCTACGAGGTGCTAGCTAGGCTTTCAGGATCCCATAGTTTATTGAGACTGTCTCCCTTAGCAGTAGGCATTTCTTATTGACATACAGGTAAAAATGATTAAAATTACTTTCAGCACTAGCCAGTAAACACACACAAAAAAGTTCAACTTCACAGGATTAAAGAAATGTTGTCTAAACACTGCGATACAATTTTTCACTTCTCAGATTGGCAAAACTGGAAACGTTTAATGGAACTCCATTGCTGGCATGGATTTTTATACACTGTAGTGGAAATATAAATTGGTGCAGCTTTTTCAATGAGCCATTTGGCAATATCTATCAAAATGTTAACATATACTTGGACTCAGTAAACCACTACCAGGAATCTAATGTATCTACTCAAAAAAGTATCCACAAACACATATACACACAGACATAGTGATGTTCGTCACAGCACTATTTGTAAGGGGACATGGAAACTGGAAACACCGTGAACGTCCAACCTGGGGGAACTAGGACATAACTGAGGATGCACGGGGGCATCTGTGCATCCCCTGAGCAGGAAACACTATTTAAAAGAAAAGGCAAGAACTGTGTGTACAGACGACTCCACTTGCTTAAATTAAATCTTTTAAATCAAAATATGCTGTGGGATCATAAAGCTTTTTTTCCAAGAACATAAAAACTTATTAGAGACTCTGGGATGGTGGTAACCAGGAGGGAGACAATTTTACTTATATTGTTTTAAATTAGGGTCTAGGGTGTTTGCATCTTTTTTTAATTAAACAAAAATACTTCCAGGGAAAAATATCTGAGGTACAAAATTTATCCTGCATCACTGCTTACAAGATCTTCCATTAGATGTTACATTGGCATTATCGAGGTTATATTTTCTCCTCCTAGCCCCCATCTGCTACGTACCACGCTGGTCTTGATTTCGTTTTCTCCTTACCTGCTACAGAATCAACACAGAGCCCATCCTCACATCGACACACACACACACACACACACACACACACACACACACACACACACACACACACACACACACACACACACACACACACACACACACACACACACACACACACACACACACCCGCCCCGCAATGAGACGAGTCCTCCACAGCACTCCCCGGTCATCCAGTTCTCCACTGTCCCAGCCCACAGCCAATCCTGAATCCTCTGATATTGTTCACACTTAAAGCTGTCACTGTACAATGTAACATTTAGCAATTACAAAAGAAACATCCCCCAAATATTTTAAGAAATAGCAATATTACTGGAATGAATATGTAGCTTCCAAAAACAAGTGTCTTAAAAGAGAAAGGTAAATTCAGGTTTGCGTGCTGTTTACCTGCTGGATTTCCAGGAGGGGGGAGCCCTTTTTAAATATGATAGCTGGCATTTTCCCAACTTTCTTGAATATACATATATATAAATATAAAAACATGTGGTGTACTTGACTCTATGAAAGTATACTAACCATTCTAAATTATACCAGAACAATCTCTACCTAAAATGAAAAAATATCTCCTTGCAGCATAACGTGTTGAAAACATGGCTGAACATCCCAATGGATTTCATCAGCGAAAATCCAACTGAATTAACTTTCAAACCTTTGATCTGCAACATGCAATCCTGGCAAAGATTTATCATCATAGTAGTGAGAAAGAAAAGACCACCTGACCCTCTGTCAGATCCAGTGTTCTCAAAAAGATCCTCGTAATGGTGAAATACCCCGTTGAAATCTGCAGACCATGGGCCTCCGTTTCCCTTTCAAAAAACCTGCCTCTCAGCATGCAATTCCTGTTTACTGGATTTCATTCTTCCTGTTTAATGACTGCCCCCCACCCGCGGTGTGACAAAACCCAAAACCTGAAGGAATCTATTTTTAGCACAGACATTCACTTAGGTATTTTCTATGTAATCAACAGGATGCAAAGCTGTTTATGCCTGACAAAAATCTGCCTGCTTTGTTCACTACCCACGTGCTAATACTGAACAAAGGAAAATCTTTCAACAAATCTCATTTAACAAAAGATAACTTGAGAATAATGTTGAGCTTAATATCCCTCCAATATTATAATTCGGAATTTTAAATTACCTGAATAGCCTGTAAGGAAAAAATTACAAGTGCTCTGTATATTTCGGGCATATATGACAGTACAGGAAACATTGCTCAAAATGCCTTAGTATCTTCTTTCGTCATTCTCTGCTCTAAATGTATGTACACTTTACACTAGGTAAGATGCTCTTCTCAAAACCCTAAATACTACAGGATTAACTCTGAAACAAGATTGTAGTAAATGTATACAAGAGGCCACTTTCAGAAGAATCCTTTCGATAGAAGTAACTCTGGAGCCTGTGATGGGACACCTGCACGTTGAAGTTCCTTCTCTCTTTTCCACGCCACCTCATCACCAGACCTCCAGCCTGTTGCACGGATTCTCCTCCTATGGGCAACTGCCCTCCTTGGGCCGTGAGCGCCCCGCACTGTCTTGTGCATCTGTGTATCCCGACACGCCTAGCGGCACAGTGCCCCACACAGAGGTGTGCTCTACACCTGGCATGTGACGGGGTGCCTGGAATGCACAAGTGTGCGCCTCGCAGAACTTCACGGTTATGACTCATGATACATGCACCAAAAACGCTGCTCAGCCAGGTGCACCAAACCGCTTGCGACTCAATGCCCTGGAAGCTGACAGCGTTCCTCGGCCACACCTAATTCAGCTCATGCTTGTCTGGAAATCCCCTTCGGGTGGGAGTTACGCTGGGTGTCCTTGCGATGTAAAATATATGGACTAACTAATGTAGGACCAGATGACCGGTACCCTGGTCTCAGAGAACAGTAACAAAGGGATGAAGATACAGTTTGAGATTATTACACCGCTTTTCCCAACCCTCTCAATCAACCAAGTCAAAATATAAATTAAAAATCCTCTTATCTTCATCATTTAAAAAACATATAAAGCTGAGAGGAAATTTTCCCCCAAAACGGAAATTCTATTCCTTCATGTGCATCTTTCCACTTCCCACATGTTAAGTTAACTAACCCACCACAAGGGGAGTGAGTCACTTTACTCTCACTGGCATCCTAGACTCTTTATTCAACTCCAGATTTGAACAGAGTGGAATTTTAACAACAAAATTTGGCTACATCTTAAGGTAGGAACTTACTCTTACTTCTCCCCCATACCTGCCTATACTTCTAAAGCTGAGAAGAGACAAAATCTTATTCCATGCAGCAGTAAAGGGACTTCCCCGTGGTCCAGTGGGTAAGACTCCACGCTCCCAATGCAGGGGGCCCGGGTTCCAACCCTGGTCGGGGAACTAGATCCTGCAGGCATGCCACAGCTAAGAGTCCGTGTGCTGCAACTAAGACCCGGCCCAGCCTAAATAAATAAATTAAAAAAAAATTTTTTTTAAATGTAGCAGTAAAAACTATAACCAAACTATTTGTATCACAGTCTTTGTAAGTTAAGCTAGATAACATGGAGACATGAAAATATGAACTTTGTACTACCCAACTTTTTATCAAAAAAAAAAGGGAGTACTCTGTATCAATGTTTTAGGTGTTCTGTGTATACAGACCCATTCTGTATATGTATGTGTGTATATATTTCCATCTATCCCGGATCACAGGTCCTTTCAGCAGTGCCAAGGTGGGATGAAACAGGTACCAAGCAGGTTCCAAACAGGTAAAATTTCCATGGAGATCCCTCCCATTCCAATACCTCCCTAGAAAAAGTTTGTGGTTGATGTATCAGGCCACATTATGTGGTAAAATTAAACCATATTCACTAAGGTTCCACTAATTAGTAATTCAGTCTGTGCTAAAGTCGATTATACCATGAAAACGCTAAGCAAAATAGTATTGCAGTTGATTCTGTACGTGGGCACGTTTACCCTACTTAAGAATTTAAGAACCCTAGTACATTAGGTTGAACGCAAATGACAAATGAACAATTACTTAATTCACTATATCAATTCCATCAGGATAAAAAAGCATTTTTTAAAGTATTACTGTTACTCTCTGTGCTTAGAGGTAACGAGTTGCCTGTATTTAAATACTCTAGAATGTAAGCACTTCAGAAATTTAAACTACCCTTCCCAGTAAACTTAAATCTTTGCATTTGTTTTTCACAAATTCATTCTCCTTTTCTAGAATGATGCCTCAGGTACAAACACCTTTAAAAGGTGTGTTTTTTGTTTTTTCCACACACAAGGGAAATGCAGTGTAACCCCAGTATTTAGAGAGGCAACCATGGTAAATGTCATGAACTGAACTGTGTTCCCCCCAAATCCATATGATGAAGCCCTAACCCCACTGTGATGGTATCTGAAGATGCGGTCTTCAGGCGATAATTAGAGTGAGATGAGGTCATGAGGGTGGAGCCTTGGTCCAATGGGACAGGTGTCCTTATCGGTGAGGGAGAGACACCAGAGCTTTCTCTTTCTCTTTCTCTTCCCCGCCCCCATGCCCACTCCCACCCTGCATCCACACTGAGGAAAGTCCATGGGAGGACACAGCAAGAGAACAGCCCTCACCAGAAACCCAATCAGCCGGGCCCTTGATCTTAAACCTTCAGCCTCCAGAACCATGAGAAAACAAATTCCTGTTTTTTAAGCCACTCAGTCTATGTTATCTTGGTGTGGCAGCCTGAGCTGACTAATACAGTAAGTTTCTTAAATCCAGCAAAGTCAAGCCACAGTAAGTTTCAAAAGCACATGAAAAAAATAATATATTCGAACAGAACAGAGCCAAAATACAGTTACTACCAAAACCCTCACTTTTTCCGATTGCAAATGACCTATGATGCATATACAGTTAGCTTCTTCCACCGTCTAAGATTAGAAACCAGTGGCCATCAGGGACCAGAAGCTGGAGCTGAGGCCAGCCCTCTGGATGCCGGGCAGGAGCTGAGGTCGTGAGAGGCGGCAATGGACACCCTTGGCTCAGCTGTACGCTCTCCCCTTTAATGCTACTCAGTCCCAGAAACCACCGCATAGGAAGGCTTATCAAACTTCCTCATGACTTGGTAAAGTTACACTATTATACTAAAGTTCACTTGAAAGAAAATAATGTACACTTCAGACCCCGGAAACTACTATCACAGTCAAGGCTATCACTAGAGAAAGCAGTATTGAGATCCGCACCTCAAGTCTGTTCGCCACGTATTTATGAAACACACGACCCAACGTGTGCTAGGCACTCACGTCACTAGGAAAGGCCGGAGACTTCTACCGGTAAAGAGATGTCAGGTGTGAGTCACACAACATCAGAGCCTTCCATCTCCAGCCCTGTGAGCTCCTAACTACTTCCCTGACGACAACTCTCTGGATCACAAACACGCATCCCAAACTCCACTCGCGCTAAAACCGAGCTCTGATCACCGTCTTCTCAATCAACCTGATCTTCCCCAAGTCCTCTCCTCCAGAAACCATCATCCCCATCCTTCCAGGAGCTCTGAAGTCAGGTGTGAGTCCCGCTCTCTCCATCCCAATCTAGCACCCCTCGTCGGCGCTACTTCCGTCGTACACCCTGGCCGCAAGACCACGTCTCCCTCCTACCACCTGCGGCCCACGGCGCCAGCCCCGGACTGGCCTCCCTGTGCCCACTGCCTCCCCTCCGCTGGCCTCCCCCGGCCCAGGGGCCCAGATCGACCCCACCACGCCTCTACCCAACGCCCTCCCACAGCCCCCAACACGCTCAGAACGAGCCCAGAGTTCCTGCACAAGCCGGCCTCCTCGCCAACCTGATGTCAACACCTCCCGCGTGTCACTGCCTCACGGCTCCAGCCCCGAGGTCTCCAGCCTCGCCCGCGAGATGCCCCCTAGAAAGCCTCTGACGTTCCCCCTCTCCTCCCCACAGGGCCGACTCCGTCCCGTCACTCAGGCCCTCCTCTTCCAACACCGCTTCGTTATCAGTGAAGCCTTCCACACGCGGCCGCACTCACCCTAACTTTCCTCTGTGACACTTAGCAACACCGGACCTCCTGTACGGTCTCTGCTTCGCGAGCCTCCCCTCACCGGCGCGCGAGCCCCGCGTACCGAGCAGACAGGCTCTGCTGTTCCCAGCAGCCTCCTCGATGCCTGAGACAGCGAGTGGCTCACAGCGGAGCCCTGATAGACATGTGCTGAGTTAACTCGTTTCTATCACAAGGACTCGTAGGAGCAGTGGATGTTTACTGATATCTGTTAAGGTAAAAGTATTTCTGCAGTGGGTTCACTGTAAAAGGAAAAAACCAAAATTTAAAAAAACCTGCCCCAATGAGAAAGGTTCCTGGGCCAGCCCTCCCGACCTTTCCAGGCTTTCTGTGTTCCCACATCCTGGTGTTGCAAAGGGCCTTTCCCTACGTTTGTCAGGAAACTCACATCACACAGGGAGCATCTCAGCAGTAAGAAAATATTTTTCTGAGAACATACCTGCAAAACTATAGTGGAATCCGGGGAAAATACAATCTTCTCACACTTTTTAGAACATATCCATTTGTTATATAAATGGGGAATCTACAGCCCTCTAACGTTATATAAATTAAATCAGCATTTAAAAATATACAGATTTGCATTTAGCCAAAACATTAAAACGAGTAATGATTCTGCTACAAATAAAAATCATTTTGGAGAACTTTGCAAAGGTACAGAGTGGCATTCAATCTGATAAAGAACTTGTATCCAGAATATAGAACTCTCAACTCCAGGAAAAACACCTAATTTTTCAAAATGATAAATGCAATATGGTATCCTAGATCGGATCCTGAACAGAAAAAAGACATTAGTGGAAAAACTGGTAAAGTGCAAAATAAAGTCCATAGTTTAGTAACAGTGTTTTTCCAGTATTAATTTCTTAGTTTTGACAAATATACTGTGGTTCTAAAAGGTGTAAACAGTAGAACCTGAGTGACAGGTATACAGGAACTCTCTACTATTTGGGTAACTTTTATGTAAATCTAAAATTATTTCAAAATAAAAAGTTAAAATGGGGTGGGAAAAATATTTGCAAAGACTTACCAAAGAGATGTGGATGGCAAATAAGTAAATGAAAAGATTCTCATCATTAGTCACTAAGGAAATGCAAGCTTGTACATGAATGTTTATAGCAGCAGTACTCAAGGTAGAAACAACCCAAATGTCCATCACCTGATGAATGGATTAACAAAATGTAGTAAGATGCAATGTGATTTGGGCAAAAAAGGGAATGGAATGCTAGATACATACAACATGGATTCACCTTGAAAACATCACGTTAAATTAAAGAAGCCAGGCACAAACGCGGAGCAACTAAGCCCGTGCACCACGACTACTGAGCCTGCGCTCTAGAGCCCGCGAGCTACAACTACTGAGCCCGTGCTCCACAACAAGAGAAGCCACCACAATGAGAAGGCCACACACCGCAACAAAGAGTAGCCCCTGCTTGCCGCAACTAGAGGAAGCCCGTGAGCAGCAACAAAGACCCAATGCAGCCAAAACTAAATAACTAAAATAGATTTAAAAAAAAAGAAAAGAAAAGCCTACCAAATAAAGAAGCCAGGCACAAAAAATTACATATTATTCCATTCATACGAAATGTCCAGGAATGTAAACTGCAGGAGTGTAAACTGCTACTACAATAATTATCAAAATTAGAAACGCAGTAACCCTTTGGCTCAGCAGAAATTTACCATGTCACATATGTAAGGGATGTTCATCATAGCATTAGGAATACTCTGTACCGGTTAAACACACACACAGACACACATACCCCACAAGGGAGCTCTTCATGTACTGTTCCAGAAAGATCCCCAAATTATATTATACGTTAAGTAAATAGGCAAGGGACGGTGTGTAGGTATAATTTGGGGGTTGGAGGAATATATTTTGTATGGGTCTGTATATGGATCTCTAAAAAGAAACCTTTGGAAGAATAAACAAACAACTAAAATCACTCACTATCATTAGGGATTAGGAATTAGGCAGATGTGGAACAGAGGAGGGAGTTAAGACTCTCCACTGTATACCTTTTTATAATATTTGATGTGTGAACTAAGCAAAAAACTAAGTAAATAATATTTAAAACACTAATTTTTAAATATATAATTTAAGTACAAATTATGAACACTTCTGGAATGCTGAAAACATCCCAGAGACAGAACATGTTACCACGTCCACTTACAATGCAAGTTAACTTTCAATCACCAGAAGAAAATGAACAATCCACTAGGAGACTGTGCACTTAACCTTTCTTTCTGACCCCAGTACCTCTCAAAAATAGAAGAAAATAAGGAGTCTAAGAAACAGTAAAGGATGTTTTGGAAGGAAAAGATATGATTTTTTTTCTAAAGGAGCTGTAAATGAGAAAACTCAGATTTAAAAAAACCACCAAGAACTTGTTATACCTTTGAAAACCTCCCACCTTTCTGCCCTAGAGTGCTATGCTATTCCATCCTTAAAGTAAGGCTATTTCCTACATCTTGTAAGAACAAAGGGGAACAAGCGGGGCTCACTGCCACAGACACAAAGTGACCCGTCTCTGCAACTGAATGACTCCAAGACATATTTTAACACGGATACACGCCCAGCACCACCAGAGCATCTGGATTTTAGCATTTCAGAAGCACTTAAGACTCCTTAAGATCTCACATTCCAAAATCTATCAATCTGTCTTTCATTATGTAGTCGAAACCATGAAGTACAATCATAAAATGGTGTTAGATGTCAGAGAAGGTAAATAGTATCTCTGTGCAAGACACAGGCTTATGAATTAGTTCTTAGCATATCTGGATAATTTCTGAATGTTTCTCAATTCCGATCAAATTCCAGTTTGATTAGCCCCTTTCTGAAATAGTGTAGCCAGACAACAAAATTCACTTATGAGCTAAGACATCCTCACGGCAAGTTAGAGAAGCAGACGTACCAGGAATGTTTTAACCTCCAACTTGCTAGTTCTGGAGACTGTAACCCATTCAAATCCTGTCCCTGGTAGCAAGCGCCCAAACCTTTCCCCTACCTTTGCCAGCCAGCACTGAAAACCACGGCTCCCAGCTACACTCCCAGATAGAAAGGTTATGTATTAACGTAATTCCGTGTGGAAACTTCATGAGCAATGGAAATAAGAGGTATGTCAAGTCTGTGTTTCTGACAAACCAGTAGACGCCTGGCTGTGCTACCGCTGAGAAAAACTGGTTTCTCCTCCCTTCCCCACCCCAGTACAGAACTTGAAAGGCATCAAGCTAGCCCGTACCAAAGCATTCCTCATCAACTGGCAAAAATCCTAAATGATGTAGTTGATTATTAAAAACAAAACAAAAAACAGACCAAAAAAACTAAGAACCAAAAACCAACAGCAACTAATCAGAAGAAGAAATCAAGATAATACATTTATCATGTTATTATGTCACATGTTATATAAACTGGATGGAGTACTGAAAAGGAAGAAAAAAGATAATACATTTACATCCTTAACACAGTGCCCAGTGACAAAACTGTCAATAAATATTAGATGCTATTAAAACCATCATATGAAATTCTGTATTATTTTCAGATGAACCTGGCGATTAAGACAAGCTATTTATAAGAAAGAGTTAACATAACAATAGCTAACATTTACTGAGACTTATCTATTTGCCAAGTACCTGGATCTGAGTTAAAAGTAGACCTTCCAGGGCTTCCCTGGTGGTGCAGTGGTTAAGAATCTGCCTGTCAATGCAGGGGACACGGGTTCGAGCCCTGGTCTGGGAAGATCCCACATGCCGCGGAGCAACTGGGCCCGTGAGCCACAATTGCTGAGCCTGCACGTCTGGAGCCTGTGCTCCGCAACAAGAGAGGCCGCGATAGTGAGAGGCCCGCGCACCGCGATGAAGAGTGGCCCCCACTTGCCACAACTAGAGAAAGCCCTCACACAGAAACGAAGACCCAACACAGCCAAAAATAAATAAATAAATAAATTAAAAAAAAAAAAAAAAAAAGTAGACCTTCCAGCCCCACCCTACTAATTCCAATTATTTTAAAAATTAAAATTATCTATTTTTTTTTTTTTTGGCTGCACCGCACGGCTTGCGGGTTCTCAGGTCCCCAACCAGGGACCGAACACGTGCCCCCTGCAGTGGAAGTGTGGAGTCTTAACCGCTGGACCGCCAGGGAAGTCCCAAAGTTTTAATAAAACTAGATTTTAGACCTGAAGCTCACATCTGAAGTACAACTAACCAATTCAAGCATTTTGAATAAAGAGAAAGACCCTAAGCAAATCGGAACGTCACTTCGTAACAGTCCTTACTGACGACAGGACAGACACTGACACCCAATCTTACTGCAGGGGTCTGGTAGAGTGGAAAAGTATGGACTTTGAGATCAGACAGTTATGTGTCCTTAAGCAAATGACTTAACCTCTCTGTATCTCAGCTGCTTCTTCACTGGTAAGTTGAGGACAGCATCTCCTGCTTAATTGGGCTGATGTAAAAACTAACTAAAAAAATGAGAGAAAACCTAGCTGACTTTCTGGCACATAATAAAGACTTAATAAATGTCAAATGCTGTTACATATCTTCCCTCAGTTGTTCTTTCTGAGTTACATTCTCCCTAAATATAAATGAAGAGCAAACAACACACCTCAAAGTATTATGCATTACTACACTGACGACAACTTGAAGTCACTAATATGGGACTCTCAAAGGGGCTGCATTACAAAAGTAACTCCTAATTAAGGATAACTAGAAGTGTAAAGATCCATTTACTATTGCACCTTTCAATGGGAAACATTTATATTATGAAAGTAATTCCAATTCCTCTTCGAATTCTTCAAAAACAGTCATGATATTTCTAGCCCACATTCTTATACTTGTTAACACTCTTATGCAGGTTTCTGGCTATATGTCTAAGTTCACAGAGCATTCAAATTTAAATACATAATGATGACAGATTTCAATAATCAGAAAAGAAAAGAAAATCGTATCCATTCATAGCACATAATTATAAAGCTTTTATTCCAAAAATATGTATTCTGATAAACACTCTTAGAAGAGAATATATATACATGTTCCACATATGGAAAGATTTTGCCACATTTGAGTACTTTTGAAAGTGAAAAATTTTCAGTTCAGCTTTTTTACTCAACATAAAATAATCAGAACTACTTGAGATACACTGGTGTAGATGAGTTCTTACACAATGGTTCTTTGAAGTCTGAAAACGGTTTAACAAAGAAAAGCTCTTTAGAAAACTCAACATGAAGCCTATGCTTCTAAAATGATCCAGATAACTATTAACCTAGACAACCAAATAAAGAAATAATTTGAAAACACGGTTTTACTGCCTCACTCACACCAAAAAGAGGCATACTGCTATAAATACTACTAGCCAAATAGTAAAAGGATCTTAGTCTATTATCTTTAAAGATGACTCACAATTTCTACTGGCACTAATACTTTTGTTGCGTCAATGATTGTAATGTCTTACACATTAGTGTAGACTTCTCCATTTGAGAGGCACTTTCCTCATATGTTATGCTCATTTAACCCTAAACAGACACCCTGGAAAAGAGGTAAGGCAAAATAGCGTGCTCTATTTTACAGACCAGAAAAATGAGGCCCAATGAAAGTTGCCAAGGTCACTCATAGAATAAAGGGTATCACACCAGCCCTCTTTCCCAGCTACTCTTCCTCATTAGAATTATGGACCCCAAAACGAGAGACATCATTAGAGCAACATCAATGCAAAAGAAGTTAATGCATTACTAGTCTCAAGGTTTTTTAGGTTTTTTTTCTTTGTTTGTTTTTTCCCCTCTTGGATCTTACAACAGATTAAATATACAAGTTAAAATACTGTTGGATCTGACTTAAGAAAGTTACCAAGTTACAAAAAGTTCAGAATCCAACAACAGCAAATGCATACATACATACATACAATAAAATCCAAGGCGACAAACTGAAGTCCGAGGCTTACGAATTAATAACGTCATGCTTAGAATTCAGGTTTTTACTTTTGACTTGCTTCTGTGAATGACCAAAGTCATCATAACTAAGTAAAATTTGAATCACTATTACCTAACCAAGCAATTCTAAGAATCAACTGTGGCTCTGTCGTAAAATAATCACAATCCTAAATTACGTTATGCTCAAACAGTAAAAAATAACTTCCTAGGAGCTAAATTTTAAAACTGTACCAAATTGGGTTGTGCCCCATCAGTACTGTTTATTGAATTATAATAAGAACGTCTGACACACACTTCATACATTTAACTATTTATGGAATGTTAAGGTATAAAACACCATGGAAACACAAATGCCAATAAGATAGTTTCACCTTCAAGGAATTCTGCAGTTTAAAATAGGGGACAGGGCTTCCCTGGTGGCGCAGTGGTTGGGAATCTGCCTGCCAATGCAGGGGACACGGGTTCGAGCCCTGGTCTGGGAAGATCCCACATGCCGCGGAGCAACTGGGCCCGTGAGCCACAACTACTGAGCCTGCGCGTCTGGAGCCCGTGCTCCGCAACAAGAGAGGCCGCGATAGTGAGAGGCCCACGCACCGCGATGAAGAGTGGCCCCCGCTCGCCACAACTAGAGAAAGCCCTCGCACAGAAATGAAGACCCAACACAGCCATAAATAAATAAATAAATAAATTTAAAATGCATTTAAAAAAAATTTTTTTTTAAATAGGGGACAAGGTACACTGAAACACTGATGAAAGAAATTGAAGACACAAATAAAATGGCAAGATATTCCACACTCATGGATCGGAAGAATTAATGTTGTTAAAATGACCATACTATCCAAAGCAATCCAGACTCAGTGCAATCCCTATCAAACTTCCAATGACGTTTTTCACAGAACCAGTACAAATAATCCTAAAATTTGTATGGAGACACAAAAGAGCCCAACTAGCCAAAGCAGTCTTGAGAAAGAAGAACAAAGCTGGAAGTATCACATTCCCTGATTTCAAACTATATTACAATGCTACAGTCATCAAAACAATATGGCATTGGTATAAGAACAGACACACAGATCAATGGAACAGTATACGATCACAAAAATAAAACCACACATACATGGACAATTAACTTACACCAAAGGAGCCAAGAACATACAATGAAGAAAAGACAGTCTCTTCAATAAATGGTGCTGGGAAAGCTGGACAACCACACGCAAAAGAATGAAACAAGACCATTATCTTTCACCACACACAAAAATTAACTAAAAATAGACTAGGGGCTTCCCTGGTGGCGCAGTGGTTGAGAATCTGCCTGCCAATGCAGGAGACACGGGTTCGAGCCCTGGTCTGGGAAGATCCCACATGCCGTGGAGCAACTGGGCCCATGAGCCACAACTACTGAGCCTGCGCGTCTGGAGCCTGTGCTCCGCAACAAGAGAGGCCGTGATAGTGAGAGGCCCGCGCACCGCGATGAAGAGTGACCCCCGCTTGCCGCAATTAGAGAAAGCCCTCGCACAGAAACGAAGACCCAACACAGCCATAAAAAAAATAAATAAATAAATAAATAAATAAAAATAGACTAAAGACTTGAATGTAAGACCTAAAAACCATAAATTCCGAGAAGGAAACATAGGCGGCAACCTCCCTGACATTGGTCTTAGTGATGTTTTTGAATCTGACTCCAAAGGCAAGGGAAACAAAGCAAAAATTAAAAAATGGGACTACATCAAACTAAAACCTCTGCAGTGAAGGAGATCATCAACAAAATGAAAAGGAAACCTACTGAATGGTAAAAGATGTTTACAAATCATATAGCTGACAAGAGGTTAATATCCAAAATATACAAAGAACTCATACAACATCAAAAACAAAAACACACACAAAAAAAAAAACAAAAACAAAAACAAAAACCCATAACCTGATTGAAAAATCAGCAGAGGATTAAACAGACATTTTTCCAAAGAAGACATACAGATGGCCAACAGGCACATGAAAAGATAATCAACAACACTAATCATCAGGGAAATGCAAATCAAAACCACAATGAGATACCACCTCACACGGGTCAGAATGGCTATCATCAAGAAGACAGCAAATAAGTGTTAGCAAGGATGTGGAGAAAAGGGAACCCTCGTGCACTGTTGATGGGAATGTAGATTGGTACAGCCACTGTGGAGAATATGGAGATTCGTGGAAAAATTCAGACTGGAACTACCATATGATCCAACTATTCCACTCTTGGGTATTTATCTGAAGAATATGAAAACACTAATTTGAAAAGAGACATGAATCCCTGTGTTCACTGCAGCACTATTTACAATAGCCAAGATGCGGAAACAACCTAAGTGTCCACCAATGGATGAATGGATAAAGAAGATGTCGTGTGTGTGTGTGTGTGTGTGTGTGTGTGTGTATACACTATACACGCTATATACACTATAGAATATTACTCAGCCATAAAAAAAGAATGAAATCTTGCTATTTGTGACAACACAGATGGACCATGAGGGTCTCATACTAACTGAAATAAGTCAGATGAAGAAAGACAAAACACCGTATGATTTCACTCATATGTGAAATCTTAAAAAGAAAAAGCGAACAAATAAAACAAAACAAAGACAAACCCACAGGTACAGAGAACAGACTGGTGGTTACCAGAGTGGAAGGGAGGTTGGGGGGCTGGGGGGGGGAACGGGTGAAGGGGGTCAACTATATGGTGATAGATGGTAACTAGACTTACAGTGGTGATCGTTTTGTGTGTAAACAAATATCAAATTATAATGTTGCACACCTGAAATTTATACAATGTTATATCCAACTTTACCTTAATAAAAAAATAAATAAAATAGGAGATAAGATGTATATTCCTAATAATTATGAAATAATTACCAAAGGATTAATGCCTTACAGATAGGTGCAAGTTGAAAACAGTAAAAATCCCATAAAGAAAAACTCAATCTCTAGCTTAAGTGACCAGAAAAAATCTTTATGGAGGAGGAAACATTTAAGTTAGTCCTTTTAAAATACCCAGGATAGGTCTGAAGGAAGGAGAACGGTGTGAAATAAAGTGTGACCAGCCTGGGTAAAAAGGGAGGAATCCAAAGCTTTGCTTGTGGGACACGGACAAGGGCCTGAGAATGAGGGCAGTGAGAATGAAAAGAAGAACTACGAAGAAAAATAAACGAATGTTTTCTTTCCCAAACTCCATGGTTAGCTTTTTACAAAATTAATTCAAACATAGGAGCAGTTTACCCAGAAGATAATGCAAGATTATTGTTCTTTGTCGTTACAAGTATCACTCTTGGAAATTACCATCCACGTGAATAGGTTCTACTGGACGATGAGAAATGAGGCCTTAGGTTTTTTTCCTCTGACATACCACCCCTAAATAAATAGGTCCACAGCAGCATTTCTTTTCCTGTACTCTTGATCTTATAATCAACTGAGAAAAGTAAAAATGAAGGGAAATGTAAATTAGGACCTAGCGCAAAAGCAGAGGGGACGGATAAGCATGGGTTCCTATAAACATGTTTTAATGTGCTCATTTTCACAATGAGCAGAGGGGCGTGTTTGTCTAATAAATTAAGAAAATTCTGAGAAATTCTTATAATCTTCTGAAAGAGATGACAGAGAGAGTAGCCACTTTTTTTTTAAATCCTTGGACAAGAGAGAGTAAATGACATTTTACAATAAAAGTCATTTAACTGGGACTCCCCTGGTGGCGCAGTGGATAAGACTCCGAGCTCTCAATGCAGGGGGCCCAGGTTCAATCCCTGGTCAGGGAACTAGATCCCACACGCATGCTGCAACTAAGAGTTTGCGTGCCACAACTAAGGAGCCCACGTGCCACAACTAAGGAGCCCACGTGCTGCAACTAAGGCGCTTGAGAGCCACAACTAAGGAGCCTGCCTGCCTCAACTAAGACCCGGCCCAACCAACCAAATAAATAAATAAATATTTTTTTAAAAAGTCATTTAACCTATTGAAAATATAAAGAAAACTGTAAGATATATACAAAAGGCCAGATTTTAAGTTATGGGTGAGCTCTTTCTTCTTACTTCTAAAAAATTTCACCCAGCTTGATGAGAAGTATGGCTTGCTTTCTACCAGACTTTCAAAGATACGTAGGAGATGCTAGTTTCTTTTCTCTTTCCCCCATGCTATTTTGTATTTTCTTGCAACCGATTTGAAGGTAAGTATTGTTTTCCTAAAAATTGATTCAATATGTTTAACATCTACTCTCTTCCTTAAAAAAAAAAATCACAAAAAGAAATATTCAAAATACTGTACAATATGCCTAAAGTTTTAAATTAGTTTTCAGTCCTTTCCAGAAGACCACATTAACTAACTGTTTTCATAGACAACTGAGGTGACATCTGATAGTAGGAAAATCGATGATCTTCTAAGGATAAGGAAGGAAGGAGAGTAAACACTA
Source organism: Balaenoptera acutorostrata (assembly GCF_949987535.1). NCBI lineage: Eukaryota > Metazoa > Chordata > Mammalia > Artiodactyla > Balaenopteridae > Balaenoptera > Balaenoptera acutorostrata. The sequence continues at coordinate 3,522,113 of NC_080068.1, read as the reverse complement.
GGAACATTTCTATTTGGGAGTGAGGAGTTCTGATACTGTGTATACTGATACACTGTAATAATGTTTTCATTAGCATTTTCTACAAAGTTCTGCTGAACACTGGCAAGACTGTTGCAATTTTGGAGTAGTCAGTGTTTCTCAAACTATGATGAAAGCACATCCTCTCAACTAAGTAATTTCACTTCCAACCCCAAAAGTCTCACTGGAATAGTCTCTTTTCTTTACTCACATTGATATAATTAATTACCAAAGATGTACAAGTTATCATCTGTTAACTAATTAAGCTATTTTTGTGATTGCCAAGAAGTAACAGCTACTGAGAACAACTCTGCAGCACACTGCAAAGAGGAAAGATTATCAACTCATGAAAGTTTCTGTTCGGGGGCAAGATAGAGAAAGGTAAACAACACCATAAAAAGTAAGGAGTTTTATCTCTGAATCCAATTTAAAGGTTTAGATAATATGCCTACAATCATTTTTTAAAAGTAAAGTAGCAGTAAAATCATTCTTGATTGCAAACTCAATGAAAATGCGGGTATCTTTGAGCACAGTGTGAAGTTGATTAATTAAGCAGAGCACCCAGCATGTGCCAGGGACTGGGACCTGGTATATCTGATGGGCTTAAATAATTCAGTTTTGTTTTGCTTTAAAAACGAAAGCCTAATTCAGGAACGGGATTTTTCTTAAAACTTCTCATCTAACTCCAGATTTCCTGAAAACCTAGAAAAAGATCACAGACACAGTGTCAATAAAGTCAGGCTGGAAAACTGATGACAACAACCTATATAAAAATATGTCCTTCCTGGGAGCAAAGCTGTGTGACTCAGAAAAACCATATTGGATGAATATTATCAGATGAACAATAATAAAGAATACATATTATATGCAGTGCATTTAAGACTTTTTATGAATAGTTATGTTAATGCGATTGTGGAATAAAGTTTCTTTTCTCCTTTTGGGAGTGTATTTGTAAAGAGCACCAGGAGATACTTTATTAGAATGACTACAAGTCCCAGTCCTCCTTTGGCTACACCTAGAAAGAAAAAATAATTGAAATTGACAAAATAGCTTTGTTTTTGCAGCATTTAAATAACAGTGAAACTAGGCTGAGGTGAGCCCCCTCCACTTCATTCCTTTCTGTGTAAAGATACCTCCTCAGTAAAATGACTACAGACCTGCAATTTAAAAAGACGGATTAAATCCTTGAGCCCTGAAATCAGTTGGAAGCGCTCAGAAATGAGTCTAAGGCAAAGGACAAACTTGCTGTAAAGACCCAGACAGCAAATGTTTTAGGCTCTGCAGGCCACACTCAGCCTCTGTCGCATGAAAGCCACAGACAACTCGTAACGAATGAGCTTGGCTGTGTCCCAATAAAACTTTATATATAAAACCTGGCTATGGGCTGGATTTGGCCCAGGGGCTACAGTTTGCTCACCTCTGATCTAGGGGATTAAATTTTCAACAGTTTGCTGGCTCTGTCCTTGTTGCATGGGCAAATTCACCAACTACTCTTGGTATTTATTTCCTCTACTCAGGAGTCTCAAACTAGATCAGGAATTTTCAACTTTTTTTTAGTAGTAAGTCTCCTTTTTCTAATAAAAATTAACAGTGGAGGCTAGGCTAGATTTCCAGGACTCCCCAAAGGCCCCTGAGAAGCCTCCAGGTCTGTGAGACAACAACAAAACCACCGGTCACCTGATTCTAAGGTTCCACTCGGCACCAAGAACCAATACTGACTGACCAACCTGTTTTCCTCAAGGTCTCTCCCTTCAGGCATCATCAGGTGAGGGAAGCAGTCTATGAATTACAGGCCTTTCAGATGCTCCACAAATCACACTATTCCCTTCCATAAAGAAGAACGTTACATGACAAAATTAAAGTATTGGTGAAAAGTAGAAAACAATGAAGTTAGATTCTACTCTATACATGTATGTAATTAAGATGTCTTTTGCTACAAATCTGTAAAAATTTTACCCAGAATGAGTTTTATTACAGCTTACTTTTTTCTAAAGTTTTATATATAATCAATAAGCAAGATTTCAGTGGAGCATATCTAACCTGTTTCAGAAACCACCCCTCAAGAAGTTACTATATTTGCATGTAAATCATTCTACAATCTATATAGTCATGTCTATTAAAATGCATCAAGGCTAAGATCTCTACTTAGTAACAGTTAATCAGAAAATTAGTTCTAAATACTAGAATTCAATTTAATTTTATAATTTAAGTCTGTCATTAATTGAACCTGCTGTCCCTCACCACAGTCGAAAATCTCAAAGTAAAAAAAAAAAAAAAAAAAAAAGGTACTGCAGGGACTTCCCTGGTGGTCCAGCGGTTAAGAATCCACCTTCCAATGCAGGGGATGCGGGTTCGAGCCCTGGTCGGGGAACTGAGATCCCACATGCCGCGGAGCAACTAAGCCCATGTGCCACAACTAGAGAGAAGCCCGTGTGCTGCAACTAGAAGAGCCTGTGCATCACAACTAAGACCTGACACAGCCATAAATAGGTAGATAAATAAATTTTTTAAAAAAAATTTTTTTTAAAAAGGTACTGCGAAGTAGAACAAAGGTGTCACAGGAGCTCAGAGGAAGAATTTAACACTCTGTTAAATGACAGTGAAATATCATGTAAATGACAGTTCAAAATACCAGCACCAAAGTGATTAAACTTATAGGAAGGTAACTGCCTGATACTCAAGAAAAATAACTTTGTTCCACAAAGTTACACGTTTCTATAAAGGAGGACTTCAGTGTGACAGAAACTGAACCAAAAATTACTGCTCCTTTCAGCTTGTATCCAATTCGCTATTAATGTGGAAGTATATAATTACTTTTTCTGCTGTATCTCAAATTCTCAGGAAAAAAAAAAAAAAGATCTCGTCATTAACCAACATTTATTAGCTCCAGTTCTGTGCTACGCTGTGTGCCAAGCCATGAGCTTTACAGATGAATAGCAAGTCCCAGCCCAGTAAGCTCTCTAGTGAGGCAGACAGACACCTCGCAAGTTAATCCATTTTAAATGAAATCGAGGTCCTAACTTAAGACTCCAAATTCAGGCATATTTTAGCCCCCAGCGCCCCCCCCCAAAAAAACAACCTACAAAAAAACACAGAATGTTTTAAAATGACAAATACTCCGACTCTTTCCAATAACATTTCTAGCCATTAGTTTCTGACAGTAAATTGTTTATCTGACCCCACTACACATAAGAGCAGTTTATCTACGTAAATCTTGAATGCTATCATAAAAAGCCCATAATTAAACATAACGAATGCTCTAAGGCAGGACACAGGGCATACTTAAAGTTTTAATATCAAAGCTGGCCTTGTATAACATTCAATATGAAAACACTTTTCTCAAAGACATAAGTTTATGATACAAATATGAATTCAACTAATTACAGAAAACTCTAAACAGCTATCATTCACAAATATTTTATATACAAAAGTATATTTACTTATAAAATGATGATGATTCAGCCTGTGGGAGGAATGACAAATTGAAAACTTAAAAGTCCCAGAAAAATGACAAAATATTACTACACACAGAAATATCAGAACACAAAACTGGAGCACGTAAGAAATGAAATAAAATTTTAAAATAGAGTAAAACTGAAGCAAAAAGAATTTATAAAATATAAACCTATGTTTTATTTTAAATCAATAGTTACCATTTAGAAATATTTATATTTAAAAGTTACACTGTTATATTTATATATAATGTTCATGCAGTGCTATTTTTACCTCTATTTTCAAATGAGACTGCGCTTCAGAAAATTAATAGTCATACATCGAATAAGTGAACTGAGAAGTTGAACATATCTGTATGACTCCAAAGCTCTGGCTACACTAACGTAGCTCTATGCATTTCCGCAAGGCCTCTGAAAGCAAGACTTTCAAAGAGGTCTCCTGAGAAGCACCACATACACTTATTACAACCATCTGTTCGCTATGCAAAGTAAGTTGGACAAATACTATGGGCTCTCAGCACTTACTCATCTTCATCTCCTTCCTCCCTGCCTTTCTGCAGTATCGAGACTTACAAGCAAAATCCTCACATGTCCAGCCTCTTTTGCAACTAGGAGTAGCCAGGGGACCGAGCTCTGGCCAAGGAAGGACAAGTACCTGGAGAGGGCTTTCCTCCAAAAAAAACAAACTTTTACCGAGAAAAGCACTCTCGGCCTCCTCCCTTCTCTCCTGCTTGGGGTGCAGCCATCGTCTTGGGACTGTGAGAACCAAAATCACTTGCTAAGGAGAAAGAGCTAGTTTCCTTCATGACGTCCTTGAACCTCGGTATCAAGCCTGCACTGCCTAACTTCACATTTCTTATTAGGTGAGAAAAATAAGCCCACCGTCAAGCCTCCATGTGTGCAGTTTTTGACAACCTGCAGACTAACGCAACCCCAACACAATCAAGTCCATCAAACACTTATATTATAAACCACTTTGGTGAATTCATTATAAGATATACAAATGATGAAATATTACCTAAGGGATAAATGAATACCAGCTACTGAAAAATAATCATTTAATAACAAATATTAAACACTCCAGCCAGAGACTGCTAAAGAACTTAAATGTACAAGAACATATTTAACCTTTACAACCATGTGAGGTTGGTAATATTAGCATAGTCACCCACGGTAAAATTTTAAGAATCCTTGACAAAAACACAACAATATGGTGAAACAGAGCTAAATTTATTTATTCTGAGATTGTGACCTATTTTTATGATATTAAAATGTCCTGTCTTTCATGAAATGAGAATAGTGGAGAGTTTACATTCATTTTACATTTACATTACATTACATTCATTTTAACATGCTGACTTGGCAAAATAAATAAGTGACAAATCAGTATCAGGACCCCAGAGTTTTATGATTTTTAAAAGTCCCTGAAATCCAAAAGCCTGAGACCCACTGAAGTAACCTGCCCAGGAGCACAAAGCAGTCTGTGGTCTGGACACCAAAGTCCAGGGTCATAACCACCAGGTTAGATAAAGGAAATACACTAAGTAAACTCAGACTTAAAGATACAAATGTGTAACTACAGAGGAAAACAGTCATCCCATAATATATCAAGTGGGAACAAGGACTTTTAAAGTGAAATGATTTTACCATGCTGCCCCTCCCCACCCCAAAGACACAGAGCTTCCTCTAACTGACGGAGATTTAAACCACACCAGAGAAAACGGAATCAAGATAGGAATTCTCACCCATTCCAACTTACGTCTCAGATGACGTTAGGTTTGGAGATTCATACTTGGGGATAAAGAACTTGTGGGTCGGGACTTACCTGGTGGTGCAGGGATTAAGAATCCGCCTGCCAATGCAGGGGACACGGGTTCGAGCCCTGGTCCGGAAGATCTCACATGCCAAGGAGCAGCTAAGCCCGTGAGCCACAACTACTGAGCCTGCGCTCTAGAGCCCGCAAACCACAACTACTGAGCCCACGTGCCACAACTACTGAGCCTGCGCTCTAGAGCCCGCGAGCCACAACTACTGAGCCCGTGCGCCACAACTACTGAAGCCTGTGCGCCTAGAGCCCGTGCTCCGCAACAAGAGAAGCCACCGCAGTGAGAAGCCCGCGCACCGCAACGAAGAGCCCCCGCTCGCCGCAACTAGAGAAAGCCCGTGTGCAGCAACGAAGATCCAACGCAACCAAAATAAATTTAAAAAAAAAAAAAAAAAGAACTGTGGGTCTCTGCATACACTGCCTGCCTCTAAAAGAAGTCTTGGGCTTCCCTGGTGGCGCAGTGGTTGGGAGTCCGCCTGCCAGTGCAGGGGACACGGGTTCGAGCCCTGGTCTGGGAGGATCCCACATGCCGCGGAGCAACTGGGCCCGTGAGCCACAATTACTGAGCCTGCGCATCTGGAGCCTGTGCTCCGCAACGAGAGAGCCCGCGATAGTGAGAGGCCCGCGCACCGCGATGAAGAGTGGCCCCCGCTTGCCACAACTAGAGAAAGCCCTCGCACAGAAACGAAGACCCAACACAGCCATAAATAAATAAATAAATAAATATTTAAAAAAAAAAATCTATAAAAAAAAAAAAAAAAAAAAAAAGAAGTCTTGGGTTTTCCCAAATTGAAGGCGCAGGGCAGCGCGTGATAACATCTGCCCCTAAAGCTAGCTCGCCCCTTGGTTTATTCCAGCTCTTACAAAAGTAAGGGGAGCCGACACGAATGAAGACTAGAAAAAACTGAAAGGCAGTCAAATTCTTCTTCACCTCAATTCTTGGCATTTCATGCTACTGTATTTCAATTTCTTTAACTCATGAGTTTTCAAAACTCATCTCTAGTTGTTTGCAAACGCATACATTTGATCAAGCAGTTTCTTAATACCATAACTAAATAATGTAACTTAGCCAAATATTTCCAACAATTTGACCAAGAATTTTCTAAAACATTTGAGTGTGCTTAAAAGAAAATGGAGTTTGCAAGACTGCATAATGCAGCTTATGGAAGAAATCAGAAATGTATTGTCTTGAAGACTTCAAATAGTTACTTATATACAGAACAACTGGACAGATGTTAAAGTGTTAATTGACACCTACACATTTTCACTTTTTTTATTTTATAAGATTTTAGTTACTTCAAAGCCTGGCCAGCTCTTTTCTTTTCCACTTGTGCCCGCAAATGTAATTTATTACTGAAAACATCAAACAGAAAAAAAAATACATTAAAATATAGAAAACAAATGGTTTTTATCTTTATAATTGAAAATAGTAAATACCTCCCAGCTTACATTTTACTTGTTGTTATCTCAAATGTTTGGGCCCATATTTTTTAATCCAATCTTCCAGTACCAATTTCAGTTACAGGGGAAAAAAATACACACTATGTAGAAACAGCATGCATTCTTCAGAATTTACCACACACAAAAAAAGAACGGTAGGTGGCTATGGGAGGAGTAGGGCAGGGAGTGGGCTTTATAATTGAAATGCAAAGGCATTTACATATATATATATGTATGTAAATGCCTTTGCATTTCACTTCTCCATTTATATATATATATATATATATGGAAAAAAGGTTTGTAGAGATGTTTCTATATTGAACTGCCTTTTTTTTAATATTTATTATTTATTTATTTATTTATTTGGTTGCACCGGGTCTTAGCTGCGGCAGGCAGGCTCCTTAGTTGTGGCATGCAAACTCTCAGTTGCGGCATGCATGTGGGATCCAGTTCCCTAACCAGGGACTGAACCTGAGTCCCAATCAGAGTCTTAACCACTGGACCGCCAGGGAAGTCCCTTGAACTGCTTTTAATAAAATGCTGCACACACAGCTTAGGTCTCCCCATCTGCAGCTGTAATAAGGCCTCGGACCAGCCTCCTTCAACACACCCTGCCATCCCCTTCCCTCCCTTCCACCCCCTCACTCCTACCAAAAGTAACAATTGAACGACTTGTTAAGTTCACAGGAAAGGAAAAGGAGACCCTACGAACTTGATTGCACCGAGACTGACTTCCTTAAACTACTACCACAATTTCTTTTCTACTGTGCTTCATTTTATCTCCTACACATTTTTTTCTTATACCAAATATTCCAATTTTACTTACATTCAGGATCATGAAACCTTCACACCTGGTAAAATACACTGCATTTTTATGTGAATATCTACAAGATTCAGGTAGGAATAAAGGTGGGCTAAATGTTATTATTTTAGCTCTTCTTGTCCATTTATTTATAAGCTTGTGTGTGTGTATGTAAGTTTCCTCTAATATATTGCTTCAGCCATGTCACTAATGGTCCAATGGATGCAAAATATTTAGCTGAAAGGTAATGAGCTCTTCATTAAGATTAAATCAGGAAAAAGATTATTTTCAAAAATATCTTAATTTGGTGGCCTCTTGTCAGAGTCACAGTAAAATTCCAAAAGCTGGGTTTTTTGGGTTTTTTTTTTACTTTTAATTTTGAAATAACTTTAGACTAAAAGAAGTTATTAAAAAAAAAAAAAAGTAGTTCAGAGATCCCACAGACTCTTCATCCAGCCTGCCACAATTCATCATCCAAAATAACCGCAGTAAAACTATTTATTCAAATTCACCAGCTGTCCCAACGTTTATTTTCTGGTCCAGGACCTAATCCAGAATCTCACAGCTCATTTGGTTATCATGCTTCCTTAGTCTCCTCCAATCTGTGACTCTTACAGCACTTCATCCTTTCATAAGGTGAGCACTTCTGACTACTAGCCATTTTGTAGAGTGTCCTAAAATTAAGTTTGTCTAGTGTTTTCTGATACTTAAGTTGAAGGGCTTTTTTAGTGAGAATACCACCTGAGATGCTCCCTTCTCAGTGCATCATGATGTTGGTATGTCTTGTGACATAACTTTGATCATCTAGTTAATTTGGCGTCTGCTAGTTTTCTTCACTTTAAAAGTACTGACTCCCCCCCTTGTAATTAATTACTTAATCTGGTGGGGGAGACACTCCGAGACTATGCAAATATTCTGATGTCTGATATATGCATTTCTCATCATAGTCTCACCCACTAATTCTGGTACCTACTGATTCTTGTTTGCGACAATTATCACTGTGAGGTTTGCCTGCTGGTGGTTTTCCATTTCCATCATACCTTGTACATTTTTTATTGGAATTCTACCATAACAAAGAGCTGTCTCTTCTCCCCTATTTATTGATTGGATAATTTACTTATATTGGCATGAGCTCATGGGTATTTTTTCCCCTAGACGCTATAATCCTTCTTTATTTTGTGGTTCAAATTGTCCCACTGGGACTCCTTTGTATATACATTCACTAGACTTCCTTCTGAATTGTAAAATGCCACTTCAGTTGGGGAAGATCAGGTAATTTCTTTGAATGAGGGACGATAGATGGTAAGACTACCTTTACCACTTACATCATGAACAACAACAACAATTTATGGAAAAAAACTATATATACTGAAATATCCCCAATGTGCTATACTCTCACAACTCTTGCTCATCCAAGACCTAATGCTCTTCGGTCTTTATTTTACACATATTATTATCAAATTTTCTCATCATTGTCACTGTTTAAATCCACCTAAACTTGTGCCGCCCCCATCCCCAAATAATTTTGGTATTTCAAGAACACAGCCCAAACCGCTCAGAGACAATAGTAGCTACATTCATTTTACCCAAAAGGTAAGAAGCCATAATTATGCCGAGTGAAAAAAGCCAATCCAACAGATCAAATAGTGTACAATTCCATTTACATAACATTCTTGAAATAACAAAACTGTAGCAATGGAGAAGAGATTAGTCCTCCCCAGAGGTAGAGTTGGGAAGTAATTGTGTCTATAAAAAGGCAACAAGAGGAATTCTTGTGATGGAATTCTTCTGCATCTAGACTTTATCAATGTCAACATTCTCATTGTGATATTATGCTACAGTTTTGCAAGATATTTGTAATGGAAAAAACTGGGTAAAAGGTTCACAGGATCTCTGCATTATTTCTTACAATTGCGTGTGAATCTACAATTATCTCAAACTAAAAAAAGTTTTTTTAAAAAGATAATGCGTTTCAACTCTAGCGTGAATACTCAGGAGAGATAAGATAATCACCATCGTGCCCCAACCCTTCAGATCCACCGATTGCTAGCTGGCTTCTAGGAAAGTTCCTACCAGGCCTCCCTAGAATAACCCGCCAACAGCTAACTCTTCTTCAGGGTCTCTTCTTTTCCGATTAGCTTTTATGTTGGGAGGGACAAATACCAACAGCTAGAGAAGAACACATAATTGCCAAGGGCCAGTAACTGTTCGTTTGTCAACTGAACTACCAGCAGTTCACAGGGTCAACATGTAAAATCTGATTTCAATTCATTTGGCTCATATTAAATATTTGAGAAGTTCTAGATCATGTTCAATGTGTAGGAGGCAAGCAATGAGAAGAGGGAAGAGGGTTTTAGTTCCAACAACAAGACAAGGTCCTTTTTCAAGTCACACCAACCCCTCCAAAACACTTTTTACTGCCTAATGGAGGTGAAAGCACAAAAATGGTGGTACCAAGAGACTCTAAAACTCAAGGACTAAACGTTCTGCTCTACAAAAACTAACCCGGCCACCACCGACCACCCCAACTGACTGAAGAAGAAAACACCTGAATACAGCAGGAAACACATACTTTGTAACAGTACAGTAAGTCCTAGTTAGTTAGCAAGTGAGACCAGAGGCGGCGCACACACGTGTACACAGGATATGTGTTTCCTGAAATCCACTGAATCCTGCTTAAACCATTGACTAAAACTTGAATTCAAATTAGTTGTCCTAATGCTGATGAGATTTCTGGTGAATCACAAATAGTTTGAAGCAGACCTGTGTTCCTTTGTAGCCACCAGTCTTTGATTAGTAAAAGGAAGTAGGTATTCTTTCTGATTCCCTAGTTCTTTGCAGTATTTAGAGTACTGTATCTCTGTTGTAGAATAGAGCTTGGTGCAAGCTTAGATTTAAAAACTTTTTATACACCAGCTCTTTTATATAAAAGGCAGAGACAGTCATCCTAACAGATGTGTTTCTGATATTTTTCTGTACAAATCTCTCATGTTGAAACACTGTTACACTTTCATATAAATGTGTGCTCTATGCAATAAACTTTGCAGGTAAAGCAAAAAAAAAAAAAAAAAAATACTAATAATGTGCCAATCAGCTTACTTTCCCCCCACGAAGGCTGACATTATAACCACTGAACAAGTTTTTACTACTTATATTCCAGCTCTGACAAAGCTACAAAAGACCAATTATAGGTACTACAAATTGCTTCTCCTTCCTCATTTCAACATTAATTTATGTAAACAAAAAATGATGTAGGGGAATAAGGAACTGCCCTCACAGACTCGCTACAGTCGTTACCTCGTGCCACCACAAGTCAACTGTGAGCTTAAATTCAGATGTTCCTCAACTCTTGCAAAGGACGGAATGCCTGGCAATCCCATTATCATCACAGATTAAGAAATACTAATATACTTAGCATAATGATATAAGAAATTAGTTATTTCATATTAGATTCCAGAATGCACGTGGAAAAGACATCAAAGTTTAAGGAAAAATAGTGTAAGTTGAAAAAAAGCCTGAAAATCAAGAAAATCATGGGGACTTCCCTGGTGGCGCAGTGGTTGAGAATCTGCCTGCCAATGCAGGGGACACGGGTTCGAGCCCTGGTCCGGGAAGATCCCACATGCCGCGGAGCAACTAAGCCCGTGAGCCACAACTACTGAGCCTGCACTCTAGAGCCTGCGAACCACAACTACTGAAGCCCGTGCTCCGAAACAAGAGAAGCCCGCGCACCGCAAGGAAGAGCAGCCCCCGCTCGCCGCAACTACAGAAAGCGCATGCGCAGCAAACAAAGACCCAACACAGCCAAATATAAATAAGTAAATAAATTTACACAGAAAATTATGTTCAACAACTTGGACTTTCCTCCTGTGAACTAAGAAATGGCCATCTCCGCCGTCTGCCGTGATTAGGCTGCCCTGGCGTAAACGCGTGCACGGCACGACACGATGAGCAGCTGATACGGACGTGCACACGTGCGGCCGGCGTGCCCAGCAGAGGGGCCATCTCCGCTGTGTAGCTCGGGCTCTCGACCACCTCCACCCTGGAGGTCAGACCTCTGCCTTAACAGAACTCCAGTCTCCTCCCACTCTCCACACATCACAAGCTTCCACGGGACATGTACCGCCACTTCCCATCCACCACTCAATCCCTTGGCTCCAGGCGCACTGAACAAAGGTCCACACTTATTTCCTCACAACCACCTGTGCAGCTTCTATGACCTTGGGTTCGCCTGGAAAATCCATCACAGCCTCCTGGTCTACTGGTGGGTGAATTTCTACTCCCCTAAGACTTAATACACACCCACCTAGGAAGTCCCCAGACTCAATACACACCCATCTAGGAAGTCCCCAACCTCAGCAGTGCTGGCCTAGGACAGCTGTCACAGCACTGATGAATCACTTCCTACTTGTGACATGGTAGACTGGTGAGCTGCTTGAGGGACAGACGTCTCAATGAATCCCCAAGGCCTGGTAAATAATAACTATTTCATTAAAATGTGATACCAACAAGAACTATTATTAGGCATTGCACTCAACAGTAAAGGTACGTTCTTCCACTTCATCCAAAAAACAACTTCGAGAAGCTATTATCCACATTTTACAGATGAGGAAACTGTTAACCAAAAATGGGGTGAGGAGAGGGAACAGCCCATATAATACAGATATCAAGGAACTATCACCAGTGTCCACATTTCCATAACTCTACACTAGTCTAGATCAAAGTGCTTTGAGGTAATTACAATTCCTTTCCACTACATATAAAACTTACAAAATACGTAACAAAGCTTAAAAAAAAAGTTTTCAGGGCTTCCCTGGTGGCGCAGTGGTTGAGAATCTGCCTGCTAATGCAGGAGACACGGGTTCGAGCCCTGGTCTGGGAAGATCCCACATGCCACGGAGCAGCTGGGCCCGTGAGCCACAGCTGCTGAGCCTGCGCGTCTGGAGCCTGTGCCCCGCAACGGGAGGGGCCGCGATAGAGAAAGGCCCGCGCACCGCGATGAAGAGCGGTCCCCGCACCGCGATGAAGAGTGGCCCCCACTTGCCGCAACTAGAGAAAGCCCTCGCACGAACCGAAGACCCAGCACAGCCAAAAATAAATAAATAATTAATTAATTAATTAATTAAAAAAAAAAAGTTTTCAAATGAGTCAAGAAGGCATAGTCTTTCTGTGTTTTGAAAAGGTTACTGTATCTTTATTTCAAATAGCTCATTTAGGTTGGAAGCATATGCCACTATTACTTTACGTAATATAACTTTATAAGACTTGAATTTCAAACATCCCCCAAGGCAGACCTTATTGTGTTCATTTAACTCCCCCCAAAATCCACCTGGATAAAGCTTTTTCAGGGCAACAGTAAATTTTTTAAAAAAAGAACAGACTTGTTGTTTCAAGGTGGAGGGGGGTAGGGGAGGGATGGATTGGGCATTTGGGGTTAGCAGATGCAAACCACAGAGAATGGATAAACAACAAGGTCCTACTCTATAGCACAGGGAACTGTATTCAACATCCTATGATAAATCATAATGGAAAATAATTTTTAAAAAAGAATTTATATATATGCTTAACTGAATCACTTTGCTGTACAGCAGAAGTTAACACAACATTGTAAATCAACTACACTTCAATTTTAAAATAAAAAGCAGCATGGCTGAGTCTTCATAAATAAGCTAAAATGATAGCGCTGGGAGGTTATAGCTGGTTTTGTTTTTATTTTACATCCTTTTTCAAGAGGAAGAAAACTGCAACAAGTTGGCAACCAGGAAGTCCTCTTAATGTTTTTTTTAGTTTTGGTTTTTTTGTTTTTGAGTGTCTGTGAAAGCGGGGGGGGGGGGGGGGGGGGGGGGGGCGCGGGGGGGTCTGGGAAGGACTGTGTTAACCACATAGCACTGCAGCTGGAGAGACTCATTTTGAACCTCAGCCAAGATATGCAAAGCTAATTATGGAACTGTTAATTACTAAATGTTTAAAAGGTTATTTGAAGGTGACTAAGTTTCCACCAATATTGCAAAAGAATGTGAATAATTTTTACCATAAATTCAAGTCCTCACTTGTTCAGAGCCACATGCTAATACAGTTTGAAATTGGTTTTTCAGTAATAAATGTGTATTTTTTTAACCTCCAAATTCAAATATCATTGTTATGAAAGCTAAATGCTTGTGGCCAGTCATTACTTCGTGAGACATGCTTTTCAAAAGTGCACCCAAAAAAAAAAAAAAAAAAAAAGTGCACCCAGACCATTTAGTTGTGTTTTACGAACAAAAACTACTTAAGGAACAAATTATTTATTCCTAGAGCCCCAAAGTGAGCCAAAATATAATCAAAGGGTAAGTTGTCAGATGAAAATATAAGACTGCTCATAAACAATGACAAAAAAGAGATGGAAAATTTATCTGTCAGAGACACAATTCTTCCACTAGATTTGAAAGTTAAATATTCACCAGAGATACTCTTTTGTGCAGATTCTCATAATTTAAAGTTCTCTGGGCTAAAGGCACTTTTTCAGCCCTCTCATTATGACTCAAGACATATTCTACTGAGTGACTTTTGCAAAGAATTAAGTCTCGTACTGTTAAGAGCTCTCCAAGGACAAATTCATGAATTAGCAACTAAATCAAAAGGTGTAATAGCCAAAAAAAAAAAAAAAAATTTCAGTAGTGAAGAACAAAGTAATATTATTAACTAGGAAGGGATGAGGCAGGAGCTGTTTTACACAAACCATTTTAAAAAGTAACTTTTACAACTAGCTAAAAACACATCATATTAAATCTTTAAAGTAGAAGAATATTCTGCAATAGACGTTTCACCTGAAAAACTAAAAACAGGCATTTAAACACTCTACCTAAGCAATCTGAAAGGGTCTGAATCCAGTAAGTTAATAATATGGTTTAGAAAAATCATTTTATTGTTTAAAGACTTGGGGGGAAAGCTGTTTGTAATTTACTTACATCTTTCACTTCACTTAATTGCTTAGGTGACCAAGCTTCCCATGTAAGTGATTAAAGACATAAACCCAAACAGTTTGATAAAGCAGTTACTTAAGAGGCCTGTTTCTCAACAGAGGTGCACTGAAAAACATTAATAGAACATTTAGTGCCCCTTATTTTCAAGGAGGTTTGTTACTGAGAATACAGTGCCCCGATGACTAGAACTTAGCCACTTTCCAGACACACAATATGGGACACACATTGGATTAAAGATGGCTTTTCTTGTCCTCTCAGAGTATCAGGTGAAATAGTGACAGCCCCTTAAATATGAATATGTGAGATTTAGCTAAAAATTCGAGTGACAATTTTGTTTCTCCTTGCCATTCCCCCTCTAGTGACGTGCCTAAATAAACGGGAAAATGGGTTTCCATTTTGCAGGTGGGCATGAAAAGCTTCCTAATTTCATAACACTCTTCAAAGTTCCTGTGTTTGCACTGAGGCTCTCCCCACCCCCAGATTCTCTTCGAGCTAACTTCTTAGGTCACACGAGTGACAGCACGATTACTTCTAGGCAACTGAGTGACCTCATACAAAACCACGTCTTCACAGGGTTTGGGAGACAAACTGGGCTGGTAGGGTTAAAAAAAAAAAAAGAAAAAAGGAAGAAAATGAATTTAACAAAAAATATTTATATATTTTCCTCTTTTAAGGCACCTTTCTTTTGCCTGCCATAAGAATCGTACAAACTCCTTCACCAAATGTATTCTGAGAAACAGAAGGAAGCATGACAGCAAAACTTTCCTAATTCATATCCATCAGTCCATATCCAGTTTATTTAATAACTTTGCTTTTATATTACAAACTTCTAACCCTCGAGCACTCAAGAGAAAAGACAGGGCAGAAAAACTTCCAGCCCTTGCATTCACAAAGCACTCAACAGAAAAGGCACCTGCTACCAAAACTTTTTTTTTTTTTTTTTTTACTTCTGAGTAAATTTCAAACTTTCAGAAAAGTCATTATTTTTGACAAGCCAGGTGAAGGTGGAAAACATTCACATTTCCATCTACTTTCTCTTTAAAATCACAAATAAACATGTAGGTCCGCATTAGTAATAACCAAGGGAGCATCAGTGTTAATACGGTGGACACTTAGGAATGTTCAAAATGTCTGGTAGGCTTCTCTAAGGTGACTTGTTCTATGAAGGTTTGGTGGGGGAAACGTGCTGCTTTCAGACGGTCAGCGAAGCGTTCCCGTTGTGGTGTCAGTAGCAACTGGCCCACTTCTGACTCGGGCCCAGTTCTGTGCTGGTCAGTTTTCACTCTGTTCTCCACAACCCGTGCGTAAACAGGGAAGTTTAACAGCTCATTTCTCTGGTACAGTCCGCACGCCGTCACAGTGGAGGTTCTGTCTCTTCCAGTTTTGTTGGGGGACACACCCCCCTCCACCCACCTTTTAGTAGGTTTCGAGTCATTGCTATTCTAATCAACCAACCGGAGATTCCACTTCCCCGCTCTCTAATTTCCACTAAAGGCCTCTGACATCATTTTCTGACCTGCCTCGCTAGGTTCTAATATTCTCGGCATGTGTGATTTCACTTGGCACTTCAAACTGAAAGGCATTGAAACATTTCACCGAAATGGGCTTTTCCATCACACTGACTGGGAACGTGCATTTTCAGCTGCAGAAGACTGAGTGTCTGACAACTTAACAACCGGCAGGAGATGCAGAAGGCACCTGAGAAGCAGTGCAACAAGAGCAAAGGGCACGACCTCCCTTGTTTTCAATTAAGTAATCCTTTGGAATAGGAACTTTCTGGAGACACTGTGAAATGAATTTGCCTTGCAAAACTACCACCCATCTTCCACAGACTGGTAAACGAGTGCAATCTACCTACGAGCCCCAGATGTGACGGCTGCACCAGAAAAAAATGAGAAACCAAAAACCGTACCAGGTGCCGTTCCTGGGCCTTGTCCAAAGGCAGCCGATGGAAGAACCTGTTTTATTCTCTTTTCCCCGCATTAAATAATGACGATCAACAGCAGAGGAGGAGAGCCTTTGGCTCTGCACAGATGGCATCCAACACCTAACGAGCGAAGCAACTCCTTCAAGCATTAGATCCTAAATGTCCGATGGGCCCAAGGATCAGGAGGGCTTATTTGTCTTAAGACGGCTGGCAGCAGGATCCCCTGGAGTCACCAGCCCAACGCTTAGGAGCATGCGTCATCACCCAGTCAGCAGCGAAAAGCAAAAAAAATCAAACCACCACATTTTTACAAAATTTCCCCCTCTCTAGTCCAACCTGAGACGACCAGATCCACCACCATCAGCAATTCCTCCACTTAAAGCCAGAGAAAAATAAGCCTGAAGCTAAACGAACGTATAAAGGTTAACAAACTTATCTAATTTTGACAAGGTTGTGCAACACCAAAAGAAACCGCGGGGTGCCCTTCCCGGGGCTCTATCTGAATATGCCTGCTCTGCAGTTCTGTCTGCAGTTGAAACTAAAAGCACTAACCTAGCTATTCAACTCCCCCCCCCCCACCGCAACCTCTTCCTTGCAAAGCGGCATCACTTTTCCAAAAAAAAAAAAAAGAAAAGAAAACAAAATAGTAAACATACAAACATCTCAACGTTTTACTTTAGAAAGCCACCACGGGTTCGCGTTCCGCAGAGCCCTGCAAGTTTCCTCCTACACCTCTGCAAACGCCGAAGAACTCTGAAGGTACGAGGGGCCACAAGCACGGGGAGGAAGGGCGCCTGCGGCCGGGGGGGGGCAGGAGGGGCCGGCCGAGAGGAGGTGACTGCCCCCCGGCCCCCGCCCCGAGAGGCTCCCGGGCCCGGCGCGCGGCTGGGAAGAGGGGACGCTCGGGAGAGACCTCCCTGCCCCGCGGGGCAATCGCAGGAGCAGGTCGGTACGGGGAGGGCGGCGAAAAGGAGAAGATCCAGGGGAGGGGGAAACAACGCCAGGACGTCCAGGGGAGACGCGGAGACGCGAAGCCCCTGGAAGCTGGGGACCCAACGCGAAGCGCGGGCGCGCGGGGCGAAAGGCGTGGGCAGGGAGCGCGCAGCCGACGCGGGGCTCACCTGGGGGGTCCTCTCGGCCGGGTTCTTCATCACCGCCTGGCGGAAGCTGTTATCCACGTAGGACGCCATCTCCCCCCGCAGCCCGGGCCGGGGCCGCTCCGCGCCCTCGGCCGCCGCCTCCCGGCCCAGCGCCGCCGCCGCCGCCGCCGCCTCCGCCCTGCGCGCTCCGCCCGCCTCGGGCCAACCAGCCAAACCGCGGCGGCGGCGGGGCGGGGGGCGCGCGAGGCCCGAGGGTCCCCGCGGCGCCCGGCTGCCGGGAGCTCCCGCTTCCTCCGCCTCCCCCGCGCCGCGCGGCTGGGAAGGCTCCCCACGGGCCCGGGCTCGACACGCCTCCCCGGCTCCTCTCGGGGACGGCGGCGGCTCCTCCCGGCCCCCGCCGGCCTGAGTTATTTTTAGGGAGTTCGAGCGGCGGGGAGGGGTTGGCTGGGGCGCACGGGCCTCGCGCTCCTCCGCGCGCAGGGCCGCCCCCTCCTCTCGGGGGCTCCGGGAAGCACTCGGGGGCGCCGCGGCCGCCGTCCGAGGACGGGCTCAGGTCCGGGCGCTGCGAAGCCGGGTCGCCTCGGCCGCCGTCCCCGCCGCCGCGCCGGGGCTCCGTCTACTGCGCTCGGCCGAGCCCCCCGACGGCTGCTGCATCCCCTCGGGCCGCCCCGCCGCCGCCGTGCGCTCCGCCGCCGCCCCCCATCTGCGCGCGCGGAGCGGCCACAGCGCCCCTGGCTGCGCGCTCGGCCCGCTGGCTCTCGGCAACTTTGTTCCCGGGCTGCGGGCGCGGAGGGAAGGGGCCGCGGGCACCGGGTCCGGACTCCTGGCGGCGGGCGTCGCGCACAGCCCCCCGGAGAGTGTTTGGGAAGCGGCGACTCCCCTCCTCTTCCCCGCCTCTTCCTCCTCCTGCGCCCCCGCGCCGCCCCGCCGCGCTCAGGGAGGAAGCGGCCTCCGGGGCCGGGCGCTTTGTGCTGCAACCATGGTGAAGAGCGAGTGACGGGCCGGCGGCCACTGGGCGCGCGCCGCGTCGGCGGGGGCGGGGCGTCCGGCGCCGGGTCCCGCCCCCGCGCCGCCCGTCGGCCCGCCGGCCGCGCCCTCGCTCCGGAGCGGCACCTTCGGCGGCCCAGGTGAGCCGCGCGCCGGGCGGTCGCCGACCGCCGCGCCCGGGCCGGGCTGGAGGGGGCCCCGCACCACCTGGCCCCGGGGAGGCGGCGCGCCCCGGCGGCCGGGCCGAGGGCGCAGCCTCCCCTCCGGCGGCTCACGCCGCGCCGCCTGCCCACACCCCACGCGCGTCCCGGGGGGCCTGCCGCGTCGCGTCGCCCCTCCCGACCGGCCCTGGCGCCAGGCCTCGGCCGCCGGGGCGGCACGTCGACCCGGAACAGAAGCCCGGCCCGCAGCTCGGGCCGCCCTGGGCAGTCGTTTTGAACCCAGGCGTTGGCTCCGAGTCGCTCCAGAGGCGATCAGTCCTCTAGGGATTTATGTGGCTTATCCTTAACTTGCTGCAGGGACAGCGTTCCTCTCCTGCCTCCCGTGCTCACCGGGCACCTTCAGACACTTAAGTGGCCACGAGACGAGGGAGCTGGAAACGTGCCAGTTCCACCCTAGGCCAAACACCACCCCCAGACGGGCGAACACTCCAGATTTAAAGGTGAGACCCGGACAGCAAGTTCTGTGACATAAGCAGAAACACTGGCACATGTGGCTTGGCACGAGCCGGGTAAACGTCCAGACCCCGGGTCCGACCCGGACTCAACTTGGTGCAGAGGCACCAGGACAGAGCCCTTTAAGATGTCACCAATCCTGCTGCGTCCTCCCCCCTCACACGCCCACCCCCGAGCCGGGTCGAGGTGTGTAAGGCCAGCCAAGCAGCGGGAACAGCTCTGGAGTCCTGGTCCTAGAGCTTGATTTTCATCTGGCTCCCCTTCCCCCCCGCGTCAAGTTCGTGCTTTGCTGTCTCTATGGAGGCCGCACTCACAGGAGGATTGCTACTTTCAGGACCTACCACGTTGAACACTTTTCAAATTTTCAAACATAACTTTTTCGACATCTAGTTTATTGTAAACACTTGGAATAGGTTATGAACGAACGTTTTAGGGTCCTGAAGTCACCTGCGTGGCATTAAACAGATTGTGTGGCTTCCAAGAGAATGGACCGTCCTGGCCGAACCTCCTGAAACAATCTGAGTTACAAATTATCTCTCTAGACCCTTGATGTTACCCTGTGCTCCAACTGCTTCCCCATATTTCTCTCGAACCCCTTAGTTGAAACCCAGCATCCAATTCTTTATGACCTAGACTACCACCACCTTGAATAAGTGCCACTACAGCTCTGTGAAGAGAGAGGAGAAGAAATGTCAGATCCAATGAAGTGAAAAAACATACCTGACATCTCCATCTGGTGCCCAGTAGACATCTCAGAATTCACCTGCGCAAACCAGGCTCCAGATCTCCTGCCCCAGACATGCCCCACCCACAGACTTCCACATTCCTGCTAATGGCATCTTCCTCTGTCACCCCTTGCCCAGGTGACGAGCCTTGGCATCTTTCTTGACTCTTTCCTTTCTCATACCGCGCCCCCCTACCCCAGGTTTCAGTAAACCTGTCAGCTCAAGCTTCAGAGTACCGTATCTGGAATCTAACCTCTACCCACCACCTCAACGGCCATGACCTTGGTCCACGCCAGCAGCATCTTTTGCCTGAGCTTTGCAGTAACCACTTACCTGGCCTCTTTCTGCCCTTGCCTCCAGCACCGAGGGAGTCGGGGTGAGTCTTTTCACTCCAGCTCATGTCATTCCTCTGCTAACAACAACAACAAAAAGTCCATTAGCTCCCCATCACTTTTAAGGTGAAAGCCAAGGTCCTTATTTATCATGGCCTAAATGACCTATAGACCTGGTTCTCCTTCCCTCCCCACCCCCGCCCCCTTTATCTCTCTGACCTCATCTCCTACTATTCTACCCCCTGCTCATTTCCCAGCCACACTGGCCTCCCTGTTGCTTCTGGAACACAGGAAGCAAGCCACAGTCTCATGGCCTTTCCCTCTGCTGTTCCACTGCCACCTGAATTAGTGACCCACTCCCCTAGACCACCAGAAAACAAAACCAAACCAAACCTAGAATGGTGTTCCCTCCCCTCCTTCATATCTTTATTCAAATGTCACTTTCCCTGTATCTCCACATGCCCTAGCCCTCTTCCTTGCTTTGCTTACCACCATCTGACACACGACAGATTTTACTTACTTGATTTATTTATTGTTTCCCTCCACCATAATGTAAGCTTCTGACGTCAGTGATTTTTTTGTTCCTTTTGTTCACTGCTGCATCCCCCAACGTGATGTAAATGAATGAATAACTATAGTGTTACCTTGTATGTGTATGAAACTGATACATACATTATCTCTGATGGGGAAGGGGAGGCTAGGAGAGAAACTTAACCTCTCTGAGCCTGTTTTCTCTTCTTTTAAGAGCAGATAAAAATGGCATACCCTGAAGATTTTCGAGAATCCAATAGAATCCATGCAACGTGACAGTGACTTGTAAAGTGCTTGAACCACGGTATGTGCTCAACAAACGGTAGTTATTTTTAAGATCATCCTCATCATCCCAACCCTTTGAGGTCAGTGGAACAGTTACTATCATCCTGTTTACAGATGAGGCAACTAAGACTAAAATAGGTTATGTGACTTGCCCTAGTTCCAGGCCTGCCTGGAAGTTTGGAAGGGCCCAGGGCCAGCTAATGTAGACCCCATCGTAAATTCCTAAGGCTGTAAATTAACTGGAACACAGTGTGGCAGTGACTACTGGCTTCTGGCCTGAAACTCACAGCCCATTTTCTTCCCATCGCTGCTCCATCACGTATTACAAAAAGGCTTATCCACGCGAGGACACCCTAGCCTGCACACCGTACCCCTCACAAAAGCTACCCCCTGGTGATTCCTCCAGCGTTAGTCCAGCCTTGGACAGTCAGGCCTGGAAGTGGCAGGGCAGTCAGTTCCAGGGCCCAAGGTGTTCAGAAAGCATGGAATTCCGTGTCCCATGGGGAGGGTGAAGCCGGAGCAGGGCCCCTCAAAGCCTAGGCAGTGGGCAGGAACTCAACTCACCCAGGCCGCACAGCCGGAAAGCTGTGAATTACAGATGCACACCCAGCTCTTTTTCTTCTGAGTGCTCTGCTGTGATACTGAATTGCCCCAGTGACCTCAGGTGAGGCCTAATAGTATGTCATATCCACCAACAAAACGACTAACTCGCTGTCAACCTCTAAGCTATCATTTAATTTCAATTAATAATTCAGTTAATTTTCCCACTATTTATAATCTACTTATGTAAGTACGTTAATAATGCCATTTGGCATCTAGGACACCTGATACTTGGCATGCATTGCCTTGTTTTATATATTTTATATAATATATTTTATATAATAAAATACATTATATAGGTTAGGTGTTTACAGTCATCTTTTAAAGTGAGTAGATTTTTTTTTTAATTTTTTATTTTTTTATTAACATTTGAAGAGGGAAGAGATATGGGAACATATGTATATGTATAACTGATTCACTTTGTTATAAAGCAGAAAGTAACACACCATTGTAAAGCAATTATACTCCAATAAAGATGTTAAAAAAAAAAACATTTGCGCACCAACAGCATGCTGTGTACACCATGGGTGACAGAATTAGACACAGACCTGCCAGTTTGCCAATTAGCCTAAACCAAACTGCTCCAATAACCATAAAGTAAGCCATTTACTATGCTGCTTCATAAAGGCAACAATATGTATAAAGATGAGAGTTTCTTTGTTCTGTTTCTACAGCCGTCATATTATCTAGAAAGTCATTAGGGGATAGAGAGACAGAACACTGGGTTTTAAGTCTAGAAATGCATTTCAAGTTCTGGCCTTAATACCATTCGACTTGTAACTTCAAAAAGCCTTGATGATTCCAACAGTAAAACCTAATATTAATACATCTCTAAATATATTATATAGGTTAGGTGTTTACAGTCATCTTTTGAAGTGAGTAGATATTTTTTTTAAATTCCTATGGGTCCAGCTACAACATAAGAGTAATATTGATACATCTCCATCTATCTATCTATAGTCATTTTGTTCAAAAAAACACCTTGAACGTTCACTGTTCAGTCAATAAATATTGATATTTATTGCATGCTGTGTACTAGGTACTGATCTCTATGTTTGGAGTACCAATGGTGGATAAGACAGGCGTGCTCCGTTTCCTGGCCTCGTGGGAGCTGACTCTGTGTGCCAGGCATTTGCCTAATTTACTCACCTCATCTAGGAGAATGGCCAGGGCGCTAGGATCCAGGAAGCTGCACTGTTCTAAGACAAGAGATCCCTCTCGTTACCATCTTGTCCAGCTGTTACAACTGTCTGAAAGCAAGGTTTAGAGCTGAGAGGGGCTGAATTCTAGTAAAGGTGTTCCTGCCATGAATCCCAGACCATTTTTATTCACATTGTTTTGCAGTTACTTGAACCTCAGGAGAGTGGAAGGCTATAGTTTAGACACTGTATCGCTTTCAACAGAGCACACTCCAGTAGGAAATATTGTATCTACCTGCAAATAGCATTCCAGAGTCCCTGGTGGAGAATACAGTTACCGAGCCCAGGGAGAGACAGTGTGTACATAGCAGAGAGCTCATGAACCAAGTTAGATGAAGTGTATCCAATACACAATTAGACTCAGACTCTTAGGTTTGATTTTATAGGAATCCTAATAAATTGAGAGCTGAGGATGCTGTCACATGAGTAAGAACGATGCTAATGTAGATGTCAGCTCGATGTGTAGATATTTTGGACTTGATTCTAAAATAAGAAACCATTTTTTCCTAATTTATCAATATTATGACCTTGGTTCTGCCTTGGCCACAAAATTAAATAAAAATATAAATCAGAAATATATATTCGAGCTAACAAATAAAACTGTTTTATCCGGTTACACGATTGCATCCCGCACCCTGACATAACCACTTTCTTCTGCTGATGTGTTTGTGTTTGAACTATTGGACCAGTGGGAAAGCACAGCCTTCTTTATTTCCTGATTGTGAGAAAGCTGATGCTGACATTTCTTAAAGGAAATGCGTTGTTAAACTTTTGATCCACTGTCAATTCCTTCTATTGTTGCCTAGTGTTTGGCATTTATTTTTATGAATCACCCTGTGGAAGTGTATTGCAAAATCAGTCTGCCAATTTTAAGGAGACCTCTAAAAGGGTTTAGGTAAAGTATGCAGATTCAGGGGTTTTTTTTTTTTGTTTTGTTTGTTTGTTTTAAGCCTGCAAATAGGTAAAATTAAGGACTTCAGTTCAAAACCTAACAATGTAATTGCCACCACACAGTCAATGAGTGTTTAATGCATAGATTTTAAAAGCCCATACTGGATATCATGAATGCTTAAATTAATTATGCAGAGAGAAAAAAACCCTTCCGTTTCAAACATGCACAATGGAACATTGTATAAAATTGTATCTGGGTTTCTCCAGTTATGTTAAAGTGGTTACATACAACTGAAATTACATCCACAAGCACACTGGTATGCAGTGCAGAATTTGTAAATGTGTTCCAATGAAGAAAAGCAGCTACAATTATCCCCAGCTCTGGTCTCCAAGTGGTATTCAAGGGGAAAGCAAGTGTGCTATAATACAGCTGTCTGCTATAAGAGCTAAAAAATCAGACAAGGTCTGTGAGGGGAAAAAAAAAAAAAAGCAGTATTCTTGACCAGCTGTGATTTTTTTAAACACCAATACTAACAATCATTCTGAAGTCATGATTATTTAATATTTGTTAAACCCAAGACTAGTGCTAGACACCATATGTACATAAACAAAGACAGAGAGTCTGTGCGTTGAGCTTGCAAATCTAAATTAGGCAAAGGAAGTGAAGGGCAAACAAGGGCGTGGGAAACATGCACTAAGGGCCGGTTTGGAAAAGGAGGCTATTTTGTTGCATTGTATGTTAGTTTTAACTATCAGAAGGTGCCTTATTTTGCAACACAAAAATTTAAAGGAGGGAAGTCCCGGGTGGGGAGGTGGGGGGAGCCGGGAGCACATTGCCTTTATGGGGGTTGAAGGAGGAAACCTTCAATATGAAGATATATCAAGTTGGAGACCTGAAAGAGGAAAGCAGCAGTAAATGGCAAAAAAACAAGACAAAACTAAAAACAAAAAAAACTCTGACCATTGGCTGGGATCTGGTACAAGAAGCAGTGAAGATAATAGGTGAGATACCGCTCAGGAGAGAACCTTCCAGGCCCTGGAGAGGTACATCACGATGGTCCTGGCCATCCTCAGTGTTCTTCTTATATGAACATTTTACTTATCACATAAGTGTGACCAGCGATAAGTGCTGGTAAGGCATTTAAAACGGAGTTTGGTTCCGTCTCACGCTTACCTCCCCTGCGAGGAATGAGCCTGTGGCATCGTAGCCGTCTGCAGGAATCCGAAGGTAATTAAATCAGGGTGAAGACCGGAGCAAACTCGCAGTACTCCACCCGAACCTGGTTGGGTGCCTCAGAGACAGGGCTGTTGACACAGAAGACAGCATAGAAGTGATTGGACTAACAGAACTTTATCACGTTGCTGCAGGGGGGAAAAAAATGTCATCTTTTTCCCAGTGGAGTCAATAAAATGCAGCTTTATAAGGGCAGAGTGGAATATATGATATAGTGGGAAAACCTTAGAATCTACTATCACACAACCTTGAATTTGAAAGCCTTTTCTGACAGACATGAGCTCTGTGACCTTAAGGAAAGAGCTTAACCTCTCTGAACGTTAGTTTCTACCTTTGTAAAATATAATTTAAAAATATCTTCCTTGCTAGGTTACTATGACAATGACTCAAAACAGGATTTATGAAAGTAAATATTCAGGAATTCCCTGGCGGCCCAGTGGTTAGGACTCTGCGCTCTCACTGCCGAGGGCCTGGGTTCAATCCCCGGTCGGGGAACTGAGACCCCACGTACAAGCTGTGCGGTGCAGCCAAAAAAAATTTTTTTTTACTTTAAAAAGTAAATACTCTTTCTCTTCTCTCCCTTCCCCTTAAAGGAATAGCTTTAGTCAAAGAATATTTATATGGCCCTTCAAATTTCTAGGAAAGAAAGATTTTAGGTTAAAAATATAGTGGCCTAATTGACTTTACATACAGAATTTTGAACTTAGAGATAGTTCTTTTATTTAGTCTATTTTAGTAAATAAACTTTAATTACTTATAGCAAGTAGCCCAGAGCCTCAAAGGTAAATAATGTTTTATCTGGGGCAGTGGTTCCTAGCTGGGGATGATCAGCGTTTTCACAAGGCTAAGAGTGCTGGCAGAGCTAGGCAGGGCTGCTGTCTCCAGAAAGAAAGCCTTCCGTGTTCCGCAGGGCAGAATAGGAGCTGCTTGTCAGGTGCATCAAACCCAAGTCTGATGGCATCTCTGCTTTTATCAAATAAATGAAAAGCCAGAATTGACTCTTACACATATTGAATCTATTGCCAGGTTTATGTCCATTTCAAAAAGCAAGGGATGATTCATCTACTAATCCATGTGTTATTGTCCCAGTTTTTTATTGTCCCATTTTTTTGTGTCAGAATTATTGATTCCAAATATGAACATGTGTAAATCTGCACCTAGCACTCCAACGACTAAATCTAAACAATATGTATAAACAAATCAAATGAACCAGAGATCCAGTTTAATTACAGACTAAAATTCACAGTGGTATGTTTTTTTTAAATGTATTTTGTTGAAGTGTAGTTGATTTACAATGTGTTAATTTCCGCTGTACAGCAAAGTGATTCAGTTATACATATATATATTCTTTTTCATATTCTTTTCCACTATGGTTTATCACAGGATAGTGAATATAGTTCCCTGTGCTATACAGTAGGACCTTGTTGTCTATCCATTCTATATATAATAGTTGGCATCTGCTAATCCCAAACTCCAAGTCCCCCAGCCCCTCCCCCTTGGCAACCACAAGTCTGTTCTCTATGTCTGTGAGTCTGTTTCATAGATAAGTTCATTTGTGCCTTATTTTAGGTTCCACGTATAAGTGATACCACATGGTATTTGTCTTTGTCTGACTTACTTCACTTAGTATGGTAATCTCTAGGTCCATCCATCTTGCTGCAAATGGCATTATTTCGTTCTTTTTGTGGCTGAGAAATATCCCATTGTATATATGTACCACATCTTTATGCATTCATCTGTTGATGGACATTTAGGTTGCTTCCATGTCTTGGCTATTGTGAATAGTGCTGCTATAAGCATTGGGGTGCATGTTTCTTTTTGAATTATAGTTTTCTCCTGATATATTCCCAGGAGTAGGATTGCAGTATCATATGGTAACTCTATTATTACTTTTTTTAGTATATAAATTTATTTATTTTATTTATTTATTTTTGGCTGTGTTGGGTCTTCGTTGCTGTGCACGGGCTTTCTATAGTTGCAGCGAGCGGGGGCTACTCTTCGTTGCGGTGCGCGGGCTTCTCATTGCGGTGGCTTCTCGTTGCAGAGCACGGGCTCTAGGCGCGTGGGCTTCAGTAGTTGCGGCACGTGGGCTCAGTAGTTGTGGCTCGTGGGCTCTAGAGCACAGGCTCTGTAGTTGTGGCACACGGGCTTAGTCGCTCCGCAGCATGTGGGATCTTCCCGGACCAGGGCTTGAACCCGTGTCCCCTGCATTGGCAGGCGGATTCTTAACCACTGCACCACCAGGGAAGCCCCTATTATTAGTTTTTTAAGGAACCTCCATACTGTTTTCCATAGTGGCTCCACCAATTTTCATTCCCAAGTGGTATGTTTGTGACAGTTGCAATTCGCATATTTTTAACAAATTTTCAGATCAAATCAATCTGTGCCTTACCTGGCCCATCATGGGCCAAAGAACGATGCTCCAGGAGCTCTCCATGGTCTCCGCCCAAGGTTAGTGGCAGGGTTACAAGCTGGTAACCGAGTAGAATCTGTGCAAACTTAACTTGAAGCATTTCTTCCACCCATTTATCTTTATGGTGATTTTAAACACACACACACACATTCAAGACATGCTTTCTGCAGTTTAAGACAACTTCCATCAAGATCTATGGCAATTTGTGAACACAAAAGCACTGCAGAATTTTTAGAACAAATAGTAGCAGCAGCACTGGCCCTGGGTCCTAGGCCAATTGCTTTTCTTCCGACAATAATACTACAAGAGATCTCAGCAGAGCACCTGTTTAGCTCTTTGTGTGATTAAAGCATCTGCAGTCTATGCTACTATGTCAGATGCAAATTTAGCTGTGGGTCTCTTTCCTGGGACCTGTCAATATTAGAGTGCCTTCCTTTTGCTGGCCAAGATACTCCTTTGACCTTTCTTTTAAACACAATGAAATGAGAATTGGAGAAAATAAAGACTTTCTGAAAGGGTTTCAATTCTTTCTCCCCACCCCTACCCCTGGTCAAACAAAGTGCCAAACAATGTCCAGACCATCCAGTTGTCACTACACGATTTCTGTCCTTGCCCAGAAATGGGATTCTTTTGAAGGACTCTGGGTCCAAGGTTGGGCCAACTCATGCAAATCTGGAGACTGACTAAACCAGGTCAGTAACCTCTGTGAACAAGGCTAGGCAACCACTGGTGGTAGGGAGGGACAGGAAGCAGGATATGAGTTCTGACCACTTTCCTTGTTTTCTTTCAGAAAGAAATTGTGAGTCCATGGCAATATCCAGTCACAACTCTCATACTTAATTTGGGAAATGTTGGAAACACAAATCAAAAGGCACTAGCAGCCCTGGTTTCTAAACAAAGAGCTTTCAGCAGGAAATTTCAGATGCTATATATTCTTTCTCATGTGCAGTTCACCGTCGGGAGGGGGGCACTGAGTCCTGGGCGTATATTGTGCAAGAAAAGTTAACACAAGCAGTGAATCCCATCTTTTCTTGTGAAGATCAATAGTCATTACCTAACAATGCCAGGACTCTCAAAGACCATTAAGTTTTTTCCAAGGCATTTCCCCAGATGGGCTCCTGGCAATTCACTTACGTAACTAATAACAGTGGCTGACAGGTATTGAGTGCTCGCCATGCCAAGCACTGTTCTGTGTCCTCCAGATGCACCGTCGTAATCAATTTTCCAATGACCCAATGAGGTGGGCACTGTTACCATACATGCTTTACAATTAGTGGGAGCTGAGACTTGAGGTCCCAGAGCCAAGAGCTAAACACACGCTCTCTGGTGCCGAAACACACGTGTTCAGCCCTCATTGTGGGGTTCTCAGATCTTCCTTGATTTACTTCTTAAACTTAGAACAAGAACCAGAATTAACCATTTGATGGTAATTAAGATGGCTTTTAATCCTCAGCCCTATTTTCTTCTGTCCCTGGGAAATGTGACATTCATGATAAATGTGATGATACCAAACCTGAATTCCAACCCAGACAATGCCCCAGACCTCCAGGCTTGCCCACAGGACATCTGCATAAAGATGTACACAGACACCTCAAAATAGGCATGGCCAATAAAAACAAATGAAGTACTTAGGGCTACATACCAGAGCTGTATGCAGAAAACTGCAAAAACTCTGATACAAGAAATCGAAAATGTCTAAGTAAAATAGGGAGGAATACCATGTTCATAAATGAGAAGACTCAATATTAAGATGTCAGTGTCTCCCCACTTATTTTATTGAATCCGTGCAATGCCAGTCAAAATCTCAGCAAGCTTTTTTGTAGGTATTGACAATCTGATTCCAAAATTCATATGGAAAAGCAAAACACTTCTGATAAAAAAAAGACCAAAGTTGAAGGACTCACATTACCCAATTTTAAGACTTACTCTAAAGCAACATTCATCAAGGCAAAGGATAGACACATAGACCAATGGAACACAATAGAAAAACCAGAAATAGACCTGCAAAAATATAATCAACTGATTTTTGGCAAAGGGGCAAAGGTAATTCCATGGAGAAAGGGGCCTTTTCAACAAACTGAGCATCCATATGCAAAATCGACGCGTTCAAATTCGAACTCAGTATCTTTCCTCTGAAATCTCTCTCCAGATGTATCCATATCTTGGAGAATGACATAACCATACACCTAGTTGCTCAGGCAAAACCAGGCGTCATCTTTGATTCACTTTCTCACTTTCAGTCCGTGAGTTCAATCCTTAAAATTATGTTGAATCAGGGAATTCCCTGGCAGTCCAGTGGTTAGGACTCCATGCTTTCACCGCTAAGCAGTGGGTTCTATCCCTGGCCGGGGAACTAAGATCCCACAAGCCACATGGTGCGGCCAAAAAAATATATATATATATTGTTGAATCACTCATTAAATTATGTTGAATCGCAATACAATCCCCCCTACCCCTCTACTGCCATTGACCTAGTCTGGGCACTCTTCCCCCTGAACCTTATCTCCTGTCTCCGATCCCTCCTCCCGCGCGCACGCGCGCACACACACACACACACACACACACACACACACAATGCCTCTGAAGGAGCAGCATGGGAATTTCAGAGTATTCCCACGCAATTAGCAGAGGAAACTATTGCTTTCCTAGCACCATTTGCAAAAGTGATACCTATTCAACATTTTTTAAAAGACCATGTTGCCATGATGCTTTTTATGAGAATGATGAAAAGACATTACAATTAGTCATGTTGAAAGAAGGACCATAAATTGTATAGAGAAGGCAGGCAAGGGTAGGACCTCTTTACCCTGCAGCTGCCTCCAAAGTGCAGGCCCCATCTTTCGGTGGGTACCTGGCCAGTGCCTGGCTCTTCCCCCTGGCTGGCTCCCCTCCTGTTAGAAACTGCCTGGGCCTTTGCACAGAAGGATCTTTGAAGAAGGCAAATCGATCGTATAATCCCAAAGCTGAAAGCCCTTCCTTCAGTGGCTTTCTAACACTTACTCCATAAGATATAAGCCCCTTGTTTCTTACTCCAGAGCCCTGTCAAGTTTTCTCCTCCACCACTTTCCACCCACATAACTTCTATTCCAATCATTCCTAACAATAGGGTCTACAAGGATTTGCCAAACTCTCTTAATTCCTCAATGCCTTGTGTATTCACCTCTTGCCCAGAAGTCTCTTCCCTTCAAGGTTCACCCGCAAAATTCTTACTCCTCTTCAAGGCCTTCCTAAGCACAGGTCTGCGGGCAGGTGATGTCACATAGCAAGATGGAACAAGTGTCCAAGACGCATGTGTCCTAACCTAGATTCTGTCTTGCTACATACCAGCTGCTTGCCCAGAGGCAACTCACATGCCTCCCATGAGCCTCAGGGCCTATTTAAATGGAGACAGTATTAGCTAGATAACAGGGGCGAAGCACCTGGGAAGGGAGTTTATGGCCACGGCAAAATGTTTCAGCTGGGCAGACCTGTTAAAATATTTTCCCTGAGATTTGTATTGATATGTTCAGGCACCTTTCCTAGTGGTAATTTGTTTGACTTCTGCCAAGCCCACCCTCCTTTACCCCTGCTTAAGTATAGCTGTTATAGTTAGGACTCTCCTGGTCTAGGACCACTATTATTGTTCTTGTTGCTGTTACCATCATTGTTTATTACTGTATCATTATCCCCTGATTCCTCACCGCTCCTCCCCACACACAGCAGGTAGTGTAGGTCTTCTCACTCTGTGCTCCCAAAGCAGCTTGTATGTACCATACTTACAATACTTCTTACATTATTCTATAATCATGTGTTATACGACTGCCTCTCCGGGTGACCCTGAACTCCTTGAGGACAGAGTCCATGTATTTTGTGTGTGTTCTGAGCACAACACTGGCCCTGGCTCAGAGCAGGCCGTCACTAAATTTTTAGTAATTGGTTGAATAAAGGAAGAAACTATATTTTATTGATTGGGAGAGAATAAGAAATATTGCTTTATTGATTCCTAGCAGTTTCTGAGCTCCTAGAAAGCTGATGTTGTAGAAGAAATTCAAAAGAAACCAGTTAGCTGGCTTTTAAAGGGCTGGACTTCCTCAGAAAGCAATGGGCATTTGGCCAGTGACTTCTAGGGCTGACTGAACTCAGGTCTTTATGTGTGTGTGTGCCTAAATCCGTTTCTCTAAATGACTGAAAATGACTGAAATGATCTTTAAAGCTTAGATTTCTTTGATGAATCTAATGAATCAAAGCTATAGTCCTCCAGCTATCTTACAGACTATGGAAAAACCCCAAATACTAGCTCCGTATAATATCAACTGTGTTTCTTTTGATTCTTGGCATTCTAGTTTTAGTGATTATGTGGTTTCTCCCATACGGAAAAGTTGAAAAAACAGTACATATTTTACCACATTTTTGTCACATTTTGAATTTTCTCTCTATCTCTATCTCTGTCTTTGTCTTTCTCTTCCTCTCTGTCTCTCTGTCTCTCTGTCTCTCTGTCTCTCTCTCTCTCTATATATATATACACACATGTGTGTAACACACACATTTTTTTTTTGCTGAACGATTTGCAAGTTACAAACATCATGACAGTAAACCCCTAAATATTTCAGCATACACTTCCTATTGATGAGAACATTTCCTATGCAATCACAATACCAGTATAATTCCTAAGAAATTTAATTTGATTATATCTAAAATTTGGTCTATATTCAAAGTCTTTCGATTGCCCCTAAAATACCTTTTTATTGTCGCCAATGATTCCAACCAGGGTTATGCATTTCGTTTGGTTTCTTTTCCTTTTGAAGGGAGACTAAAGGAGCAGCAGTGGACTCATCTTCATGATGTGAGTGAGCAGAGACGTTTAGACATGTTACTGGTATTTACACTAGAGATGGTTTGTAAGGGCTCCAGCAAACTGAGGACATTTAGAGGTGTGTCCATTAGTAGGGAGTGTTGAGTAACGGAATAGACAGACTAAACAAGTACATATTTAGGGCACCAGCACAGCAGGGACATTTTAAAAAATATATTTTGAAAGAATTCAAGAGAAAGAAAGTGGAAAATAAAGGAAGGGAGGGAGGGAGACAGGAGAGAAGAAAGAAAAAAGGAAGAAGTGTCAGAAGGAAAATCAGAATTTGTTGGACTCTATCCTATAAATTAGTGTTTTTTTATTGTTACTGTTGTTTAGAATCGCATATGGGGATGAGGCACTGGGTTTTTTTCAGTGTTTAGGATTCCTTTTTTTTTTAATTTAATTTTTATTTGCTATTGGGGTATAGTTGATTTACAACATTGTGTTAGTTTCAAGTGTACAGCAAAGTGATTCAGTTATACATGTGCATATATCTATTCTTTTTCAGATTTTTCCCTTATGGGTTATTACAAGATATTGAATATAGTCCCCTGTGCTGTACAAGATTATCTATTTTATATATAGTAGTGTGTATCTGTTAATCCCAAACTCCTAATTTATCCCTCCCCCCGACCTTTCCCCTTTGGTAATCATAAGTTTGTTTTCTATGTCTGTGAGTCTATTTCTGTTTTGTAAATAAGTTCATTTGTGTCATCTTTTTAGATTCTGCATGTAAGTGATATCATATGATATTTGTCTTTCTCTGTCTGGCTTACTTCACTTAGTACGATAATCTCTAGGTCCATCCATGTTGCTGCAAATGGCATTATTTCATTCTTTTTTATGGCTGAGTAATATTCCATTGTGTATATATACCACATCTTGTTTATCCATTCCTGGTGTTTAGGATTTCTAAGGGTCTGTGACCGGGGTCTGTGAAAAGACAGCCCAGCATGATCTGGGGGCACCTGACCTAACCAGGAACAATGATGTGTGGTGACCACAATGGGAAGGTGATATCAGCCAAAAAAGTGTCTAAGTTCAAATATATGCTTTTAAAAAAACTAAATATAATTTCTTATACAACAGGATGAGTGGTGGGTTGTCTTAAGGTAGATGCAGGGTGAGTTCAACCCTGTTTAACCTCAGGTGTCAAGCATTGTTCTGGTTTCTATGAGGAAGTTTTGTAACACAAAATCCATTTGATAGCTTTGCCCTGCATATATCCAAACTATAAGATTGCTCCACCCCCTATAGAAATAGCGCACAGGGCTTCCCTGGTGATGCAGTGGTTAAGAATCTGCCTGCCAGTGCAGGGGACACGGGTTCGAGCCCTGGTCCGGGAAGATCCCACATGCCGCGGAGCAACTAAGCCTGTGTGCCACAACTACTGAGCCTGTGCTCTAGAGCCCGCAAGCCACAACTACTGAGCTCGCGTGCCGCAACTACTGAGCCTGTGCTCCTAGAGCCCATGCTCTGCGACGGGAGAAGCCACCACACTGAGAAGCCCATGCACCGCAACAAAGAGTAGCCCCTGCTCGCCACAACTAGAGAAAGCCCGCACACAGCAATGAAGACCCAACGCAGCCAAAAATAAATTAATTAATTAAAAATAAATTAAAAAGGGAGATAACCTTCTAAAAAAAAAAAGTACACTAACTTTTGTAATCGAACCTCTCCTCTAAGCATACCTCTTCATTCCACACCAAAGGTAACTCATCCTCACTTGTTTTCTTAAATTTGTAGATAGCTAGCTAGTTCATAAAACACAGCATATTGACAGGACCTAATCCTTAGTTTTTTGACCAAGCAGCTTTGAGTAACTTCAACGAGTTCCTTAAATCAAAATACCAGATTTCCCTTGCGGTCCAGTGGTTAAGATTCTGCCCTTCCACTGCAGGGGGTGCAAGTTCGATCCCTGGTCAGGGAAGTAAGATCCCACATGGTGTGGCCAAAAAAATAAAAAGTTAAAAAGAATCAAAATACCACAGTAACATTTACTGCACTTACTTGTGTGTAACTGTGTCGTTAAACTGGGGAATGTTGTCCCCTGTGGTCCCAGAAGCACTTTAAAAGTAATGGAAATTACAGTGCACTCTGGAGAGACTGATGAGAATATTAATTAAAATCAACTTGTCCTAGTAGTCGTTTTTCCAGAATTGAAAAGGATGATGAGTATGGGAAACTGACATGTTTTCAAAATATGACGGCTTCTCAAAGCTATGCTTTTAAACAAAGTCTAATGAATCTTCAGAAAAGATGATTTCTCTGGGAACATCGCATTTTTACCTCAAAAAAATGACACCATCATTTATACTTAGCATACATGAGGGTCTCCGCTGAATTAATGAAATATGAAAGAAAGAAGGCAATTTCTGACAGTATCTGTGAAATCTGTAGCATTTCATCTGCCAAAGCATGGCCTATTCATAGTTTTCACTTTGATGTGCACACACAATATGTATTAACATTGACAGGAGTTAAGCACGCAATTTAAAGGAGAAAATTGTACCATTTTGAATCCATCTCCCAGATGATTAAAAAGCATCAAAAGACTACATTTAAATAGAAATATGAATATAACTTAAAATACCAGGAGCCAAGAAATTCAGCTCTGATGATGCTTTCAGGAAGCGGGTGGGGTCACGGAGATGCACAAGTTTCATTTCATAGCTGGTAAGCGCTTCAACTGTGAAACTGCATCAGTTATTTACCTGCCAATTCACAGCCAGAATTGTTCCTGAAACCTAGTTTTCCTTACGAGCAGATTAATTTCATTTATGAAAATGTAGTTGAAATTTTTTTTACTAAAACTGTATGTATTTTATTTGAAGATAATATTTCAGCACTTCACCAAATACCATTCTTTTTTTTTAACCTGTTAATTGTTTTATTTATTAATATACATGAATTATATAAATGTATTATTAAATAAAATAAATTGGAAAGTAATTGCACAGATAATTCAAAGAGGAGAAAGCACATAGAGCTTAAAAATAATTGTAAAAATTTTCAACCAACAGCATATCTAGTTCGTCCTTCCAAATTTGCCCTGTCTTGCTGCAGATACTAGAATCCGAGGATACTCAAGTTCCTTATATAAAAGGGTGTAGTATTCGCATAAAACCTATGCACACCCTCCCTGATACTTTATATATATATTATTTTTTTCAAATACCGTTCTTAACTTCCCACTCCCGGTCTTGAGACCCTTCATCTTTTCCGAACTCGTATTTGGTCATCCCTCCCCCCATAAGGTCCAAATACAAAACAACACACACACACACACACACAGAGGAAAGGTGAATTGTCAGATTTACATTCTCCTTCCTTCTACTCGATTTTTTTCTTTAGGGTTTTTTCTCCTCAATTAGAGTAGAAGAACAATTTTTCAAGTGTGCTCATGTAAGCCAGGTGCATTACTTGTCTGTGTCGTGTCTCAATGGGGACAGGACGGGAGGAGATGGGAAAATCAAGATTCTAGCATGCTGGGCTTCCCTGGTGGTGCAGTGGTTGAGAATCTGCCTGCTAATGCACCGGACACGGGTTCACGCCCTGGTCTGGGAAGATCCCACATGCCGCGGAGCAACTGGGCCCGTGAGCCACAACTACTGAGCCTGCGCATCTGGAGCCTGTGCTCCGCAACGAGAGGCCACGATAGTGAGAGGCCCGCGCACCGCGATGAGGAGTGGCCCCCGCTTGCCGCAGCTAGAGAAAGCCCTAGCAGAGAAACGAAGACCCAACATAGCAATCAATCAATAAATAAATAAATCTTAAAAAAAAAAAAAAAAAAAAGTTTAAAAAAAAAAAAGATTCTAGCATGCTATACACTTAGAATCTCAGGCTCTTCTTGACTCATCATTTCATTTCCAAATTGATTATTAGGAAGTAATCATGATGAATTCGGCGATTGGGATTGACATGTATACACTGATGTGTATAAAATGGATGACTAATAAGGACCTGCTGTATAAAAAAATAAATAAAATTCAAAAATTCAAAAAAAAAGAAATAATCAAGAGTTATTTGCAGCACTGTTTACAATAGTAATAAAAAAGTGATAACAGGGAATTCCCTGGTGGTCCAGTGGTTAGGACTCGGGCTCTCACTGTGGGAGAAGGGGAGGTGGAGTGCCCAGGTTCAATGCCTGGTCTGGGAACTAAGATGCCACAAGTAGTGCAGCACGGCCAAAAAAAAAAAAAGAGTGATAACAATCTAAGTATTCAGCAATAAAGGGCTTATTAAATAAATTATGCCAAAGCAATACAATAGAATACTATGCAGCTATTAAAATCAAATTTTCAAGGTTGTTTATTAACATGAGTATATGCTCACATTGTATTTAGCGAGAATAAAAAAGTAGGCTCCAAACCTAAATTTACAATGATCTCCCAATTTTTAAAAAGGGATAGATAGATAGAGACATAGAAATAGAAACAGGGGCAATTTTCAGACACTTCCTTATATAGAACATCAAATTAGAGCAGAGCCTAAAATGAAATTCAGTATTCCCAAAATTGTGCTTTAAATGTACGGTAGAGCCCTGGCTGGTAAAACCAACCAATTTACCAACCAAAGGGCAACCACAAAAATCCCAAGTCTTCTTGACGAAAAATCAGTGTTTTAATGCGTCCATTTGGCTTTTAGATGACAAATTGGCTTATCAATTGGAAATATTGATCTAGTAACGAGGTCCTGTTTGAGTTGTGTTGTGACCGGCTCTGTCCCCGCAGGGAAAGTGAGGGGTTTGTCTTTTTACCGCCAGCCTCTCCCGTCGTGTCCTACCCATGGATCCCTCACGCTTTCTTCACCTCATCCCCATCCATCCTCTGCTAAAAATTGCCAGGCTTGGAAAGGTTCTCGAAAATTCATTCAGCCTAAGGTAAAGTGCTGACCAGCTTAAGTACCTTCACTGCAGGTATTGGCATTTACTAGGGGAAGAGCCCTGAACCCCCCAAAGTTTCTCCACTGGGACACTATTTGCATTTGGGGCGGGGCTATTGGAGGGCCAGTGTGAACGCCCCGCCCCATCACCCTGAAAATCACAAAGTTCATGTAGGTCCAGGATCATCGTGTTCTATTCCGGACACTGGCTGATTGCTCAGGAGTTCATTTGTCTAAAGAATATGTACTGGGGACCCATTCCAGGCCAGACACCGTTCTGGGATTTCAGGGCATCCTCTGGTCCTCACGATTCCTGCACAGGAATCATGAAATAAAACACGTAAGACACTGAAGACTTCATTTAACAGAAGTGATTCATATGCTGTTCATTCTAGTTTTTTTTTTTTTTTCTCTCTAATTTTTTGAAGCAAAAATTAAAAACAAAGGTTAGATTTAACTTGGAAAGGTCCATCTCACCAGGCTTCTGCTTTCGTTCACATACTTTTGTGCCTTGTCATTTACCTGTGGACTTGAGACTCCAGATCACATCCCCTCTGTAAAATGAACAAGAAAACGAAAGTGCCACCTGCTTGCTACCACAATAGACCATTCGCATATCTCGGTTCAGTCGTGCATTTGAGAGGATGGTGCTTTGTTCCATTAAATTGGAGCCTCTGGTGGGTTTTTTTTTCTTTCTCCCGGATGTTAATAACCACCACTCTGTTACTTAACAGGTTTTGTCTGGGTAATTAAAGATCTCTTCACATCATGGCTGAATATAAAGTCCTAAATGAGTCATGCAGTGAACTTGGGTCTTTTGAGTTTAATGAGGTCAGTTTTAATGAAGGAAGTTATTTTTTTGATAAATTTTAAAACTGTAAAAGAAAAGTTCAATTATACATTCCTAATATAGCCACTTAAAATAGAATTTAGGCTTACTAAGTAATGAGAATAATTTATAAAAACTATTACAAACCTCAAAGTTCGGGTTAAAAATCAAAGAAGAATCCCCCTAGAAACACTCTCCTAAGAGAAAAACTCATTAAAGGAAAACTGTTTATTTATTATCGTTTATATGTTATCTTTTAAAAAAAAAGAACATCTGGATTTCACCCCAGTTTTTTTGTTTTAAATAGTGAAGTGTATTTAATTTGTGGATGAAAATAATGTTTATTTTATTTTTATTTTTAAAATTTATTTATTTATTTATGTATTTAATTTATTTATTTGGCTGCATTGGGTCTTCATTGCTGCGCACAGGCTTTTCTCTAGTTGCGGCGAGCGGGGGCTACTCTTCGTTGTGGTGCGCGGGCTTCTCACTGCGGTGGCTTCTCTTGTTGTGGAGCACGGGCTCTAGGCGCGCGGGCCTCAGTAGCTGTGGCTCGCGGGCTCTAGAGCACAGGCTCAGTAGTTGTGGTGCTGAGCTTTGTTGCTCCGTGACATGTGGGATCTTCCCGGACCAGGGCTCAAACCCGTGTCCCCTGAATTGGCAGGCGGATTCTTAACCACTGTGTCACCAGGGAAGTCCAATAATGTTTATTTTAAAGGGAACTTTTTTTCTTAATATAATGGTTGTTCCATTAATATTCTAGCGATGACACATTACATGCGTATTTCAACTAACAGAAATAAGAACAATTATAAAAATAATTCAAAATAACTGTGAAATCAATTACAGCTTGCTGTAAGCTGTATAATAATAACATAAGCATATTCATCCAGAATTAAAACAGTAGGTCAAAAGAGCAATCTATTGGGAGTCAATATTCTATAACCATCAGGACAAAGTTAGGAAGCAGACAGACCGGAATTTGAAAATGGGCATAAACATTTATTAGGAGTGTGACCCTGTTTTAAGAATCCTCTCTGAGCTGCAGGTTGTTCACCTGTAAAATGGGGGCAATAGTACCTAAGTCATAGTTTTAGACTTAATATGTGTGAAGCACATAGTACAGAGAATCCCACAGATGTTAACATCACCATCATCGTCATGTGCCGCCATTAAAGAAACTAGAAGCCAACTGTTGGCTTAAAGGCCTAGTTAGTGACAGAAACTCCTTGACTACAGGAAAAAAAAATTAGTCCCAC
The DNA here is from genome assembly GCF_949987535.1 of Balaenoptera acutorostrata. Taxonomy (NCBI): domain Eukaryota; kingdom Metazoa; phylum Chordata; class Mammalia; order Artiodactyla; family Balaenopteridae; genus Balaenoptera; species Balaenoptera acutorostrata. The sequence continues at coordinate 3,482,913 of NC_080068.1, read as the reverse complement.
TCACCAGAGATTTTTTTCCTGCTATCAACAGTTAAGCAGAATCTTTAACATTATCCAGTGCTCATGAACGTTCATAACTGCAAACCCAAAGCTACAAAATACCAAAAAGCTTTCAGAACTTTAAAAAAAAAATGAGTTAAATTATATTCTGCTGATAGTCATGATGTCACTATTTTAATTGGATCTACTCATTCGAATGTTCGTGTTTTACATATAGTGGAAGTTACAGAATATTGGTCTGTGATTCATCCAGTCTGCAAATATAATTGCTTTGGCCTACTCGTGGTAAGCATGTGCACAGGAGAATGACTGAGATTAGAGCATGGGATTCACATCCAAGTTATCCTGCCTCCAAAAGCTTTCATTCTGCCACACTGTCCCTTTGAATTTCTTCTAGGCAATATACATAGTATGTAATGTAGAATAATATTTACTGGATATTCAATCACATGGTTGTTTCTATTATATTAACTGTGTGTGTATGTAATCAACAAGGACCTGCTGTAGAGCACAGGGAACTCTACTCAATATTCTGTCATAACCTATGTGGGAAAAGAATCTGAAAAAGAATGGATACATATATATGTATAAGTGAATCACCATGCTGTACACCTGAAACTAACACAATATTGTAAATCAACTCTACTCCCATATAAAATAAAATCTTTTTAAAAAGTTTGTGTGTGTGTGTGTGTGTGTCTGTGTGTATGTATGTATGTAAGGCTGTTGAAAACTTTGTCGGTCCCTCCAGATCATCACCTTTTCCACTCTGGTCTCTGCACAGTAGGCTGACCTGTAAGGAAAACGTCAGTGGACCGGTTGGCCACTGGCTTCTCAATAGGTTCAGCCAGTAGGGTGTACCAGCAGGAGGTGGGAGGGAGGGGACAGCAGGAGTGTGAAGTATCTGTCCCCCGTACCCCTCGCCGGTGTGATCACTTGGCGAGGCAGCGGGGCCACACGCCTCGACCAGGCTGAGGAGTGGTGAGGCCTTTGCTCTTACCACCCCTAGGAACTGCACTGCTGTGTTTCCCTGCATCGTTCTCACCTCTGTAAATAGTGCCTTATTAAGGTCTCTTCAAACTACCCGCTATGAGTGTCTCGTGTTACTCGCCTGACTCTCCGATTGATGCAGATCCTTAATAGAAATGACGGAAAGAACTGTGCAGGTAATCTTGTCACCTGCCTCCCAGCTTGAATATCCTCCTTCTTCAGGTCAACTTCCTCTTTCTGTTGGCATCATAAAATATATGCCTTTTCCACACTATCTCACTGCACCCACCACCCCAGGACCACGGTGCCAGCTGTATGAATACCCTGCCCCTAAGCCGGACCATAGCGATTCTTCAACCAGAACTTCCCACATTAAGGGTCACGGTTTCCCTCTTCTTGAACCAAGAACTGATGACTGTAACCTCGGGGCTCTCTGTGGCCATCTTTGCTAGCCTCAGGTAGAGCCTGCTGTAAGATGGGGCTCGGCAAAGACAACTAGGGATCAGAGACAGGTGACTCTCCACGGAGGCTCCTGGGGTCAGTGTGTCTGCTTCCAAAGCCTGAGCCCCTGGTCCCTGCAGCGCTCTCTACAATTGCCTTCATCGTTCCGTGAACTAACACATTGTATTTTCATTTTGCTTGAACTAGTTGGAGTTCCTATTACATGCAATTTTTTTTTAAAGTACTGATTAAAACAATGGCAAAGCTTGGCAAGCTGATATGTTTCTAATATTTGAATCCAGTTGTTTTGAAGAATTCAGTGATGCTGGCAAGAAATGCACTAGAAAAGTCCCGATCCATCCATATATGTGTCAAAATCAATGGAACTTTTCATCATCAGAAAAGCCTCTATTGAAATTCAATATGCCCTAGGACGTGTTTTGGACAAGTTCTTAGTCCAGATTGTTTCCCAGAGGGGAAAATGATTGGATTGGGAGACAGGGTATGGCAATGGGGTGTGCAAAGAGGGGAGAGCTTTCCTTTCTTCTCATTTTTAAATTAGCAAGCGTGGTTAGGTATCAATGACTAATAGTGATGTTTTGGTTTTAATGCTCACTGTGGAACTTCACGTATTTAATTTTTTGGTTGAGAGAGCCTGAACGAATGTTAAGTAGAATAATAGAAGAAAATTTATTTTTCCTAAACATAGTACCGTCCCTCTGCAGGTGTGACATTGTGTGGCTTCCAGAAAAGTACAGAGGCAGCACAAGAGACAAAAGGGGCATTCGCTCCATCACAAGTGCGTCCCACCCGCCGCCCCCTTTGCTCTGTGTTAATAGTATTTCCCTGGCAGCACCCTTGTGAGGCTAACTAACAAAGCCCTTGAAAAGATAGGAAATTGTGTGTAGCTATTAATAACAGTTTATTTTCCTCCATTTAGAAGTAGTAAGCCAACACAACTCACCGCTTTTCATTGCAATTATCAAAGGACCTCTTTTCACTAAAATTCTAAGTGTAGTTTTAGAGCATTTATATCATTATTGATAAAGTGGTTCTCTGGAGGACTTGGGACACGGCGTTTATAAGATTAACAAGGAGCATCATTAAAATACCATAACAGAAAAGACAAGATCAATAAATAACTAAAAAGGAGGGTTGGGGAACATTGGGAAACTATTCCCCAAGGAGAGGATGGGCAAGGGAGACATCCAAATCCAAGTTGTCCTCAATCTACCATCTGCTGTTTTTACTCTTGAAATGGATACTTGTGAATTCACTTGGAATTTACAAGAAAATATTCCTAGGGAACCAACGTTAAAAATGGTGGTTAGGTCTCTAGGAGACCTTGCGAAACCACTAACCCCCATGTAGCTGCACCAAAGAACACTACTTCCCTGCTGTTCCTGAGGGCTAAATAGCGACATTCCAACCTGCTACCAGGATGCTGGAGTATCTCCCAAGCTGCCAACCCCATAACCCCCCCAAAGTAGTTTCCTCCAGTCTCCTCTCCTACTGGGCCAACAAAGAAGAAGAAGTCTTGGGAATTGCCTGTCGGTCCAGTGGTTAGGACTTGATGCTTTCACTACAGGGGCCCGGGTTTGACCCCTGGTCGGGGAACTAAGCTCCTGCATGCCACGTGTTGTGACCACGTTTAAAAAAAAAAAAAGAATTCTTTCCCTCGTGATGACAAAAGAAGAAAGAATTCTCAGACAGCCAATGTTAACAGGAAGGGGTAGTGACTGACATTTTAGGGATGTTCAAAGTTTGTTTTCAGGGCTTGGGAAAGGCCCACACCAGGGACTTGCTTCATTTTCTTTTACAATAAGCGTGTCATTGCTGCCCTATGTTTGGTTGAGTTTATGGAAATAGCTGCGTTGCTTGTTGATCGTGAGGGGTGGGCACATAATAGCATCATTAAATCCCAGGCTACCCCTCCGCCCCGCCCTCTGTCCTCCACAGAGCCTCAAGGGGAAGGTCACCCTGGACCACTTGAACTGAGGTACCAGAAACCACAGAAAGGTCCTAGCAGCCACCTCACAAGATTCTCTGATGACACAGCCTAACACAACAACCTCCTTTACAGTGTTCCAACAACAACCGAAGTCAGAAATAACTCAGACATACGCTAAACAAAAAAAAAGGAAGCCTCAAAAGCTTTTCTTCTTTTCCCCTCAAAACATTAGCATGCAAATGAGTTAGCTAGTAGTCACTAATAGCTTTCTCCCTGCAAAATTATTGGCTAATTATACCGATTATTACATTCTCAGCCTATCAGGCCATGCTTTGTTCATCCAGAGACAAAAATGTTCCCTGGAACCGATCCACAGGGCAACAGATGAAGTCTGTTCTGGTGGTTCTTTCCTGCCAGGCGTACTCATGACCAGTGCTGACCACGGAGGCCTGGCCTCGGTCCACGGTGAATGGTTGTGGCTCATCATTCAGGGTGGTTCAGAGATGAGTCCTCACTTGGCAACTCTCGCTTCTGAAACATCCATAAAAAGGAACCATGGCCACATAAACGTGGACTCTCTGGCGCACAGAAGGATCGCCCTTATCTCTCAGGATACTGGAAACCCTGATGACATGGGTATGGACACGTTTAAATGATAGAGCATCCTTCCCTATGCACTGTACGACATTACATACAGCCATACTGAGGACAATCTAACCAGATTTACATATGAAGAAGCTAAGAAATGTCTACAAAGTTAGCAAAATGCTCACACATCTATCATTTGGTTGATGTTAATAATGTCCAGGCATTAAAACTTAATCCCCATTCAGAAAAGTTTATTCCATATAGATCAAAGCTTAGTGAACTATTAAAGCTTTTTTAAACATAAGTTTAGGGTGGAATTGTCAAGACTGTACCAGACAATATGATGGGGCTATTAGAGTGAATCTCAAAAAAATAACTTAAGACATATTTACATTTTATCATTTGCCAGTGTCTATATTATTTTAGAATCAGTTAAATACTTGATGACTATTGATGTTCATTATGCCCAAAGTTTTCCTGACTCCTCTGTATTCACTGTATTACAAGTGTAGTCATCATTACATTGTGGTTTTAAACCGTTCGATAGCACAACACACTGTAGATTTTTATCTCTGATTTTCTTCCTCTCTCACAGTTTTGGTACAAATGTTCTGTTTATGGTCGGGCATGGTAATTCAGGTTTGAGGCAGGTTGTAACAAGAACCATCTGTCCTTTTCCCCCATCTGAGTCCTTCTGTCATGATTAATTGTTGTTACCGAAAAAAAGTACCACCTCTTTGCTGGAGTTTTGCAAGAGGCTGCAGCCACTGCCTCTCTTTAGAGTAATGGAGCTTAAAATATGACATGCTTTGTTCCCTGTGGCCTTAAACACCCAGTCTCTGCTATTGTGGTTCCCAAGGCTTGCAGTAGATTGAGAGAGACGAGAGACGGGTGGAAACCACTCTTGGTAACATCAGAAAATAACAAGATGGAGACAAAATTGAAATTGTTACTCAAGAATGTTCCACTTTGTATTAAGCATTTTGGGTGTCTGCCTCGTAGGGAATAAAAAACAACTGAAGAAAGTAATATACATATCATGTTCACATTGACACAAACGAGCTCCTAAAGAGGATGAAAAATGCTGATATGAAATGCAGCATGGTATATCAAGGTTTGGTAGAAGTTAAGTTAAAAACACAAATCCACGTTTCCTAAAGACCTCTGTTGTTGCTTAATTTCAAAAGCATCTGAAGAGAAAGAGAAAGGGGCCAGAGCCAAGATTTAATTTTTATTAGAAGGAAGTGCACTCCGGGAGGGACCAATGTGGGAGGGAACCAAGGAAGAGAAAGGTCTGCTCAGAGGTGGTGCATCAGTAGCCCTGCACAGGTGGCTCCCACTGCAGTTCGAGCGGAAGAGTACTGAGTTGTGGTACAAATTCTCAGAAACGCCCGTTTCCTAATTCACCCAGCATTTGTCCAACTAGGACTGGATATAGAGAAGGGGGAAGAAGATGCAAAAGGGATGGAGGATGTTGTTGCTTTTGTGTTTAGTCATCAAGGAACTTTAAACAAGTTGGGAAACAGACATGAAACCCAGGACAGCCGTCTCGGCCCCTAGTGATGTGCTTTGCTGGACCGCAAGGCTCCCTTCCTCTTTCCCAGAAATCCCCTTCCCTTAGTCTGCCCATTTTTCTGAAGTCCTCCGTTAGAGCCATCGTTCCTACTCAGGCTTTCTATGTAGGAAAAGATGTGGAACACACACACACACACACACACACACACACACACACACACACACACGCTGAATCCCTATAAAGCCCCTCTTACAATATAAATATATTACTTACAAGGGCTCATACAGTTCCAGACATCTCAGTCTTGGTATAATGCCAAACAAGGTTCTCAGGAAATGAGACACAAGACGTGAAACAAAAATATAGGTAAAGAAGGAAAACCAGAATGGTCCAGAATAAGATGTGGGAAGTCGCCAGGGGGAGTTATGAGATTGATAAAGTGAGTTCAAACTACAGGTCCAGTATACAGGGGCGTTTCAGTGCCAATGTGATAAAGCTGGACTTTGGCTTATGAAGGGTGAAAAGGCAAAGGAGGCGATTACCAAGAAGAGAGTGTTGATAACCTGGCAGTCACCTTCAGACTGTATCAGAAGAGGCGGAGACTGGATCAAAAGAGGCAGAGACTGGGTCAGAAGGGGTGGAGACTGGGTCAGAAGAGGTGGAAACTGGGATTAGAGAGGTCAATGAGGGGTCTGTTGACTCCTTCAGGAACAGAGAGACAAAAATACCTGAATTAAGTGATGTTATCATAAGAATAAATTAATATTTTGAATAAATGTAATATGCTGCAGGGACAGATTGGATATGAGAATTGAGGTTTCCTCTTGGGCAATGATTCCCAAGTTTAAATGTTAGGTATCTGTAAACTGGTGATGGTGTTGAAAGATACAGGACACTGGAAGAGACACCTAATTTGGTCAGTGGTGGCAGCATGGAGAGATGTTACCTTCCTTTCTAATTACTTTTTTTCCCCACTTTTGTTGAGATGTAATTGATATACAGCACTGTATAAGTTTAAGGTATACAGCATAACGACTTGATTTACATAGATTGTAAAGTGATTCCCATGATAACTTTACTTAACATCCATCATCTCATATAGATACAAAAGAAAAAAGAAAAAAAAAAGTTCTTTCCCTGTGATGGGAACTCTTCGCATCTACTCCTAAAAACTTTCATATGTAACACACAGCAGTGTTAATTACAGCAATCATGCTGTACGTTACATCCCCAGGACCTATGTATCTCATAACGGGAAGTTTGTCCCTTTTGACACCTTCATCTAATTCCCCCTCCCTCTCCCCTCCACCTCTGGTAACCACACTTCTCATCTCTTTTTCTGTGAGTCAGTTGTTTTCTTGTTGCGTTTTTTAGATTCCACATATCAGTGAGATCATGCAGTATTTGTCTTTTTCTGGCGAATGTTACTTTAAACACTTTTAGTCACATAAGCAGCTGGACATTTCCTGTTGCCTTAGGACCCAGGACTGAGTTTTCAGTGAGATATGGAGCAAAAGAAACATGAATCTGCAAGTCACAGAGATTTGAAGGCTTGAGAGTAAATGACCAGGAAGAGCAGAGAGCCGAGGACAAGTTTCCTTGGAGTGTTCATGGGAAAGGACTGAGTCATCATAACTGAGAGGAAATGGATAATCAGGGAGATGGAAGGAAAGTGGGAGCAAGAGCTCTAAGTAGGGTAAGACGATCAGTGGTATGAAAGGCTCATCTGAAACAGTAATTTTTTTCTCACCCTAAAATGGTTGTCTCCGGAATATAGAATTCCGACAGATGGTCTCTTAGTACTTTGAAGTTATTCCACTGTCTTTGTCTTCCATTGTTACTGTTAAGAAGTCCTGTGTCATTCTATCCATTATTTCTTTGTGGGTAATTTGTCTTTTTCAGTGACTTCTTTTAAACTATTCTCTTTGTTTTTATTCTGAAACTTTACTAAAATATATTTTTACTTATACTGCTTAGGACTCACTGTGAATTGTGAATCTGAGGATTATGTCTTTAGCAATTCTAAAAGTTTTTCAGATATTATCTCTTTAAATATTACATGTCTCCCATTCTCTTGATTCTCTCTTTTAAGAGATGCAAATGTTTTCTAAGGGTGGTTGTGAGTTAGGCCTTATTATTTTCCTCTTCATCCCACTTTCTGTCTCTCCATCTCTGCACATTAGAATGGGGGTCATTTCCTCAGACCTAACTTAGAGTTTACCAAGTCTCAGTTCTGCTCTTTTAACTTTCCCATTGGTATTTCATTTCAATTCCTTTTGTTTTTCATATTTATAAAGGCTGTATTTAATTATTTCTTTCCCATCTATATGTTGGATTTTCATAGACTCTTATTATTTTCTCCTATTTTAGAGTCTTTCTTTTATGCTCTTAATCACATTATGTCTATTTTTTGTCCTATTTAATAGTTCTGTGTTAGCTGATGGTCTTAGGAAACTGAATCCTTCTACTTGTTGTGTCTGCTGACTCTCAAACTTGGTGAGCTGTTTCCTTGTGTGCACTGTATTCAGGAACCTGTGTTCACCTTCAGCAGGGGAATCCCTCACATCCCGAGCGAACAAGCTGTCCCTTCCGAACAGCTTTATGTTTGTTTCTTCCAGGAGCCTTAGGTGGCCCTGTCCAGTGGAGCCTATCACTGGACAGGACCAACTTTTACATCAGTTTTTCAACTTACAGATACTCGACCCAGGCAGATGGTATATTGGCATTCAACAAACTACCATCTCTTTTTGTAAATAAAGTTTTATTGAAATGCACACATGCCCATTTGTTGACATATTGTCAACAGCAGCTTTTCTTCTCCAGGGGCAGAGTTGAAGAGCTGCAGCAGAGACTGTATGGCCCACAAGTTGATAATTTACTATCTGGCCCTGTACAGAGAATGTTTGTCAACCTCTGGTATAAATTCAAATCCTAAACCAGAGTAAGAGCAGGTAGAAGGTTACAGAGTCTCAGGGGAGAGACTAATTTTTTCCACTTAGAGTCCAAGCTGACGAGTTTCTTTGTTCACTCCATGTGCTAGCTGGGAGGTTGCCTTTGTTTTTATTTTTATAGTCCATACTTGCACTAAGAACATAGCTTTTTAAGGTCCTGAACTCATGCAGATTTATTGATTCTAACTCTCTATCTTGCATGAGTCTAGAGCCTAAGGCCTCATATCCTGAGGACATTTAAATTCAAATTCCTAGATCCGGGACAGCACATTTTTCTGCCACACCAACTCCCCTCCACAGCACTGCTCCACTCACAACTCCTATCCTAACTGCTCAGCTTTGACTCCTGCAGGTATTACTTATAGATCAGCTCTGTATTAGGGGTTTTTTTTTTTTTCAGCAGTTATGGGTGTTTTATAGCAAGATATTTCTCAAGTTATATAACAGGTCATATTTCTGAGAAATAAAAGTTGTGTAAAATGTAACTGGAATCTTGGAGGACTGAAAAATTTTAAACTTTACTAAAAAATTTAGAATATTGAATAAGACTATTTATATGGAATCATAAAGGTGAAAGCCATTTAGGAAAATTGAGAAAAAAGTGAGCAATGAGATATGTACTTTGCCACAATGATTGGAGGCCACATGGCAGAGGGGACCCTGATATCAGACTTGCCCCAATTTGAATCCTACCCATGTAACCCTTAGAAAAGTTATTTAACTTCTCATAACCTCACTTTCTTTAACTGTAAAATCAGGATAATAAAATCTAACATATAGCAAAATATCAATATATGACCCTTGCAATTAATGTGAGTGCATTACAAAGTCTTTAGAATATTAGTCACTCTTCAGAATACCCCTCTCTGGCTTCAAAGGAAAGAAAGAACCATGTGGCATATATAACAGCAAGTATTTCTAGCTGAATTTAGCCACTGCCATTTCCATGGCAACTACCTTACTCTGAGAAGAAGGGCAAAATACATAAAAATGCTATCAAAGATTTATAGTCACTTATTTGGGGTGAGCTTCATAATTCTCAGGGCTCTGAGGGAAGGCATTATCTCAAACATGTGGTAATAAAAACTTATAGTTATCAATTCTTTCCCTTGGAAAGCTATTTAGTAGTTTCCAATTGTTTAGCAATCTGGCCTCATTTTTTAAAACTTAATTATTTATTTTTGGCTGTGTTGGATCTTCGTTGCTGCGCATGGGCTTTCTCTAGTTGCAGCGAGCGGGGGCTACTCTTTGTTGCAGCATACGGGCTTCTCATTGTAGTGGTTTCTCTTGTTGTGGAGCACGGGCTCTAGGCGCACAGGCTTCAGTAGTTGTGGCTCGTGGGCTCAGTAGTTGTGGTTCGCAAGCCCTAGAGCACAGGCTCAGTAGTTGTGGCACACGGGCTTTGTTGCTCCGCGGCATGTGGGATCTTCCCGGACCAGGGCTCGAACCCGTGTCCCCTGCATTGGCAGGTGGATTCTTAACCACTGTGCCACCAGGGAAGTCCCTGGCCTCATTTTTTAATCATGCCTATGCAACTGTCTTAGAAGGGTCTCAGACTGGTATAAGTAATCTGTCTGAGTCTACTCATTAGGTAGGCAACGGGAAGGGGAAAATTAGCCAGAAAATACAGGGTAAGGACAGAGGAGATGTTAGGGCTTGAGAAAGGAAGGCAGGGTGTTGGTTCAGACTGTGGTGGTTGGGAAGTGTGGTCTAGCCTAGAAGGAGCAGCATGGGGGGGAGGGAGAAGAGGAGACCCTTTGTCATGTGCACAATGCAGTTCAGTGCTATTCTGATTATACGAGGGGTGCAGAGCCAGTGTGCACGCCTTATTTGCATCTTATTTATCCAGATGTAGCATTTTTCTCTCACTAAAGAAAGCAGTGACTCATTTCTCCAATAAAATCTTTAGATCATCTTTGTTTTCAGGCAATCTTTTCTGATACGATTTTTCGTGGTCTGATGCAACTCACAGAAGACAACACAAATCATTTTCCCAAATGAGTTTTCTCTATCTTGCAGTAATTTAATCAATCAATAGCTTTATTTTTTAAACCTTAGACTTGTTTTCAGTTAGGGCCTATTCAATTATAATGAATACAAGGGTACAAATCCCCTTTGGTTATATATTTTGTCATTTCTAAACACATAATTAACATGGTATAATTTCACTTCCAACCATGCCAGGAGAAACAGGAAGGCAATATAGTGCTTGAATACTTTGTCTATAAAATACAAATACCCTCAATCATTATGAAGCTTTTGTTCTGTAGAGAAAAATGCCTTTCAAGAAATGGACTACATGAATAAATTCATTAAGAATATCAATTTTGTTTACTATGAAAAGATATTCTTCCTCATGGTAGGAAATGTAGGTTATGATGAACTTATCCAGAAACATCCAAGACATCTACTCAGAGGTAGAGAGTAGATTCCACCCACGCCACCCCCCTCTTTAAAACAGGTGCTGCAGCTGGGTCTGTACTCAATGTCAGACACTCAAAATCAGCTCTGTTTGCTACAGACTGAATGCTTGTGCACCCTCACCCCAATTCATATGTTGAAACCCAACCCCCAATTCGAGAGTGTTAGGAGGAGGAGCCTTTGGGAGGTGATTAGGTCTTGAGGGTGGAGCCCTCAAGAATGGGATTAGCACCCTTATAAGAGAAGATGACCATCTATGAACCAGGAAGCAGGCCCTCCTCAGAAACTCAATCTGCCAACTGATCTTGGACTTCACGGCCTCCAGAACGGTGAGTAATAAGTGTCTATTGTTGATAAGCCATGCAGTCTATGGTGTTTTGTTATAATGACCTGAAAAGATTAAGACAGAGTTCTAAAAGAATATCTGCTTAGTGAGGAAGCAGCAAGACACCTTTGTCAAATGGCTCAGCTCTCTGTACTGGAGAGCAGGTAAGTGCAGGGGTGGCCTCCATTTACGTAAGCAGGTATAAACTGAAACACTCTCAAAGGACCCCTGACCAAATACACCTTCCCGAGAAGGTAAAGTTCTTTTTGCAAATAACTGCATGCATTATTAATGCAAAGATATAGAACCAAATAGGAAACACCATGTTGTGTTACATTAATGTAATTTGAGAGGTAATCAATGCTTCCTTTTATACCCTCGGTACAGATGTGTATCCCTTCCATGTGTAGAACTTGATTTGAAAAATCTATGCAACTTCACAGATGAAAGAGAGTTATCTCAATGGAATTAGACTAAGACATTTTAATGAAAAGAGCTTTAAAGCAATATACATGTCTAAACATTTAATGTAGTTTTCATAAATTTGGGGGTAGTTTAATTTTTTCAATATGATTAAAATAACAGAATTTGGGGGAGGAATCCCTAAACATTATAAATGTTAGAGAAAAGGTTAACGTTGTTTTAAAAACAATCCTGCCAGTAACCATTTTTGAGTAAGATAAGAGGGAAACTATTCATCTATGTTTCAAACAAGAAACAGTGAAGAATTTCAAGAAGATCGCTGACACCAGAAGTAGAATTTTCCTTAGTAATTATTTTCTAGCTTACTTTTGTCATTTTTCTGATTAAAATAGAAGAGGTAATGGAGGAATTTCTTTTAAACACTAAATGATCATTGAGATAGAATAGCAGTGAAGCTACTTTTGTGTCCATAGGAGTTTCTGTTTTTGAAGTTTTAGAGACAATTTACTTGAAATGTTTTAAAATGTTCTAATACATTTTTCTGTTTCCACATGGTCTTTTTGCCTTGGCAAAATTTGAAGGCTGCGAACCCCTGGCACATTAAGCATCAATCACTCTCTTCTAACCGTTTCTCAAACCAATTTTGTTGATTCTAAAATATTCATTGTTCATCTTGGTATTCCTTATTTATTCACCAACTCTTATTAATAATACACAGTCATAAATGACAAATATCCAAGTTAACACTCTTAGGGCTGTCTTTTGACATTATCCCTGTAAGCACCTAAGTAAACACATAATAGCTAAAGCTTAAGGAATCAACTTCAATGAAAAAAGGCAAGGAAAATGCCACCCTCCTAAAGACAAGTTTATTTATTTTTAGAGTACAATGAAGCTGAATAACTACTGAGTCAGCCCAGCTTTCAGGCTGTAAACTTCTTATTTTTTCTCAGTACCTTCCCTTTCGTTGATCTTTAAAACAAAAGCATTGAAACTTGGCTTTGCAAAGCTACCCTCACATCTTATGCTGCAATTTTCTTTGTGGGGTTGAGTCATAAATAGGTAAACTTAAACCAAATGGTAATTCTTCCTACATTTTTGTCAACTTTTGGGGGAACAGACTATTTAAAATGCAGTCGGTCTGAACGAACTGAACATAAATGGATCAATTACAGATGGTGAATCAGTTTTCAAGACTAGTCAAGACAGTGACCTGAGGTACCAGAGTTCACCGGGGAGAAGTTAAAGGAGAGGGTAGTGGGGGAAAGGGGTTCGGGAAAAAGGCACCAGGCCTGAGTTTGAGTCTCAGTTCATCTGAATGTCGATTTCCTTGCCTAAAAAGGGGGATAGTTAAATCTTTTATGCGTGTATAAATACCCTGTGTATCATAATGACTAGCATGGAATAGGTGTTTTAAAATAGTGGCTAATGCGCTATGGAAAACAGGATGGGGTTTCCTTAAAAAATTAAAAATAGAGCTACCATATGATCCAGCAATCCCACTCCTGGACATACATCCAGAAGAGAGGAAAATTCTAACTGGAAAAGATACGTGCACCCCAATGGTCACAGCAGCACTATTTACAATAGCCAGGACATGGAAGCAATCGGCAGATGAATGGATAAAGAAGATATGGTATATAGATATGTATACACACGATGGAATATTACTCAGCCATAAAAAAGAATGAAATAATGCCATTTGCGGCAACATGGACGGAGCTGGAGACTATCATACTAAGTGAAGTAAGCCAGACAGAGACAAATATCGTATGATATCACTTATATGTGGAATCTAAAAAAAAAAAAAAAATACAAATGAACTTATTTACAAAATAGAAATAGACTCACAGACGTTTGGGATTAACATATACACACTGCAATGTATAAAATAGATAACTAACAAGGACCTACTGTGTAGCACAGGGAACTATATTCAATATCTTAGCCTACAATGGAAAAGAATCAGAAAAATATATATGTATGTATAACTGAATCACTTTGCTGTACACCTGAAACTAACACAATATTGTGAATCAACTATACTTCAATTTTTAAAAAAAACAGTGACATATTATTAATAAGAAAAAATATAACAATTTAAATTGCTTTTGCCGCTAAAGCCAGTTATCTAAAGTTTCAAATCCATGTAACCCATGCTTTCTAGGCCAGAGCATCCTGGCAGGGGACGATCAAGGGATGACTACTTCAAGGGTAATAAAATAGCATCCTGTTTGCCGCTCCTCGCATTGCGGTCACCGCGCCTGTTTCTCTGCTCTGGCAGGACCGCTGGGCGGCCCCGTCTCTCCTCGGCAGGCAGCTGTGGTCCTGCTCTCTGCACATACACCTGTGCGGGTGCCGCCCCGGTGCCCCTGCTGACGTGTGCTGTGCGTCCCCGCTGTTGCTGGGCTCTCTGGTCACGCCAGCCTCTGTGCCACCGCGTGTCTGCTGACGTTGCGTCCCCTGCTCTCCGTTGACGTTGGGTCCCCTGCTCTCCGTTGACGTTGGGTCCCCTGCTCTCCGCTGACGTTGCGTCCCCTGCTCTCCGTGCTGCCGTGCGCCCCCCGTCAGTCATGAGACAGCCAGCGCTTCCCAGAGGGAAGGCCTCCGTTTCCACGGGGCTCCTGGTGTTTGGGCTCAGTCTTCTAAGCGCTCAGTTCTCTTACAAGCCTGTCGTCCTGTTCCAAGGATTCACGGAGGACCCGCATCTCGCCCTGCCCACCACGAACGAGCGTCTCGGGATCCAGCCTCGTGCCAGCCGTGTCCCCGGTGTCAGGGTGAGGCAAGTCGGGCCTGAGGGTCTGGAGGGGAAGGGCGGAGCCGCTCGGGCCTGGGGCTTGGGCGGTGGCGGGATCCGCCCAGCAGAGGCCAAACTCCCGGGCCCTGCCTTCGGTCTGCGGTTTCCCGGCGGTATGCCCTTCCCCGCAGCTTGTCCGGTGTTGTCAGTACTCAGATGCGTTACATGTACTTTTTTTTTTTTTTTAAGCTTATTTATTTATTTATGTATTTATTTTTGGCTGTGTTGGGTCTTCGTTTCTGTGCGAGGGCTTTCTCCAGTTGCGGCAAGCGGGGGCCACTCCTCATCGCGGTGCGCAGGCCTCTCACTATCGCGGCCTCTCTTGTTGCGGAGCACAGGCTCCAGACGTGCAGGCTCAGTAGTTGTGACTCACGGGCTCAGTCGCTCTGCGACATGTGGGATCTTCCCAGACCAGGGCTCGAACCCGTGTCCCCTGCATTGGCAGGCGGATTCTCAACCCCTGCGCCACCAGGGAAGCCCCTACATGTACTTAATGCTACTCCACGAGAGGAACTTTGGGAGCGGGATTTACATCCGGTCAAGGCCTCTCACAGCTAAGGCTTATGTTAGCCGGTTTGCTTTGCGCGGGATTTAACCGCAGGATAACCTGCAGCTCCCTGGCCGCCCCAAAGTCCCTCAGGTTTGGAACTGTTAACTGCCCCGTCCAGACACAGCTATTCAGAAAACGCTTGTCTTCCTGGTCTACGTTTTCTTAGCCGCTATTCCTTGTTCAAGCTGCCATTGTTGTTCATTGTTTTCCCCCAATGTCTGGGGCATAATCTCTTCCCTGTTTGGGGCCTGGCTCTAAACCCTGGGCTTTTGGTTCTGGCTCTGTCCCTCTTTGTCCCACCCTGACACTGGACCGCTCCCTAAAGGTCCAACCCAAGTCCATTTCCCTATCTGACCTGGCTGGCAACGTTGGAAATCTGTGTCAATCCCTCTGATGGCAACTTCGGAACATACTCGATTCCTCCTGGAAATTAGCCTGGCCCGCCCGGGGCCTGGCGCCCTGTGCAACAGTCAGGCCTGGCAGGGTTCACTGTGCCGTGCCCTGCACGCCTGGGGGGCCCCTGAACCCCGCCTTAGTTCTGCACGGGCCTCGAAACGACTGCAGAGGATGCTCTCGCCGGGCCCCTGTGCTGCCTCTCGTGCCAAAGGCTGAGGTCGGCCCCTACGGTCAGGCACCTGCGCACCTCCCGTGGGGAGGGACGCGGCCCCTCCGGTCGCCACCCCGTCTTCTGCAGGCCGTCAGCTCTGTCTCCTCAGTGAACCCTGCGACGGCCGCCCCTCCCAGCTCGGACGTTATCTCCCCACGGACACCTTCACAAAACTCATCTGCCTTTTAAAATCAACTCTTATCAACCTTCACCGTTTGATTTGACCCCATGTTTTATCACGCCTAGATTCACAGCCTTAGGAAAGCTTGCTGTCTGGGGTCTGTGGCAAAGAATAGACTTGGCCCTCAGGCTGTTAGAGGATTCCAGTGCCCAGGGAAGTGTCACCCTGTGTTGTGTATTGTGCAGACTCGTATGTGTATCTACTGGCAGCTCTCCTACCCTTGCCATTGTCTTTTCTCTTTGTTCTCCTTGTTCTGAGCTGTCCGACGATCTATGTCTACATTCATGTTACCCCCTTTCAGATCATAAACTCTCTCAGATTAGGTCTATGTTCCAGATGTATTAGGCTATACATTTACAGCAACATGGATAGACCTAGAGATGATCATAGTAAGTGAAGTAAGTCAGACAGAGAAAGACAAATACCATATGATATCACTTACATGTGGAATCTAAAATATGACACAAATGAACTTATCTACAAAACAGAAACAGACTCACAGACATAGAGAACAGACTTGTGGTTGCCAAGGGGGAGGAGGGTGGGGGAGGGATGGAGTGGAGTCTGGGATTAGCAGATGCAAACTATTACATATAGGATGGATAAGCAACAAGGTTCTACTGTAGAGCACAGGGAACTATGTTAAGTATCCTGTGATAAACCATAATGGAAAGAATATGAAGAAGAATGTATGTATACACACACACACACACACACACACGATTGAATCACTTTGCTGTGCGGCAGAAATTAACACAACATTGTAAATCAACTAGACTCCAATAAAATAAATTTTAAAAAGATGTATTAAGCTATAGAGTATCCATCACAATGACATTTACACTTAGATTTTTTAAAACTACTGTATATTCACTATAATCACTATCCTCAAATCAAATTGGGAAGGCCAATTAAAGGTATTATTAGCCATTTGTGGGTCAGTATTTTACTTTACATAAAACTATAAAGATAATGGGTAGGAGCGTGCTTTGTAAAATACTGTTCAAGTTATTCAGTCATTCCTATACCATTGTTTTTTCATAAATGTGCCAGTTAAAATGAAAAAGTATACTATCCTCTATGTTATAATTATGCTTTTAACCAGAAATAAGCCACTCTTAGCCATGTTTTCACTATTTTCTTTATAGCTGTTTGTTTTCGTTATCCTGTAATAGCTCTGGTTCTGCAATGATAGTCATAGAATCACATGCCTGAAAGAGAGTTTAAAGTTCTTACCCTTTTCTCTAAGTTTATGCAGAGCTGCCCTTAAACCTATTCAGAAAGAAGAAGACATACACCGTTGAAAAAAAATGTAAAGTACATGTTTTCCTGCTTATAAATATGAGCATACATTTTTAAAAAGAAATTCTAAAAAATAAAACATAAAAATAAATAAAAAGAAGTTCTATACCTTCCCTTCATTCAATACCAGATATTTCTGGTTTAACAATATAAACAAGGATCAAAGGCAAAACAAAACAAACAGAAACTGTATTTCTTTTGCTTGTTCTTAGCATAAGAAGCGCTGATTGTGGTTTGACACGACACTCTTAGCAACTAGTCTGATTTTCTGTCCCCTTTCACCCTAGTTGCCTGTGCCTACAACCATGACATTTAGAAAATAATACCATTAGAAGATGTGCAAAACAACAAAACAAGAGGTATAAGGAAAAAAAGCCCAAGGCAATACAATGACCCTTTCCATATTATTCTCCTATAGTTACTAATTGATATACAGATATCTTAAAAATTATAATGATATACTCAGCTTTTTCCCATATAACATTACATCATAAATATTTCCATATTCTGACATGGCACTGGTATCTTTCATTTTAATATTAACACACAGTTTGCTTCAACTGAAGTAGCATCTTTTTAAATTTTATTATTTATTTATTTCTGTTTTATTATTATTTTGGCTGTGCTAGGTCTTCCTTGTGGTGTGTGGGCCCTTTGTTGTGGGCTTCTCTAGTTGAGGTGCATGGGCTTCTCTCTAGATGCAGCGCACGGGTTGAGTTGCCCCTCGGCATGTGGGATCTTCGTTCCCTGACCAGGGATCGAACCCATGTCCCCTGCATTGGAAGGCAGACTCTTTACCACTGGACCACCAGGGAAGTCCCTGAAGTAGCATCTTAATCTGAGTTTCCAAAAATGAACATTTTCAGGACTAGGTCTGTAATTTCAAATTGCTTTTCTAAATGATTCTCCTAGTTTCTCTACCCTCAGCCAAGCACAAGTGCTCCAGCACTGAATGTTTCAGTGACTTTCATTTGCACTAAGTTTGGAATAGGTGTCTCTGATGTGATTAATCTTTTGGAAACCAAATAAGAGGGAGGAAGATGTCACCTCAGCTGCTGTACACATCAGATTATTTTAAAACTCAGATTAATTTCAGATTATTAGAGAATGATGTAAAATCTTCTATGAGATTATCAGTTATCAGATGTGGTAAAGGGCAGTTAAGCAATGAGAACACTACTCCTTGCCTGCTAACGGCCCCGTCTGAAACCTTTTCTCTGGAGGCCCTTTGATAAACGTAAGAACTGAACATCCTAAAGGTTGTTCTCTCTTTTCTGATTATTGTATTTCTCCCTTGTTGAAAAAACCTTCAATGGCTCCAACTGTCCATAGATCAATTCCAAATCCTGAGACCTGGTTCCGAGGCAACAGAAAGGACACAGGGACCGTGGAATCCCCAAAGGAGCACAGGCCACAGACTCAGAGGACCCAGATTCAAGTCCCACCCCTGTGCTAATACTTAACTTTGCAATGTACTCATCTGCACAGTGAGAATAATAGTATCTATTTTACAAGGCTCTGTAGAAGATTAGATGAGAATTCATTTGAAGGACCTGGAATGAAGGGCCTACTGGACGGACGTGAATTCCTTTCTTTCTTTCCTCTCCAGTCTGGGCTCAGCCTCCTTTACCCCACCCACCGTGGATCCCCGAGCTCACCTGTTCCCTTTCTGTTTCTATACATCTGCTTTTCCTCATAGTTTCTCCATCCAATGCTTGTGCCTCAGATCTCTACAATCCTACTTAAGACCCAGGTAGGAACTCTTTCCAGGCTTGTCTCCCCAGCTGAAATGGACTTCTCTCCTGTAACAGCATCTACCTCCCAGCGTTTATCAAGTTGCTGTGTGATGACTGTATACAGGGCTATACATGCCCCTTGGCAATGGAGCCTGTGTCTCAAACCTCGATACTGTGTATCCCTTCATCACCTTGCACAATGCCTCGTAAATAGGTGCCTGTTTACTGTTGGCTTTATTTACTTCTATCCTGTTATACTCCATGCCTTTTTCCCCTGCCCTCCCGTCTCTGCCTTTATTCCGTATATTTCATATGCAGGGACATTCATCCCAATAAGCAAATGAAATGACGGATTCAAGAAAGGGAGGGGGAAAAAATACTAGCCTTGTCAAAGAAGCAGCTTTTGCACGCCTAAACCTGTCTGCTTTGGGATGGGAGCCAAAGTCAGGGTGTCCAAGACGGTTCCACTTCTTTTTTATTTATTTATTTATTTAATTTCTTATGAGTCATCCATTTTATACGCATCAGCGTATCCATGTCAATCCCAATCGCCCAATTCATCCCACCACCACCATCCCCACCCCGCTTTCCCCCCTTGGTGTCCACACCTTTGTTCTCTACATCTGTGTCTCAATTTCTGCTCAGCAAACCGGTCATCTGTACCATTTTCTAGGTTCCACATATATGTGTTAATATACGATATTTGTTTTTCTCTTTCTGATTTCCTTCACTCTGTATGACAGTCTCTAGATGCATCCACGGCTCTACAAATGACCCAATTACATTCCTTTTTATGGCTGAGTAATATTCCATTGTATATATGTACCACATCTTCTTTATCCATTCGTCTGTTGATGGGCATTTAGGTTGCTTCCATGACCTGGCTATTGTAAATAGCACCGCAACGAACATTGGGGGGCATGTGTCTTTTTGAATTATGGTTTTCTCTGGGTATATGCCCAGGAGTGGGATTGCTGGGTCATATGGTAATTCTATTTTTAGTTCTTTAACAAACCTCCATACTGTTCTCCATAGTGGCTGTATCAATCTACATTCCCACCCACAGTGCAAGAGGGTTCCCTTTTCTCCACACCCTCTCCAGCATTTGTTGTTTGTAGATTTTCTGATGATGCCCATTCTAACCGGTGTGAGGTGATACCTTATTGTAGTTTTGATTTGCATTTCTCTAATGATTAGTGATGTTGAGCATCCTTTCATGTGTTTGTTGGCAATCTGTGTATCTTCTTTGGAGAAATGTCTATTTAGTCTTCTGCCCATTTTTGGATTGGGTTGTTTGTTATTTTAATATTGAGCTGCATGAGCTGTTTATATATTTTGGAGATTAATCCTTTGATGATTCATTTGCAAATATTTTCTCCC
Organism: Balaenoptera acutorostrata; assembly: GCF_949987535.1. Lineage (NCBI taxonomy): Eukaryota > Metazoa > Chordata > Mammalia > Artiodactyla > Balaenopteridae > Balaenoptera > Balaenoptera acutorostrata. Next base: position 3,462,754 of record NC_080068.1, on the reverse strand, counting down.
ATTCTGAGGGTTGTCTTTTCGTCTTGTTTATGGTTTCCTTTGCTATGCAAAAGCTTTGAAGTTTCATTAGGTCCCATTTGTTTATTTTTGTTTTTATTTCCATTACTCTAGGAGGTGGATCAAAAAAGATCTTGCTGTGATTTATGTCAAAGAGTGTTCTTCCTATGTTTTCCTCTAAGAGTTTGATAGTGTCTGGTCTTTCTTACATTTAGGTATCAAATCCATTTTGAGTTTATTTTTGTGTATGGTGTTAGGGAGTGTTCTAATTTCATTCTTTTACATGTAGCTGTCCAGTTTTCCCAGCACCACTTATTGAAGAGACTGTCTTTTCTCCATTGTATATCCTTGCCTCCTTTGTCATAGATTAGTTGACCATAGGTGTGTAGGTTTATCTCTGGGCTTTCTATCCTGTTCCATTGATCTATATTTCTGTTTTTGTGCCAGTACCATATTGTCTTGATTACTGTAGCTTTGTAATATAGTCTGAAGTCAGGGAGTCTGATTCCTCTAGCTCCGTTTTTTTCCCTCAAGACTTTTTGGCTATTTGGGGTCTTTTGTGTCTCCATACAAATTTTAAGATTTTTTGTTCTAGTTCTGTAAAAAATGCCATTGGTAATATGATAGGGATTGCATTGAATCTGTAGATTGCTTTGGGTAGTATAGTCATTTTCACAATGTTGATTCTTCCAATCCAAGAACATGGTATATCTCTCCATCTGTTTGTATCATCTTTAATTTCTTTCATCAGTGTCTTTTAGTTTTCTGCATACAGGTCTTTTGTCTCCCTAGGTAGGTTTATTCCTAGGTATTTTATTCTTTTTGTTGCAGTGGTAAATGGGAGTGTTTCCTTAATTTCTCTTTCAGATTTTTCATCATTAGTGTATAGGAATGCAAGAGATTTCTGTGCATTCATTTTGTATCCTACAACTTTACCAAATTCTTTGATTAGCTCTAGTAGTTTTCTGGTAGCATCTTTAGGATTCTCTATGTATAGTATCACGTCATCTGCAAACAGTGACAGTTTTACTTCTTCTTTTGCAATTTGTATTCCTTTTATTTCTTTTTCTTCTCTGATTGCCATGGCTAGGACTTCCAAAACTATGTTGAATAATAGTGGTGAGAGTGGACATCCTTGTCTTGTTCCTGATCTTAGAGGAAATGCTTTCAGTTTTTCACCATTGAGAATGATGTTTGCTGTGGGTTTGTCATATATGGCCTTTATTATGTTGAAATAAGTTCCCTCTATGCCCACTTTCTGGAGAGTTTTTATCATAAATAGGTGTTGAATTTTGTCTAAAGCTTTTTCTGCATCTGTTGAGATGATCATATGGTTTTTATTCTTCAATTTGTTAATATGGTGTATCACATTGATTGATTTGCGTATATTGAAGAATCCTTGCAACTCTGGGATAAATCCCACTTGATCATGGTGTATGATCCTTTTAATGTGTTGTTGGATTCTGTTTGCTAGTATTTTGTTGAGGATTTTTGCATCTATATTCATCAGTGATATTGGTCTGTAATTTTCTTTTTTGCAGTATCTTTGTTTGGTTTTGGTATCAGGGTGATGGTGGCCTCGTAGAATGAGTTTGGGAGTTTTCCTTCCTCTGCAATTTTTTGGAAGAGTTTGAGAAGGATGGGTGTTAGCTCTTCTCTAAATGTTTGATAGTATTCACCTGTGAAGCCATCTGGTCCTGGACTTTTGTTTGTTGGAAGATTTTTAATCACAGTTTCAATTTCATTACTTGTGATTGGTCTGTTCATATTTTCTATTTCTTCCTGGTTCAGTCTCGGAAGGTTGCGCATTTCTAAGAATTTGTCCATTTCTTCCAGGTTGTCCATTTTATTGGCATAGAGTTGCTTGTAGTAATCTCTCATGATTGTTTGTATTTCTGCAGTGTCTGTTGTAACTTCTCCTTTTTCATTTCTAATTTTATTGATTTGAGTCCTCTCCCTCTTTTTCTTGATGAGTCTGGCTAATGGTTTATCAATTTTGTTTACCTTCTCAAAGAACCAGCTTTTAGTTTTATTGATCTTTGCTATTGTTTTCTTTGTTTCTATTTCATTTATTTCTGCTCTGATCTTTATGATTTCTTTCCTTCTGCTAACTTTGGGTTTTGTTTGTTCTTCTTTCTCTAGTTCCTTTAGGTGTAAGGTTAGATTGTTTATTGGAGATTTTTCTTGTTTCTTAAGGTAGGCTTGTATAAACTTCCCTCTTAGAACTGCTTTTGCTGCATCCCATAGGTTTTTGGATTGTCATGTTTTCATTGTCGTTTGTCTCTAGGTATTTTTTGATTTCCTCTTTGATTTCTTCAGTGATCTCTTGGTTATTTAGTAACGTATTGTTTAGCCTCCATGTGTTTGTGATTTTTACGTTTTTTTCCCCTGTAATTGATTTCTAATCTCATAGCATTGTGGTCAGAAAAGATGCTTGATATGATTTCAATTTTCTCAGATTTACTGAGGCTTGATTTGTGACCCAAGATGTGATCTATCCTGGAGAATGTTCCGTGTGCACTTGAGAAGAAAGTGTAACATGCTGTTTTTGGTTGGAATGTCCTATAAATATCAATTAAATCTATCTGGTCTATTGTGTCATTTAAAGCTTGTGTTTCCTTATTAATTTTCTGTTTGGATGATCTGTCCATGGGTGTAAGTGAGGTGTTAAAGTCCCCCACTATTATTGTGTTACTGTCGATTTCCTCTTTTAGAGCTGTTAGCAGTTGCCTTATGTATTGAGGTGCTCGTGTGTTGGGTGCATATATATTTATAATTGTTATATCTTCTTCTTGGATTGATCCCTTGATCATTACGTAGTGTCCTTCCTTGTCTCTTGTAACATTCTTTGTCTTAAAGTCTATTTTATCTGATATAAGTATTGCTACTCCAGCTTTCTTTTGATTTCCATTTACATGGAATATCGTTTTCCATCCCCTCACTTTCAGTCTGTATGTGTCCCTAGGTCTGAAGTGGGTCTCTTGTAGACAGCATATATATGGGTCTTGTTTTTGTATCCATTCAGCAAGCCTGTGTCTTTTGGTTGGAGCATTTAATCCATTCACGTTTAAGGTAATTATCGATATGTATGTTCCTATGACCATTTTCTTAATTGTTTTGGGTTTGTTTTTGTAGGTCCTTTTCTTCTCTTTTGTTTCCCACTTAGAGAAGTGCCTTTAACATTTGTTGTAGAGCTGGTTTGGTGGTGCTAAATTCTCTTAGCTTTTGCTTGTCTGTAAAGTTTGTTTTTTTTTTAAATTTATTTTTTGCTGTGTTCGGTCTTTGTTTCTGTGCGAGGGCTTTCTCTAGTTGTGGCAAGCGGGGGCCACTCTTCATCGTGGTGCATGGACCTCTCACTATCACAGCCTCTCTTTTTGCAGAGCACAGGCTCCAGATGTGCAGGCTCAGTAGTTGTGGCTCACGAGCCTAGTTGCTCTGCGGCATGTGGGATCTTCCCAGACCAGGGCCCAAACCCTTGTCCCCTGCATTGGCAGGTGGATTCTTAACCACTGTGCCCCCAGGGAAGCCCTGTAAAGCTTTTGATTTCTCCATCGAATCTGAATGAGATCCTTGCTGGGTAGAGTAATCTTGGTTGTAGGTTCTTCCCTTTCATCACTTTAAGTATATCATGCCACTCCCTTGTGGCTTGTAGAATTTCTTCTGAGAAATCAGCTGTTCACCTTATGGGAGTTCCCTTGTATGTTATTTGTCGTTTTTCCCTTGCTGCTTTTAATAATTTTTCTTTGTCTTTAATTTTTGCCAATTTGATTCCTATGTGTCTCTGCGTGTTTCTCCTTGGGTTTGTCCTGTATGGGACTTGCTGCGCTACCTGGACTTGGATGGCTATTTCCTTTCCCATGTTAGGGAAGTTTTTGACTCTAATCTCTTCAAATATTTTCTCGGGTCCTTTCTCTCTCTCTTCTCCTTCTGGGACCCCTATAATGCAAATGTTGTTGCGTTCAATATTGTCCCAGAGGTCTCTTAGGCTGTCTTCATTTCTTTTCATTCTTTTGTCTTTATTCTGTTCTGCAGCAGTGAATTCCACCATTCTGTCTTCCAGGTCACTTATCCGTTCTTCTGCCTCAATTATTCTGCTGTTGATTCCTTCTAGTGTAGTTTTCATTTCAGTTATTGTATTGTTCATCTCTGTTTGTTTGTTCTTTAATTCTTCTAGGTCTTTGTTAAACATTTCTTACATCTTCTCGATCTTTTCCTCCATTCTTTTTCCGAGGTCCTGGATCATCTTCAATATCATTATTCTGAATTCTTTTTCTGGAAGGTTGCCTATCTGCATTTCATTTAGTTGTTTTTCTGGGGTTTTATCTTGTTCCTTCATCTGGTACATAGCCCTCTGCCTTTCATCTTGTCTATCTTTCTGTGAATGTGGTTTTCTTTCCACAGGCTGCAGGATTGTAGTTCTTCTTGCTTCTGCTGTCTGCCCTCTGGTGGATGAGGCTATCTAAGAGGCTTGTGGAAGTTTCCTGATGGGAGGGACTGGTCCAAAATTTATCTTTGATGCTACAAGTCAGGGTATTGATTACCCTTGGAAGCAGGGCAGTGAACAGAAGGGGACAGAAGGAGCTTCTGGAGTGCTGGTGATGTTCTGCTTCAGATTTCATCACTATATTCCCCACAATCCTGTAGCCAGTCTTCAATCTTGTTGATTGGATTCCCTAGAAAAGCCAGACATCAGATCACTGTGGAAACTCAACTGTTCCAGTCCCATCGCATTCCATTTATTATTTATATGGTGCATATTGCTGCAGTCTCTAAGTGCTTTACAATGAAATACAACATACCTCTGGGAGGGAAAAAGGAAATGAGGAAGGGGGAGAGGGAGGCGCTGGAACATGGGTTATCTTTGTGAGCTGGAGAGATCTAAGCTGACATGAGCGGGCCCTCCCTGTCTGACACAGGTGTGAGCAGTATATTGGTCACTGTCAGTGGCATAAATTCACATTGGGAGCTGGAAGCTAGCCTCTGCAGAGAAAGCTTTCTTTATCCTTGGCTTGAAAAATGCACGGTGCTCAGGAAGGGAGAGAACCCTCCTTCCTGGGTGTCCACCTGAACTTCAGAATCTGGTCAGAACATAATTGATACTGATGCTTACCATATAAACCTTACCCTTCAAGAATTTTTTTTTTTTATTCCTTGTGGCAACAGAAACTACAAGTACGAAAGCCTCTGGATGCTGAGCTTTCTTCATATGGTTCCGTTTCCCGTGGCATTTGGAAGTCCTCAGAAGGAAGAAGGGAAGGAGTCAGGTGGTGCCCCAAGCGTCACAGACACCCCACGTCTTGTCATTCCTCCTGCCAGCACACGTGCCTTGGGGCTTTAATGCTTTTCTCCCACCTGAATCCTTCACGAACTCCTGGTGATGCACCCTTCCTTAAGCAGGTCGAAGGGGATTGCTCCTGGAGTGGGAAAGCATTCAGACGCTTTGACCCCAGAGCCCCACGCTTCTGATGGCTTTAAATGTGGCCATCCGGCAAACTCAAACTCTATGGGGTGGGAGAGGCTTCGATAGGCCTTTTCAGTCCTGCAGATTTTCTTGTGGAAGCCTTGGACCTGGGGAAGAAGTTAAATCGCAATGCCTCAGCCCAGGGTGTTCAGTATCCTCTCGAATGATTAAAAATGCTGACTCTATTGCTGGCAGAGCAGTTGCTGTAGAGATTGTTATGATGTGAAGCGTTTTCTGGAGGAGTGATGAGGGCAGGGTGGGAGGGGCCAGGGAACCAGACCAGGAAAAATGTCAGGGCCTCCAGCGAGAAGGCAGGAGGGTCTGGGGATTCAGCAACTCAGCTGGACAAGGACAGAGGCGGGCGGGCGCAGCGCTGGAAAGTGGGTGGCCTCTGTGCTCCCCATACCAGGTTTTCAGAACCCAGGTCTCAGTGGTTTCCCCCGATGTGTGTAGCGTCCCTCTGTAACTGCCTGCCTTTCAGCAAAGGATGTCAGACACGCTGCTTTCCGTTCTCAGTGCGTGCAGGCAGGTTAGGGAAGCAGGCGTCTGTGTGTGGGGAGAGAGGGGTGTCAGCAGAAGAGGAACAGGCTGCTTGTGGTCCTGAGCGAGGGGACAGTGCCAGCCCAACGGGCTTGTGGAGCCTGGAAACAGTGTCCCTGGGGCCTCGGAATCGTTCACAGTTAGGGCTGCATTTCCGCATCCCTGTGAGACGGGGGAGGGATGGGAGTGAGAGGGCAGATCATTATTATACGAATTTTAGAGAGAGAGTTGAGCGGACATGGAGATAAGCTGGAATAAGAATGGCTACAGTATGAATCTGTTTCACATTAAAGAAAAGAAAGAAAAAAGGAAGGAGCGAAGGAAGGGAGGGAGGGAGGGAGGAAGGGAGGGAGGGAGGGAAATCTCTGCTGGCTTTCTCCTGTACCATGCACGGCTTTAGTCTGTTGAGAACGATCTCAGGGCAGGGAGAGCCTGTCCAGGTCTCCCAGGAATGGCTCTAAGCGATGGGGAGTGGAGAGGAACTCAGAAACAAAACACACCTGGAGCTTTCGGGAACCATACTAGATCCCTGGAGGGGACATGAAGGAGGAGGTGTGGGCCAGGTGAACCCAAGGATGCGAAGTGCTGGGTCCCGGGTCCTGGCCACCCTTATGTTCTTCTAGGTGTTATTGCGAACTCGGAAATCAATATGTTAATGATCCATCCATGTCTGTTTGTATTTTTAAAAGAGGGAACATACAGCAGGTAACACTTAACGCCACAGAATGACCAACAAGACGTTTGGGCAGCTGTGCAGGTCTGCCGTTCCGCGTGTACTCGGTACCTTCACTCCAATCGTTAAAAAACGAATGATCCTCATGGCAACCCTGTGGGGACAGACGGCAACATCACCCAACCCACACCAAAGGAGGGTCAAGGCTTACATCGGCAAGGTTGCACGTTTAGAAAGTGGAAGAGCCCAGTCCAAAGCCCCAAGCTTCTCACCATTTTCAGTCTGCTTTACCCACACAAATGGGTAGTTACAGTCTGTGCCACAGGGTAGATAGATCCTTTATTATGTGCAAAAGATGTGTGTGTATGTATATGTGTGCGCATGTGTGCGCGCATGCATGTGTGCGTATGTGTATGTGTGTATGTGCATGTGTGTGTGTGCGTATGTGTATGTGTGTATGTTTATGTGCATGTGTGTGTATGCATATGTGTATGTGTGTGTGTTTATGCCTGTGTGTGTGCCTGTATGTGTTTGCATGTGTGTGTATGTATGTGTACGTGCGGGCATACGTGTACATGAGTGTACATGTGTGCATATGTATGTGTGTGTATGTGTGCATGCATGTATGCATATGTGTATGTCTGTGTATTTATTTGTGTGCATGTGTGTGTATGTTTATGTCTGTATATGTGCCTGTATGTGTTTGCACGTGTGCACGTATGTATGTGCATGTGTGTGTGTGTACACGTGTGTATGTGTATGCCTGTGTGTGCATACGTATGTATGCCTGTGTTTACATGTGTATGCATATGTGTATGTGTGTACATGTGTGTATGTCTGTGTATGTGTGCATACGTATGTGTATGTACGTGTGTGTTTATGTATGCATGCATATGTGTATGCGTGTGCATGTATGTCTGTGTCTGTATTTGTGTGCGTGCGTGTGTGTATGTGCACGCGTGTGTTCAGGGTCTCCCTAAGTCAGGGGTCCCCAACCCCTGGGGCCGAGGACCGGTACTAGACCATGGCCTGTTAGGAACTGGGTTGCACAGCAGGAGGTGAGTGGGGGGCAAGCGAGCAAAGCTTCACCTGCCGCTCCGCGTCGCTCCCCATGGCTCTCATTACCGCCTCGACCATCCCTCCTCGCCCCCCAGCCCCCCGTGGAAAAATTGTCTTCCACGAATCCGGTCCCTGGTGCCAAAAAGGTTGGGGACCGATGCTAAGTCACGGCACGTGGGAAGCTCTGCTCGGCGCTGGCTGATTATTACCCTGAAGGAATGCGGGCCCAAGTCTTCCGATTTTTCAAGAGAAGCTGAACATTTATATTTGTCCACCAAGTCTGATATTTTAATGTCGGTGCATTTGAAGAGGAAGAGAGACCAAAACACTGTACGAACGGAGCACCCCGGCCTCCCCTGGGAGGCGTCTGCCTTCAGTCTGTGTCCCCGGCCCCTCCCGGAGTTCCTCCTGGCAAAGGGGGTAAAGGTGGTGCCCGAGTCTGCGTCCCCCGCGCACGCCTTCCTCTCCAGTGTACTCACCTAGTCAGGAGGTTTGCTCCGGCTTCCTCCTCTCTTTTGCCTGTCTCCCTCCACCTGAGTCACTTCCAGTCTTTGGGGGGACGCTGGGAAGTCAGGAGGTGGCCAGGGAGGCTTTAACATCCTGACTGGGGGGCGAGCTGCGTGGCAGGTGGTTAGAGGGGGTGGCGCAGGGCAGGAGGAGTGGGAAGGGTGAGGAAGCTGCGGGCCAGGCGCTGCCCCTGAAGACAGGAAACGAAAGGACGGAGCCGCCGCCGCACTCAGGAAATACTAAACAGCAGTGAAATAGCGAGGAACAGGCCACAGAGACGCGGCGAGGAGCGCTCGGTGGTCTGCCGTCTTCTGGCGCACAGCTGGGGGCTAGGGCTTCACTCACCTCTGCCGACACTGCCTGCGGCTTTGCTCGGCTGGGAGAGAAACCTGAGTAATGAATCCGAGGCCAGTGTTCTTGCTGTTATGGAAACAAACAAACGGTGGAATAAAAATGACAATAAAAGAAAGATACTCTCTTTCCCTCATTCTAAATAGATGTTACATCTCATGGAAGATAAGATTTCATTAATTAGCAGCAATAGATTTTGGAAATAGCCACGGTGTAAATGGTCTCTGCTCTGCATTTGGTAATGAAAGTGCTTTTGAATGTGACACTTTAGTCATTCAGGCAACAATATTTCTTAGCTCCTATTGTGTACCCTGGGGGGGAAGCAGGGAAATGGTAGAGGTAATCTTTTTTTTTTTGAGCAGCTTATAGTCTAGTGGTATTAGATGTGCAAGGACAAAGCTCCCCCCCAAAAGCCCATCTCAAATCTAACAGTTTCAAGCAAAAAAAAAAAAAAAAAGCCTCTTCCAGAGAGCATAGCACTTTGCATTCATCTGAACATATTTCAAGCTACATTTACTAAAACTCTGTTACCCTGTTATACAGCCAGTTGTTTTTATGTTTCAGCAAGAAAATTCAAAGAAGAGCATTTTCTTGGAAGCCTCTTTAAGATTTTAAACAGTAAATTTATCCTTATCTGATCTTAAGGCTGAGTCTAGGCTGGAGGTTTCAATGACTTATACACAATGCTCCTTGCTCCTAACTCACATGTCTCTTTTCACCACCCATCTTTGTTCTAATCATTGTACTCACACTACCATGAATTGCAAACATATTCTATCTATTAAAAATGCGATCACTTCTCTCTCCCACTCACCAGGCCAACACTTAAGTTAGGTAGTCACACCTGTCTGCCACTTCTCAAGCCTGCCAGGGTTACCAGTAAGCACAGACGGTCAAAACATAAAACAGAACAATGGTGGCGCTACCCAGTAAGAAGAATGAAATCCAGATGCTGTCAAAATTAAGAGAGGTTTAAAAAAAAATAGAGAGGCTTGATTAACGCCACTGTTAACTTTATTTTCACTGCCTTCCCAGCTGGGTCAAAAAAAGCTAATGTGCTGATACCAAGGGACATCTTTCAGCAAGGCACAATTTTTAAAATAACGTCTACGTTAATTGATGTGTTATCAAAAGACTGTCTTCTTTCACCAAGAAGCTTTAATCCTAGGAGTCAAAAGTAGCCTATACCCCAATGCGCATTTCCTACCAAGATTTCCACGTTAAATCTACTTTTGTCTCTTCTGTGACAGCTAAAATAACAGGGCTGTAATGCAGTATATATTTGCGATCTCTAGGGCATCTGTGGAAGTCAGACCCTATTTTCCAGACAGACACAAAATTCATGTGGCTTTTAACTCATTTTTAAGTAGATCCTGACCTAATATAAAAAATTGAGAACAGGTGACCAATATTACCAAAGAATCATAAAAATTCAAAACATTCTAAAGAATAAATACCTTCAAGGAAAGTTGACTGAAAATCCTAAGTTGGGATCAAATTTAGTGACTGTTTAAAATCACATGGTCTGCATTCCATTCTTTAATCAATCTCTCTGAATCTCGATATTATCTATACATTTTCAAGCTTCTTTCTTATATCGTCTCAACGATTTTCAAAACTATTTATTGTGGTGCTTTCAGGAAATCAAAAATGCCTGAGACTTTTGTGTGTAGTGAAAGAAAACACAGAAACAAAAAGCTTAACAGGTCCAGCTGTGCCTTCTTGTTTTTTGTTTTTTGTTTTTTTAAAGCTAATCTGTGTTGAATGTAGACTCCATTGAGATATAACAAACTGATGTTACTTTATCTTTCTTGACAGTGATTTTTTCAGAAATCCCTATCATTTAAAAAAAAAGCTACATTAGAAAACTCTTGTATTTTCTTTCTGTGAAAATCAGTGATGGATAATTTTTTATAAGTATAATGAGAAGTAAACTTTTGACATCTATATTTTAAGGAATTCGAATCTCGTATTTCAACCTAAAAGCTTATGTTTTATATTCTGATGTTAAATAATTTCTTGAACTCTTTATCATCTGGTAAATTATCTCAGTCCTTTTTTTTTTTTAATTAATTTATTTATTTTTGGTTGTGTTGGGTCTTCGTTTCTGCACGCAGGCTTTCTCTAGTTGCGGTGAGCGGGGGCTACTCTTTGTTGCAGTGCGCGGGCTTCTCATTGCGGTGGCTTCTCTTGTGGAGCACGGGCTCTAGGCACGTGGGCTTCAGTAGTTGCGGCATGTGGGCTCAGTAGTTGTGGCTCACGGACTCTAGAGCGCAGGCATAGTAGCTGTGTCACACGGGCTTAGTTGCTCCGCAGCATGTGGGATCTTCCCAGGCCAGGGATCGAACCCGTGTCCCCTGCATTGGCAGGTGGATTCTCAACCACTGCGCCCCCAGGGAAGCCCCTCAGTCCTTTTTTTAATTGAGGAATAGTTGATTTACAACGTTGTGTTAGTTTCGGGTGGGATTGTCTCAGTTCTTAAAACTATTAGTTATCATTGAAAACAAACTTCTTTGACAGTATCCTCATAAGCAAACCTAAGGCATTCTCAGTGAGGGTCCTTCTGCAGGTTGAATGCGGGGGGAGGTTGGGGGCGCCCCCTGCCCTTGTCCGCCTGAACGTGTCTCAGAAATGCCTGCGGATGGGAAGCCGGCTCTGAGCTTGGTTAAAGCCGAGAAGACAAAGCCCAACACTGCGGATGGAGCTCCTTGAGGACCCTCTCCAGGGAACGGGGCGTTTGGGATGCCCTGCGTGGGAAGCCCGCTCCGGAGGACAGCGCAAGGACGCGCCGCCCTGACCTTGCACTTGGGCATCTGCTGGCGCCCGCGCCCCTGCCCCCCACGCTCACCGGGGAGCGTCCCTCCCGCCCCTTCGGGCTCAGATGGGACGGGCATCTCTCCCGTCTGAGACAGAGGCCGGGTCTGTGCTCCAACACCACGCTCTGGCGGATGGGGGAGGATGTCCGAGGGTGACCTGAGCCAGTTCGGGGTCGGGGTGGGGGCGGGGGGGAGTGGTAGGGAAGGCAAAGCGGTTCCTCTCTGGACCACAAACATCAGTTTAAGAAGCACAAGCGTCTGTGCCGCAAGGTGAGCACACCAACAGGTAAGCGGCATCTTGCCCACGTGTTGGGAGTTGGAGCACTTTTACTTTTCCTCTTGGTTCGTTTCTCTATGACGTGCCGTCATATCATGGTTCTCATGTGTGAAACCCTCTCCTGTATGTTTTAAGTTATTTCGGATCATGCAAAACCTCAAAAAAAGGACAAAAATCACAGAGCATCCCGTAGCAGGGTGGGCACACTGTGCTTTAAACACCCGTCCTGTCCACGTGGGCTCCATCCTGGCTCTTCCTGCAGGGCTTGTCTGGTGGATGCAGGGACTTTCACTCACCGGGATTTTTAGTTATCTAGGAGCATCTTGGTATTTTTCAGGTTACCGAGAGTCTGTTGTAATGTGACTCTGTGACATGACAGTTAAAGAGACCGAGATAGACCGCTGATGGAGGCTGCCGTTTTCTAGGAATGGATGATAAGCTCTGGCAGATAAAAATGCCATCAGTCAAGTCCTGGAACAAGGCAGGAATCAGAAGAATGCTGTTCAATGTTCAAGTCTAGTGCAAATTTTGCTTCTAACAAAATTGGAGAAGATCAGAAGGAATTTTTACAATATACAGTTAAGGAAGAAAAATATTGCTTAAATAGATGAGCAAATGGTTTTAGACATAAATACATGTATGTATGTATCTATGTATTGGGGGGGTTTCCTTTCTTGTTAGAATTAAATAACTTTTAGTGTATATTTAGAGTTATTTAGGAGTTGATTACTTAGTTGGTCAATAGTAACAACCTACTTTTTATAGCTCTTAAAAAATTACTTTAGCTGTACACCTGAAACTAACACAACATTGTAAATCAACTATATTCCAATAAAATTAAAAATTTTTAGATTACTTTAAAATGTACAAGAATTGATGCTTGCTTTAGAAAAACATGAGTGATATTGCTAGCGTTTCTAAATGGCAGGTTCCAGAATACTAGTGGTCTAACAGGACTGATAGGATCCCGGTCACTAAAAGTGGAAGGCTCCAAAAGGCCCCAGAAAATACAGGAATGAAAGAGTGAGACAAGCAAATACCCAAGTCTGGATAACTTTCAACTCTCTACCCACCAACCCCTGCCCTCCCACACCCGCCTCACCCCACCTCTTCAGTGGTGAGTCAGTCTCCCAGCCCTTGATGGATGGTGCAAGGGTCGGTTTTGATGTCTAAGAGGCTGAAGCAGCTCTGTAAGCAGCTGAAAGTTTGATAGTGAGCGTCCTTGCTCTGAAAATACCCTTAGCCACTTCACCACTGCGGGGTTCTCACTGGCTGCCTGTCACAGACAGCTTCTCGATGGCCCCAGCGATCCCTGCGTCATGGTATTCGCGCCCTTGTGGAGTGCCCTACCCTTCAGGGTGGCTGGGCTTCGTGACCCGTTTCTAGCAGAGAGAATGTGGCAGAGGGATGGGATGTCACCTATAAGAGTAGGTGGCACAGTGGCTGTGGTCCCTGTCTTGCCTGCTCCCTCTCTCTTGTGGTCCATCTGGAAAGAGCCAGCTGCCACGTGAAGAGGCAACAAACACGGCCCAGGAGCCCTTGAGGAGCCAAATCCTGCCCTCAACCGTACTCTTAACACCAAGTCTTCACCTGAGACCTCAGCCTCAGCTGACACCTTCATGGCAACCTCCTGGGAGACCTTGACCCAGAGGCACCCAGCCAGGCAGCTCCCAGGTTCCTGACCACAGAAACCGCAAGATGCTAAATAGTTGTTGCTTTAAGCCATTAAGTTTTGGGGTCGCTCGTTACACAGCATCAGAGCTAATAGCCTGTTTGTCCCTATCCAGCTTCCACCTTCTCTAGCCCACGTCTCTCCCCCCACCTCCCGCCCTGTCCCTTTTTGGGCTCCCCTCACACATTTCTTTACTTCTTCCGTGGGACAGTTTAAACCATCTCTGCTTCACAGACCCCTTCAGGCCTCACCCTCAGGGCTTCCCCTTCCTCACCTGAAATGGCCCCAAAATTATAAAGTACGAGAAACTATAGTGCAGGCTGCTGTAAGCACAGTTTTCAGCTTATGTATTTTTTTAAAATTTTTAAATTATTTACTTATTTATTAATTTTTTTGGCCATGCCACACAGCATGCAGGATCTTAGTTCTGTGACCAGGGATCGAACCCACACCCCCTGCGGTGGAAGCACAGAGTCTTAGCCACTGGACTACCAGGGAAGTCCCCAGCTTATGCATTTTTAAAAAATTTTATTTTACTTTATTTTTAAATTGAAGTATAATTGATTTCAGCTTATATTAAGAAACTGTGAATCATGCAAAATAAATAATGTATCTGTGATTTCATCAACTTAAGAATACTCTCGCTTTGGTACATTTTATAAAGTTGAGATTAAAACACCTGATGATTAAATAATCAATTCCCTGATTACTTAAAGTTTTTATAGTAATAAAACAAATTATTTTAAAATATTTTAGTTATTTTTGGCCTGCCATTTGATTTGGGTTATTGCTACTGTTACTATGGGGTGTCTGCACCCAAAATCCTCAGGCTTGTCAGCCTTCTGGGCTCAGCGGTTACTGCAGTACCCCCAATAAAATGTCTTTAAATACATAAAATAAAAGGCCTTTATTTAAATAAATTAAATTAATGTTATTTATCATAAGTTATAAGTTTGTATTAAAATAAAATTAATTTATTAAAATTATAAAATTATAAAGTACAAATTAAATAAATTAAATTGATACAATAAAAAATTTAAATAAAATAAAATGCCTTTATTTAAATAAAATGCCCCAATAAAACCCCTTTCCCTCAGGTTGTGGACATCCTTCTCTCAAGATTTCAGAGGACACCTGAAGGTTTACTTTCCCATTTGTCTCGTCTCTCTGGAATTACCCCTCCTCTGCAGCCTGAGGTGCATTTCCTGCTGAGTTTTGCTCTACAAAGGGCCCTGTCCTGCTTTCTTCAACTTCCCCCAAAGGCCACCAACACAGGCTGCCAAATGGAACTACAGCAAAGCACAAGATAATAAACAACTTAAAATTAAAACGAGTCATTAGCTGAAATCAGACTCCGCCAGTTTCTCGGACAACCAAGCGTATGGAAGCATCACCACTGCCCTTCTGGGCCCGTGCGCCCCGCCCTCACTGGCCTCCCAGACTAAAAAGACTTCTCTTCCAGCTTGCTATTCTTTCCTCTAGCCCAAGAGCCCCCAGACCCATTCCTCACCACAAATTTAATTTTCCTTGACACAGGGCATTTTAGCTTGGTTTTGTTTCAGCTTCTCCCATCTAGGTTGTGTGGGGGTGGGTTTGGGGGTGGGTTCAGCTTCTACCACAAGGAGTTCCCAGACCCACCACGTGTCCTTCCCTAGATGTTGTCATCCTTCTCCACTCAAACTGTTCCTAGACATTTTAAACAACATTTTAAAATGTTACATTAGAGTTTAATAAAAAGATTAAGCTAAAAATCCTAATAAAATATATAAGAAGAAAAGTTATTTTCCCATTGACATCTAAATGGGATTTGCTAAAAAATGAAATTTTTAAGAGAAGTAGGGTTTTTTCTTAAGACTATACCAAACACTCGTACTATAAACCAGTGTATAATCCATTTCAAGTGAGAGATAACAGCTATTTTTCTTATTAAAAAACGTTTTCATTGAAGTATAGTTGATTTATACAATGTTTCAAGTGTACAGCAAAGTGATTCAGTTATACATATATATGTTCTTTTTTATATTCTTTTCCATTATGGTTTATTACAGGATATTAAATATCGTTCTCTGTGCTATACTGTAGGTCTTTGTTGTTTATCTGTTTTGTATATAGTAGCATGTATCTGTTAATCCCAATCTCCTAATTTATCACTTCCCCCATGGTTCCCCTTTGGTAACCATGAGTTTGTTTTCTTTGTCTGTGAGTCTGTTTCTGTTTTGTAAATAAGTTCAATTGAATCTTTTTTTTTTTTAGATTCCACATATAAGTGATATCATAGGATATTTGTCTTTGTCTGGCTTACTTCACTCAGTATGATAATATCTAGGTCCATCCAGGTTGCTGCAAATGGCATTATTTCATTCTTTTTTATGGCATATGTCATGGCAAATGATTGGCAAATACTAAGGAGAGGCACGCCTGCTTACACAAAGATGATCTGCATAACAGCCAAGGTAAAACGTGAAGCCCCTAGGAGCACAGAGAAGGAAGTGTGGGCATTTGAAGACCTCTGGAGATTTGTGCTGGTGGAAGGGGAAGAAGAGAAATTTGGAAGGGGATTGATTTTCTTAAAGGCAAAGATGGGAAGGGTATTTGCCAGGAACATTTAGGAGGTAATGCTACTATTACAGGCTGAGAAGCTGCAATAGCACCCAGATGGGAGAATTTCACTTATATTCAAAGTTCAAAGTAACCATATTCATAATTTTGATATGTTTATTTATTTTTTATTTGAAATCCTTATATTGTGCTTTTTTAAAAAAATTTATTTTATTGAAGTATAGGTGATTTACAATGTTGTGTTAATTTCTGCTGTACAGCAAAGTGATTCAGTGGTACCTATATATACATTCTTTTTCATATTCTTTTCCATTATGGTTTATCACGGGAGACAAATATGTCTATTGAAGATCAAAATTAGATTTCATTTCTACAACTCAGAAATAATTAACCAGATTTGGAACTCCACATTCTCTGTTATGCACAATGAGACCAGACTTTGACCCTAAACTCTCTGGAACGCACCGACCTCAACAATAAACCGGGGATACTAATTCTGTGTCATAGCACTGTTGTGCAGACAGTGAAAAAGCTTTGGAGAAAGTGTTTTGCACAGTATCTGGCACGTAGTAAGTGTCCAGTGATATTTGTTCATTGCTCAGTGAAAAAGTCTTCACCAGAAAGTTCAACTAGTGGCAGAATGAAGACCACGTAAACCATTAGAGCAGAACGCCAAGGGCTTTTGACATCCACAGTACCACGCATGAGAAAAAGGGACGACAGATTCTTGTACAAGAGAGAGCAGGGAGAAGAGCACCCTGACCTGAGGCCCAGGAGGGTGGATTTGTCCTGGCTCTCCTTCCGGCTCCCCTGTGCCTTGGGTTATCTCCTCAGCTGACCTCTCCCACGATCAGATTGCTCGAGCAGAAGCCGAGGGGCTCTGTCTCAGGAGTAGCTAAGGTCCCTTATCACAATAACAATTCACACATTTGTAAGATATCACCCTATGGTTGCTAAAGCACTTGCTTTAATTATTTATTGTTTCTCCATGTAGAGTATAGCAATCAGGGGATGGCAATTCTAATGTTTTGTGGTTTTAATTTTCTAAACGGTGTTTTTATGGAAAAAGCATGTATACTATAATCCCTAATTATATTAACTACAACCGTGGGAGGTCAGGTTGATTGGACGGGCAGGGAATAGCATCGCTGGTGCCAACTTACCCGAATTCTCGCTACATGAATAAGACGAAGAATACAGACACTTTCGTGAGCTGGCCTTGAAAACCCAAATATAGAAAGAAAGGTTATGATGGTCACACTTTATTGTTTTATTTACTTATTTTCATTATTTATTTATTTATTTTATTGAAGTATAGTTTTTTTTTAACACCTTTATTGGAGTATAATTGCTTTACAATGGTGTGTTACTTTCTGCTGTATAACAAAGTGAATCAGCTGTACATATACATACATCTACAATTTTGTGTTAGTTTCAAGTGTACAACAAAGTGATTGAGTTATGCATTTATATATATAATATTCTTTTTCAGATTCTTTTCCATAGGTTATTACATGATATTGAGTAGAGTTCCCTGTGCTATACAATAGGTCCTTGTTGTTTACCTATTTTATATATAGTAGTTTGTATCTGTTAATTCCAAACTCCTAATTTATCCCTCCTCCCATCCCCCCACCCCTACTATCCCCTTTTGTTTGTTTTCTATGTCTGTGAGTCTTTTTCTGTTTTGTAAATAAGTTCATTTGTATCATCTTTTAAGATTCTGCATATAAGTGATATCATATGATATTTGTCTTTCTGTCTGACTTATTTCACTTAATGTGATAATCTTGAGGTCCATGATGGTCACACTTTAAATGTATATTAGTCACATGTATTTTCTAAGGGAAGAATGGGGAGAGGCCAAGGTAAGGGGGAGGTGATGAGACTAATATTACAGCGAATATTTACTGCATACATACTACATAGTGTGTCAGGTATTGTGACAAGCATTTTATATACGTTATCCCCTTTGCCCTATAGGGAGGGAGGCACAATTATTCTCATTTTACGGAAAATCAACTTGCCAGTGTTACACAGAAGACTGTTGGGATTTGAAGCCCGGTCTGTATCTCTATTCTGTGAGTTTTCCAGATCGTTGCCTAAAAACAGGAATGTAGGGAAAGGACCTAAAATTATTTGGCGCTTAAAAGTATAAAGAAAGATTGACCAGTATAGGGGTGGCAAAGCTCCCCAGTTTGCAAAGTGTGCTTAGTAATAGGGTATTTGAGCATTAATTTTAGCAAGTACTGACCTATATTCACCTGGAGATGGGTTCCATTGCTGCATCATGGGAGTTTCTAGTTTGTATCACTTTCGGTCATTAACTGTATAGCTGGATGCGTTCCCAAACTCTGGAACAGGCGTTTTTGCAGGACCTCAGCACCGGGCACTGGCCGCCACAGCTGTACCGTGAAGCAGTTTTCAACTCTCAAGTAACTGTTACATTAGCAAAGCAAGACAATAGCCAACATTTCATTTGTGCCGAGCAGTAAACCCCGAGCTTCGTCAGAGGAGGCTGCGGCTGATTCGTAAACAATAGGGATTTTCTCTAATAGAAGAGCATCTGGTGGCCACAGGAGATGGTCTTTAATCCCCTCTAATGAGTTCAGAAGCTGTCGCAACTTTTTTTTTTTTTTAACATCTTTATTGGAGTATAATTGCTTTACAATGGTGGGTTTGTCGCAACTTTTGATGACAATGTGGACTTCATTTTAACTGCTTGGTTAGCCTTGTCGGGTCCACATCGAGTTAACACCGTCGCTTTACCTACTGGCTTTGGTTTTTTCTCTTTCTCTTGTTTTCAGTGTTTTATTTTGTGACCCTACTACTCACGGTCACCCAGGCTGGATAACCGGGGTCCTCCTGATTCCTCACCACCTAGATTCAGCACGTTTCCCGAATGCACCTCTTCTCCGCTCCCATCACCTCTGCCTTAGCCTCACATGTACTTGCCTGGACCACTTATGGCCCTGCCTGCTGGGGCCCCGTCCCTAGGCTCTTCTCCTCAATTCGGTCTCCACCCAGCCAAGCATCTTCCACTTAAACCCAAGACTGACCAGTCTCTGCCTGTTTGAACCTTCAGGGGTCCCCGATGCCTACAGAATAGTGTCTGCTCCTGGCATGTCTGGCAGAGCCCCTCAGGCCTCCTCTCCCCTCTCCCCTCTTAGCCATGACCTTCAGCAATGCTGAACTTGTCTTTCTGCCATGTACAGTTCTGTGGGCTGTGTCTCCCCTCTGGGCCATTTGCTCAAGCTGTCCTCTTTGTCCAAAATGCCCTTTCCGCCCACGCCATCCCCCAGCCTCCCATCCCTTGCCTGGCTCCTCATCATTCTTTGAGACACGGTTCAGACAAGAGCCTCACCCTCTGTCCCAGGAACGGCAGGTGACCCTCCCCTCTGTCCCCATGTCTCCAGGAAAAAACTAGGTGTTAAATGTATTCCCGTAACCATCACTGCCCTTCTGACACTTTACTGTGATTCTCTGTTGGTGTGTCTGTTGTCCTTCTTTGGAATGTTAGCTCATTCTTGTAAAAGTAGAAAAAGCTCAGTGCCTGATACTAAATTACACAAGAGGGATGACCAGAAGGGTCTTAGAAAATCATGCAAATAACTCCTAAACATACGAAAAGATGTTCAGTCTTGCTGATAGAAGAAGAATGTCAATTACTATTTGACCAATTCTTACCTGTCATAAATCCAGAAGTTTGACAACATACTCTGTGGGTGGGGTCATGTGGAAATAGGCGTTCTCTGACATTGCTGGTTGGAAAACAAAATGGTACAGCCCAATGGCGGGGGGAATTTGGCAATATCAAGCTAACTTATATATGCCTTACCCTCTGGTCCAGGAATGACACTTATAGGAATCTATCCCAAAGAGGTACTGCAAAATAAATGAGAACATGTTTGCAGAAACCTATATTTTATAGCACATTTTATAAGAGCAAAAGATTGGAAACAGCCCATATAACTATTAATAGAAGTTTCGTTGAATAAAGGGAAGGTGGAAAAACACATGTTTAGTTTGCTACTCTTTTTCTGAGAAAGGGGAGTATGTGATTATAAATATATTTTTCTTTTAGTTTTTACAAGTTTTCCTATAAGGAAAAAGAAGTAACAAGATGTAGATGACAAAGATAAAAGCTAGACTTCTCTAAATATCCCTTTAAGAATTTTACTTTGAAACCATGTAAACATTTTACTTAATTACACAAGAATTTTTTAATCCCTAAAAAATGAAAAAAACTAAACAAATGAACCTAAATATGTACTGAGTCGGTGGAAAGATCTCACAAAGAACTAAGTCTGATTTTTTCTCCTCTATTTTCCCTTCCCTCCAGCGTTTTTTGCCATCAGAATCACTGACCCTAAGCCCACAACAGATTGAAAAATTTGTAACAGTCTCTGAGGCAAAGTGGAAGCCTGCGTTCCTCAGGATGGGTTAAGCGGAGGTCCTCGGCCAAAAGCGAGATCTCCTTTATTTCCTGCTTATTTTACTAAAGAATTTCTTTTTGTCACTCAGGTTCCTCCTTCCTTCTCTCTCAGCATCACAAAAACTGCAGTGAGAAACCAAATGGGCGGGCTCCTGACTTCCACTAGGAGGTTTCAAACTTGGCTGACTTGGAAAGTGGTAGTTCTGAGGACACAAATAGGGAATTTTCAGAGAGAAGCCTAAGGCTGGGGCTGGAGAGCCCTCGACCCTGGTAACAAGAACTGGTTAACCTCAGAAAGGGCAGGAAAGCTTCTGACACTGCAGAGGTAAAGAAGAGTGCCATGCAGGGCAGATCAAAGAAGACCAGTAGACTTGCCCACGCTGGGGAAATAGAATCAGCTTCTGGTTAGAGGGTTGAGGGGTTAAAACAAGAAGCCTTCCTGTATAACACGTTTGTGCCTGTACATCAGGTACCCAGTCCAAGCTTGTACTGCTCGCCACACAACAGGCCAAGAAATCGAGACACAAGGTGTTGGGGCAAGGAATAGAGATTTTGTTCAGGAAGCCGGAGAAGATGGGGGACTAGTGTCCCCAAGAACCACCGGCCCCAAGTTAGCAGTCAGGCTGCTTTTATACTAAAATGGGAGTGGGCGTGGTGGTTGTTGGAAACTTCTTGGTGTTGGAACCTTTTGTTCACAAATGTTATTCTCTGTTCTGCAACATTTTATCTCTGTGTGAATGGAAAAGTGTTTTACCCTTAAAGGTCAGAGCCTTGAGAATAGGCTCTCCTGTATATTTCAGGCTAGAGGCAACATTGTTTCACAAGGTGCAGAGCCAGCTGGACTCAGCACAGGCAACAACGCACAAGGCTTAGAGCTACAGGGTTAGATCTGATACGGAAGCAGGTTTGTTCTTCCCTGTTGCACATCTGTGCTGTCTGGTCGCCACAAGTCATGCCCTCCAGAAGCTGGTGGGGGGCAGGATGGTTATTTGGGATCTAGACCTGTGAACAGAAAGAGGCTGAAGCAGGATTGGGCAGGGGAAGACGCTGAACTGTGGTGAGGGCTCAACAAAGCCTCGGCTCACCAGGTGAAAAATGGTCCCATGGCAGGTGGAAACATCTGGACTTTATCCCCTCACCTTACTGAGTCTTCTGACCATGCTGCCCCGAGAGGGCTTGCCTCGGAGACAGACACCACGACAGGGACACAGCCCGCTGCCGCTAAAGCAGCCCCGGAAGGAGCTGACAGCTGCAGGCTGTCTACTGATGGTACTTCCTGCAGCTGGGGTACAAGCCTTTCCTTGAAGGGGGACTTGGGGGTTGTATCCCTTTGCCACCAGGCTAGCAACCCTCTCCACAGTTAATGTAGAGTGTTTTTACTGTCATTTCTCTCAACAAACAAAAGGCATTACATTTTCAGTAAAGAACTCCATATATTTAAGGTTGAATTCAAAATTGCTGTTAGCATTTATATTCCATGGATTATCAGGTGGTCAATATTATATTTCTGGGCAGGCTGGAATTAGCTGTTTGTTCATTTATTCATCTCACAAACATTTCTTAAGTATCTATTGCATGACAGTCTCTGGAAATTGAAATATGAATAAAGATGCTTTTCCCCTGAACTGGGAGTTGGATTCTAGTAGGGTGGCGGACAAAATAGACAATTGAAACAGAGTGGTAGGAGGTTAACAGATACGTATAAACAGATGCCACAGAAGTTAAAGGGACAGGAAGGAGCCAGTGGTCAGCTGGGTCTGCAGGCATCCTCCTGGGAGAGGAGGCATGGTCTCTGACTCTCAGAGGACAGAAATATTCACATAAGAACATTATCGCAAGAGCAAATGAATGGGTAACGGCTCAGAGGCATGAAAGAACATCACATGTGATGGGAACCACAGATAGATTGATACGACCAAGGCACAGATTGTGTTTAAGGAAGTATTGAAATACAGGGCTGGGAAAAATACATAAACAATTATCTTATTCATTTAAAATATAATTTCTAATTGTATGTTATCTAGCCAGGGCTTCTCAAATGCCTCTAACCGTGGTTTGTGATCTTTGTTTGTTTGGTTTGTGCAGTAACAGCCCTCTGCAGAGCATTCCTTGGGATATGTTGGAAGACAGTGTTGACTGGTGCTGCCAGGTCTTCGGGGACGTAAGGCTGCTCTAGATCTAGTACCTGAACAGGTCTGTTCTGGACTTGATGTTGACAGGTGAGGAAAAGACTGGATGCCGTTCCTGGGGATGCCGCAGCTGTGTCTGGTCTGTTCCTGGAGGCCGGAACACTGAACTGTTAGAAGGACCACCCTGCCTTCCTGTCATAAAGAGTCCCTAGCAACCACCTAGGTCGGGTCACAGACAGGGAGAGGAGAGACAGCAGAGTCTTTGGCTCTTTCTGGTGCAGATAAACTGGTGTGAGGAAGCTGAGACAGAAAATCCAGTAGCAACAGCTACAACCATGGCATGTGTATACTTTCGAGAGCCAGTATCGACCACGGTGGGGAAGCGGATGGTTTTTACAGGTAAAGGGCTTTTGAGTATCTTTCACAAGGAGAGCTAAGCTTTGTTTACCCCTCACCTGTATGATGCTCACATGACAATGGACATGAGAACGAAAGAACAACACAGGTTTATTTTACACGGTTCTGCTACTCTTATGCACTCAGTCTGGGCGTCGACACCAAGCTGCCATGAACAGCTCTGTGACGTCCCCGTCCTCACGACATCTGAGCTGACTTCCACAAAGGAATATTTTTATATCATAAAGTTTCTGTTCTGTGTACTGGGGGCTGCTTTGATGTTGATAAAAAGTATACTTGTGATCAAATTTTCATTTTTACTGATTTAAGTTTCTTGTATTTTTATAAATGACATATTTGGTTGATAAAAATTTGAGCAAGATGTGTAGTAAGCTTAGTAAAATTGTTGGCTGGCGTTTTGTTCCTTCAGCTTGCTTTAAGTGATTTGGGTGGTGTGTGTGTGTGCAATTATGTATGTGCATAACTGAATCACTTTGCTGTATACCTGAAACTAACACGACATTGTAAATCAACTATACTTCAGTTAAAACAATGTAGTTAAATAGAATATGACTAATTGTGATGTCTGTAAGAAATAAACCACATTTTATCTTATTTCCTTTATATTTTAAAATCACAAGCCTATTTTTAAGCACATCGCTTGCTTATCTGTAAACTCCCCCCCCCCCCAGTCATGAGAAGCCTGGCTCCCACTCTTTGCACCCGTTTACTTAATTGTTTAATTTTCAGTATATGTATATACACGTATCAGAATTGTTCACCAGTTCTCCAGGGGAGAAAACCTTATCAACTAGAGTAGGGTGCTTCCTTGATGTTCTTTTGCCCTTGGGCTTACAGGCTCTGCTCATTTCCAAAGTTACTTGGGTCAGGACCTTTCCCCAGCCCCTCCAGTGAGGCTGTTTCATACATCTGTAATGCAGTTAGATTCTCCTGTCACTGTCTGAATTGTCCTGGAATTCCCTAAACTCCTAAATGATTTTTTTTTAATTTACTTTATTGAAGTATAGTTGATCTACAATGTTGCGTTGATTTTTGCTTTACAGCAAAATGATTCAGTTATACATATGCATATATATTCTTTTTTATATTCTTTTCCATGATGGTTCATCACAGGATAGTGAATATAGCTCCCTGTGCGGTACGGCAGGTCCTTGTCGTTTACCCATCCTGTATGTAATAGTTTGCACCTGCTAACCCCACACTGCCAGTCCTTCCCTCCCCCATCCCTCCACCCCCTTGGCAGCCACGAGTCTGTTCTCTATGTCTGTGAGTCCGTTTCTGTTTCCTAGATAAGTTCCCTAAATGATTTTTTTAAATTGTATACCTCAAGGCTTGCTCTTTGTGCTGTGACGTCTCCAGGCTTCGACAACTTGGTAAGGCCGGGTACCCACATGCCAGTATCCTACAGAGCAGGTTCACCCCTCTAAATGTCCCTGTGCTTCACCTACACACTCCGCACTTTTCTCTCCCTGAGACCCTGGCACCACTGATCTCTTACTGTCTCCATAGTTGTGCCTTTTCGCGAATGTCCTAGAGCTGGGACCACACAGCGTGTTGCCTTTGCAGACTGGCTTCTTTCACTTGTCCGTAGGCACTGAGGGTTCCTGCATGTCGCTTCATGGCTTGGACTGCTCATTTATTTTATCACTGAATAGCCTTTCCATTGTGTGGTTGGACCGTAATTGTTTACCTAATCATCTTAGGGTCTTGCAGTTTTTGGCAATTCTGAAAACAAAACTTCTATAAGGCTTTTGCATGGATATGTTTTCAACTCAATTTGGTAAACACTTACTTAGCAATGTGATTGCTGGATCATATGGTAAGACTATGTTTAGCTTTGTAAGAAACTGCCAAATTGTCTTCCAACGCAGCTGTACCATTTTGCGTTCCCACCAGCAAGCAGTGAGCGAGAATCCCTGTTGCTTTGCACCCTTGTCAGCATTTGGTGTTTTTTATTTTTTACCTGTAGCCAGTCTAACTGGATGTAATTACATCTCACTGTTGTTTCAATTACCTAATGACGAATGATCATATTCTTATGTTCCATCTATATATCTTCCTTGATGAGATGTCTGTTTATAGTGTTTGCCTATTTTATAATTTTTTTTCTTATTGTTGCATTTTAATGGTTCTGTATATATTTTATTTATTTTTTTTCAGTTTTCAAATTACATTTTTTAAATTTATTTTTTAACATCTTTATTGGAGTATAATTGCTTTACAATGGTGTGTTAGTTTCTGCTTTATAACAAAGTGAATCAGTTATACATATACATATGTTCCCATATCTCCTCCCTCTTGCATCTTCCTCCCTCTCGCCCTCCCTATCCCACCCCTCTAGGTGGTCACAAAGCACCGAGCTGATCTCCCTGTGCTATGCGGCTGCTTCCCACTAGTTATCTATTTTACATTTGGTAGTGTATATATGTCCATGCCACTCTCTCACCCTGTCACATCTCACCCCTCCCCCTCCCCATATCCTCAAGTCCCTTCTCTAGTAGGTCTGTGTCTTTATTCCCATCTTGCCACTAGGTTCTTCATGACCTTTTTTTTTTTCTCCCTTAGATTCCATATATATGTGTTAGCATACGGTATTTGTTTTTCTCTTTCTGACTTACTTCACTCTGTATGACAGACTATAACTCCATCCACCTCACTACAAATAACTCATTTTCGTCTCTTTTTATGGCTGAGTAATATTCCATTGTGTATATGTGCCACATCTTCTTTATCCCTTCATCCGATGATGGACACTTAGGTTGCTTCCATGTCCTGGCTATTGTAAATAGAGCTGCAATGAACATTTTGGTACATGACTCTTGTTGAATTATGGTTTTCTCAGGGTATATGCCCAGTAGTGGGATTGCTGGTCATATGGTAGTTCTATTTTTAGTTTTTTAAGGAACCTCCATACTGTTCTCCATAGTGGCTGTATCAATTTACATTCCCACCAACAGTGCAAGAGGGTTCCCTTTTCTCCACACCCTCTCCAGCATTTATTGTTTGTAGATTTTTTGATGATGGCCATTCTGACCAGTGTGAGATGATATCTCATTGTAGTTTTGATTTGCATTTCTCTAATGATTAATGATGTTGAGCATTCTTTCATGTGTCTGTAGGCCATCTGTATATCTTCTTTGGAGAAATGTCTATTTAGGTCTTCTGCCCATTTTTGGATTGGGTTGTTTGTTTTTTTGTTATTGAGCTTCATGAGCTGCTTGTAAATTTTGGAGATTAATCCTTTGTCAGTTGCTTCATTTGCAAATATTTTCTCCCATTCTGAGGGTTGTCTTTGGTCTTGTTTATGGTTTCCTTTGCTGTGCAAAAGCTTTGAAGTTTCATTAGGTCCCATTTGTTTATTTTTGTTTTTATTTCCATTTCTCTAGGAGCTGGGTCAAAAAGAATCTTGCTGTGATGTATGTCATAGAGTGTTCTGCCTATGTTTTCCTCTAAGAGTTTGATACTGTCTGGCCTTACATTTAGGTCTTTAATCCATTTTGAGTTTATTTTTGTGTATGGTGTTAGGGAGTGTTCTAATTTCATACTTTTACATGTAGCTGTCCAGTTTTCCCAGCACCACTTATTGAAGAGGCTGTCTTTTCTCCACTGTATATGCTTGCCTCCTTTATCAAAGATAAGGTGACCATATGTGCGTGGGTTTATCTCTGGGCTTTCTATCCTGTTCCATTGATCTATATTCCTGTTTTTGTGCCAGTACCAAACTGTCTTGATTACTGTAGCTTTGTAATATAGTCTGAAGACAGGGAGCCTGATTGCTCCAGCTCCATTTTTCTTTATCAAGATTGCTTTGGCTATTCGGGGTCTTTTGTGTTTCCATACAAATTGTGAAATTTTTTGTTCTAGTTCTGTGAAAAATGCCAGTGGTAGTTTGATAGGGATTGCATTGAATCTGTAGATTGCTTTGGGTAGTAGAGTCATTTTCACAATGTTGATTCTTCCAATCCAAGAACATGGTATATCTCTCCATCTATTTGTATCATCTTTAATTTCTTTCATCAGTGTCTTATAATTTTCTGCATACAGGTCTTTTGTCCCCTTAGGTAGGTTTATTCCTAGATATTTTATTCTTTTTGTTGCAGTGGTAAATGGGAGTGTTTCCTTAATTTCACTTTCAGATTTTTCATCATTAGTGTATAGGAATGCAAGAGATTTCTGTGCATTAAGTTTGTATCCTGCTACTTTACCAAATTCATTGATTAGCTCTAGTAGTTTTCTGGTAGCATCTTTAGGATTCTCTATGTATAGTATCATGTCATCTGCAAACAGTGACAGCTTTACTTCTTCTTTTCCGATTTGGATTCCTTTTATTCCTTTTTCTTCTCTGATTGCTGTGGCTACCACTTCCAAAACTATGTTGAATAATAGTGGTGAGAGTGGGCAACCTTGTCTTGTTCCTGATCTTAGTGGAAATGGTTTCAGTTTATCACCATTGAGGACAATGTTGGCTGTGGGTTTGTCATATATGGCCTTTATTATGTTGCGGAAAGTTCCCTCTATGCCTACTTTCTGCAGGCTTTTATCATAAATGGGTGCTGAATTTTGTCGAAAGCTTTCTCTGCATCTATTGAGATGATCATATGGTTTTTCTCCTTCAATTTGTTAATATGGTGTATCACGTTGATTGATTTGCGTATATTGAAGAATCCTTGCATTCCTGGAATAAACCCCACGTGATCATGGTGTATGATCCTTTTAATGTGCTGTTGGATTCTGTTTGCTAGTATTTGTTGAGGATTTTTGCATCTATGTTCATCAGTGAAATTGGCCTGTAGTTTTCTTTCTTTGTGACATCTTTGTCTGGTTTTGGTATCAGGGTGATGGTGGCCTCGTAGAATAAGTTGGGGAGTGTTCCTCCCTCTGCAATATTTTGGAAGAGTTTGAGAAGGACAGGTGTTAGCTCTTCTCTAAATGTTTGATAGAATTTGCCTGTGAAGCCATCTGGTCCTGGGCTTTTGTTTGTTGGAAGATTTTTAATCACAGTTTCAATTTCAGTGCTTGTGATTGGTCTGTTTATATTTTTTATTTCTTCCTAGTTCAGTCCTGGAAAGATGTACTTTTCTAAGAATTTGTCCATTTCTTCCAGGTTGTCCATTTTATTGGCATATGGTTGCTTGTAATAATTAATCTCTCATGATCATTTGTGTTTCTGCAGTGTCAGTTGTTACTTCTCCTTTTTCATTTCTAATTCTATCGATTTCAGTCTTCTCCCTTTTTTTGTGATGAGTTTGGCTAGTGGTTTATCAATTGTGTTTACCTTCTCAAAGAACCAGCTTTTAGTTTTATTGAACTTAGCTATCATTATTTCCTTCATTTCTTTTTCTTATTTCTCATCTGATCTTTATGATTTCTTTCCTTCTGCTAACTTTGGGGTTGTTTTGTTCTTCTTTCTCTAATTGCTTTAGGTGCAAGGTTAGGTTGTTTATTTGAGATGTTTCCTGTTTCTTGAGGTAGGCTTGTATTGCTATAAACTTCCCTCTTAGAACTGCTTTTTGCTGCGTCCCATAGGTTTTGGGTCGTCGTGTCTCCATTGTCATTTGTTTCCAGGTATTTTTTGATTTCCCCTTTGATTTCTTCAGTGATCACTTCGTTATTAAGTAGTGTATTGTGTAGCCTCCATGTGTTTGTATTTTTTACAGATCTTTTCCTGGAATTGATATCTAGTCTCATAGCGTTGTGGTCGGAAAAGATACTTGATACGATTTCAATTTTCTTAAATTTACCAAGGCTTGATTTGTGACCCAAGATATGATCTATCCTGGAGAATGTTCCATGAGCACTTGAGAAAAATGTGTATTCTGTTGTTTTTGGGTGGAATGTCCTATAAATATCAAATAAGTCCATCTTGTTTAATGTATCATTTAAAGCTTGTGTTTCCTTATTTATTTTCATTTTGGATGATCTGTCCATTGGTGAAAGTGGGGTGTTAAAGTCCCCTACTATGAATGTGTTGCTGTTGATTTCCCCTTTTATGGCTGTTAGTATTTGCCTGATGTATTGAGGTGCTCCTATGTTGGGTGCATAAATATTTACAATTGTTATACCTTCCTCTTGGATCGATCCCTTGATCATTATATAGTGTCCTTCTTTGTCTCTTGTAATAGTCTTTATTTTAAAGTCTATTTTGTCTGATATGAGAATTGCTACTCCAGCTTTCTTTTGATTTCCATTTGCATGGAATATCTTTTTCCATCCCCTCACTTTCAGTCTGTATGTGTCCCTAGGTCTGAAGTGGGTCTCTTGTAGACAGCATATATATGGGTCTTGTTTTTGTATCCATTCAGCCAGTCTGTGTCTTTTGGTGGGAGCATTTAATCCATTTACATTCAAGGTAATTATCGATATGTATGTCCCTATTCCCATTTTCTTAAATGTTTTGGGTTTGTTATTGTAGGTGTTTTCCTTGTCTTGTGTTTCTTGCTTAGAGAAGTTCCTTTAGCATTTGTTGTAAAGCTGGTTTGGTGGTGCTGAACTCTCTCAGCTTTTGCTTGTCTGTAAAGGTTTTAATTTCTCCATCAAATCTGAATGAGATCCTTGCTGGGTAGAGTAATCTTGGTTGTAGGTTTTTCTCCTTCATCACTTTAAGTATATCCTGCCACTCCCTTCTGGCTTGCAGAGTTTCTGCTGAAAGATCAGCTGTTAACCTTATGGGGATTCCCTTGTGTGTTATTTGTTGTCTTTTCCTTGCTGCTTTTAATATGTTTTCTTTATATTTAATTTTTGACAGTTTGATTAATATGTGTCTTGGCATGTTTCTCCTTGGGTTTATCCTGTATGGGACTCTCTGTGCTTCCAGGACTTGATTAACTATTTCCTTTCCCATATTAGGGAAGTTTTCAACTATAATCTCTTCAAATATTTTCTCAGTCCCTTTCTTTTTCTCTTCTTCTTCTGGGACCCCTATAATTCGAATGTTAGTGCGTTTCATGTTGTCCCAGAGGTCTGTGAGACTGTCCTCAGTTCTTTTCATTCTTTTTTCTTTATTCTGCTCTGCAGTAGTTATTTCCACTATTTTATCTTCCAGGTCACTTCTCCGTTCTTCTGCCTCAGTTATTCTGCTATTGATCCGTTCTAGAGAATTTTTAATTTCATTTATTGTGTGGTTCATCACTGTTTGTTTACTCTTTAGTTCTTCTAGGTCCTTGTTAAACATTTCTTGTATTTCCTCATTCTATTTTCAAGATTTTGGATCATCCTTACTATCATTATTCTGAATTCTTTTTCAGGTAGACTGCCTATTTCCTCTTCATTTGTTAGGTCTGGTGTGTTTTGACCCTGCTCCTTCATCTGCTGTGTGTTTTTCTGTCTTCTCATTTTTCTTATCTTACTGTATTTGGGGTCTCCTTTTCACAGGCTGCAGGTTCATAGTTCCCGTTGTTTTTGGTATCTGTCCCCAGTGGCTAAGGTTGGTTCAGTGGGTTGTGTAGGCTTCCTGGTGGAGGGAATTAGTGCCTGTGTTCTGGTGGATGAGGCTGGATCTTGTCTTTCTGGTGGGCACGTCCACGTCTGGTGGTGTATTTTGGGGTGTCTGTGGCCTTATTATGATTTTAGGCAGCCTCTCTGCTAATGGATGGGGCTGTGTTCCTGTCTTGCTAGTTGTTTGGCATAGGGTGTCCAGCACTGTAGCTTGCTGGTCGTTGAGTGAAGCTGGGTCTTGATGTTGAGATGGAGATCTCTGAGAGATTTTTGCCGTTTGGTATTACGTGGAGCTGGGAGGTCTCTTGTGGACCAGTGTCCCGAAGTTGGCTCTCCCACCTCAGAGGCACAGCCCTGATGCCTGGCTGGAGCACCAAGAGCCTTTTGTCCACACGGCTCAGAGTAAAAGGGAGAAAAAATAGAAAGAAAGAAAGAAAGAGGATAAAATAAAATAAAATAAAGATAAAATAAAATAAAGCTATTAAAATAAAAAATAAGAAAAAAGTTATTAAGAAAATTTTTTTTTAATTTTTAAAATAAATTTTTTAAAATAAAAAAATAAAAAATTATTAAGAAAAAATTTTTAAATTTTTTTAAAATAAAAAATAAGAAAAAAATTATTAAGAAAAAATTTATTAGGAAAAAAAATTTTTTAAGTAAAAAAAAAAACAAAAGAAAACCGGATGGACCGAACCTTAGGACAAATGGTAAAAGCAAAGCTTTACAGACAAAATCTCACCCAGAAGCATACACATACACACTCACAAAAAGAGGAAAAGGGGAAAAAATAATATATCCTGCTCCCAAAGTCCACCTCCTGAATTTGGGATGATTCGTTGTCTGTTCAGGTATTCCACAGATGCAGGTACCTCAAGTTGTTTGTGGAGATTTAATCCGCTGCTCCTGAGGCTGCTGGGAGGGATTTCCCTTTCTCTTCTTTGTTCGCACAGCTCCCGGGGCTCAGCTTTGGATTTGGACCCGCCTCTGCGTGTAGGTCGCCTGAGGGCGTCTGTTCCCGCCCAGACAGGATGGGGTTAAAGGAGCAGCTGCTTCGGGGGCTCTGGCTCACTCAGGCGGGGGGAGGGAGCGGTACGGAGGAGGCGGGGCGAGCCTGCGGCGTCAGAGGCGTCGTGACGTTGCAGCAGCCCGAGGCGCGCCGTGCGTTCTCCCGGGGAAGTTGTACCCGGGTCACGGGAGCCTGGCCGTGGTGGGCTGCACAGGCTCCCGGGAGGGGCGGTGTGGAGAGTGACCTGTGCTCGCACACAGGCTTCTTGGTGGCGGCAGCAGCAGCCTTAGTGTCTCATGCCCGTCTCTGGGGTCCGCACTGATGGCTGCGGCTCGCGCCCGTCTCTGGAGCTCGTTCAGGCGGCGCTCTGAATCCCCTCTCCTCGCGCACCAGGAAACAAAGAGGTAAGAAAAAGTCTCTTGCCTCTTCGGCAGCTGCAGACTTTTCCCGGACTCCCTCCCGGCTTGCCGTGGCGCACTAGCCCCTTCAGGCTGTGTTCACGCCGCCAACCCCAGTCCTCTCCCTGCGATCCGACCGAAGCCGAGCCTCAGCTCCCAGCCCCGCCCGCCCCGGCGGGGGAGCAGACACGCCTCTCGGGCTGCTGAGTGCTACTCGGCGCCGAGCCTCTGTGCGGGAATCTCTCCGTTTTTTCCTCTGCGCCCCTGTTGCTGTGGGGTCCGCGCTGGTAGCCGCGGCTCGCGCCCTTTTCTGGAGTTCGTTTAGGCGGCGCTCTGAATCCCCTCTCCTTGCGCACCAGGAAACAAAGAGGTAAGAAAAAGTCTCTTGCCTCTTCGGCAGCTGCAGACTTTTTCCCGGACTCCCTCCTGGCTCACCATGGTGCACTAGCCCCTTCAGGCTGTGTTCACGCCGCCAACCCCAGTCCTCTCCCTGCGATCCGACCGCAGCCCGAGCCTCAGCTCCCAGCCCCGCCCGCCCCGGCGGGGGAGCAGACAAGCCTCTCGGGCTGGTGAGCGCTGCTCGGCGCCGATCCTCCGTGCGGGAGTCTCTCCGCTTTGCCCTCCGCACCCCTGTGGCTGCGCTCTCCTCCGTGGCTCCGAAGCTCCCCCCTCCGCCCCCTGCAGTCTCCGCCCGCGAAGGGGCTCCTAGTGTGTGGACACCTTTCCTCCTTCACGGCTCCCTCCCGCTGGTGCAGGTCCCGTCCCTATTCTTTGTCTCTGTTGTTTCTTTTTTCTTTTGCCCTGCCCAGGTACGGGGGGAGTTTCTTGCCTGTTTGGAGGTCTGAGGTCCTCTGCCAGCGTTCAGTAGGTGTTCTGTAGGAGCAGTTCCACGTGTAGATGTATTTCTGATGTATTTGTGGCGAGGAAGGTGATCTCCATGTCTTACTCTTCCACCATCTTCTCCTCCTCTCCTCTGTATATATTTTAGATACAAGTCCTTTATCAGATAAGTGTTTTGCAAATATTTTCTCCTGGTTTGTGGCTTGTCGTTTCATTTTCTTAACATAGTCTTTGATAGAGCACAAGTTTTTAGTCTTAATAAAGCACAAGTAATCAATTTTTTCTTTCATGGATTGTGCTTTTGATGTTGTATCTAAAAAATTCATCACCAATTCCAGGGTCCCCTAGATTTTTCTCCTTGTTTTCTTCTAAAAGTTTCTACTGTTTTGTGTTTTCATTATATCTATGATCCATCAAGGTGATTTTTGTGTCTTTTATTTTATTTTTTTACTATTTATTTATTTATTTGGTTGCTCTGGGTCTTATTTGAGCAGGTGGACTCCTTAGTTGCAGCTTGCGGGCTCTTGAGTCATAGCATGCGAACTCTTAGTTGTGGCATGCATGTGGGATCTAGTTCCCTGACCAGGGATCGAACCTGGGCCCCCTGCATTGGGAGTGTGGAGTTTTATCCACTGCACCACCAAGGAAGTCACCTTTGTCTTTTAAACTTTTCATTTCCGCCAGCCAATTGATTTCCTTTTTGCTTTAAGCTGGTTTGGGTTGGCTTTTCTGTCACTTCCAACTGTGAAAGAGTCTTATTTGATACTTGAAATTTCTTCTAATCTATGTCAGTGTGTACTTAGTTTCATGTATTTACGTAGCTCAAATTCTTGTCACCTTTGATAGGTTTAAGGTTTTTCATTATATTGATACAAAATAATTAACTTCATATTCTCCTGTATTTTATATTTAATCTCCAAATTTTCTCTGTTACAGTAAAGCTACATGAAAACTTTTGGGTAAATTATTTTTCCCTTTCTGTTGTTTTCTTGTGGTATATTTACAAAGAGTGGAATTAGGTGGTGAAAGGTACAGACTCTTATTGAGGCCACGAACTTCAGAGGATTGTATAAAATACTATGAACAATGTATTTGTATTTAAAGCCTGCAAATAGTTTTTAAAATCACTTTTATTTATTTATTTTTAAAATATTTATTTATTTATTTGGCTGCATTGGGTCTTAGTTGCAGTGTGCGGGCTTCTCTCAAATTGTGGCATGCAGGCTCCAGAGCGCGTGGGATCAGTAGTTGTGACGCGCGGGCTTAGTTGCCTTGCAGCATGTGGGATCTTAGTTTCCCGACCAGGGATCGAACCCGTGCCCCCTGCATTGGAAGGTGGATTCTTTTTTTTTTTTTCTTCTTTTTTTTTTTTTTAAATTAATTAATTTATTTATTTATGGCTGTGTTGGGTCTTCGTTTCTGTGCGAGGGCTTTCTCCAGTTGTGGCAAGCGGGGGCCACTCTTCATCGCGGTGCGCGGGCCTCTCACCGTCGCGGCCTCTCTTGTTGCGGAGCACAGGCTCCAGACGCGCAGGCTCAGCAGTTGTGGCTCACGGGCCCAGCCGCTCTGCGGCATGTGGGATCCTCCCAGACCAGGGCTCGAACTCGTGTCCCCTGCATTAGCAGGCAGACTCTCAACCACTGCGCCACCAGGGAAGCCCTGGAAGGTGGATTCTTAACCACTGGACCACCAAGGAAGTTCTCCATTTTTATTTAGTTTTGATAATGGAGAGGTATATATCAATCTTTTTTTTTGATTCAACTTTTAAAAAGTTTGTTATGACTATTCTAAAATATATCCCACTTACCTGTTACTTATATTCAACAATTTATCAAAATGTTTCCACATTTGGTCACATAGCTTTTTTCTTTTTCATTTGCTGAAATATTTTGAAGTGAATTCCAGATATTCTGTTGATATTATCTCACTCTTATATGTTTCACTGTGCATCTCTTAAAAAAAAAACATATTCTTACATAGCCACATTGATATTATCACACCTAACAAAATTAACAACTATCCTCTGACATCATGTAATAACTAGTCCATGGCAATATTTCCCTCATTGCCTCTAAAATGCATTTTTATGATTGATCGTGAAAATACAGATTAGAACTTGGTCCACACATTCATTGCATTTGGTTGTGTTGTCTCTTTTGGTGTCTTGTAAGCTGGTATAGACTTCTTTTTTTTCTTGTTGCAGAAATTGTGTCAGTCATCCAGTAGAAATACCCAACATTCTGGATTTGGCTATTGTCATGTCATTTAACGTGTTCCTCTATCCTCTGTATTTTCTGAAAATTGAATTTGGCTGTTGAGTCTTGATTTTAGTAGGTTCAACTCTTTAGGGAAGCTCGTTTCTTGAATGCTGCTGCGGTCAACACATCACACATTAACTTTTACGCAGGTCAGACGTTACAACGTCAATTTCTCTAAGGTCCATCACTTAGGACCTTTCTAAGTTATTGGAACTTAGCTCTTTTCCCTCCAAGTTTGGAACTGATCTCAATGGAAAGTCCATGTTCTTATAAAAGTGTTGGCAAAAGTGGGTATGTACCCTGGTTAGGCAAATGAAAAGTTGATTTGCTGCATACTTTACGTCAAATATTGCATAGTTGCAATAAAAACATAGAAAATATTTTGTCACTATTAATAACTAATGTAAAAACAATAAAATATCATGAGAAATCGTTTAAACAATTATCTCAAATGCTGATACGTAAGGAAAAACTAACCAGATTATAAGAGGATGAGAAAATAGCTGAGAAATTTTGCAGCAACTTTGAGGATGATTTCAGAGCACTTTAAAGAGTTTTATAGTGTTTTTATTAATGTCTAATTTAATTTTAAAATCAAATTTTCCCTTTTTTGCCATAACTGTAACACTCCTCATACTTACCATTGGTAGCTATAATTGTTTTAATTTCAAGTTCTTTCATTTCTAGTGAGATTCCATTATTCCCTGAGATCATTCACAGTGTGTATTTACTTAGTGTACTGTGACTACCGAATTAATTTGACCACTCATCAAGTTTTATTTTTCTACCCCATTTTAATATTTTTCCCTTTAAAACATATTTTAGAAAAAAATTTGATTCTAAATTTTTATCATAGAGATTTGAAATCCAGTGTAACAAATATAAATTGAATCCCTATTGAATACTAAAAAGTTGGCCACGAGATTTGGAGGATACAAAAATGAACAGGAATAAGATGTTTTCTGTCTTCTAGAAGCATGTAGAGCATTATAGGTTATCCTGTTATCTTATTTAATCTAAATATCCATCACAGGTGTCCCCAGAGTGTAGTGTGACATTGAAAGGAAACACAAACCCAATTCCAAAGGCCTTGAGGAGTCAAGTAGAAGAAGTGGGGATGGAGGCCCATTACCTCATTGGACACTCCACAAACTACACCCTGTGCTTTGTTTTGTTTTGTCTCCTACTCATTTCTTTTGACTGTCATAATTAGAGCACAAATTGTCTCCTGCATGATGGATGGATCTTAGATTTTATTTATTTTGCAACTAATAAAGGGATAGAGATTCAAATGTCAGTGGGTCCAACTTTGAAAACTTTTTAAAAAGTTGATATGTAACATATACTCTAGTAAGTATATTCGTCTAGTGTTCAGCTGGATAATATTTTACAAAGTGAACACACTGATGCATTTACTTTTTAGATCAAGATCGTGAATATTTTCATCATCCTAAAATGTTCCTTTATGTCACTTCCCAGCCAATCCCACCAAAGTCAAACACTGTTTTTGTTTTTATAGTCCATATGTTTTTGGTAACTATGAGTTTAATCTGATAAGGTAAATTATTGTCTGTATTTTTAAAACATTTTATTTGCTGCCTTATTCTTTCATGTAAGTTTTATTATCACTTTGCGAAGTTTTACTACATAGTGAAGAGATTTTATAGATAATGTTATTTTGGCATTACAAAGGTCTTACTATGCAAACTAATATCATAAACAAAATTCTGAAGAGATTTTAAAGTATTTTAGAGCATGGTTATGTATTTTTACAACATCTGTTTGCAAACAAATGATACTGCTTACCCAATTCCAGGTCCCATGCTGCATTTATTTATTTATTTATCTATCTATCTATCTATTTATCTATTTATTTATTTATGGCTGTGTTGGGTCTTCGTTTCTGTGCGAGGGCTTTCTCTAGTTGCGGCGAGCGGGGCCCACTCTTCATCGCGGTGCGCGGACCTCTCACTATCGCGGCCTCTCTTGTTGCGGAGCACAAGCTCCAGACGCGCAGGCTCAGTAGTTGTGGCTCACGGGCTTAGTTGCTCTGCGGCATGTGGGATCTTCCCAGACTAGGGCTCGAACCCGTGTTCCCTGCATTGGCAGGCAGATTCTCAACCACTGTGCCACCAGGAAAGCCCCCCCATGCTGCTTTAAAGTTACAAAATTACATTTAAAAAATACATTTTTTCATTCAGATTTTTAAATGAATTCCCACTTGGTCCAAATTGAGAGATTGATGGGATAATTACTATGGGATGTTAAATTAAAAAGGCACGTTCCTAGAGGGGTGGGATAGGGAGGGTGGGAGGGAGGCGCAAGAGGGAGGGGATATGGGGATATATGTATATGTATAGCTGGTTCACTTTGTTATACAGCAGAAACTAGCACACCATTGTAGAGCAATTATCCTCCAATAAAGGTGTTTAAAAAAAATGGTACCATAACAGATAATCTAATTTAACCTATCATTTTTCAGATGAGAATATACTGAGGTTCAGAGGGGTAAGTGACCTGCTCAAGGTCACACAGCTTTAATGTCAAGGTCACACAGCCTTGATCAGAAGGATGGAAGCCTCTGCCTGCTTCTTGTTTATATGATGTATTTATGTGTGTTATATCCAGATTACTGGATATCTGAATGTGTAAACCAGGAATATTGCAGAATTCCACCTTATGAAGGAGTGATCACACCATGGGACTTCTGTTAAAAATATATTAGAATTGGAAATACTGTCTAGGAAATGGCCAAAAACCAGTATGATGAATGAAGCGTTAGTGATGGGAGAAGTACATAAACATGTATGTGATTATGAACAGCCTGGGTTTCAGACCCATTTTTTTTTTTTAAGGATTTTCTTATTTATTTATTTATTTATTTATTTTTTTGGCTGTGTTGGGTCTTCGGTTCGTGCGAGGGCTTTCTCCAGTTGCGGCAAGCGGGGGCCACTCTTCATCGCGGTGCGGGGACCGCTCTTCATCGCGGTGCGCGGGCCTTTCTCTATCGCGGCCCCTCCCGTCGCGGGGCACAGGCTCCAGACGCGCAGGCTCAGCAATTGTGGCTCACGGGCCCAGCTGCTCCGCGGCATGTGGGATCTTCCCAGACCAGGGCTCGAACCCATGTCCCCTGCATTAGCAGGCAGATTCTCAACCACTGCGCCACCAGGGAAGCCCCTCAGACCCATTTATTCATCGTGGTTTTTGCCTTGTGAAACTGCCACACTCATAGTCATGTCTCAAATTCAATTATTTTAAAAATAGAAAATGACTTCACACAGAAATGCCAGTGGTTTCCTATTTGAAGAAAGAACTAAATAGTCCTCCTGCAAATTCAGCTTAAGTCTCATCACTATAATTCAGGAAGCAAATATGTCCCATTTTAAAAAACTAATTCATGACAAAAGCTTACACATTTTAATGGGCCTGACACATTTGGCTAATCTGCGTTTTACTCTGTAGTCATAGTGTGTGATTTGCCTGAATCAAAGTTTATCTACGAGTGAAGCAGTTTCAAATCAATCCTACCTTAAATTACTGATCTTGTGAATCATCACCAATGTGACTCGCAGGAAAAAAACATTAGTTGCTGGCATCACTTTGAAAAGCATCTAAACCAAGCCGTTAGAAGAGGACATCTAAGGACAAGCTTTGTCTCATACTCTATGTTTTCGGTTTTTTTTTTTAAGACAATATACACCTTTATTGCATGATCTAAGAGGGAAAGGAGAAGAATTGATTAGCCTTTCTGGGCTTTGATTTGATTTTCCAAAGTTGACACTTTGTAGGTTACATTAGTATCGCTTCCTTAAATAAGGAAGAAATGCTCAGGATTAAGCAAAAAATGTTTTTTGTTTCTGAGACAGGGCTTGAAAAAATTATTTTGTCGAAGATTAGTGGATAGTTCTGTGTGCTAATGTGCCACCTGTGAGGAAATCAACATGAGGAGCCGCTTTAAGAAGCAGGGCTGGGGCTTCCCTGGTGGCGCAGTGGTTGAGAATCTGCCTGCCAATGCAGGGGACACGGGTTCGAGCCCTGGTCTGGGAAGATCCCACATGCCGCGGAGCAACTAGGCCCGTGAGCCACGGTTACTGAGCCTGCGCGTCTGGAGCCTGTGCTCCGCAACAAGAGAGGCCACGATAATGAGAGGCCCGCGCACCGCGATGAAGAGTGGCCCCCGCTTGCCGCAACTAGAGAAAGCCTGCGCGCAGCAACAAAGACCCAACACAGCCAAAAATAAATAAATAAATAAATAAATAAGCAGGGCTGTCAGGTTAGCTGTCATCTCGGCTGCTTCTCCTAACCTTTTTTCTTTCTTTGTTTTTATTGGAGTGTAGTTGATTTACAATGGTGTGTTAGTTTCAATTGTACAGCAAAGTCATTCAGTTATACATACATATATATTCCTTTTCAGATTCTTTTCCCATATAGGTCATTACAAGATATTGAGTAGAGTTCCCTGTGCTATACAGTAGGTCCTTGTTGGTTATCTATTTTATATATAGTAGTGTGTATCTAAATTTTTCCTTCCCCTACTTTCCCTTTTGTAACCATAAGTTTGTTTTCTATGCCTGTGAGCTTGTTTCTGTTTTGTAAATAAGCTCATTTGTACCATATTTTTAGGCTCCACATGTAAGTGTTATCATATGATATTTGTCTTTCTATGTCTGACTTACTTCACTTAGTATGATAATCTCTAGGTCCATCCATGTTGCTGCAAATGGCATTATGTCGTTCTTTTTTATGGCTGAGTAATATTCCACCATATATATATGTACCACATCTTCTTTATCCATTCATCTGTCGATGGACATTTAGGTGGCTTTCATATCTTGGCTATTCTAAATAGTGCTGCAGTGAACATTGGGGTGCATGTATCTTTTTGAATTAGATGTTTCGTCTTTTCCAGATATATGCCCAAGAGTAGGATTGATGGATCATATGGTAACTCTATTTTTAGTTTTTTAAGGAACCTCCATACTGTTCTCCATAGTGGCTGCACCAATTTACATTCCCACCAACAGCGAAGGAGGGTTCCCTTTTCTCCACACCTTCTCCAGCATTTAATGTTTGTAGACTTTTTTTTTTTTTTTTTTGGCTGTGTTGGGTTTTCATTGCTGTGCGTGGGCTTTCTCTACTGGCAGCGAGCAGGGGCTACTCTTTGTTGCGGAGCTAGGGCTTATTGCAGTGGCTTCTCTTGTTGCAGAGCACGGGCTCTAGGTGCGCAGGCTTCAGTAGTTGCGGCACATGGGCTCAGTAGTTGTGGCTCGCGGGCTCTAGAGCGCAGGCTCAGTAGTTGTGGTGCATGGGCTTAGTTGTTCTGTAGCCTGTGGGATCTTCCCGGACCAGGGCTCAAACCCATGTCCCCTGCATTGGCAGGCGATTCTTAAGCACTGCGCCACCGGGGAAGTCCCTGTAGACTTTCTAATGATGGCCGTCCTGACAGGTGTGAGGTGATACCTCATTGCAGTTTTGATTTGCATTTCTCTAATAATTAGTGATGTTGAGCATCTTTTCATGTGCTTGTTGGCCATCTGTATTTCTTCTTTGGAGAAATGTCTATTTAGGTCTTCTGCCCATTTTGTGATTTTTTTTCTTTTTTTTTTTTTTTTTTTTTGATATTGACTCGTCTGAGCTGTTTTGTGTATTGTTGGTCGCATAGTTTGCAAAAACTTTCTCCCAGTCCATGCATTGTCTTCTCCTCTTAACCCTTCTGACTGCAGTCCTCTTATCTGTAACTTGAGGCTAGTAGTACCTATTTCATAGCATATTGTATGATGATTTAATGAAATGAAAGTGCCTGCATATAATAAGAATTCAGTAACTTTTTTGAAGTTTTTTTTTTTTTTTTAATGAGGATCTTGAATCAGATGCGTATGTTTGATTGATTGATTGATTGATTTTGGCTGTGTTGGGTCTTCGTTTCTGTGCGAGGGCTTTCTCCAGTTGTGGCAAGCGGGGGCCACTCTTCATCGCGATGCGTGGGCCTCTCACCATCGCGGCCTCTCTCGTTGCGGAGCACAGGCTCCAGACGCGCAGGCTCAGCAGTTGTGGCTCACGGGCCCAGCCGCTCTGCGGCATGTGGGATCTTCCCAGGCCAGGGCTCGAACCCGTGTCCCCTGCATTGGCAGGCATATTCTCAACCACTGCGCCACCAGGGAAGCCCCATAGGTGGGTTTTTAATGGGCACAGAGAGAAATAATCTAAGACTGTCTAAGCCCATGGTTTCTAAACTTCAATGTGCATGCAAATCACGTGGGGAGTCTTGTTAAAATGCAGA
This sequence comes from Balaenoptera acutorostrata, assembly GCF_949987535.1. Classification (NCBI taxonomy): domain Eukaryota; kingdom Metazoa; phylum Chordata; class Mammalia; order Artiodactyla; family Balaenopteridae; genus Balaenoptera; species Balaenoptera acutorostrata. The sequence continues at coordinate 3,421,645 of NC_080068.1, read as the reverse complement.
TTCCGAGTCCAAAGGTCTGGGTGGGGCTGAGAGTCTGCACTTCTCCCAAGCTCTCAGGTGATGCCTGTGCTGCTGGTCCGGGAACCATACGTTGAGAGGTGAGGGTCTGAGCTCTTCTGGCTCTTTCTGTTGTGACTTTGGACTAGGTGTTGGGCTAGGACCTTGGACTCTGTGCACCATTTACACAGTCTGTGAAATGGCAGTATTCGTATCTAGGTCATAGGGTTGCTGGGAGTTTTAAGTGAGTCAGTGCACGTAGAGTACTTAGACCAGTGTCTGGCACGTGGTATGCTGCATATCCGCGTGAACTATGATCATGTGACGTAGGTCACTAGCAATATAAACTGGTAAACTGCTGGCTATGGGCCCAGAACACAAAATATATTTTTTAAGCTGCCAACTATTGGCCTTTTGGATTTTCCTATAAACCTGATCTAAATAATACTAAGGAAAACAAGTTCCGTTAAAACGATGTTGTGATAGAATGGCAGGTTTTAAAAAAATGAATGAGTTAATTAATTTTACTGAAGCATAGTTGATTTACAATGCTGTGTAATATAGAATGGCAGATTTTGGAATACTACCTTAAACCGCATGAATTCACGAGATCTTGGTTCGGAAAACAACCCAGCATCCTGTCGTCAGGAAGGATAGAAAGGTCCCCTTCGGGGCCCTGGGTGGGAAGTCTTAACCTTTGTGTGTCTCCCTTGTGTCCGTCCCGCTCCCCTTTCCCGTCTGCTGCGGGAGAGGCAAAAGCACCTCGAGGCACCTGCCCTGTGTGATCCTAGTTGATTTCACTTACAGCCAGTGAGAAAGGGTAAAGTGCCTGCTGTCTAGCTGACCCCAGCTGCCAGCAGTTATCTCAGAAACGGTGAAACCTACTAAACGGCCCTTCTGACCACAGATACCATCTTTGAGAAAAGTACACTCCAGGGAGGAGTCTGAGACAGATTGAAGATTATCCACGCTTTTAAGAATAATAGCACTGAAAGAAACCTCAAAACGCTTATGTGGGCAAATCATTTCTTTGGGGCAGCACTTTCTAAAATAAAGGAAATAATTTCTGGAAGCTACAGAATTGCAGGCGAGGCAGTCATTTGAGAAGAGGAAGTTCTGTATCTGGGGTTGAACTCGACAGACCTGGCAAGGAGCCCCAACACCCCACTTCCAAGCAGGGGCTGAGCAGCAATGACCTTCCCAGACAAGGACCTAGAGCAGCCTGAGGAAAGCTTCTGGTGGAGGAAAGACGAGCTCTGGTTTATTTCCAAGTCTTATTCTTGTCAATCAAGGGAACTGCACTGGGGATGGAGGTGGGGAACCCCGAGTGGCTGGAATGAGTGCAGCACCTCCCAGGTTTACTAAACAACGATCAAAACTCACCAGCCTGCAACTGGGGGAGGGAGTGGGCTACTGAGGAACGGGGAGAAACAGTGTGCCTGGAAATAGGAAGCAAAACCGCTTTCTGCCAGCAGTACAAAGACCTCCCTGCTGAGGACTCTGAACTAACCAGTCCCAAATCTAGGGCACCGATTCTCAAAATGTAATGTGCAGAAGAACCGCTTGTGGAGACGTTTAAGGATGCAGAATGCCCCAAATTCTGAGATAGTTTTTCTGGGGCCTTGGAACTTGCACTTAAAGAAGCACGTGGAGAGACTATGACGCAGGTGGTCCACGTGACACTTTGTGGGAAACACGTAGACCCTTGGGCAGCAGGCACTGTTCCTGTCCTACCCCAGGAAGGTCACAGGTCCTCCAAGGCTGGAAGGTCTAACTGGACTCTAGTCAGAACAGAAGACTCAGCTCACGAACATTGTTGTGTTTTTTCTTTAAACTTGTTATTTATTTATTTAATTTATTTATTTTATTATTTATTTTTGGCTCTGTCGGGTCTTCGCTCCTGTGCGAGGGCCCCCTCTAGTTGCGGCGAGCGCGGGCCTCTCACTATCGCGGCCTCTCTTGTTGCGGAGCACAGGCTCCAGACGCGCAGGCTCAGTAGCTGTGGCTCACGGGTCCAGCCGTTCCGCGGCATGTGGGATCTTCCCAGACCAGGGCTCGAACCCGTGTCCCCTGCATTGGCAGGCAGACTCTCAACCACTGTGCCACCAGGGAAGCCCCATTGTTGTGTTTTTTTGTTTTTTGTTTTTTGTTTTATTGGAGTATAGTTAGTTGATTTACAGTGTTGTGTTAGTCTCAGGTGTACAGCAGCAGAGTGATTCAGTCACATATACATATATCTACTCTCAGATATATGTTTTTACAATGTAATCTAAAAGTTTTTAAATGTAATTTAAAGGCTCGTAATTTTTTTTAAAAAGGTTGGGAACATTTGTATAATGCAAATTAGTGTGTGTTATATCATTCTGTAAATGATCATATAAAACAAAATATGTCTTTCAGCCCAGTGGATTATGGCACTGTTGACAGGATAATTAGGAATCTGAGTAGTCAAAACTTACGCAAACAAAGCTATCTGAGGTCAAGATTAGTGAATAAATGCTGATGGCAATCGGGTTGGATGAATTCTTTGTTCACAGCAAGGAAACAATACCTCCCATGTCTCTTCCTTTTAGAGATATCCAGACTCTTTCAAACTTCAATTCACAAGCTGAGTAGCCGCCCTCTTTTCACAATGTGGAAGCAGAATGAAGTAGGCGTGCCAGTCACGTGGGCTAAATAAAGATGTTAAAAAGCACCCGCCTTTGATTCTGCAATCCTAGGAACTGACGTGGTAGATCTCGTTCATTTCCTTTTCTGGGGATTGTGCAGCCACTTAGGACGTGGGCTGCACTGCTGGACCACACTCCCCCCCCATCACCTCCTCTGGAACATGTGGGGGCTGGGTGCACACCGACTCCCACACACACATTCTCAGCAGACATCACCCGAGGAATGTCAGCCCCTCTTACCTGCAGGGATTAAACAAAAGTTACCAGTTCCAGATCACAGCGATTTCTTTCTTCTTTTCTTTTCTCAATTCTGATGTCTTAGATTTCCTTGAAATGCCCCCCTCCCCCCAAAATGGTAGCTTATCATTGACCTTGGCATATAATTACTCAGAAGAAAAGATTGAAATGATAGTTTGCGGTAAATCCCCAACTCTGTTGGAGAAGTGCTGTGGAAATACCGTCTGATTGTATGGATTTCTGGTGTAAGAACTATAAAGTAGGAAGTTATTTACACTAGTCTATATATTGGTCAAGAACCCCATTAATCATTGTTTTTTTTTTAAGAATATTTTTTATAAATTTATTTATTTATTTAATTTATTTATATATATATATATATATTGGCTGCGTTGGGTCCTCGTTGCTGCACGTGAGCTCAGTAGTTGTGGCTCGCGGGCTCTAGAATGCAGGCTCAGTAGTTGTGGCGCACGGGCTTAGTTGCTCCGTGGCATGTGGGATCTTCCCGGACCAGGGCTCGAACCCGTGTCCCCTGCATTGGCAGGCGGATTCCTAACCACTGCGCCACCAGGGAAGCCCTAATCATTGTTAAATAAGTAGTTCCTGCTGCTCCCCACCCAGAGGGCTCTGAGGACGCAGCTCGTCCACAATCGATGCGGGAGATTGACAGGCTCTGCCTTTGTGATTTGGGGTCTGAGCATCTTTGTATGGCTTTCTTCAACGGAGAGTCACATGCCTCTTGTTACACTCTTGTCTTAGTGGCCTTGGAGGTTGGCTTTGGAAGACTCGGATATTCATACACAACAACCAGGCTTTATTTTAAGTCTGACTATCTTTAAACATTATCTCCAAATGTGGGTGGGAGTTTTTCCAGCCATTTTTGTGTGATGATATAACGTAGACCAGGTGAGGTAGACCTGGGCCAGGTGAGAGACCCGCTGGGGTCCAGCCAGCTCTGTCAGGTTCCGGTTTATCCTGCAACAGGAAAGCCCACTCTGAGCGGTCGGGAGCATTCCCTAAGCGCCCCTGGACACGGCGGCCGGCATCCTGGATCTGCATGACTCATTCCTGTGTGTGCCCGGCGCCCCGCTCTGCCTGGCCTCCCGGTGTGTCTTCTGGCCCCAAGACTCCCTCGTTACCGTTTCCAAAGCCACACTGGCTTGACCACAGCCTCTGATCTACTGCTTGTCTCCCAGCGTCTGAATCACTTTCCCGACCCTCCACTGTGGGTGGGTCACACACAGAATTTTTTTCTTGTGGAGCTGAGGGACCAGGACTTCCGGGACTCACCTTCTTTCTGGTTCCGGCTTCAGAGGATAAGCAGACAGGACATTGTCTTAGCACCAAGGGCAGCCCAATGCAGAGTATGCCGTCGGAAAAGCTTCTAGAAGGAAGGCGTGAATGAACCAATGAACTGACAGATCCTTGAGAAGTTTACAGTCTGGCATTTTCCTTTATCACATTATTCCCAGGCACTAACTTACACGTTTGACCAATCGTTCTCCTATCTAGAGAGTCATTCTGAATGTCTCTTTAATCCCTAACCGGGGTCAACAATGATGTCAGCATTAAAGGACGAGGCAGAGGGAACACGTCGCTGTCTCCTCTCTGTGCTCCCTTCTCTGCCTGGAGTAGACGTGTGTTTGTAGAAAGCACAGGAGTCCTCCACGGCATCTCCTACCTCTCTCATCCAGAGTGTCTCTAACTCTCCTTCCTCCGTGATTTATATGATTTGGTCCCTAATCAAGCACTGCTGAGACCAACATCAGATTTCAGACAAAGAGTTTCCACCTGCTCCCGTCAACGTACACGCTGGTCACCCATCACCTCCATCCCCAGACCTTTCCAGGGTGGTGGTTACTTCTGTTCATGCGCCTTTGGAGAGAGATTGGCTTTTTAGTGGAAATGGAGAAGTTAAGGTACTGCAGATGCACGGTGGCCATAACGGGAAGAAATCACACGGCTTCAAAGGCAGCAAACACGTTTAAGCCCCTCTTCTTACCAGTGGCCCAGCTGCTTCTCACCCAGTGTCTCCTTGTGGGGAACGGGCTGTTACAAAAATGAGAAAGTGCTACTTTCTTCCTGACTTCATGTAACAAAGCTAAGCTACTTTAGCTTTTTAAACGGACAAACAAGCATGAAGTAGCTAGGCTGCAACCGCAAGGGGTTCCTAAAGAAAAGGTAGGAAAATAAACCAGAAAAGATGGCAATCTAGAAAGCCTCCCTAAACAAAAAGGAAAAGAAAAAAAGAATAACAGAATGAATCCCCTCCCCTCTTCTGTTAACTAGAAAATCGGAAACTAGCAAAAAGAGCTGTCATTTTAAAATTATTGCATTTTCCCCAATAATAATTAACACGAAAAAGGTAACACCTGATGGTGCAAAAGTAATGTTATTTTGTAATTTGAACACTGCAGTAACACATGGGCTAAAGAGAGTTCAGCTAACTGGTCCATGGTTATCGATGTAATTTCTTCATCTGCTGGAAGGAACAGCCAGCGTTTGCCGAGGGTGGAAAACTCCGAGGTGGTTCTATATGAACCTGTTCATGCTGTAGTGGTCTGGTTAACGGAGGTGATTGTCAGTGATGCTGGAAATCTGCGTTCCATCCCATTTCTCTTACACAGGCAGCAGGAACATTGAACGAATTCCCATCCCCACATTCATCATGTATTTGATTGTATACATATATTTTTAAAAGTTACAAATTCTAATTTTTCAAACTTTTATGTCGACTTCATCAACCTATACAAGTCCTGCTCAAGACCCACATTTCCCCTGACTGAAACCACACTCCTTCTTGGATGGGACTTGAACCCAACCAAAACTCAGATTGGGGCTTGAACCCATGATCCCCGACTTAGGAGGGGACTCGAATCCACTACCTTTTAACTGAAACCGCTCACCTGGTGTCAGGACTTACTGAAGCTCAGATTCTTTTGTCTCGATGCAGAAAGAATTCAGCGTGAGGCAAAGTGATAGGTAAAGAGTGAGTTTATTAGCATAGGATGCTTGTGAGAGATACAAGCAGACAGGCAAGAGATCGCAGCCCTGAGAACAAAGGGGGCTACATTTTCATAATCAAAGAAAACGTGGGGAGGGGAGAGGACCACCTTCTTCCTCATTCTTGGGTAGACGTCAAGGCTTACATCATTAGTTCCTCCGTTGGCCCTATATGGTTTAACTGGGACTGTCATGGCAGTATTTAAATCATATGTATGTTAGCAGAAGGATGGTGACGTAGACTAAAATATGGTGATTCACCTCAGGTTTCGGTGTAATGTCACTTTCACCTAGTTTCTTTCCCCTTTCACCTGTTTTCGTGTCTTAGCTACATGCAGAAATGCTACTCTTCAAGGACCGTTAACTTCCTGACTTCATGTAACAAGATTCAGACCCCATGTCTATTGTCTTGTGTTTTAACTATCAGGGTTTGTGGCTTGAGTGTGCCTGGCACTTGAATGCACCTGGTCTTCCTTCAAGGTAGAGTTGCTAGGTTACTGGATTCTTGCCTTGAGTGGTCATTAGCTTACAGCAGTCTCCCAAACTCCCTTAAAATTCCCTTTCTGTCTTTAATCCCTTAGTGGAATTTCTAAACTAACTAATTATCCTGCTTTATCCCTATCATGACTACTTCTCACTGCTGCCCGTCTCTGAATTTCTCTTTCACTGCAAGGCAGCGTCACCCAGCTTCGCTCTGGTTGTTGAGTGGGTACCACTCCTTTCTTAGATTATAAGCTCTCTGAGGGCTGGGCTGAGCCTTAGCCTTTTGCCTTCTCCTCTTCAGACAACATAACATTGCACACGTAGTAAGCACTCAATATAATTTTTAAACATTAATCAGTCTCATCACACAAAATTGTAGGTTTTTATCTTTTGTCAGCATTCTAATATACATTATTCATATTTATATGTAAATTACAATGCAAAGCATTATAAAAAGCTAAGTTTCTTTGTTTCAATTCTTTTCTTTCTAATAGATTATTTCTCTTCCCTTAGTCTAGCAAAACTTGGAAATTTTGTGTTACAGTATCTGCAAAGACTCTAAGACACATACCCAGAAGTCGCACCAGTGTTCTTGGCTTTGGCTTTATGAAAGGGACTAAGTGATACTGAACTAAATTTCATTTCTAAAGGCTTTGCTACACTTGAAAAAAAAATTCTTTCTAAATGGAAAATTATCAGCTGTACTTTACAATAAAAATTGCATTATTCCAGCAAGAGTGTGATACTATTTCAAAATGTGTTGCTCTGGAGTCCGCACCTCACTGGTTTGCAAGAGACATTGGATTTCTCCCTTCCTTCGGTAAGGGAATTCTTTCTGTAACCTGCATATCACACACTATTCATTTAGTCCACAAATATTTACTGTATGTCAGGAACCAGGCATTCTCTGCATTTGTATATTGGTTGAGGAAGGGAAAGAGACCAAGTGCAAAACAAGCCTGGGACTTTCCAATTCTTCTAGTTTACAGTCAACTAACATCAAAGAATATTGTTAAATTATTTACATTCTTGTAGGGCTTGGAAGTCCCCAAACTGATTTTCCCATAATTCAGTAAATATATCATTTTATTGCCATCATTGTGATGCCAACACTTGAGAAAAACTAAGTCACAATTCATACTAAAAATATAGAGATTTTATGGAGAGGTCGACATAGAGATGAAATGCCCGTCCTCTACGTTTGAAAAGACAACGTGGAAGAAAAGCGTAAACACATAATTAGACCACCAGCTGATAGACTGAAGGCATGTCATGGCAACATAGTAAGTGTGTGTGTGTCCGTGTGTTTCAGGACCAAGAGACCCACCAAGAGTGAGTGCCATTTGGGGTCACACACTAAAGCATGAATGTTTGAGTACTTTTCTCACTTTTTTATTTTTAAAAAATTGTGATAAAATGACCATAACATAAAATGGTACCCTTAAAATTAAAAAAAAAGGTAAATATTTTAAGTGTACAGTTCTGCAGCAGTAAGTACATTTACACTGTTGTGCAATGGTCACCCTCATCCATTTTCAGACTGTTTTCATCTTGCAAAATGGAAACTCTGTACCCAGGAAACACTCGCTCTGTTTCCCCCTCCCCAGCCCCTGGCAACCGCCATTCTACTTTCTATTTCAATGAATTTGACCACTTTAGTAATCGCATGTAACTGGAATGAGATAGTATCTGTCTTTTTCTGACTGGCTTATTTCACTTTGCATAATGTCCTCAAGGTTCATCCATATAGTAGGTTCCGTCAGGATTTCCCCTTTTTAAAAGGCTGAATAATAATCTTTCGTGTGTCATTATAGACTGAACTGTTCCGCCACCAAATTCATTTGTTGAAGCCCCAATCCCCAATGAGCCTTCTTTGGAGACAGGTCCTTTATGAAGGTAACTAAGGTTAAATGAAGTTGTAGGGTGGGACCCTAATCCCATAGAAGTGGTGTCCTTATAAGAAGAGGGACACCAGAGCTCTCTGTGTGTGTGCAGAAGAAAGACCACGTGAGGACACACAGAGAAAGGGGCCTTGCAAACCAAGGAGGGAGGTCTCACCAGAAACCCACCCTGAAGGTACCTTGACCTTGGACTTCCAGCCTCCACAACTGTGAGAAAACACACTTCTGTTGGTTAAGCCACCTAGCCTGTGGTATTTTGTTATGGTAGCCCTGGCAGACTAACACACACACACACACACACACACACACACATATACACACACCACATTTTGTCCATCTGTCCAGCCGCTGATGGACACTTAAGCTACGTTACCTTTTGGCTGTTGTGAATAACGCTGTTATGAACACGGGTGTACAAACACCTGTTATGGTCCCTCCTTTCACTTCTGGTATACACCCAGAAGTGGAATCGCTATGTTGAATTTTTTTTTTAATTAGTTAATTAATTTATTTATTTTTGGCTGTGTTGGGTCTTCGTTTCTGTGCGAGGGCTTTCTCTAGTTGCGGCGAGCGTGGGCCACTCTTCATCGCGGTGCGTGGGCCTCTCACTATCGCGGCCTCTCTTGTTGCGGAGCAGAGGCTCCAGACGCGCGGGCTCAGTAGTTGTGGCGCACGGGCCTAGTTGCTCCGTGGCATGTGGGATCTTCCCAGACCAGGGCTCGAACCCGTGTCCCCTGCATTGGCAGGCGGATTCTTAACCACTGCGCCACCAGGGAAGCCCTATGTTGAATTTTTTGAAGAATCATCATACTGTTACCTACAGCAGCTTCACCATTTTGCATTCCCACTAGCAATACACAGTGTTCCAATTTCTCTATATCTCTCATTTTTAAAACATTTAAGTATGGTATTTTGGTTACTGGGAAGAACCTGTGACTACTCAGTAATAATCATAGACCTGAGACTACTCACCACCTATTCAAATGTGTCAGTTAATTTGCTTTCCTAGAAGAAGTAATGCAACAGTACACAGTATTACTTCCGAGGGAGGGTTCAAAATAAACAGGAACATTTGGTGCCATGTTACGTCAGCACTGCTTCATCAAAAATTATCGTAAAATTCTGCGGTGCTAGATTCACCAGGGTCGTTCATGTTAAAAATGAAACATTCACACACACACACACGCCTTCCCCAGCAGTGGCTTCACCCGTGTCAACAGAAACCTATTTTCTAATCTTTCCTCTCCGGGTGGTCTAAAGGTATCAGATCAGATACCATCTGGGACTTCCCTGGCGGTCCAGTGGTTAGGACTCCGCACTTCCACTGGAGGGGACGTGGGTTCAATCCCTGGTGGGGGAACTAAGATCCTGCATGGCGTGGCCAAAAAAAAAAAAGATCAGATATCATTTCAGAAACCATCCCCCGAACTGAATGATGGTATTTGTGATCCTGATATTATTTGCTTTCAGCTTCACATTTCACATGATTATGTAGCTCATAAATAGAATTTAGGAATATGTTTCTTCATATAACCCGTAAACTCTATGCTAAGTAGAATGTCTTTATAAAATCTTTCTTTATAATTTTCAATTTTCATAGATCTAAGGGGCCACTTGAGGAGAAATTTTCACAAACACAAAAGTAATTAACTCGAAGGAAATTGAAAAAACCAAAATTTTGTAGTCATGTTTTCCAGTATAGTATCAATACCCACTAAATCCTTCAACGAATCTGGGATCATGATTAAAGCTTTTAAGTATTCTATACTGTTCCTGAACTGTCTTCTTCTGCGCACATTGAAGAATGTGGATATGTATTTCAAATATTTAATAGCTGCTAGGGATTCTGAATGTTCCCTAGGAATTATTTACAGTGACTGCAGCATTTTTATTTCTCAGGCTATTTCAGCTGAAACACACTGAGGTAAAACTGGCGAGTGAGAGTCAAGATTTAACTGGCTCTTCACTTGGACATTTTATTCTAGTTTCAAGCTGTGATGTTTAATAATTGATTGAGGGAGGGGGTAGGTGTTAGCTCATTCTGTTCAACAGTCTTCTGAGTGATTTGAATAGAGGAAAAGCACACTGTTAGGTTTGCAGAAGGCATCAACCTGGGGAAAGAGAGAGGGAGTGAAAATCAGATGACAGTTTGGGTTGTAAACGATAATATTTTAGAATTAGGGCTGAAATGAACAAGACTGTAATTTGACAGGAAGAAATATGAACCTTGCGCTTCGGGTTAAAACCTCAGTAACACAGGTAAAGACTCGGTAAATCGTGGTGTGATTGGTTGGTGCGGAGTTCGTAGCTGACTGTAAACTCAGGGTGAGCCCAGAGGTGAGCCTTGTTGCCGACAAAGCTGGCATAATCACAGAGGGCTCTGTTCCACAGAAAAGGGGGTCACACGCAGCATCGTTTTCAGTGACGGGGACCACGTCTTAAGGGAGACGTTAATGAACGGGTGGGGAGGCATCTGAGCATCGTGTCACGCGAACAACACCGGAAGGAACTGGGGAGCCCGATTTGCAAATGAACCTGGTATGAGCCTTTTCCCGTGTCTGACAGATGGTCCCCTGAGAGAGGGATTCGTAACTGAGATTCAGATTTCAGACCAATGTGGGACTGTTACAGAAAGGCAGATTTCAGCTCAACAGAAGAAAGAATAATTAGACCTGTCCAAAAATAGAATGTGCTTCTGTTGCTGGGACTATTCTGGCAGTTGGATGAACACCAGCAGTGGGAGGGAGCCCTACCTAAGGGTACAAGGTTATACCTGCTGACCAGTCCCAAGCCCCAGAACTCTCTGGAAATGTGTGCCTCTCAGCCAATACCGTGGATGCAGTAGCTGGCTTCAGGGCTGTAGTAATGGGACTGCCAAAGCTACGGGCAGCCCAAGTGGATTGATATATGCACTAGTGCAACAGGACATCTCTTTATTTTACACGGGAATTTTGCCCTGGTCTCCACGGCAGAAGCCACCAGAAATCACAACCAGTAGCACTTAACGATTCATTCTCAGAGCTTCTGAACAGCAGCTGAAACATGGAAATATTGGAAGATGGGTTACCTTTCCCATCTTCCCATGGGAGCAGTAGCTTGGGGTTCTTTCTTGATTCCAGGAATATATGTTACAAGCTCAAAGCCTCTTAGATGGCCCTAAGAATCAAAACACCATGTTGCTACAATGGCATCATTTCATTCTTTTTTATGGCTGAGTAATATTCCATTGTATATATGTACCACATCTTTTTTGTTGTTGTTATTGTTAGTTTCTGCTTTATAACAAAGTGAATGGACCTAGAGATGATCATACTAAGTTAAGTAAGTCAGACAGAGAAAGACAAATATCATATGATATCACTCGTATGTGGAATCTAATCTTAAAAAACGATACAAATGAACTTATTTACAAAACAGAAACAGACTTACAGATATCAAAAACAAACCTATGGTTACCAAAGGGGAAACTTGGAGGGGAGGGATAAATCAGGAGCTTGGGATGAACATACACACAATACTATATATAAGATAATTAATCAACAAGGGTCTACTATATAGCACAAGGAACTCTACTCAATATTCTGTGATAGCCTATATGAGAAAAGAATCTTAAAAAAAGAATGAATATATGCATACGTATAACCGAATCACTTTGCTGTACACCTGAAACTAACACAACACTGTAAATCAGCTACACTCCAATAAAATTAAAATTAAAAAAAAAAGAATCAAATCACCAACATCGTTAGTGTCAGCACACTAGCTAATATATGTTAGAAGTTACTGAGCTCCTCTGCCCCTTCAGAAACAACAGCCTGCTGTAAGGCAGTGGCTCTCAGACCCCAGCAGGCGTCAGACGGGCTTGGAGGGGTTGCTAGGACACGGAGAGCTTGGCACCACCTTCAAAGTTTCTGTTCCAGACCGTGTGAGGCGGGGTCTGAGATTTTGCGTTTTTAATAAGTCCACAGGTGATGCTGCTATTCTTTCCAACTCTGCATTCAGTGACATCAGATTGGTAGCTTGAAACTGGCCATAGTGGCAACATTTACACCGCGGGAATTGGTATAAATTCTGAGAGCCGGTAGTTCAACATTTACCAGTAAACCATCCCTGTAGACTCAGAGCAGACAGAAATTATAGGATGATCGAATGTCTAACGCAACACCGCTCAATTCACTTCATTCATGGATTTAATGAAGGTTCCCTGAGCCCTGGCTACGTAACCAGAGCAATATTTTTTTTAAGCAATATTGTTTCAATTATAATGTGTTGCAAGGATTTACCAAGAATGGAGTTCATGAAATAAAGCGTACTCTTGGATTAAAACAGTGAAATATGGTTTCATATATTAATTACTTGCTGTAAGAAAAAGTCAACATTTGATCCATTTCATAAATGTGTATTAAAATTATAAGTGAAAATGAACATCGACTAGTGATTCTTAAATAAATGTACATATCGATTCACCATTATCATCACCATCTAACACTTACTGGCTCAGACTCATAAACTGCTCTAAGTTTACGATGATCTCATTTAATTCTTATAAAAATCTGTCATGTAGATACTGTTAAACCCGCTGTACAGATGAAAACCCGAGTCACAGCAACAGGCCCATGATACTTACGTATCAGTGTGTGTGGTGCATCAGGCAGTCGTGTGTCAGGTGATCTCACATGGAAAGTCCTGGAAATCTCAAATGCAGCATTTCTTTTGTGTGTGTGTGTGTGTGACTTAATGAAATTTTTAAAAATTTATTTTATTGAGGTATAGTTGATTTACAATGTTGTGTTGATTTCTGCTGTATGGCAAAGTGATTCAGTTATATATGTATAATATATATGTATATGTATATATACTCTTTTTCATATTCTTTTCCATGATGGTTTATCACAGGATATTGAATATAGTTCCCTGTGCTATGCAGTAGGACCTTGGTGCTCATCCATCCTATACATAATAGTTTGCCTCTGCTAACCCCAAACTCCCTCTCCATCCCTCCCCTTGGCAACCACCAGTCTGTTCTCTCTGTCTGTGAGTCTATCAAATACAGTTTACTGGCGACAACTATATTATTATTATCCAATCACTATGTTCTTAAATATATTTTTAATACATTTTAGAAGAAAACACTGCTAGCATCAACGCTTCCACAACACACTCCTAGAACCCTGGCATTCCAGGGAAAACAATGTAAACGTGGGCTAAATGGCATTAAGCCATAATAGCCTGACCATCCTACGTCTCCTCTAAGAGCTGTACCTCCCAAGAGGAGACCCCTCAGCCCTCTTCTCTGACGCGTGGGCAGCATCAAAGTTTGCCACTCTGACTCCTGTATCTCTATGCTTCCAGGAGGTTGACCTGCTATGCCTGACACATTTTTTATTTCTACATCATTCTTAGGTTATTATCAGCCTATGATAATAGACTGATGTTACCATATCAGTCTGACTTCAGAACCTTCTGTCTTTAAGATCCTTTTGTGTCTGTTTGATCCCAACGACTGCAGATCCTGGGGATTTCTGCTTGTCACCACCTAAATTGCCTACAATCCGCCTGTCGTGCTCACTGCTTCGTTCAGAGGCATCATGTGACCTAACATGAGTATTACATGGAGTGAAAACGTAGATGCTCTCAGGCCGTGAGCATGTACAACATGTCCTGTCGGGAGCGTAATCCCGCTTTAAAAGGATCCAGCTGTGAGCAGTCAGACACAGAAACCCGGGGGACAGGTTTGAGGGATGAGCAACAAGTCTAACGGTAGTTGCAGGGACAGGGCGCGGTCACATAGCCGCGCAGCCAAGCCACTAGCTCTTCCCCTGCAGAAACACGGTTGCTCACTGCAGTTTCCTTTTGGTCGTCTGAATAGACCCTTCTGGACCACGTCTGTCTGACTCTTCAGCCAGTTATGTGCCCTGAAGACCTCGCCCTCCCTAACAAACATTGCAGCAGTTTCCCCAGTCGTCACGAGCCACGCTTATAATGATCCACCAGCTTACGTACCATAGAATTTCACAGGTTTCCAAACGCCACACCAGCACTGTTCAATAGGAATCAAATGCAAACCACCTATGTAATTCAAAATGTCCCAGTAGCCACAATTTTGTTTCTGTTTTTTTTAATTGGAGTGTAGTTGATTCACAATGTTGTGTTAGTTTCAGGTGTACAGCAACGTGATTCAGTTATACACACACACATATATATCTATTCTTTTTCAGATTCTTTTCCCTTATAGGTTATTACAAGATATTGAGTATAGTTTCCCCTAGCAGCCATGTTTTAGAAGTTAAAACAGGTGAAATCAATTTAATAACAAATTTTATTTAATCCAGTCAATCCACATGGTTATCATTTCAATATGAAATCAATGTCAGAAGTTATGAATGGAATGTTTTACATTCTTTCTTTGGTACTAAGTCTTTGAAATCTGAGATGTGTCTGTAACTCGCAGCCTGTCTCACTTTGGACTGGACCGTTAACAAGCTCCCAAAGCCACTTGGGCTAGTGGTTACTACTGAAAAGTGCCGCGCCACACTTGCTGAAACTCAGATGAATATGCTCTTAGAACATCCAAATATCCAAATACCCAGCTGATGGGTTTTTAACTAAGTTTCTGCAAGGAGGTATTGACTAAACACTTTTGACCTGTAGCTACTATACCAGGTCACCATTTGTAATTAGGATGAATAATAATAAATTAATTATGGTGAAGAACAGCTAGACGCTTACTGTGTATAAATGAAAATGAATAAATTTATTAAAGTGGTGATAGAGTGCAAAAATAGAACCACCATACTGGCTGCCAGAAATTCAATTATTGATAATCAGGTAGGGTCTGCCGAGGCTAGGAACCTATAAATCCATGGTGTGGTTCCTTGATTATTTTCATAGTTAATGCAGAAAACGTAACACATATAGAGTAGGTTCCCAGTTTCCTGTTCCTCTTCACAAAGGACTGAAAAGATGATGGCTCTTAAACAGTGTCCAGTCTGAATCTCTTTTCCATGTCCACATTTTCTTATCCAGAATAAGTTAGAATATTCTTGCCCCGATCAGCAATCACAGAGTGCTCTTGAGATTTTACGTTCTGGGGAATGGTCATTTAAGCTATAGCTTCAGCTTTCTTAGCTGAATGGTTAGCATTTCTAGTAGTTGTATTCTATTTTTTTGATTTAATTTTTATTTTATATTGGAGTATAGTTGATTTACAATGTTGTATTAGTTTCAGGTGTACAGCAAAGTGATTCAGATCTATCTATCTATCTATCTATCTATACAGATAGATAGGTATATTCTTTTCCAGATTCTTTTCCCATATAGGTTATTACAGAGTATTGAGTATAGTCCCCTGTGCTATACAGTAGGTCCTTGTTGATTATCTATTTTATATATAGTAGTGTGTATATGTTGATCCCAAACTCCTAATTTTTCTCTCCCCCCATGTTCTCTTTAGAGAGGAGTATTTTTCTGTCCACCTTGACAATGCGAAGAAGCTTATAAGGTCTCTTTTGTGGAAGAAGAGTCTTTTTCTTTTTTAGAGTAAGATTAAATCTGATGTCCATCTGTTTGACACCATGATACTTCCTGTGTAATATCATTAAACATTTCTCACTATAATAGTTCAGGGCATCGCATTTAGTTATCTCAGGCCTAATCTTATATATTAACATTAGCAGAGAGGAAGATAGGGCAGGGCAGAAGGTGATGGAAATAGCAGAAATGGGTAGAAGGTAGATAATATGATAATAGCCACCGCCAGACATCTGCTATGTGCCAGGTTCACGTATAGACACGGCTTACATAGCCTACGTACAATAGCTCCAAATTCTTACAACAACTGCACGAAGTCGTTAGATGTAGTTTCATTTTTCAGATAAAGAAACTGAGCCTGAGAAGCAGTCTTTTGAAGAAAGTGACAAACCTACTCTGAAATAGAATTCAGATGAAGTATGGCCCGTTCTCTTTTCCCCACACCATGATGCCTCCCAATAAAGCAAAACAAATGAAAAAGGAAATGGTTTGCTGTAAACCAACTGCAAACCGTAAGACATATTGAATGAAAGAGCAGAGTGTGAATTACACAGAGCGTGATATAAACTTGGTGGGGAGAAATAAAGCATTTCATCACTTTCCTGAACGACAGAGACGAGGGAACAATTGAAGAGGCAGTGAAAGCAATGGTGTCCTGAGGTGATGACAAATACGCTTCCACAGAAAGTGAAGTTTCAGAGGAACAGTGAAAATGGAAGAAGTAGGAAGGACTGAATGTGTACAAGTGAGAAGTATGATTAAGAGACCAAAGCAGAGAGAAAAAAGTAATTCGGGTGACCATTACATCAGTGGCATTCAAAGTTTTCTGACTGCAGCCCAGAGTAAGAAATATATTTTACATAGGGACCCAGTTAACTAACACTGTGTGTGTGTGTGTGTGTGTGTGTGTGTGTGTGTGTGTGTGTGTACCACTAAAACACAGGTGCAAAGGGAATTCAGTGGAGAAAGGATAGTCTTTATTTTTTCATTTCAAATATTTTTTTAAGTTTTTTTGTTTTTTTTTAAATAAGTTTTTACATTCTTTTTGAAAATATTTATTTAATTAACTTTATTGGCTGCGTTGGGTCTTAGTTGCGGCACACTGGGTCTTCGTTGAGGCGCCGGGCTTCTCTCTAGTTGTGGCGTGCGGGGTCCAGAGCACGTGGGCTCTGTAGTTTGAGGCACGCAGTTTCTCTCGTTGAGGAGCACGAGCTCAGTAGTTGTGGTGTGCGGGCTTAGTTGCCCCGCAGCATGTGGGATCTTAATTCCCCGACCAAGGATGGAACCTGCGTCCCCTGCATTGGAAGGCAGATTCTTGACCTCTGGACCACCAGGGAAGTCCCCCATTTCAAATATTAAAAAAAAATTTTTATTTTATATTGGACTATGGTTGATTTACAATGTTGTGTTAGTTTCAGGTGTACAGCAAAGTGGTTCAGTTATACATATACATATATCTATTCTTTTTCAAATTCTTTTCCCATTTAGGTTATTACAGAACATTGAGCAGAGTTCCCTGTGCTATACAGTAGGTCCTTGTTGTTTATCTATTTTATATATAGTAGTGTGTATCTGTTAATCCCAAACTCCCAATTTATCCCTCCTGCTCACCTTTCCCCTTTGGTAACCATAAGTTTGTTTTCTATGTCTGAGTCTGTTTCTGTTTTGTAAATAAGTTCATTTGTATCATTTTTTTTTAGATTCCACATATAAGTGATATCATATGACACTGTTAGGAGGATAAATATACAATGACAGACTAGAAGAAAATATTTGCAAAGTACATATTGATAAAAGACTTATATCCCGAATATGTAAATAACTCTCAAAACTCTCCATAAGAAAACAGCCCAATTAAAAAATGGGCAAAAGAGTTGGACCCTTCATCAGAGAAGATATACAGATGGCAAATCAGCACAAGATGCTCAACATTATTAGTCATAAGAGAAGTGCAGATTAAAATTGCAATGAGATAACCGCCACCCACTTATTAGAAGGGCAAAAATTAAGACCAGCTCTATCAAGTTTTGGCATGGGTGTGGAGAAAGCTCTCAGTAGAACACTGCTGGTGGGAATGTAAAATGATATGACCACTTTGGGGAGCAGTCTGGCAGTTTCTTAGGTTAATACACCTACTGTGTGATCCAGCTGTTCCACTCCTAGGTATTTACCTAAGAGAAATGAAAGCATATGCCCACACAAAGATCTGTACACAGATGTTTATAGCAGCTTTATTTGTAACCACCCCAAACTGAAAACAACCCAAAAGTCCATCACCAGGAAAATGAATAAACTAACTACTACATATCCATACAAGAAGATACTATTCAGCAGTAAAAAAGAATAAACTATTGGTACATGTTATAATAATATGGATGATCTCAAAATAATTATGCTTAGCGTCAGTAGCCAGACAAAAGAGAGTGCATGCTGTTAGGCAGAACATTCTCTGACATAAATCGTACCAATGTTCTCTTAGGTCCGTCTCCCAAGGCAATAGAAATAAAAATGAAAATAAAAAAATGGGACCTAATCAAACTTACAAACTTTTGCACAGCAAAGGAAACCATAAACAAAACGAAAAGACCACCTATAGAATGGGAGAAAATATTTGCAAACCAAGCAACTGACAAAGGATTAATCTCCAAAATATACAAACAATTCATACAATTCAACAACAACAACAAAAGAACCCAATAGAAAAATGGGCAGAAGACCTTAATAGACATTTCTCCAAAGAAGACATACAGATGGCCAGTAGGCACATGAAAAGATGCTTAACATCACTAATTATTAGAGAAATGCAAATCAAAACTACAATGAGGTACCACCTCACACCGGTCAGAATGGCCATCACTAAAAAGTCTACAAATAACAAATGCTGGAGAGGGTGTGGAGAAAAGAGAACCCTCCTGCACTGTTGGTGGGAATGTAAGTTGGTGCAGCCACTATGGAAAACAGTATGGAGGTTCCTTAAAAAACTAAAAATAGAATTACCATATGACCCAGCAATCCCACTCCTGGGAATATACTCAGACAAAACTATAATTCAAAAAGATAACATGCACCCCTATGTTCATAGCTGCACTGTTCACAATAGCCAAGACATGGAAACAACCTGAGTGTCCATCAATAGAGGAATGGATAAAGAAGATGTGGTACATATATACAATGGAATATTACTCAGCCATAAAAAAGAATGAAACAATGCCATTTGCAGCAACATGGTTGCAACTAGAGATGATCATACTAAGTGAAGTAAGTGAGAAAGAGAAAGACAAATACCATATGATACCACTTATATGTGAAATCTAAAATACGGCACAAATGGACTTATCTATTGTACAAAACAGAAACAGACTCAGACATAGAGAACAGACTTGTGGTTACCAAGGGCAGGGGAGGGTATGACTGGGAGTTTGGGATTAGCAGATGCAAACTATTACGTATAGAATGGATAAACAACAAGGACCTGCCATATAGCACAGAGAACTATATTCAATATCCTGTGATAAACCATAATGGAAAAGAAAATAAAAAAAGAATGTGTATATGTGTATAACTGAGTCACTTTGCTGTACAGCAGAGATTGGCACAATGTTGTAAATCAACTATATTTCAATTAAAAAATTTTTAAAAAAGAGAGTGCATGCTATATGATGCCATTTATATAAAATTGTAGAAAATCCAAGTTAATTTATAGGAACTGAACGCAGATAAGTGTCTGCCTGGGTGTAGGAAAGGGCAGGGAGTGGGAAAAGGTAGAATTTCCAAAGGCGGGTGAGAAAATTTGGGGGTGATGGATCTGCTTTTTATCTTGATTGTGGTGACGTTTCATGGATAGAGTTGCCAGATTTAGCAAGTGAAAATATAAGGCGCCAACTAAATTTGAATTTCAGATAAAGAATATTTTTAGTGTAAGTATGTACCATGCCATGTTTGGAACATACTTATACTAAAAAAAAATACTTAGTGTTTCTCTGAAATTCAAACTTAACTGGGTGTTCGGTATTTATGTGGCACCCTGCTCATGGGTGTGCATGTTTGTAAGACCTAAACTGCACACTTTAAATACATGCAGTTTATTGCATGTCAGTTACACTTCAGTAAAGTTGTTAAAAGAAGAAGAAGAAATTGTATTAACCAAGGAAGATGTGAGGATTTTGCCAGGTCCTCTCAGCGTGGCAGTCATGCCAAGACCAAGGTCCCAGTGGCATTCTCCTCCTGCCCAAGGGCTCTTCCTGCTGCACCAAGTTGATTCGAGAAGAAAACGTTTGCTCACAGGGAGGGGAGAGTAGATCCCCAAAGTAAGGACATGCAGATATGGACTGATAAGGAAACTTAACTTAGTTTTTAATGTATAATCTCTGCTCTCACGTGGCTTTGTGAGTCTAATATTTCACCTGTTCACAGACCCATTTTAAAAGCAAAGTGCCACAATGTAGTGAGTCTGTTCTTGGAATAAATGAGGACTTGTTTCATTTCAATCCCCTTAACTAGTATCTGGGAACACAGCCGGTTCCCTGGCTGGCTGAGTAGAAAAGGGTAAAGGTATAATAAAAAAAGATACAAAAATGTATAGAATGGGTAATTAACAAGGCCCTACTGTATAGCACAGGGAATTATATTCAATATCCTGGGAAAAACCGTAATGGAAAAGAATATAAAAAAGAATCTATTTATATGTATAACTGAGTCACTTTGCTGTTGCTGTACAGCAGAAATTAACACATGTAAATCAACTGTACTTCAATACAAATTTTTTTAAAAGATACAAAAGTGTAAAGAGTACCTATCTGTTGATTACTGCTTACCTGCTTTTTTACAATTAAACATTTCTCAATAATCCCAATAGCGAGTTCCCATGTTTTTCTTACAACCCACTTTCAGCCATCTTAAAGCCATTTTTACTCATTTATTATATAATTTACAAGATGGAGAAACACCACTTACTAGTCTAAATTGCCCTGGTCTAAACTGAAGTCACTTACTGCCATCTAGAAATAAACAATCCTTTCCTGATGTCCTGTTTATCCAGGGGATAGAGAAGGAAATGGCCATATTTCATGAAGGCTAAGAAGTGTTATTTTCATACATTACATTTTAACTTGTCTGTAATTGTTATGTGCCTTGCTATCAATGCCTACATTTAAAGTAGTAAGTTTCCTTTCTTTTCTCTTTCTGAAGCAAACCTAGTATTAAGTCGATGGTACATTTTATAATCCATAGCAGCTGTTTCCACCCAGCCCAGAGTTAGTTAAGCTCTCCTCTCTGGATTAGGTGGTAATTACCATCATTACTCAGTGCACAGACAGAGCAACGCATATCTGTTTAGCGGTAAACCAGTGCCATTCTTACCTCGTGTTATTATTTCCAGTGTATCTGTATCATTTATCATCCCACCCACTTTTCTATTTTTTATCTGCACTGGCATGTTAACTATATTTGCATCTCCTCACTGGTCACTTACACAACTCTAATAATGAGAGAATCAATGATCACAGAGTCAGAAATGAGATGGGCCAAATTAACACCAGCAGAGTAGAATAAAGCAACACTTTCTCTGGGACCTTTTGTACAAGTAAAAGGTAGCCTCTTTGATGCAAAATAGTGCATTTCAATGAAATACTTATTTTTGCAGTGATGTACTCAGCTATTTGACTAACAAATGGAGAAGCTTTCTGTCTAAAACACACATGGAGAAAGTGTCAAATAAAAGGCAAATATGAGACACACTCCAGATCAGAGGATAGTCAGCTATGCCCTGTGGCCTGCGGGGTCTTAGTTCCCCGACCAGGGATCGAACCCGTGCCCCCTGCAGTGGAAGTGCGGAGTCCTAACCACTGGACCGCCAGGGAAGTCCCTATGGCTCGTTTTTGTGCTGCAAAGACAGAGCTGAGTTGTGGTGACAGGCATGCTAAGGCCCCAGAGTCTGAAACATTTACTCACTGGCCCTTCATAGCACAGTTTGCCCACCTCTGCTCTAGCTCGGAGGGTTTGAGAGGGACACGGCCCTCTCTCCCCCGCATTTTGTGAAGGTGAATTCTGACGGGGCCCCTGGCTGGCCTCCATTTCTCTGTTTCCGTGTAAAGTCATATCCTCATGCGTGAGAGCATAAACACCAAATGAATTATAATTCAGCATGTGATCGAGAACCAGATGGTAGTGACTTTAAATCATTGTATGTGGTATTAAAAGTAGATTGTAAAGCAGTAGAAAAAAAAGTCGCATTGGGTGTGTGCTTTCCTTTTCTTCTGTGAGGAGTTTCCCTATGTGCTCTGTAGCAGACAAGTCAGTGGGCCTCACGTCCTCCTTCTTTCCAGGAAGCCACCGTTTTGTTTGGTTGCATAATTTGGCCTCATATGACTCAGGGTTAAACCCTGATTCATGCATGCCAGGCCCTGAAACCCCGGTCCTCTTCCAGTGCTTGGTTTTAGGAGGAGATAAATGACTCAGTTCTGACCAATAAAATGAGAGAGGAATTCACCTGCTGTTTTCGAGGAAGGGCTTCTCCACTGGTGAAACACACACACCCCTCTGGGGCATTATGGTACCTGCATAATATTATGCAGGTACCATATGGTACCTGCATATGATACCTGGAGCTGTGACAGCCTCCTTGGAGCCTCAAGGGGAGCTTGCCTGAAGGCGACCTGGTACCCTGAGGATGCAGAACAGCTGAAGGCAGCCTGGTAGCCTGAGGATGCAAAGCACAGACCTGGGAAGAGTGTATTGTTCTGAGGACATCGCTGGGCATTAAGCAAGCCCAGATTCCTCAGACCTCAGATCATACAATATGACACATTGATTTCTCTTATTATTTAATTCATTTGTGATGACTTCCTGTTACTTGCAGTGCTCTGGTGGGTTTTTATTAGTTTTACATACGTACATCTTAGTATCTTTTCTCATGGGAACGTCTGAGGACTGTCTCCATGAATGGTAAAGAGTTCCTTATAATAAATTGACTATTTTACACACATTTATACGGGAAAATTCCAAGTCAAAACCAAACCAAAACAATGAAACCTATTTGTTATTATTTTTTTGTAAATTTATTTATTTATTTATTTTTGGCTGCATTGGGTCCTTGTTGCTGCGCGCGGGCTTTCTCTAGTTGTGGTGAGCAGGGGCTACTCTTTGTTGCGGTGCACGGGCTTCTCATTGCGGTGGCTTCTTTTGCTGCAGAGCACGGGCTCTAGGTGTGCGGGCTTCAGTAGTTGTGGCACGCGGGCTCGGTAGTGGTGGCTCGCGGGCTCTAGAGCACAGGCTCAGTAGTTGTGGCACATGGGCTTAGTTGCTCTGCGGCATGTGGGATCTTCCCGGACCAGGGCTTGAACCTATGTCCCCTGCATTGGCAGGCAGATTCTTTTTGTTTTTTTTAGAAATTTCATGTAATGTCTGAAACATTTATATTAACATATTTCCATACAAATAACCCAAAGAAAGTTTAGTATTAGTTGTTTTTGTTTGTTTGTTTCTTTCTTTCATACAGCAGGTTCTTATTAGTCATCAATTTTATACACATCAGTGTCTACATGTCAATCCCAATCGCCCAATTCAGCACACCAGCATCCCCACCCCACCGTGGTTTTCCCCCCTTGCTGTCCATACGTTCGTTCTCTACATCTGTGTCTCAACTTCTGCCCTGGCAGGTGGATTCTTAACCACTGCGCCACCAGGGAAGTCTGAAACCTATTTATTATTATCTACTTAGATTTTGCCTTCAGGTGAGATAAACGTGTAGAGAATCACTTGGTTGCAGTTTTGTCAAGATGAGTCTGTCAGCTTTATTTTTCAAGTAAGAGTCCAGAGATGTTTACAAAACTTTTGATCCTGCCTTTTTGCTGTGTTCACATGGAAAAGTACGGAATTTTATACTTTTGGATTATATCAGCAACTTAATGTTAAAGTAGTCAATCCTTCAACAAATATTACCAAGCATTTGCTTAGCGCACTGCACCGCCCAGGATGCTTTGGAAGTTTGAAGCAAATAGAAGACAGTTTGAGTCTCTAAGGGAACTAACCCGGGGCTGCTTGACAAGCAGAGAGACAAGACACGCTCCTAAAATAGCTGGGAACCCTGACCTCACACATGAAACACGGACCAAGCTGTACTTTACCGCTTCAGGGAATAATAATGTCTGTGCTGAGAGCAGACAGTGCTGCTGCAGGAGGAGAACGAGGTCTCTTTAGACTGTATGGTGCGCCTGTCCATTTGGGATCACCCTCTCATCTATGGGTCACCCACCTGGGGACGCTGTGTCTCCTTCCTGTCTATCCGTCTGACTGAGATCCCTTCTTTATATCTCTAGTCGTGGACGATCTTTTCAGCTAGTCTTCTGGTCTTTTGCATCCGTAGTTGCTCTGTAAATAGTGGTGATTTTGGCGTGCCGGTGGTGGGGGGAGGGGAATGAGATCAGGGCCTTCCTGCTCCGCCATCTTCCAAACGCATAAAGACAAACTGAGTCTTCCGGGTCATCCGATGGTTAGACCTATTGAATAATTGCACGAATTGCATTGAAATACGGAGTTTAAAACTGTTCCTGGCCATGAGCCCACTGTGTGCCGGTTGTTAGAAAAGGAGAGTCCTGTGCACGTCAGCAGTTACAACAATTATCATCTCCTCTCCTTTCCCCACGTGCGTATGCCGGATGTGTCCCTTAGAGTTTGCTTCGTAGTTCACACCCCTCCCTCTGACCTTCGCCTTGGCTTGCTTCCCCCGGCAAACCCTGCTGTTCTGCGTGGTGCATCTGTAATGGCCAATTTATACCCGTAGTGTCAACATATTGTCAAATATACGTGTTAAGACACTCACGTCCGTGTTCCACTCGATGCCTTTCCATTTATTTCCTTGGTGTGTTTCATTTGGGTCACTGAAGTGGAGAATTGGCCTCATGAGGCCATATTACGGGACGAAGTGATATTGCTGTGAGCACTCATCCTTCTCTGTGCCTCCAACTATTCACAGTAAATGTTGTGAAAAGCAGTTCTTTCTCTGACCTTACCCTGAACTGTCGAATCATGAAGTCCAGACTAGGAGGGTCTAAGGCAGTTCTGGAAATTAGATTGCTTATAGATACTTAAAGAACTGCTTGTTTCTCCCTCAGCATGACTTTTTATATACTTCCCATCTTATGATGGAATTCTTTTTTTTTTTTTTTTTAAAGATTTATTGATTGATTGATTGCTATGTTGGGTCTTCGTTTTTGTGCTTTCTCTAGTTGCGGCAAGTAGGGGCCACTCTTCATCATGGTGCGCGGGCCTCTCACTATCGCGACCTCTGTTGTTGCGGAGCACAGGCTCCAGACGCGCAGGCTCAGTAGCTGTGGCTCACGGGCCTAGTTGCTCCGCGGCATGTGGGATCTTCCCAGACCAGGGCTCGCACCCGTGTCCCCTGCATTAGCAGGCAGATTCTCAACCACTGCGCCACCAGGGAAGCCCCATGATGGAATTCTTTAATTCACTTATTCAACAAACAATTCTCTTCAGCATTCAACACATGCTTCTTGAGGACCTACTATGTTCCAAGCACTGTGCTGGCAATTAAGACTTTACAGAGATTATATGCGTATATATTATATATATATCATATATATATATATATATATATATATATATATATATAATTCAACCATGAGAAAGAGGACATCTGCCATTTGTGACCACACGGATGGACCTTGAGGACATTATGCTTAGTGAAATAAGTCAGACAGAGAAAGACAAATACTGTATGATATCAGTTATATGTAGAATCTAAAAAAGCCACACACTTAAAGTGTAGACCGGTGGTTACCAGGGGCTGGGAATTGGTGGGATAGGACAAATGTTGTTTAAAGGTACAGACTTGCAAAGAGTAGCAAATAAGCCTAGAGATCTAATGCACCACAGAGTGAGTATGGACAACAGTATGGTATTATTATCATCAAACTTGCTAAGAGACTAGTTTTAATT
This sequence comes from Balaenoptera acutorostrata, assembly GCF_949987535.1. NCBI lineage: Eukaryota > Metazoa > Chordata > Mammalia > Artiodactyla > Balaenopteridae > Balaenoptera > Balaenoptera acutorostrata. Next base: position 3,395,871 of record NC_080068.1, on the reverse strand, counting down.
AGTCCAACCACTAAAAAGAAATGATAGATGTGCTAATTATCACTACAATGGCGATCATATTAGAATATATAAATGTATCAAATCAACATGTTGTATACCTTAAATGTACACAATGTTATATGTCAAATTTTTTCAATTAAAAAAAATTTTTTTAAGTGTTCACAGAGATAAATAAAATATACCCTTTACCCTCTAGGAGGTTACAAATGGAGTAGATCCAATAAGTATGATATTTTTAAAGATGAAATAAAGAAACTCCTGTGAACGCAGCATGCTGAGTGTCTAATTTTGACTTGGTGGGATTAGGGATGTTTTCCAGAAGAGGCAGCACTCACAATAAGCCTTGAAAGATGAGTTTTGATCATGAGAAAAGGTGAAGGAAGGTAAGACTCCATCAGTAGGCTTGGCTCAGTACATGAAGACACGAGTCAGAAATCCTAGGAAATCTGGATGAAAAAAATTATAGGCACCATTATAGAAAACCATTTCATGTTTTTTAGGTGAAGAGATACGTTATTTTACCTCCGTTTTAGATTCCTCCTGGCAGCTGTGTGGAGGATGGATTGGATAGAAGAGAAGCTAGAGCCAAGAGTAGTTAGGAGGTTACTGCGATAAGCCAGATGAAAGATGCTGAAGGACTGTTTACAAGTATCACCTACCCCTCAAACACAAGAGAAGCTCCTTGAAGGCAGGGTCTTGGCTTTGTTCGCTACTCTATGCCCAGCACTTGGAACGGTGCCTGGCGTACAGTTCAATAAATATTTGTTGAAGGAATGAATGAATCAGTGAGAGAATAAAGGAATGAGTTCATTAATTAATTGAAACACTGCAAATGCAGAGGAGAGAAGTCAGAAAGAGACATCTGCCTCAGGATAGAACTTTCTTTCTCTATTGACACATGCCATGGCCGGGCCTTTCGGAGTGCTGGCAGCAGGTGATGCTTGTTGGAAAGACGCGAGGATTCGCCGGTCTGGGCTCTTCCCAGCCTCCGTGGCATCTGCTGCCTTTCTGTCCACCATCATCAGAGGTTGGCAAACTATGGCCCCTGGATCAAATTTGTCCTGCCCCCTGTGAGCAAAGAATGGTTTTTACTTTTTCAAATGGTTGGGGGGAAAAGCAAAAGAAGGATAATGGTTTGTAACATGTGAAAATTACATGAAATTAAAATTTCAATGTCTATAAATAAACTTTTATTGGAACCCAGCCACGCCCATTTGTTTACATAGTGTCCATGACTGCTTTTGCCCTAAAGGGCAGAGCTGAGTAGTTGAGACAGAGGCTGTATGCCCTGCAGGCAAAGCCACAAATATTTCCTCTCTGGTCTTTTACAGGAAAAGTTTGCCAACCCCTGATCTAGAAGAGCTCTCAGGAAAGGCTTCGAAGTTTATCACAATAAGAAATAAATCGGGGGCTTCCCTGGTGGCGCAGTGGTTGAGAATCTGCCTGCTAATGCAGGGGACACGGGTTCGAGCCCTGGTCTGGGAAGATCCCACATGCCGCGGAGCAACTGGGCCCGTGAGCCACAACTACTGAGCCTGTGCGTCTGGAGCCTGTGCTCCGCAACAAGAGAGGCCGCGATAGTGAGAGGCCCGCGCACCGCGATGAAGAGTGGCCCCCGCTTGCCACAACTAGAGAAAGCCCTCGCACAGAAACGAAGACCCAACACAGCCATAAATAAATAAATAAATAAATAAATAATTTTTAAAAAAAGAAAGAAATCGTTTATCAGTGAAAGCTCCTATTTTTAAAAATGTAGCAGGTAAGACAAAGCATCAAATTAAAACAAGAAGCAAACAGACAAGAAAGAGGAAGGGACACGAATAACAATACTGCTGTATCTTATGTGCCGTATCCTCAGATAAGCACGTCTTTCAATAAAATTATTTCCTCTCCTTCCAGCAAGGCTACCAGACAGGCATCACTATTCTTTTTTTTTTTTTTTAACCATTTAAAAAAATTGAAGTATAGGTAATTTACAATGTTGTGTTACTTTCAGGTGTACAGCAAAGTGATTCATTTATACATATACACACACATATATATATATATTCTTTGTCAGATTCTTTTCCATTATAGGTTATTACAAAATATTGAATGTAGTTCCCTGTGCTCTGCAGTAGGTCATTTTTGGTTATCTATTTTATATATAGTGGTGTGTATCTGTTAATCCTATACTCTTAATTTATCCCTCTCCCCTTTCCCATTTGGTAACCATAAGTTTGTTTTCTATGTCTGTGAGTCTATTTCTGTTTTGTAAATAAGTTCATTTGTACCATTTTTTAAGATTCCACATATAATCGATAGCATATGCTATTTGTCTTTCTCTGTCTGACTTACTTCACTTAGTATGATCATCTCTAGGTCCGTCCATGTCGCAGCAAATGTCATTATTTTGTTTTTCTTATGGCTGAGTAACATTCCATTGTATGTATATAATACATCTTCTTTATCCATTCCTCTGTTGATGGACATTTAGGTTGCTTCCATGTCCTGGCTATTGTCAATAGTGCTGCAGTGAACACTGGGGTGCGTGTATCTTTTTCCATTTTAGAGATGAGGAGCCTAAATTCAGAGGCCGAATGATGTTCCCTGGGTCACAAAGCACAAGACAAAGCCAGGATTTGACCCTGCGGTGGTTTAGCTTCAAAAACACATCTTCGACTGTAACTTGAGAATTTCAGACACTGATGAACAAGTCACGTTGGGCACATACAGGGGAGACAGGATCTACCCACTGACCTTGAGATCACAGTTTCTCCAGGGCAGGAAGATGCAGAAATGAGAACCCATGAAGCCTGGCACAGGTGTAAATGGAAGTACCTCTCCTTCCCCCATCGTGACGTGGCTCTCCTGGCAGTAGAGCAATGCTAGGCAGCTCTGTTTCAGGATTACAGCTGCGGGTTGTCCCCCTGGAGCTGGTCTTCAGGTGTCGACAAGAACTCCAAAGCAGATGGGCACATGAGAGTTTTATTAACCCAGGAGCTGTCAACTTCATGGCTGGCAAATGAGGGCCAGGGTTTTGGGGAAAACAATGAACGATCCAAGAAAACTTGCCGTAGGATGAAAAGCAACTAGGAACACCCTAAGGGACGTAGCAACAGTTGTCGAACAGAGATGATAGCTGTTAAAGGAAAAATAAAGCGACCGTGGATTGGACAGGAGTTGGAAGTTTGACCTTGAAGCAGGGAATCGGATCCAGCAGAGAGTCTCGGCTCTGGAGGATGAGGGTTAGGGGAGGAAAATATGGGTCACTTAAAGCCAAACACCCATGGAACTGCCCATCAGGGAAACCCCATGTCTGCGTTGCTGGCTGGTGGTGAGAGTGGATTTTTTGGTTAGGCGAGCATCGGGCCAGCTCCAGGGGACGGCTGTGAATGTGGCCCACTGCGGACGGTGACGCCCAGCTGCCTCTGCTGTATAGGCGGGTGCCTGCGTCAGCTATGCAGCCAGGGAGGGATGTCCCAGAACTTCCTGTGCCATTCACGCTGCATCACGCTGTTTCTAAAGCACACATGAGGACATGGGGTTTCAGGAAAGTCCAGTGACTCAACTGAAATGCCACAGAGAAGCTCGATTCTCTGGGAAGCTCCTCTCCCCACACTTGGCTTGTAAAGCACATTCACTTTCTACGATTCTGTCTAAAACGAAGTGTTTAGACTCAGCTGTCAAGTAATTGCTCTTCTAAAAAATGTATTGTGGTCTGCAGAGTGACAAGGAAAAACTATAGATATACATCTGCTCTCACTTTTGCAATAGCGTGAGGTGATGACAAAATTTTAGCAACAACAGAAAGTTACATGGAGGATCAATATTTTCCCAAATCTGCTGGTGTCTGCAGGATGCATACAGGTGACCCAACGAGGAAAAGGATCCATGTTTAGATAAGTTTGGGAAACGCTGGGTTACATAATTGCAAACAAGTTAATTTACCGCAGGATTTCTCAGAACTTATTTTTTTAAATAAATTTATTTATTTATTTTTGGCTGTGTTAGGTCTTCACTGCTGCGCACGGGCTTTCTCTAGTTGTGGCAAGTGGAGGCTACTCTTCATTGCGGTGCGTGGGCTTCTCATTGCCGTGGCTTCTCTTTGTTTCGGAGCACGGGTTCGAGGCGCACGGTAGTTGTGACACATGGGCTCAGTAGTTGTGGTACGCGGGCTCAGTAGTTGTGGCATGCGGACTCAGTAGTTGTGGTGCACGGGCTCTAGAGCGCAGGCTCAGTCGTTGTGGCGCACAGGCTCAGTAGTTGTGGCGCACGGGCCCAGCTGCTCTGTGGCATGTGGGATCTTCTCAGACCAGGGCTCGAACCCGTGTCCCCTGCATTGGCAGGCGGATTCTTAACCACTGCACCACCAGGGAAGCCCGGATTTCTCAGAACTTTTAACACGCTTTCATATGCTGGGACTCTCTCAACAGCAAACGGATAGTGTTCTCAAGTGTATTTAACAATAGAGAACCCCCAGTTTATGCCAGGCTTTGTCATGGTCACTCATGGGAGCAGCTTTAGGGGAACATTTGGGAAAGCACCAGCCTCAAAATGCCCTGAAATTCCAGCAAGACTAATAACGGTTGTACTTTCATCCTGTTTGCTGGAGATTGCAAACTTTTCCTTATGGCAGGAGTTTTGTAGGTGAGCCCTCCATACCCGTCAAATTGGGAGAGAAAACAGGTTTTCATGCTTGGGCCATCCTATACGTTACCTGAGTGAGAGCCTGGGGCCACGATGGGCCCATCACGGGAAATGAGGCACAGTGAACACGCAGGCGTTGCGGGAGCCGCGGTGATTGGGAAGCTGGGGAAACATCTGCCCAAAGCCTGTGTCTGGGGAGCGATTTCTCACATTTTCAGCTCCCTTGGAAAGCTTGGATGGTGTTTCCAGGCACAGTCTTGTAACCACACCGACCACTGCATCGGAGCATGTGGTCAAACCCCGCCCACCTGTGCTCCCTGCAAACCCTGAGCTCCACGACCCAAGACAAAACGAGAGGGGCCACGGGGTCAGGAAGGGCCAGGTGACACCGTGACCACAGCACAGCCTGCGCTTCCAAGGTCTGGGGTTCACCTTGGGTAAGAGGAGTGACGTTTCTTCTTCGTGTTCCCCAATCTGCCCAGACAATCCTGCAGCCACTTTGGTTCCGGGACTTCTGAAACTCTTGCTGGGCCAGCAGATCATTGTCTGTTCTAATCAGGACCATTCTGGCTCCTCTTTACATGTTCACATCATCGACTTTCAACACCAAGTGTATGGAAGCCATCTTTTCCCAGACCTCCTCTTATTTTTGCTTCACCCACTTCCACAATTCATTGATTCCTTTGTTCATTGTCTTACATTTAAAATACCAATGTTTATTAGATGCCCCTGCCTTTGGGCATCATCCGTTATGAGCTGTCTTCCTCATCTGACAATTTTCTCCATCTTCCCATGGCTTCTAATACATTTGGGGGATTTTCTAATCCTCATTTCAGGATTTTATCTCTCTAGATAAAACATCTCAATGTCTAAAGACCAACATCCTGCAAATGTGGTATTAGTGAGGAGTTTTAGTGTGAAGACTATGTCTGCTATTCAACAGCCAAGACATGGAAACAACCTAAATGTCCATTGACAGATGAATGCATAAAGAAGATGTGGTACATATATACAATGGAATAGTACTCAGCTATAAAAAAGAACAAAATAATGCCATTTGCAGCAACATGGATGAACTTAGAGATTATCATATGAAGTGAAGTAAGTCAGACAGAGAAAGACAAAAACCATATGATATCACTTATATGTGGAATCTAAAGTATGACACAAATGAACTTATCTACGAAACAGAAACAGACTCACAGACATAGAGAACAGACTTGTGGTTGCCAAGGGGGAGGGGTTGGGGGGGATGGATTGGGAGTTTGGGATTAGCAGATGCAAACTATTATATAGAGAATGGATAAACAACAAAGTCCGACTGTATAGCACAGGGAACTATATTCAATATCCTGTGATAAACTATAATGGAAAAGAATCTGAAAAAGAATGCATATATATATATATATATGTGTATGTATAACTGAATCATTTTGCTGTACTGCAGAAATTAACACAACATTGTAAATCAACTATACTTCAATAAAATAAATTTTAAAAAAAGAACGTGTCTGTATTAAGTTGGTTATAAACAAAACCGTGAGACAGCCTGTCGGCTCATTAGCTGTGACTCTGGACAAGTAACCAATCCTTCTGGGCCTCGTTTTCCCCACCTATAAACTGGGGGAAATAATACTCCCAACTTCATTTGGTTATTACAAGGAGTAATTGAATTAACATATCTAAAAGGCTTATGAGAGCACCTAGGATATAGTCAATGACATACAAGCATTAGCTATTATTATTTCCACCATTTAGAATAAAGCATCTTAGAATAAAGTGTGGAGATTTTTTTAAAGTGTTTTTTTCTTTCTGTTTTAAGGCCCAGATTATGTAAAGGATCATCTCCCTGAAGTTGCTCAGCATACTTCCTATATAGGAGAAAAGCGTCCTGCATTAGAAAAAACTGGAGATCTCAGATATTTATGGAGGCCTGCCTCAAAGAGAAGCTTGCCGGCCAAATATAAACCTGAGTATGTTGGTGAAATTGGTTGGGGAATACCAGCATATGATTATATCAACAAAACAAGGCTTCAGACTGGCTTTCACTTTAAGGTATTTTTCTTAAATTTATGCTCCTCCTTGCACATTGTTTCCTGGTTTGAATGCTTTCTGAGTTTGCTTCCGTAGGAAACGTCATGTTCTCGACCTGTCCTTGAGAAGCAATGGCATTGGAGTTTTTGCAGAAAAATGAGTGTGTGAATAAATGTACTTGCTGCTATCACTCCGTTCGTCCCTTAGTACCGGCAAGGAGAGGTGTGAAGGGAATGAAGCCGAGGGCAATCCGAGAGCATTTGCACTTGGCTTTGGAATGCATCCAGATTCCCATCTATGCTGTGACATTCACACCCGCTCCCCCGTCCTTGCAAGGCTTGGTGAGTGGGTGGTGTTAAAGCAGCAGCCTGTGCTGGACTTCATCCACCAACCTCGAAACCAGCCCCAGAGCTTTAAAACCCACTGTGTGGATCATGCCTTTAGATCAGACCGTCCAGGGCACGGAGTCGGAGGGCTCTCAGAAAACTTGTCTATCTCCGCTTGGCGATGTGGATGCGGGCATGACCCCAAATGTTCTCCTCTGAAACAGGAGAGAGCACGGGTGATTTTAGAAGCAAAATCTGAGAATTCAGACTTTTTTCCCAGGCGAGACTTTGCCTGAAAATATGTATCAACGACACAGTAACTGGATTTCTTAAGGCAATATAGTACAGCCTCATATAGTAAAGGTTAACAAAGGAAAAAGTCTTTTTCTGGCCAACCCTCGGCCAGTACAGGAGAGCAGCTGGGAGCTCAGTCTTTGAGGTCAGGAACGTGGGTTCCACTCCTGCCTCTGAGTCAGGTCCAACTCTGCGACCCTGGGCTTGAGTTCACCTCCCTGGGTCTCCATGCCTCCTCTGCCCCGTGGCAGTGTTAGAGTGCCCACTTCCTAAGACCACCTGAATTCCTATCCCACTCCTGCCACCTGCTAGCTGTGAGTGGCCTTGGCCAGTTCCTTGATCTCTGTGCCTCTTCATCATGACTCTGAGCATTTGCTTTGTCGGGCTGTCGTAAAGAAACATTTGTAAAGTGCTGGGCACCATGCCTGGAACACATCAAGGCTCTATGTCATATATGTTTCTTAACTTCCCAGCATAAGGTTTTCCTACTTACATACAAAACCCAAAAAGGGAAAACCCTTTTAGGTTAGGTTAGGAGTAAAAGAGAACTTCCCTAATCTGACAATCTACAAAAAAAAAAACAACCCAAAAAACAACCTATAACAATAGCAATACTTAATGATAAAACATTGAAAGCATTTCTCTTTAAGATCAGGAACAAGACAGATTCCCCAAAATCATGATTTTTTCATTCAACTTTGTACTGGAGGTCTTAACCATGGCAATAAGGGGGAAAAAAGTATAAAATGTGTAAGGATTGAAATGGAAGAAGCAAAGCTATCATTATTTGCTTATAATATGCTTGTCCACATAGAATACCTCAAAGTATAAGAGAATTTGGTAGTCAACAGGATACAAAATCCAGGTACGAAAATCAATTTTATTTTTATATATGAGAAACAGACAGAAAATGCAATAAAACAGGATACCACTTACAGTGTCATCAACAGATACAAAGTATGTAGGAATAGATCTTAAAAAAGGATATTCTGGCACAACATTGTAAATCAACTATACTTCAATAAAAAAAAAGATGTTCAACACATGGAGAAAAATGATAAAACTATTGAAACAAGATCTAAATAAATGGAAAGATATATCATGTTTATGACTTGGAAGATTCAATATCATAAAGATGTCAAATCTATCAGATTGGTAAAAATAATTCCCATGCAATTACAATAAAAATCACAATTTTTTTTTCGGAAAAAAGAAGACTATGTCTTAGTATGATTCTTGTTATGTCGCGACTTCTAAATACGAGGGCATGAGGAACGCGCTCTGCACGGTGCCCGGCACGCGGTTGACACCCCGATTTCAATGACTGGGACTGTGGTTTTGTACTTAATGTCACTCAGGGCCAGTGACACAGAATGAGGGCTCAGGTTCCTCAACTGGGTCTTACTCCACTCAGGCAATAAAGATGAACATCAGAAACTTGATTCGATATCAAAAGCGGCCACCAGCGAGAAGAGGACAAACGCAAAGCAAGGCAGCCAGTTTGAACAGAGTCCAGAACATCTGTTGCCTTGTTGCTTCTCTCCAGTGACGCCTGGCTTTTGTGCACAGCCCTTGATCTGTTGCCCATCTTGAGTGTGTGTAGCTGTGAATGCAAGATTCACGTCAGCCTCGACTTAGCCTTCCAGGAAGGGATTTATTCGGTTTCTTTTGATGGAATTTCACAGACGGCTCTAAATCCCCGCTCTGTGTGATAGCACGGTCCTCTTAACCCTGGTGGGACTGAGTGTGAGCCATACAGAGATCTCCACCCCGCCGCCCAACCGCGTGGCTCACACAGAAGCTGGTCTTGTTTGGCATAGGCTGTGAGGACTTGTCATCTGTGCATTCTCTTGGCCCCAGCATTTTGACAGTAACTGTTTTCGAAGATGTACTTATCTCAGGTAACCATCTTAAACAAGTCTTAAAGGATTCCTTGAACTTGGAACTTTATCATGAGAACAAAAAGATGCACTGAGAATTACTGTAGATACAGGTCAAGAACCACATATGATTTACCCCCCAGCTAAGGCCTAGGATTTGTCACCAAGACTGCTAACCTCCCCCAACCCCGCACCCAGGACCTGCTTCCATCCCCTGCCCGCCAAGGTCAGCTTCTGAGTCAAGCCCCAGACTTGGATACCTTATCAACGCAGAGCTCCAGGCAGCCCCTTCCGAGCAATGAGACTTGGCTGGAAGTGACATTTGAGCTGATAGATACACAGACACTGCATGCCTAGAAACAGGCCCCTAATCACAAATAACACGTGAGCATCTGTGCCGTGAATTCACACCTCCTCGATAGGGAGCTGGTCCATTCCTGAGTGCGATGTAACCCAGGGCAACGTCTCCATCCGCGTCCTGTTCGCTCTCTGGCTCCTTGTCCTTGGTAGCCCTCGATCCCATCCCCCTGACGTCTGTGTCTATAAGAGTCCCACCAAGGTGGCACTTTGTTTCTGTCTAACCGCAGAGATTCCTCGGTGGCTCCCACCGAGATAACTCAGAACTTTGATTTTAAGCACAAACCTTCACCTAGTGGATTTTTATAGCCAGAATAGCTGCTCTTCCTAATTTCCTGTTCTAGGTTCCAGTAAGACCAGCAGGTGGTTTTATTCTTAATTAAGGAAGGCTAAAAATACACCATGGTGGTTACTAGCTTTTGTAAGTTTTGACATGCATCTTGAGTGTGCATCTCAATGTAAACATCACCTTCTTAAAAAAATTACACTTCTTAAAGTTAGTATTAAGCATATGCCATAGGTTTTCAACGAATAGTATTTGATGATGATAGGGAGATAGAAAGCTAAGAAAAAGTTGTATAAATTAGAATGGATTCTAGTAAACCTGACGTTGGCTCCACAGCCAGGGTCCTTTAAATTTACTGTCAAGAATTTGGAAACTTTTGCGTGATCTAATATCCCAAGCACAGGTGGCTAAAATACCTGGACATATGTTTTCTAAATCTTGGCTTTTTAAGATCTTTGGAAGAAATTCTAATATCATTATAAATTTAGGATTATACTTTTCCCTACTATTCATATACAACACTTCCGGGGTACCTCCGCTGCTTTGACAAAAATGCATAGAATGCATAGCAATCTGGAGATATCTATTCTCTTCCCAGGACTGAACCTAGGATCCAAGAAATCTTAATTGAGCAAATTGAAAACAACCCATTCAATAGAGGGGCCCCTGGTATGTGGTCCCACTGTCTCTGGGCACAAAGAAAATGGCATTGAAAATAAGTGCTTTGGAAGCCTTGTGGGCTCCTGCAGCTGGGGAGGAATTCGTAGGAAGTTTCTTTGTGCTGTGATGGTTGTTGAAGTTTTTGTTGAGACAGTTGGTCTCCACAGTGTCAACCACATCCCAAACGGCTGTAAGCACCTTGAGGTCTGAGAGCTGTGTCTTATTTGGCTTTGTACTGACAGCATCCGCAGCCCTCCGTGCAGTGCTTAGCACAGCGTACGTGATCGTCAAGAAATGATGGGAGACGGAGACTGAAATCCCATTCTTTTCTCATTCAGAGTCTTTGTTAAGAGACCAAGTTGCAGAAGGGGGGAGATGAGCCTTTAAGCGTGTGTGAGATTGAGAATTATTTTCCTCCTAGCTTATTCAATAGTCATTTGAGAACTACTTAGCCTATATATTTTTTTTTTTTACTGAAACTTAGTTATACTGTTATGTTCACAATGCCTGAGCTACCACCCCCAGTGTAATTCTGTGTTGTAGAGCTAATTGGACAGTTAACTTGGAACACTCTTCCTAACCTTTGAACTGACAACAGTGCCAACACATTAGGAAACTCCAAGGGTAAGAACGGTCACCAACCAGACACTTGATTATATTTCAGAAACTGTGTACTGGGCACAAGCAGAGACTCGGGAAGCTCCCATGTCGCTTTTCTGTAGGTTGAACAGTTGAATCCACTCGTGTTTCAGACGCTGGTAGGGACCTTCTGCTAACTCTGGATAAAGGGCTGGTAGCAGAATGATTGGTTACTCATCACAAATCCTAACAATTCCCAACAGAATAAGTTCTAGTCTTGCTTTAAAATAAAATTCTAGTGTATCTTGAATTATCACGTGAACAAGGAAAACATTAATCTCTCTGGGGAAGTGCAGAAAAAATAATAGAAATGTGCCTTCTGTCTGAGAGTAAACGAGGCAGCGAGGATTCATAGTGCTTTTCAGGGCAAATCTATGCCTTAATGAAAAACCGAATATGCACAAGTAGCCAGCTGAAGATATTTTCATTTTCCCCCTTTTCTCTCTTTGCATGCTAGTCTGCCTACTATTCTTTATAACGTCTCAGTTTTTGCACCTATAAAACGGGCGTTGCATTAGTTTTCTACTGAGCATAACCTCATACCACACAGCATCTTAAAGCAACACCGTTTATTTGCTCACAGTTCTATAGGTCAGAAGTCCCGGGAAGGCCTGGCTGGGTTCTCTGCTCAGCACTCACTAGGCTGGATGCAAGGTGTTGGCTGTGGCTGTGATCTCACCTGAGGCTTGGAGGCTCTTCCGAGTTCATGGGGTTGTGGCAGCTTTCAGTTCCTTGTGGTTGTAGGACTGAGGTCCCATTTCTCTGCTGGCTGTCAGCCAGGGACCAGTCTCAGCCTCGAGAAGCTGCCCACGTACCATAGCCGTGGTGCCCTCCATCTTTAAAGCCAGCAACAGACGCTCTCCCTCATGTCCAAATCCCTCTCACGCTTCAAATCCCCTTTGCCTGGAAGAGCTCAGATCCTTTTGAGAGCTCACCCGATGAAGTTTGGGCCACTGAGGATAATCTCCCTTTCTTACAGTCAACTGATTTGGGATCTTAATTACATCTGCAAAATCCCTTCACAGCAGTACCTAGTATTTGGTTGAATATCTGGGAGAAGGTGTATATACCAAGGAGTGAGAATCTTGGGGGTCTTTAGAATTCTGTCTTCCACAGGGATAATAACAATAACTTAGAGTGTTGTTAAATGGATTAGGTGAGATGTGTGTAAAGCACTTAGCATAGTATCTAGTACAGACTCTAGTACAGTCTCAAGAAATGGGATCTAGTATTATTAATGTCTCTATATACTGTATTTTCTTGCCTACGTGGATTTTTTCTTAGCTCACTTTATTGTTTTTTTATTTTTTGGCTGTGTTGGGTCTTCATTGCTGCACACGGGCTTTCTCTCTAGCTGCAGTGAGCGGGGGGACTCTTCACTGCGGTGCGTAGGCTTCTCATTGGTGGCTTCTCTTGTTGTGGGGCACAGGCTCTGGGCACGTGGGCTTCAGTAGTTGCAGCATGCGGGCTCAGTAGTTGTGGCTCACAAGCTCTAGAGCCCAGGCTCAGCAGTTGTGGTGCATGGGCTTGGTTGCTCCTCGGAATGTGGGATCTTCCCGAACCAGGGATTGAACCCATGTCTCCTACATTGGCAGGCGGATTCTTAACCACTGCGCTGCCACGGAAGTCCTGGATTTTTAAATTATATTATGATAAGCACATTAGAAACATAATGGAATATGTTTCTCATTATTTGGATACTCCATAGGAAACATATACTGGGGCCAGAGTCAAGGAACTCATGAAACTTAATGTTTAGTCTGTTTGCTGAAAGTTGATGTACTAATTCAAATTAAATAAACAGTGCAGTAAAAAAAAAAAAAAAGGGAGACCAGGATATAATTCATGTTGGTACTCAACTCAAGCTCACATATAATGTGGCATAAAATGAAGTATGAGCCTCTGCATTGTTCAATTTTTGTTTTTTAGTGAGAAAAATGCATCACAGAATCCATGCCTTGAACACTGACATTTTTCAGAGAGAATTGTTTTGTTTCTACTCCTGCTCTGAATATAAAATGAATGCTTCAAATGCTCCATGTACACAAAGGCTTGAAGCCCCCCTTTCTCCCTTCAATAGTTCCAGTCTAGAATAGGCAGCATTATGCAATTTGGTGACCCAGCACCAGCAATGAGAATGCTTCTCACTGGCTGTGGGAAGAAAGACACCTAAGCGGTTAACAGTAATATTTTGCAAATGGAAGCAAGTGAAGAAAAAATTACATTAGCATAAGAAAAGGTAGCCTTAGGGGATTTTCCACTCCAATGTTTGGTACTAAGAGCTCTGCGTTACGAAGGAGGAGGATGGCGAAGAGAAACTCTAGTGTCCACACATTCTTGAAACGCATTGCCATTGTACTCATTCTGCTGACGAGAAAGACCTCATAGTTACAGAGATGGAAAACGGTCCTTTCTAGTAAGGAAAGTCAAAATTGGATATAATAGGAAAAACATCCTGAGCTAAGTATAGCAAGAAAGCAAGAGGATTCCTCAGTGATGGCAGTTCTAGACTAGAGGTGGTTTGGGATTAAAAATGAAATTTTTAAGCAATGATTTTCATTGTTAACTAGAATGGGCCCCAATGTCTGTGATTAATTTAACTCAAATTTAACAGCTCATTTCAGAAATTGTGTCTAATTCACAGTACCTGAATGTAATTACCAGACATATCCTTTTAAATTAATACCTAGATTTATTTAAAGGTTGCTTAATAGGGAATATCCAATTTCAAGGTATGATTATTTTCACTAGTTGAAAACATGCAAAATAACTGTAAAGATTCTCACTGATTTCCTTAAGATAGAGAATATACTAATCAGTTGTTATCTGTTTCTGTGAAGATGTTGAATTAGTTTTTGAATCAGTCTTTGCTTTACTCTTATGAATAACTGACCAGTAAAAAAAAAAAAGATTTTTTTGATTCTGAATTTCATTAGATTTAATAGCAAAGTGAGCATGACTGTCCAAATAGGAGCTTAGAGATTGTGGATGACACTCTTCTTGGGACCCAACACCTGTCCTTTGACAGAGAGGGAAGGGAAAGCACAGAGGCTCAGAGTTATTTTACCTCTTGTGCCTTTTCCTCTCAGTTCAAAAATCAAAAGACCATCTTCTTTCAACTGAATTTAGCATTTCCTGTTTAATTGCTCAACCTGACCTCCTTTTTGACCAGGAACCCAGACTCTCAGACGTGTTTGTGCCCAGTGACCTTGGACTTGATTCATGTTCTTCCTTTTACAGTATGAAGAGTTCAGTCAAGCTGCTGTTGAGAAACTAAGCCACAGATACCAGAACCCATGGTAAGCACATACTAATACATTTTACATCAATTAATTAATGTGTTTCCTTTCTAAATTAGGAATAGGGTTAATATTTTAAAACTTTTTATGTCCTATAGGTTTCTTTGTATAATTATGAATTTTTATTCCTCATAAACAAAATGTTCACTATCTACTAGGTTTTCATTAAGGGGAGGAAAGAGGTGGGGCAAGCATGGTGAGAGCACAGTGGAGAAAAAGGAATCAGCCTGTTAAGAACAGCCACTGGACGGGTCCGGTCCGGTAGCTTTAACTGTATAAATAATTCTTTTTGTGGAAGAACAAGAATATAGTTTTTTTGGCTAAAAAGAACCCTTATGGGACTTCCCTGGTGACACAGTGGTTAAGAATCCACCTGCCAATGCAGGGGACACGGGTTCGAGCCCTGGTCTAGGAAGATCCCACATGCCACGGAGCAACTAAGCCCGTATACCATAACTACTGAGCCCACGCACCACAACTACTGAAACCTGAGCACCTAGAGCCCATGCTCCACAACAAGAGAAGCCACCGCAATGAGAAGCCCATGCGCCACAACGAAGAGTAGCCCCCGCTCGCCACAACTAAAGAAAGCCCACGTGCAGCAACAAAGACCCAATGCAGCCAAAAATAAATTTAAAAAAATAATTTAAAAAGTAAATAAAAATAAAAATTTAAAAACCCTCATTTCATGCTGTTGGCCTAGAAACCATCATAACGGGTCATGTTGGTTAATAAACGTAGTCCTACTGAAGTCACACCATGGCTTGAATTGACACTCTCTTAAGGCAGCTAGTAACCTAAATTAAACATGTCTAGTGCAAGGTATGTTCAGTTACGGGAAAAGCAAAACCTAGGCGTGTCATCTAGATGGAACATATAATTCAGATTTCTGAGAGCGAAAGGGATCAATCAGCACTGCTCTTAAAGACTGCAGATTCAATAATGTCCTTGTTCTCCTCAGACTTTTGGAGGTCAGGGTTTCTGGAGCCAACTTCACCTCCTTTTTAAACATTGAAGATTCCCGTTATTAGCATGTACAAAATTAGTGGATTTTAGTCTGTTTCTGCTATATCACCACAGCGTAAGCTGCACCAAAAAGAGACAAGACCATAAACCCCATGTCAAATGTCTATTAGTTACTACGATACGATCCAGGACAACAAAAGATATCATTGCACAATTCCTACAACTTACAAAGCATGTCCTATGTTTAAAGCCATGGAGAAATAGTTACAATTATTGCATGCAAAGCACATGTTCTCATTTAAATATTCCATTTCATTTGTTCAAATAACATTGCAAGCACCTATTTACAAATACCCTATCAAATATTTCTAAGCAAAAACAACAAAAATAATGAAAGGCCATTGAAAATCACAGTAGCTTCAACAAACATTGGTGATACAAGTGTGAACATCTGCTCGACTTATTTAGACATAAAAAACTTGTTGGAAAGAATCTGAGAAATATTGACACTTTGAGCATTTTCCTTGCATGAAAGAATGTTGGCTACATTCACTTGTAGGGAATATGACATGGATTGTACCAAGTCATGAGGATGCAAAATGTTTATGAGAAAGACCTTGTACCTAGGGAATTGTGGATTCAGTTGGGAAATTGTAGATAAATATATATATCAAAATTATGAAACCAAGCTGCATATGGTGAGTACTAAATTCCTAATGAAGATAATAATAATTAGAAAATTATAACTAGAAAAGTTTTAAAAATTTAAATGTTAATTAGAAAATTATAAGTAGAAAAGTTTAAAAAATTAAATACAATTAGAAAAGTATAACTAGAAAAGTTAAAAAATTTTAAATGTAAAAAAATTTAAATATAAAGTTAAAAATTAGATTTGCCCGCAGCCTCTGGCTCGGGTCCTGTTTCTAACTAGTCAGGTGCCAGTAACCTGAACGCTGCCCTCTCGAGACTAAGCACAACTGCTGCTTAAAAGCCTTCCGGGCCCCACCTTCAGGCTGGAGAGAGGCTCTTAAAGAGAATGCTGACTCTGACAGGCCCAGGTGTGCCCACCTGCTTGCATTCCCTCAGCTGGACCAAGGGCCATCTCCATCCTGGGCAAGTTTTGTGCTTAGCCTCCCCGACCATTTTCATGTTCTGTCCTCTCAGTCAACTGCATTCACTCTATAAATCTAGCACCTCCTGTGTTCAAAGCACTGCTAGATCCTGCAGCCACAATGCTGAACAAGACAAGCCCGGTATATGCCCTTCTTGGAATTTGTATTCTAGGGAAGGGGAGAAACATTGAACAACTATGTCATACTGTCTTTCATGCTTTTAAATAATTTTTTTAAATGACAAATATAATGCATGCTATGGCAACAAATCAAATGATATAGTGGTATATTAAGGAAAAGTTAATATCCTGCCCTATTCCGTGCAGTTCATGATAAAACATTTCATTACAAAGGGTGTTTATGGGGTGGAAAGAGAAGGTTTTACCAGGGACATCGACCTGGACTGAAGGTCAGAGAAGTGTTCACCCAAGAAGTAATTATTAAGTTGGCTTGGAAAGGTGAGTATAAGATCATTCCTAGCCCAGGGAACGGCCTGAACAGGGCTCAGAGGATGGAAAGAATGTATCTAGTTAGGACCAGGGTGGCAATGGGAGGGGAGCAAGATGAAGGGCAGATTTTGTAGAACCTTGTGGCCAGGTTAGAAGATTTGAATTTTAACCTAAGAACAAAGAGAATTCATTGGAAGATTTAAAATAGAAAGCAACGTAATCCAATTTTTTTTGAAGATCCCTCTGGAATGTTGGAGTGCTGTGTGGAGAAAAAAATTGAAAAGTGACAAGACAGTTGTAGGAAGCTCAGCCAGGAGACAGTTTCATTTTCAACAGGTCCCTCTTGAGTTTTCACTGTGCTCTGTAAACAATCCAAAATAAATTGTGATGATGGAGTCTGTGAGAAGGGAAGGATTGGAGCTGAGCTTTCAAAGACATGCAGGCTTTAAATAAAGAGAAGAGGTGATGTTTGCTATGCCGATGGGGAGCAAGAATGTACTCAGCGATGGGATGCAGCAGATTTCAGCATTATCTTAATTTTACAGGTGAAGGAATTGAGCTTCGGAGGCTAAGGTACATGCACAAGGGCACAGAGCTGATATATCAGTCCAAGGTGACTGATGCTGTGGATCTGGGTGGGGATCTGGGCTTGGACCTTTCTCAAGGGCTCTCCAAGCGATTCTGATGATCAGCCAGGGCTGAGCGCCACTCGTGAGGACAGAGAGGAAGGGGAAGAGCCTGGGGGGCCGGGGCGCCCACACAGAGGACAAGGTGAGTGAGGGACCACAGAGCCTCAGAGGCAGGACCCTGAGGACAGTAGGAGGCTGTAAGAGCCAGCGAAGAATTCAAAGAGGAGGGTTCCATACGAGGAAATGGAAATCCCAGAAAACAATAACAGACAAATATTTGGAAGTTATCAGCGGTCTCAGAAAAAGCACTAGAGGAAGAGGAGGATGAGTTGAGTCAATACAACCAACACTGAAGAATTTTTGTCCACTGACTTAATAGAGGCAAGAGTCCACCTTGTTTTCGAGACCAGAAGTCCAGTCGAGGACAATGACAGGATTTCCTCCATTCTGGGGCATACTCTTAAAATTTAACTTTCTTGAAATCAGGATGTGTTTTATAATAATTGTTTATAGAGGTAGGGCCTCTTTTTCTCTTCCCATGTAAAGCTGTTATTAAATCAGTGGTGTGTTATCCTGTTTATTGCATCTTAAAGACCAGTAAAGATATACTTCAACAGACTTGAGATGAAGACCTTAATTAATAAACAGGGTCCTTGCTCTCAAGTAGCTGACAGACTCTCAAGACAGATAGATGTAAACAGATTTCAATACAATATCCATTGATGGAGAACGATTGCAGTAACTGGGTGTGGGTTGACTCTATTTTTTTTCTTCTGAATTAAAGGAAACATTCTCTTGCTTTAAATACAGAAGTTTCTCGAGACATGTGACCTGATGATTAACTCATTTTTATGTGGTCTCTTCTGTTTGCAGTTGGGTGTTTTCCAATATATACAAACAGTATGTTTAATTTCAATAAGAAGAATAAAAAGCACAGATAGGAAATGGGAGAACAGTTTACAGTTGAATTAAAAGAGTCAAATTATAAGAGAAGGCACTGCAAATAGTGAATGGGCAGGGCTTTTTGTTTTGTTTAAGGAGTAAGTGAAGTCTGTAGAAGCTACACATTATTGAAAATTGTGGGGCATGGAAATATCTTGCTTTCTTTTTCTCTTCCTTACATTTAACACAGAGCTTGGCATACATGGGTACTCAATACATATTTGCTGAATCGGTGTAAAAGACAAATACCAGTTCTTCTTGTACTCCGAATGGCAGAAATTGGTATAGCTCCGGCCGGAAAAGCTGGAGAACTTCAAGTCGTGAGGACTTCCTAAGAGAGGTGAAATTTAACCTGGATTTAGAAGGAGCATTTTAGGAAAATCTATGGCTGCCTACCTGGGTAAACTTGTTATCCATGCAAATGAAAGTCTTGCTGAGATTATAAAATCAACAGTCATTCACAGGCAAACCTCCTTCCAGAAAGGAGCTGCTGATATGACTCTGCCCTAATGTCACTACAAAGTTGCCTCTTTGCCACTCATTTGCTGATGCATAGATTTGTCTTAGGACTAATGTCTTAAGGACTTGTTCAGGTTCCCATGGACAGCCATTGTCAGTAGACAGTGGGGGCAGGGTGTGGGTGTCAAGGAGGCTGCAGATTCTAAGGTGAGAGTGATCAGACTAGGTGTCAGCCATGCAGAGAAGAGCACCACGAGTTTTAAAAATCAGAATGAACTACAACCTCCCCTGACTTTTCATTTACTTGAGGATCACATCTCTTTTCAGAGTGTTGGCTCTCCTAGTCTGCTTTCCTGTTTTCTGCCTTTTCATAATCAAGGGGTTTGTTAGCCAGTTCCCATCCTCAGGAGGTGCACAGCACGGCATGGTCTAAAGAGTGTGAATTGAGAATCAAGACAGCTGGTTTCACTAGGAATTTATCCTCCAGGAAAATAATGAAGGAGGTACAGAAAGGTTTAGCTAGAAAGGAGTCCAACGGTGTTTGCAGTAATGCAAATTCAGAAATAACCTAATATCCCCCAGGTAAGGGATTGTAAGAAGTGATGAAGTGGGATCTATAGTGGTTAAGAGATGTGGTACATATATACAATAGAATATAACTCAGCCATAAAAAAAGAATGAAATAATGCCATTTGCAGCAACATGGGTGGACCTAGAGATTATTATACTAAGTGAAGTAAGCCAGACAAAGACAAATATCATATGACATCACTTATATGTGGAATATTAAAAAAATGATACAAACTTATATACAAAACAGAAATAGACTCACAGACATAGAAAACAAACTTATGGTTACCAAAGGGGGAAGTGGGGGAGGGATATATTAGTAGGTTAGGATTAACAGATACACACTACTATATATAAAATAGGAAACCAACAAGAACTGACTCTACAGCACAGGGAACTATACTCAATATTTTGTAATAACCTATAAGGGAAAAGAATCTGGAAAAGAATATAAATATATATGTATACATACATATATGTATAAAACTGTGCTGTACACCTGAAACTAACATGATATTATAAATCAACTATACCTCAATAATAAATAAATAAATACAAATATTAAACAAACAAACAAATATAGTTGATAAAGAAAAAAAAGTGCAAGGCTCTGAAGCAGACTTCCCGCATTCAAGTCCCCGCTTTACCACCTGGTAGCTGTGACACCTTGGATGAGTTACTTAAACTATTTATGCCTCAGGTTCCCAATCTGTAAAATGATTAGAATCTACTCTGCTGGTTGTTGTACAGATGTGTTGTTACACATACAGCACTTAGAACAGCACTTGGTACATACTAAGTGCTCAGTAAATAGTGTGACCATATATTTTCTCACCCAAAATAGAACACTTTTGAGAGTGAAACAGGAAGCTAATGGAACTGATCACTTGGACAAGAGACTAACCTGAAGGTATCCTGAACAAATCAGGTCACTCTGTTAATAAATGTTATCAATTAGTTAAATAAATGAAGTACATTGAAATAATGTAACAAAATGCATTTATTACAATTCCTATTATATTGTTAGCAAAAAAATCAGTATAGAGATTCAGTATAGGAGAGAAATTTCATGCTATATAGTTGAGTTAATCTCACAAAAGTAGAACAAAAAGTCCAAGAGACAGAAAAGAAGAAAGTGAAAAATAATAAAGTAAGAAATCAATTAAAATTAAATTAGTCAAATATCTGACTAATAGGAGACCTCAAAAGAGATCAGAGAAAACAGAAGAAAGAAAATCAATAAGAAAATTTCTCAGAAGGGAATAACATGAATTTCCAGATTGGAAGTCTCCACCAAAGCAAAATGACAACAACAAAACAACTGTGTTAAGGCATGTCACTGTGAAACTTCACTGCTGGGATGAAGACTACTGTCAAGCCCTCCAGAGGAAAACTAGGACATATATAAAGGATCCAGAATCAATAAGGCATCACACTTCTTGACAGCAATACTGGGCTCTGGAAGACACTGGTCAATGACCTCCCTGTCTGCAAGAAAGTGACTTTCAACCCGGAATTCTATACCCAGCCCAATTATCATGTGGGAAGGTTGAAAAGAGACATTTTCATGTATGTATGTATGTACTCAAAAAAATGCATTTTTCCCTAAGAAGCAACTGGAGAATATTATCTAGCAAGACAATAGGGGGAAATCCAGGAAAGAGAAAGGAATATGATCCAAGAAACAAGAGACCTAACAAAGGTGACAGGAAAAGGGCATTCCCAAAATGGTAATGGAGAGAACCAGGAATGTGGCTGTACAGGGGCCCAGAGGAGGAACAGGACAAGTGGGATCTCTCCAGGGGGCATGTACTGTGTACAGATATTGGGTGAAGTTCCAGAAGAAGCAAATGAGCTAAAAGTGGGTACTTTTGGAGAAGAGAATATTGGGACAGGGAGCAGGGAGAGACAGGGAGTATTTTTAATTATAAGCATTTTAGTACTATTTATTTATTTATTTATTATTTATATATTTTGTTGAAGTATAGTTGCTGTACAATACTATATGTTACAGGTGTACTTATATAGAGTGCTCTTCACAATATTCACTTTAGTACTATTTATATGTATTATGTACATGTACCTAAATGATTGCATTAAAATGGAAAAAAATTAGCACTACATTGTGTGAAATGTACAAGCACTTTATCTTGATAAAAATGAAAATTAATTATAAAGTGGGAGAAATAGAAACTCAGTCAACTAGAGTTTTAGTAGTTAAGGTCCTCAGTTTAAAAAATTTCTAACACTAGGACTTTCAGTACTAAAGAAATATGCACAGACCTGAATAAACTGGGCTTTCTGTTTATTCAGAAAGGTAGAAGGTGTGCCTGTATTTGGCATTAGTTAAGGGTTGTGTAGAAAATTGCCTGTTTTATTTCATAATGAAATACTGCCAAAGCCAGTTGTTGAACTAGCACAGACTTAATGACAGCCACTATTTAAAAATATATTGGTACATAAATGCTTGCTTTTTTCTTGGAGTTGTTTTCCTCAAAACATCCATAAATCTTGACAACTTTCTATTTTTAAGGCTGTCGGTGACTGGCACATTGGAGGGATTCCAGTGAACATTAAGGAGCAAAATGCTACAATTTTTTCAGAAATTTATTTTATTGAAGTATAGTTGATTTAGAATGTTGTGGTAGTTTCTGCTGTACAGCAAAGTGATTCAGTTATACACATATATACATTCTTTTTCATATCCTTTTCTATTATGTTTTATCACAGGGTATTGAGTATAGTTCCCTGTGCTGTAGAGTAGGACCTTGTTGTTTATCCATTCTCTATACAATAGTTTACAACTGCTAACCCCAAACTCCCAGGCCATCTCTCCCCTACCTACCTCCCTCTTGGCAAACAGAAGTCCATTTTCTATGTCTGTGAGTCTGTTTATGTTTCATAGATAAGTTCGTGTGTGTCATATTTTAGATTCCACATATAAGTGATATTATATGGCATTTGTCTTTCTCTGTCTGACTTACTTCACTTAGTATGATAATCTCTTTCTGCAATTGGCATAATTGCTGCAAATGGCATTATTTCACTCTTTTTAATGGCTGAGTAGTATTCCATTGTATTTTTTGAGATCATCAGCACCTGTTCCTCCCTTTGGCTAGTTACCTTAAAACTGCCTTTGTACTTCCTTCCCTGGACCCACCCCCCCCCCCCAGCCTCCTTCCCCAGCCGCCTCTCCATCATTGTAGTGTCGGGGGAGGGCTCTCAGGAAGCTCAGGGGCAGTAGGGTCAGTGCAGAGCTCCCGTGCTGCTCACTGTTGTGGTGCCACACAGACAGCGGAGGCCCATTTATCCTTTCAGTAAATATCCAGCTGCCAACTCCATGCCAGGCACCGTGCTAGGCCCGGGGATTCAGGAGTGAACAAGACAGGTAATTCCTGCCTTCCTCATATTCCATCAGGAGAGACAGGACAGAAACAGCCTAATGTCTGACTGATCATTTCATTGTAGGAGGTGCTATATGGAGAAACACAGGCTGTGCGTCAATGTTTCTTGTTGATTGAGTAGATACTCCTCATCCCAGGATGGAGCGTTTATAGCAGAGGGATACAGTACAGCTGTTAGTGAAAGGAAAGCCAGGGGAAAAAGAGTCAGTGCTGTTATTCTTAAGAAGAAAACTTCCTGGTTGATCACTTGGTGTCCAGGTGGGGAAAATTCAGTTCATGTCAGAATGGGACCCTTCGCGGCAAAGTACCCTCCGTGGAACTTCCGAACACTACTGAAGCCTGAAGTGTGTAAGAAAGAGGCACTCGCAATTCACTGGCCTATGACCTTCCCTTTCTCAGCATTTCACATGTCAGAACGGTAGCTCTTAGGGCCTGTTTCAGGAGACAGGGTCTCCGAAAGAACAGCTGCTGGTCCTAAAGGAATAGGTTATGGTCTTGAAATCCAAGCACGGCCTGCAATCCAATACAGATGTTAGGCCCAGGCAAAGGCAGTTTATGTGCTGAAAAGACTGCAGAAAAACAAGGACAAGGTGTGTTACAGGTGTTTGGAATGTTTTATTTCGCTATTTTAGATTCAATTTTTCAAAGCCATAAACATGCCCCAACCATGGTCATTTCAAACATGCTTATATTACTGTTTTTGGTGAAACTCGGTCCTTGTCTTCTCTGAAGAAAGAGTTCAACAAAGACACAAAGATTGCAAAGCAGGCCCAGCATTTATTAGAAGCACAGTACGTGTGGGAGAGCACAGGGGCAGACTTGCAGAGTGAGGTGCACCTTATAGGGGCAGCTTAGGTTGTTAATATGGGGTTTAGATGAGGATGGCCCCTTTCCCTCCCCTATGATCACATCATCTGCAATTCCTTATTTGGGCTTCCACAAGGTACCGTTTTGAATCTTCCCCGTGAGCGTCCAAGCGAAACCCATGTGGGGAGGGGGTCAAAACCGCAATGCTAATGGTATTATAATGATATCACAACGCAGCCCAGATTACTAGAGGATGACCTGGGACCCCCTTTGCGCATGTGTCAGGCTGGGAAGTCCTCTCGACCACAAGAATGAGGAGGCTGCGGTGGGCTGCTTTGTCTTTCACCCAATCAGGGCGTGTCGTTCCTGTTGATAGTTTATCTCAAAGGGTCAGCATGAAACTGGCTGCAGCAGGTTAACCCGAGGCCCCTGTATCTCTTACCTCATTACCAACATCTATGGAAGTGGTTTACAAAAGATCAATGACATCATGTGGCTTCCATCTGTCTACATGACCAGATGAAGCAAGAGAACAATAATCACACAGTCCATTTGACGTGCACTATTTACCATTCTCTCTGCTTTTCACTATTTCTTTCATTTGTTCTTTTAAGCCTGCTCATAATGCCAGGTTTTCTGCAGCTGACAGAGTTGGGCAAAATTCCTCCATCTTGTGAAACGTAGATGCTCTCGGACCTCAGTTCGCGGTAAAAGGGGAAATAGTAACACCTGTCTCATGGGGCTGTCTTGAGGATGAAGTGTGAGTGTAGTGTATAAGGCATCCAGCATGGATCTGACACGCAGGAGGGTAGCTTCTTTCCCCATTTTAAGAAAGTCTCAAAATGATCGTAGGATTCGCCACTTTCTTAAGGCTTTCTATTCCTTCTTTAACACTATCACCTCAAAATAGATGACTTCTAATTCTATCCTTTTCCATAAAATTCTGTCTAAGGGCACTGGACTCTTTGGAGATATATTATTTGCTTTCTGCTTTAGAAAAACGATCATTTAAAAACTTTTCCCCTGCTGTTTTCCTGGTAAGGGTCAAACCACTTCAAACAGTTTGAGTTCGGAAAGACTTTAGCTTTAGTGGGGGTGGATTTATCATCTGGCACATTGGTTCTCATCAGTGTTACCACTAGTTTCATGATTGGGGCATTTCCCCAAGCGCTCATGGAGCACAGAGATGGGGCAGAGAGGTGCACTGCTCAGACGGGACATCTGAAGACCATGGAAGAAAAAAAATCCAGGAGTCCCTGTAGCATGTGTGTTTTGAAATGATTAATAGTCAGAAGGAAAGTTTTTCTTCAGCATTGGCATTTTTCTTGAAATTCTTTTTATTCCAAATTAAATAGTCCCATTGATATTCCAAGAAGAGGAAATACCCTTTTCTGACCACTTTGGTTTATAGCCTTTAATTGGGCCACTCGTTTATTGAGTCAGTAAATCAATAAATCCTTTGGGAGTGCCGTCCTTTTCCGTCAAGCAGCCCCTAGTGTAGTGGGGAAAACAGACACATCGATGATTCTGACACGTGGACAGAGGAATGATAGAGCCACGCCGGGTATTATGCATATAACCAAGCACAGGGGTGAGGAGAAGAGGCAGGGAGGCTCTCTGTAGAGGGGTCTGAAAAGGTGAGGTTAGGTAACAAAGGGTGAGGAGGGAAGGAGTGTTTTAATAAGAGCAGGCATCAGTACGAAAGTCCAGAAGTGATAAATAGCTGTGATTGATGCAGTAAATGTTGCAGTGCTGCTGGATCCAAAAGTGTAGTGGATGGTCCGGAGACAGGTGAGACCAGAGTAGTCGTCAGGAGCCAGACCAGGAAGAGTTCACTCTTGAGTTCTGACCTCCAGAGTATGGGAGCCCCAAGAAGGGACTTACAGTTTACTCACCCACCCTTCTACACAGTACCCAAAGTGATGAAGTTGGGTTTACATTTTGGGTAGAGGGTGGGCATGAGCAGGGAAATCAGTGGAGACAGGGGGACAGGCAGTTGTCTATTAGAGGAGAACGGTGGTGATCTCGGGGAATGGGAGGCATGATGGACAGGGGAAACAGGTTTCAGAATTATCAAGGAGTGTAAATTTGGCAGGACTTAGGTAATGCGTGTGGGGGATGAACCTAAGGATGGAAGCAGTGGAAATTCCCAATCTCCAGTTTGCATGCATAACTGGATGGATAGTGGACCGACTGAGACCACACATGAGCAAGATGTCCCTTTAACAGTGATGTGGTGATGAGCTCAGGTGGATCTGAAGTCCCCATGGGACAGTAACAAGCAGAGAGACAAACATGTGAAATGTGTGCTGGGAGTTTGTCATCATAGTTGGGTTGTATTCAAAAATACAGGTGTGGATGAGAAGGGAGAAGACCAGAGAAATAAGAGCAGAATTGTAGGGCGTTGGGACTCTGATTGTTGGAAGGAAGGAGAAGGGCTGTGAAAGAAGACGGGCAGAAGCAGCGGAGAGCCAGGAGCACCACGCTGAGTGAAAGGAGATGTGACCCGAAAAACATCCACGAAGAGAGTAGACGGGAGTCATCAGAGATCTAGGTGAGAATAGGACAATGAGAACGATTTGTGAGATGGAGAAGGAAACGAGGGATAGAAGCTCAGATATGGCAGGTGGGGTGTGATTGGGTGGGTGGGGGAGTGGAGTCACAAGTACAAGCCATCGTTTTGTCACAGAACCAAACTTGGGTCCACTCGCCCACATGCAGTAAAGTCAATCTACTGACACCAGGTTGTGGTGAAGGAAAGTGCAGCATTTATTTCAGGGCACCAAGCAAGGAGAATGGGCAGCTCATGCTCAAAAGACCCCAACTCCCCAATGGCTTTCAGGGAGGGTTTTTAAAGGCAGTGTAAGGGAGGGGCCTGCAGGGTGTGTGGTCAGTTCATGCACAATTCTCGGATTGGTTGGCATCAAGGTGAGGTTTCAAGTATCATCAACCTTCTGGTTTCAAACAGCTTAGGGTCTATGTGCTTGTGGTCAGCACTTTTCATCTGGTGGGTCTGCTTCCTGTAGAAACAAATGAGGACTGTGTGTCAGGCTTTCATCTGTATCTTTCAAGGAACTGGGAGTTTGGTGATTCTGCCATGTGGTGGATTTACAGTCTAAATTTTTGCTAGTTCCCCGGCCCAACAGCTATTCTTTGTTTCTACATCTTCACATTCCTAATCATTAACTCTGGAGCAGCCTTTAGAGACTCAGGGGAGACCTGGGAGACTAAAGCAAAAGCCTTTTACTTCAAAGGATGGGGACACAGGAGCTTGTACACAGTTTCAGTTCTGAAAATTTTTGATTAAGACATGAAGAAAATGTGAATAGTAACTAGTGGCATGAGGGGCCAAGGGTAGGCTTTTTTAGGATGTGAGAAACATTATCCAGAGAAGGGCTGAGGGCGGTGGGGCCCTGGCCTCAGGTAAGTGCTGATGCAGCCGTGGGCCCGAGGGAGGCCCTGGAGGAGGAGGAAGACTCCCTCACTCCCAGAGGCCAGGAGGAAGGAGATGGACTTCCTTGTCTACACAGCTGGGGATGTGCTTGTACCTAAGTGTGTGGTCTGCGTTGGTGGTGGTGAGTGAAGGAGCTTAGGCCTGACAGCCTCGGTGTTCTCCAGGAAGTCTTTCTGTGTGGGTTTTTCTCTATGATGGTAAAATATACATAACATTAAAATGACTATTTTAATCACTTTTAAGTGTACCATTCAGTGGTCTATGAAGTATTGTACAAGGCTGTGTCCTAGGAGGACAAATGAAAGTTATGGGAGTGAGACGTGAGTAGGTCTTGAGGAAGCAAGGAAGGTGTAGGGTAGCTGCTGGAGGGGTTAGAAGGACGTGCACAAGGATATGTGAGAAGATCGCTGTTCTAAGTACAGAAGACCCTCTTGGGGCTGGAAACCACATGTTCATATCAGCAAGGTTATCCGGTCGTTCCGTAGAAGAGTTACTTGCCTGGATCAGAAAAATTGGATTTGGGGCAACTGGCTAACTTGTTAGAAAAAAGTAAAATTACATCTATTTCTCATAACATACAATAAAATAAATTCCAGGTAGACTAAACAATTAACTGCTTTAAAAGTGAAATAATAAAGTATGGATAGAATATGGGACTTCCCTGGTGGTCCAGTGGTAAAGAATCCGCCTTCCAATGCAGGGGACGCGGGTTCGATCCCTGGTCGGGGAACTAAGATCCCACATGCCACACGGCAACTAAGCCCGCGCGTCACGACTACTGAGCTCACGCACCTCAATGAGAGAGCCCACGTGCCGCAAACTACAGAGCCCACACGCTCTGGAGCCCATGCGCCACAACTAGAGAAGAGAAAACCTGCACGCCACACCTAGAGAGAAGCCCGCGTGCTGCAACGACAGATCCCGCATGCCTCAACGATGATCCCACGTGCTGCAACTAAGACCCGATGCAGCCAAAAGAGAAAAATAAATAGATAGATAAAATATGTATAGAATATAGTGAAGCGTTCACATTATGTTTTACGGTCTGAGGGTACAGAGGTCAGACTGTAGCATTCAGCAGCAGTTGAGAGTTTATGAGGATGCTATTCATCCCTTTCAAAGGTGGCCTCATCCTTATAATATGATCATCAAGAGGATACTGGGTTTATCCTCTAGTATTCTAATTCTGTGTTCAATAGTATCACTTCTGTTCTTTATTCCATCCAAACTATGGACAAGTGTGGCACCGAGGAAGGAAGACACAGTTCCTGCCCTCAAAAAGTTTATCGAATAGTTGGGGGAAAAAGACGCCTAAATGAATACTTATACTACAGTATGTTTGGGTGCAGTGATAGAAGTATTAAATACACCAGTATTTGTGGATGACCTGTTTGTGCCTGGCACCATGCTTGGTGTTTTAGATACTTAAAGCGTAACAACTAAGTGCGATGCCTATTACAATAGGAGTATTTTAGCGGGTGTCGCGGAAACAGATGTCGGGGAATCTAAACTTTGAGGAGACATCAGGAAGGCTCCATGAGGTCCCCTGAGCTTGAAGGATGGGTGGCAGTTGGCTTCTAGAACAGTTATATTAATTAATTAATTTGGTTTCCATTAAAACGCCTGTATTTGTTTTATTTTAAAAAATATGCTTATCTTTCTTTTTTTACACTATGCTTTATTGTTTCATTGAAGTATAGTTGACATACAGTATTACATTAGTTTCAGGTGTATAGCAAAGTAATTCAAAATTTTATCGATTATACTCCATTTAAAGTTATTACAGGATAATGGCTGAATTTCCCTGTGCTGTACAATACATCCTTGTTGCTTATCTATTTTAGATAATACTGCTATATTTAGATTCCAAGATGTTATCATGAGATGGAACTTCACAGATCCAGACGAACTACTTTGGAGCACATAACCATATATTTGACAAAAACTTCTCATTTCTAGCCTCTACAGCAAAGTAGAAAGATGGCAGAGTTTAAACAGAACACAGCGGCTGTTTTCTGTCTAGCAGCCTAAAGGCTAACTCATTAAAATTCAAAGAAGAATTACATGGTGGGTGGCAGAACAAATGTTTTCTTCCCTAAGGCCTTCGAGACAGCTTCTCCCAGAATCAGAGTCACTCTTTGCAGCTGTTCAGTAAGACACGATTCAGGCATCACCTCCTCCTCCAAATCCGCCACCACACAAACCCAACCCTTTCTCTGGCTTAGACACGTAGGGCGACGAGAAAAACAGGAAAGCACTGCTGGCGTCACACTTGGTTTGGCTTTGAAACCATGTGCGTGTCTCACCTTATGTAAGACATATAAGACATGTTCCTTATATCTTAGTTCTTATTTATAAAATAAATTTATTTAAATATAAAATGAAAAAAAACCCCTAAATATGTACCCAGTTGATGGTTTAACCCACAGAGAGGAAATATTCCCAGGGATTTTAAAGCACAGTAATTTGAGTACAAAGCTAAGGACAAAAAGAGCTGTAAAAAGCTTGGTGGGCGTGTTAGCTGTGTGAGTCTGACTTTGTTGTGCATGTGTCGTGTCTGAAAGCAAATGGGCAGCAACGTGGGGTTCTTATTTAATCATTCCTGCTGTGGTTGAGACCAGGATTCTTGGAGTGGGAAAGAGGAAAGACAGATGTTAAGATAAAACAAACCCTGAATTTGATTGGAATTATAAATGCATGTACATATATGTATGATGATGGATGTTTACATACATCTGGTTCATAGCTCTACTCACTATAAAGGCCTGGATGTAGAAATCAACTCAGTAGCTGTGAGCTCCCCTAGTGCTCAGGTTCTGCTCTTCAAACACCTTTTCCACTAAAAGGACCTGGAGCTTCTTGGATCTGGAGAGGAAATGGAAAACCGGAGCCTGGCACGTTGTGCATACCAGATAAGGAAGCTCTCCAAGACTACTGTGGTCCTGTCTGAGGGACTTGGAAGCCAAGCTTGCAGAGACTCCCACTGGCCAAACGTAGGACAACTTGAGGGAAAGGTAATAACTGCAGTGGATTAATATACATCACACCTTCATATACACAGACGTGAGCATCCATGAGTTCACAGTGTCAGTTAAAAAGCCTCAACAAACTGATCACATTGGAGGATTCCAATGAACCAACCTATTATTTTGAAAACGAGTAAATAAGTGAAAAGAATCAAATATTAATTCCGCCTTTCTAATACAAACTGTATCACTGCAAACCAAAGAGAAGATGAATCAACTTAAAAAAAAGAAAAAAAAAAAAAAAGGAATCTAGCTAATGCATAAAGAAGTAACAACAGAATTAGGATATCACCACTTTGCAAACTCAAATGAATGAATCTAGACATTGATCATGAGCGGCTGCCAAACCCACAGAAAGACAAACGATCCGATATTGTAGACGTCTTGATGGAAGGGCACACAACTACCTGGAAAGTTATTATGGACTGACTTGTTCACTCCCAAAATTCCTGTGTTGAAGTCCTAACCCCCCAGTACCTCAGAATGTGACTGCATTTGGAGAAAGTGTCTTCAAAGAGGTGATTAAATTAAAATGAGGTCATTAGGTTGGCCCTAATCCAATCTGACTGGTGTCTTTATAAGAAGAGGAGGTTTGAACACAGACACACACAGAGAAAAGACCACGTGAAGACACAGGGAGAAAACGGCCGTCTACACACCAAGGAGAGCGGCCTCTGGAGAAACCAGCCCTGCCGACCCCTAGAACTCGGACTTCCAGCCTCTGTAATGGTGGATGGTACATTTCTGCTCTTCAGCCGCCTGTCTGCAGCACTGTGTGATGGCAACCCTAGCAAACTAACATGGTGGTCTTGCCCCCAAAACCCAGCCTCACTTAGATCAAGCCTCTAAATCCAACCAACACTGTATAGGAAATAAGATGACGGCAGAAAATGTTAAATGACGACTTGGAGATGTCACATGTGGGAAATTTCATAGGACAAATGGAAACAACATTTTTATAGAAATTGTGTTTCTTCAACAAATAGTGAGAAGGAGGAGGACGAGGAGGAAGAGGAGGAGGGGGAGGTAGAGGAGAATAGAGATGAAGAGAACCTATGAATTAAAGGAAGCTTGAAAGCCTTACGCAATTACAGGTGTGAAGCTTACATGCATTCTGTTTCTAACAGGCTGATAAAAAAGTCGTAACATTGATGAGCTGGCCAGGATCTTGAATGCTGAATATTTGGTGAAAGTATTAAAATCTTAGGAGAAATAATGGCATTGTGATGATGTTAGCAAAAAGAGTTTTTACATCTTTGAGAGTTGATGTCTTGGCGGAGGGAGGATTAGTAAGTAAGATAGAGATTCAATAAGACTGGCTATAAGTTGATAGCGTTTGAAGATGGTGATGGGTCCTTGAGGCTCTTTGAACCATTTTGTCTAATTTTCTATATCCTTAGATTCCAAAGGAACTAAGACGAAATTGTATCAACTTTATCCTTAGTTAATGAAGGTCAGGCTTCACCATCTGGATAGATAAGCATGTCCAAAACTAAATTGAGTCAATACTGTTATATTCTCCCTACCAGCCTTCCCCAGTATTGCTGCCACGCAGCTGAAATACATGTTGCTGCCCTTTCTTCCCCTTGTGGTTTTCTGATCTGGATGCAAAAAAAGCAAGTGTCACCCAGGAAGCACCAGCATGGAGAGATGCCCCGTGCTGCTGAAACTGGCAGGACTTCCTGGATGTCCTACAAAAAATCGCCCATATCTCCAGCAACATCAGGAATTCCATTCAACATTCCTCACAGGTGACCCCAGACAGTC
Organism: Balaenoptera acutorostrata; assembly: GCF_949987535.1. Classification (NCBI taxonomy): domain Eukaryota; kingdom Metazoa; phylum Chordata; class Mammalia; order Artiodactyla; family Balaenopteridae; genus Balaenoptera; species Balaenoptera acutorostrata. Next base: position 3,363,882 of record NC_080068.1, on the reverse strand, counting down.
TAACATGCTGCATTGCTGGAAGCTTTTGGACAGCTGCCTCTGAGTGAGCACAAGTGATAGTCACTTCATGTAAATCATTTAAAATACTGAATGAAAATCAGTAAACTCCTCTGAGTATGTGCACGTTGTGGACCAACTCTTGGTGACAAGAACCTTGTGGAGTGTGTTATTAGGCACAGGAAGACAACGTGTTTGATTTCGATGGCATGACCCGAAGCCCAGCTGGCATCTGTAAGGGCAACCAGCCGTGAGCTCCACATTCTGGAGCTCGGGGAAGACAATCTGGCAAAGCAATGAAGAAGTGTTTGTCCACTGAGGGTCATGCAAGACCTCTCTTGTTCCAATAAATTCTTTACTCCAGCCGAGTGGTAGAATATTTAACAAGTCTTTCAAATAAAGTGGTTGTGTTTCCTATGGAATAAAAGCAATAAATCAAATCAAAATAATCACAGTTCGAGGTCTGAAGCATATGGTGTGTGTAATTTTACAGAACTGCACAAGCCTTAGATGCTCTCCTTCTTGAAGAGAGCCCAAGAGAGTGGGTATTTTTCTACTTAAAGGAAAAATAAATATTCTTCCATTTAGTTATCTCTTTCTGTCTTTTTAAAATAGCATTCAAGCAATGTTCTTATGTCTGAAATAGTTACACTGGCAATTTGGGGATGCGTCTCTTGTGTTTTCCCCAACATTTCTTTGGGAAGCAATTTCATTTTCATCTTTGAGGTGGTATGTTTCATGCTAATGTGAATCACACAGTTCTGTTTATAAATATAAATAATTCTATCTACTTTGCAAAATAGTTTGTGCCCGTAGATATGCAGACCCATTTAATAAGTTTGTTTTTGAATTGTTAATGATGTAAAACTGATCGTAGGCATTTTTGTTATTTGGGTAAGGAGAGAACTACTAAACAAGAGTAAAAGATTCAAACAGGCATAAAAATGTTCTTCTGCATTTCATCATGAATGATTAAAGTTGGAAGTTTATTGCAATCAAATAACTTCTTAGTAGCTGTTGACAGGTACAGAGGTAAATAAACAATTGTGTATTCATGCACTGATGTTTTGGTCCCGTGCCAAAACAGGCCAGTTCAGAAGAGAAAAACACAATTTTAAACATCATTAAAGCCCTAACTGTATTCTTGGCAGATTCTGACTTTAGGTGTAGACTATACTGTAAATGCAGAGATCTTTAAAAAACTGGGGTCTTATTTTCCTGCACATGTTCTATAAAAGGCCTGTTCTCCAAGAAAGCAGGGATCCTGCCAAATGGTTTCGGAATGTGTTTCTCAAAAGTTTCCATTGTGCCATCAATGGCTTTTGAGTACTTCTGGAAATGGAAAGAGCAGAAATCAATGACCCTGCAAGAAAGCAAACATTTAGGGGAACTGGCTTGCTGGGGAAATAAGTAGTGGTGCTTTTAAGCCTCTATACAGATACAGCCCCAGGCCTCTTCACAGGCTAGAAATGCACAGGGTTGCATCACTTTACGATGCTGCAAGGAAAATGCTGAGCCCAGCGGGGAAGTTTCCACATCTTTCTCTATTGAAACTCTAGTGAGTTTATCTCACTAGATAAATCTCACTAAATCTATTCTAGTGAATAACTGTCACCAGGTATGTGTAAGGCAACCAGACTGACTCACTGGGGCTTAAACAGTTAGTGATTTGTTTCCTTAACTTTGGAATCCAAAAGACAGTAATTTTACCACTTATTAGAACAATTTTCACTCAACCAGAGGGAACCCAGATGTCCAAACAGTAGAAAAAGCTTTGCTCCTGGACAAGACTGTTGTCGGGAGTTCAATCTTCAGAAGAATCAGCTGCTCTGATCAATTTAAGTAAACATGTTAATTCAAGCCGGTTATTTCGCCAACAGACTGAGAGTTCATTGAATGGTCGGGTCATGAATCCAGGTGGCTGGCCTGGAGTCTGCTGCGGGGCCCAGCTCACACAAAAAGGCGGGAAGCAGAAGACCAAGCAGAGCACTGCCCTCGAAGGGCTGCTCTTCAGACACCCAGAGTGTGTTTTCTGGCACAAGCGTCAACATCAACGTTCAGTTTGTCCCATCGGTTTTAGACAGTTGTATAAGCAAGTCCCAGCCAGTCATTTCCTAACTCGGTGCTGGAGTCTATTTTATCTTCTGACCCTATTTCTGTGTTGTCCAGCCTGCTAGGAAAATTTTGATCATTTTCCAAACAACCAACAGTTTTTAAGGAACATTTAGACATCTTTTATTATAAAAAAAAAAAAAAAAATTACATGCTCACAGTTTAAAAAATTCAACTAGCAAAAGAGAGTGTGACCTTGAACTCAATCCCACCTCTCTGCAAACCCTCCATCCCATGCAGTCACAGGCTCTCTGCCTTGAAGTAACAACAGACCATCTTTGGGTACCTTGAGAGAAGCAAGCAAACTCGACTGGAAACATGTTCTATGTCAGGAACTCTGCTAGACACTGAAGACCCAAAAAAGTACGACAGGATTCCTTCCCTTTCAGAAGATGCCAAGTAAAGTAGGAGTGAACAATGTGTGAACAGTGTTGAAGGTCAGATAGCCAATCAGGAATGTTCTGTAGGAGGCGTTGCCTGAGCTGCATTTTTAAGGCTGGGTGGGAAATCAAAAGGTGAGCCTGGAGGTAGAACCACGGAGGGAATCCCATCCATAAGGAAGAGTCTGTCATACAGAGTGAAGTAAGTCAGAAAGAAAGAAACAAATACCGTATGCTAACACATATATATGGAATCAAAAAACAAACAAAAAAAGGTTCTGAAGAACCTAGGGGCAGGGCAGGAATAGAGATACAGACGTAGAGAATGGACCTGAGGACATGGGGAGGGGGAAGGGTAAGCTGGGATGAAGTGAGAGAGTGGCATGGACATATATACACTACCAAATGTAAAATAGATAGCTAGTGGGAAGCAGCCGCATAGCACAGGGAGATCAGCTCGGTGCTCTGTGACCACCTAGAGGGGTGGGATAGGGAGGGTGGGAGGGAGACGCAAGAGAGAAGGGATATGGGGATATATATATATATGTATAGCTGATTCACTTTGTTATACAGCAGAAACTAACACACCATTGTAAAGCAATTGCACTCCAATAAAGCTGTTAAAAATATATAAATGGAACTAATAGATGTGTTTGGTAGGAAAATTCAGACAGTACACAAAGGAGTAAAATGAACAGCTGAATCTCTCTTCACCCCACCCCCATCAATTTCTTTCCTTTAAGTTTTGTATGTATCTTACTTGTGAAAAAATATGAGTATACCAACCTATTATATGTATGAATCTTTTATTCTTTACGTAAAAGTAATCATACCATAAAAAAAAAAAAAAGGCCCGGAGGAGTGAGCCTTTCTGGTGTGCAGAGGGAAGACCGTCACGTGGCTGGAGCACAGGGCGCTGGTTTGGGGGTGTGACAGGTGAGACTGGGGTGCAGTACAGGGGCCGGGTGGCGCTGTGTTTCGAATTCCCGACGAAGGTTTTGTGCTTAGCTCTGTAGGCGACGAAGCGTTGTTTTAAATTTTTAAGTAAGGAAGCGATATAATTAAATCTCTGTGATAGAAAGCATACATGGCGGGGGCTTCCCTGGCGGCGCAGTGGTTGAGAATCTGCCTGCCAGTGCAGGGGACACGGGTTCGAGCCCTGGTCTGGGAAGATCCCACACGCCCGCGGAGCAACTGGGCCCGTGAGCCACAACTACTGAGCCTGCGCGTCTGGAGCCTGTGCTCCGCAACAAGAGAGGCCGCGATGGTGAGAGGCCCGTGCACCGCGATGAAGAGTGGCCCCCGCTCGCCGCAACTAGAGGAAGCCCTCACACAGAAACACAGCCAACACAGCCAAACATAAACATAATAAATAAATAATAAATAAAAATTTTCAAAAAAAAAAAGAAAGAAAGCATACATGGCACGTAATAGCTGTTGAAAACTGTTCGCTGAGCAGGCAGAGCAGAGAAAGGAGAGCCCGAAGAAGAAAGGCAAGTTAAGTAAAATTGGAATAATCACACCGATGGGAGCCCGAGTGAGAGACGGGGATGGTGAGGTAGTTTAGAGAAAGGCTCCACGAGGCTTGGCAACCAACCAAATGTGGGTGGATGGAGGAGGTGTGAAAGTCCAAGGCCATTCTAATGTGCCTCTCTCGGGGCGGCTGGGGAAACGGCTATGGCATTGAACGAAAAAGGGAATGCAGGAAGAAGAGGGTCTATTTGGGGGAAGAGAGGAAACAGGGAGATGGGAAGATGAGTTGAGAGGCAGCATCCTATAATAAAAATACAAATGGCCAACATTTTATTGAATTGTTACTATGGGCCAGATACTAAGTGCTTTCTAGGTGTTGACTCATTTAGTCCTTATAAAGAGTAGGTATTATAATATGATCCCCATTTTACAGATGAGGTAATTATATACGTTTAGAATCAGACAACTCTGAGTGCAAATCCCAGCTCTACTGCTTTTTAACTGTCTGATCTTGGATAAATTACTTAGTCAGTCTAACTTCAGAGGTAAAAAAGCAGGAAACGACGCTATCACGTTGGACTATAATAAAGATTAGAGAGAGGTAATACATATCAAGCAACTAGCATAGTGTCTGGAACCTCATGTATCTCAATGAATGCTAGAAACAGTTATCATTATTAGTAATGAGATTCCTGGTACTATGTTCAGTGAGAAGCTGGGAATTTTTACTTAGATTTTTAGAGCTGAAAGTAAAAAATTTACACATCAGTATATTGATGTTGGTTGGATCATCAGATATAAAGGCTATTTCCTGATTTGGAGATGGGTGGTTGTATATTGGGAGATGAGAATCAAGGATGGAATCCTGGGGAATACCAGTAATAAAGGAGCCAAAAGAATAAAAGATTATTCTGCTGTCGGCTGGGGTCAGAACCATCACGATGAAGTAACAGCAACACCCAGCAGCATTTGGAGCAGGGCAAATGCAGTGGAAACAGAAGGCACAGACGATTTTTCCTTAAATAGTGAGTCTTTGTTTCATTTTAAAATAATTCGGTTTGGAAACCACTTCAGGAATGGTGCAGTAAGGACCTCCAAAAATATATTTCCTCCATAAAAGAAATAAGAACGGTGGCAAAAATTGTCAAAATCACCTTTTTCAAAACATTGGAAATGAATGAACAAATGCTTTCAATAATCCATGGAGCATGTATTGAAGAAAAATGGCTAAATCTTAGAAAGAAACACGATCTTTGTGACATTTTAAATTGAAATTGAAATTGCTCTATTCCCATCCTCTCTTTCCAGCCTCAAGGTAGCCTTGAAAAAACCAGTAGCCTCACAACCATGGTAGCTGTGAAAACTAGCAGCCGACCAGTCACTGAAGGGGAAACATGAGTTTGAAGTGCCTTGAAAAGCTTCCTACTCAGAGAAATGTTATATTTGATTTTGTGCTTGTGTGTGTGTAACTGGCTGGGTTCAAATCCCAACTCAAGCTCTTTATATTTTTAACTTTAATTTTAAAATTGTTTATACAATTTAAAAAGTTAATTTCCATTTACAGTTATTACAAAATATTGGCCATATTCTCCGCATCGTACATACACCCTTGAGCCCACCTTACACCTAATAGTTTGTACCTCCCACTCCCACCCACCCCTGTATTGCCTCTTCCCTTTCTCCCCACTGGTAACCACTAGTTTGTTCTCTGTATCTGTGAGTCTCCTTCTTTTTTGTTAGATTCACTAATTTCTTGTATTTTTTTAGATTCCACATATAAGTGATATCAGATAGTATTTGTCTTTGTCTGACTTATTTCACTGAGCATAATGCCCTCCAAGTCCATCCATGTTGTCACAAATGGCAAAATTTCATTCTTTTTTATGGCTGAGTAATATTCCATTGTATATATACACCACATCTTAATCCGTTCATCTATCAGTGGACACTTAGGTTGCTTCCATACCTTGACTATTGTAAACAATGCTGCTGTGAACATTGGGGTGCCTGTATCTTTTTGAATCATAGTTTTCTGCAGATATATGCCCAGGAGTGGAATTGCCGAGTCATATGGTAGCTCCATTTTTAGTTTTTTGAGGAATCTCCGTAGTGTTTTGCATAGTGGCTGCACCAATTTACATTCCCACCAACAGTGTACCAGTGTTCCCTTTGCTCCACATCCTTGCCAACATTTGTTATTTGTGTTCTTTTTTTTTTTTTAACATCTTTATTAGTGTGTTCTTTTTAATCAGGGCCATTCTGACAGGTGTGAGGTGATATTTCATTGTGGTTTTGATTTGCATTTCCCTGATGATTAGGGATGTTGACCATCTTTTCATATACCCTTTGACCATCTGCATTTCCTCTTTAGAAAAATGTCTATTCAGGTCTTCTGCCCATTTTTTAATCAGGTTGTTTGTTTTTTGATGTTGAGTTGTATGAGCTGTTTATATATGATGGATTTTAATCCCTTATTGGTCATATCATATGCAGATATTTTCTCCCATTCAGTAGATTATCTTTTTGTTTTGTTTCATTATTCAATCTGTCTTGAAAACCTCTGGAAAAGCTCCATTCTCAGGGCTTTATTTGACCTGACTCTGTGTGAACATCTCTATCTCACAAGCACCCATCAAAAACAATAATCATTTAATATCACAGTTGCCTGGGGGGAGGAGGGCAATACAAATAGGGGCAAACAAGAAGCTGACCAAAAATCTTTAAGGAAAAAACTGGGAAATGACATGTCTCTAGAGGATTTCAAAAAGCTCTAACAGATGCCTAGAAATCTAGAAGGCTGTGCACACGTGCAGTGCTGTGCACATGCCCAGGCAAGGCCCCAGAAGGTCCTAATCTCTGACCTTTGGCTGACCTTGAAGCTCCATGAAAGCAGGAAACAAAGGCTAAGGCAGAGTTGTAAACTGTCTGCTGGGGCATTGAAGGTATGCCTAGACACAAAGACCAGAAAACACATGGATTTGAGGCATTTAAGAAAATTTCTATCCAATCATTAGCTGACCACTAAGCTAACCAAGCAGAAAATTCAGGGGGCACACATGACAGACTTTAAACAATTAGTCCGGAAAGTAAACAACAGCAATATCACCACCACCACCAAAAACAAACAAACAAAAAGCAACAAAAAACAACAACAAAAAGAAAAAAAAAACAAGCAGCAACAACAAGCCCTGGGGAGAGGGAGAAAATCTCATTTCCAGAATTGGCACGGTATATTATTTCAAATGTCAATTTATCAACAGAAAAATTATGAGACAAACAAAGGAACAGGAAAGTATGGCTGATACACAGGGAAAGAAAGCGGTCAGTAGAAACTGTCTCCAAGGAAGCACAGATATATTTAGCTGACAGAGACTTTAAGTCAGCTATTTCAAATATGCTCAAAATACTAAGGGAAACTGCTTCCGTAGGTGGTTAGGCTGTGCCAGAGGATAGAATAGAACATGAGTGTGGCCAAAGTTAACAGGCAGGTAAGTGCCAGCCAGGGAAGAGACCAGTGCATGACTCAGGGTCACTGAGAGCAGACAACAGGCATCCAGGCTCAAATGGTACATTGTTTACCTACCTCAAGAGGAGAGAGTACACAAGATCCATCTCCTTGCAGTGTGGCAGACCCCCATGGCTCGTGGGTCCACTTGGCAGCTGCAGTGGGCAGCGTGGCTGCATTCACCTCACTTTGTGTCGTAGTAGAAGGACCCCAACTCTTACCCCTTAGAGTCTGAAATACACAAAGTTGGGGATGTACCTGTGGGCCATTTACGCATGCATAGCTAAGCGGTTCTGAGAAAGTTTACACATGCTCAAGATAAAGGGAACAGGTACGGACTGACTGCACTCTGAGCTCTTTTCATGCAGTGCGACTTGTGAGCTTGCCAGCATGTCCTGTACTGAGCACAGAGAGTTTCTTGGGAACAGAAGGGAAGGGATGGACTGAACTTGGACCCTCCTCTCACAGAAACCATGTCTAAAAAACTAAAGGAAAGTATGAGAACAAGGTCTTGACAAACAGAATATCAATAAAGAGATAGAAATCATACATATAAAAAAATAGAAATTCTGGAGTTGAAAAGTACAATAACTGAAATAAAAAATTCACAATGGGAGCTTAATAGCAGGTTTGAGCTATCAGAAAAGAATCAGTGTACTTAAATATAGATCAACTGAGATTATACATTCCGAGAAGTGGAAAGAAAAAAGAATTTTTAAAAAATGCACAAGGAACAGAGCTCTGAGACTGTGTACCAACATAGCATAATGGGAATCCCAGAAGGAAAAGAGGAAGAGAGGAAGGGGCAGAAGGAATATTTGAAGAAATAATGGCCAGAAACATCCCAAGTTTGATGAAAAACAATAACTGACACATTCAAGAAGCTCAACAAACTCCAAGTAAGGTAAACTCAGAGACCCACACTTAGATACATCATAGTCAAACTGTCAAATGGCAAAGACAAAGAGAGAATCTTGAAAGTAGCAGAAGAAAAATGAGTCATTGTACACAAGGGATCTTCAAGATTAACAGCTAAATTCTCAGCAGAAATAATGAAAGCCAGAAAGCAGTGGAATGATATATTCAATGTGCTGAAAGAAAAACAAGTTAGCCAAAAAATTCTATATCCAGCAAAACTATCCTTCAAAAATGAAGGAGAAATTAAGACATTACAGATAAAAACTGAGAGATTTTTGTCCCTAGCAGACCTGCCCTACACTAAATGCTAAAGGGAGTCCTTCAGGTTGAAATGAAAGGACAATAAACAGTAACTCAAATACACAAAATAATTAACAAGCCAGTGGTAAAGGTAACTGCATAGGTAAATTTAAAAGTCAGCATTAACGTATTTTGGTTTTTAACTCTTTTTTTCCTATATGATTTAAAAGACAACTGCATAAAATTATATAATTATATAATTATAAAACTGTGCTGATGGGCTTATAATTTAGAAATATGTAATCCCCATGCCAACCACTAAAAAACCCCTCAGAAACATACAATAAAAGGCATAACAAGGGAATTAAAAAAGTATACTAGAAAATATCTATTCACCTCAAAAGAAGACAGTAATGGAGAAACAGGAACAAAAAAACCATTAGACATATAGAAAGCAAATAACAGAATAACAGATATAAATCCTATCTTATCAATAATTACATTAAATGTAAATGGACTAGCCACTCCAATCAAAAGGTAGAGATTAGCAAATGAATGATCCAGACTACAGACCAGTATCTGTTATGAATTCAGATGCAAAAATCATCAACAAAATACTAGCAAATTATATCCAGCAACATATAAAAAGGATTATACACTACGACTAAGTGGAATTTATCTCAGGAATGCAAGGGTGGTTCAACATATGAAAATCAATCAATGTAATGCACTGTATTTATAGAATGAAGGATTAAAAACTACCTGATCATCTCAATAGATGCAGAAAGGCATTTGACTAAATCCAATGCTATTTCATGATAAAAACACTCAACAAATTAAGAATAGAAGAAAATAGTTTTAGCCCGATAAATGGCATCTACAAAAAACCCCCACAGCTAACATTGTTTTTAATAGTGAAAAACTAGTTGATTTTTGCTTCATGATGAGGAACAAGACAAAGACCTCTGCTCACACTATGTCTATTCAACATTATAGTAGAGATTCTAGCCCGGGCATTCAAGTAAGGAAAAGGAATAAAAGACATCCAGATTAGAAAAGAAGAAGTAAAACTGCGTAGATGACATGATCTTGTATACGGACAATTCTAAGGAATCTACATAAAATCTATTAGAACTAACAAGTGAGTTCAGTAAAACTGCAAGCTAAAAGATAAATATACAAAACTCAATTGTATTTCTCTATACTAGCAATGAATAATCTGAAATTAAGAAACAATTGCACTCATAATAGCATCAAAAAGAATAAAATACTTAGGAATAAATTTAATAAAAGAAGTGTAAGACTTATAAACTGAAAACTACACAACATCATTGAAAGAAAGAAAAGAAGACCCAAATAAATGGAGAGACACTGTGTTCATGGATTGGAAGACTTAATACTGCTAAGATGGCAATACCTTCTAAATAGGTCTACAGAGTCATGCAATCCCTCCCTATCAAGATATCAGCTGTCTTGGTGCAATTGACAAGCTGATTCTACAATTTATATGGAAATGCAAGGGACTGAGAATAGCCAAAACAATCTTGAAGAAGAATAAAGTTCGAGTACTCACACTTTTCAATTTCAAAACTTACTACAAAGCTAGGGTAATCAAGACAGTGTGGTACAGGTATAAAGACAGACATATAGATCAACTGAAAGTCCAGAAGTAAACCCTTACATTTATGGTAATCTGATTTTAACAAGGGTGCCGAGACAATTCAATATGGAAAAGTAGTTTTTTCAAAAATTGGTGTTGGGATATCCACATGCAAAAGATTGAAGTTGGACCCCTTCTCCACACCATATATAAAAATTAACTCAATATGATTATAGACCTAAGTGTAAGAGCTAAAACTATAAAACTCTTAGAAGAAAACACAGGAGTAAGTCTTCATGACTTTGGAATAGGCCATGGTTTGTTAGATATGACACCAAAATAACAAGTGTCAAAAGAAAAAAATAGACAAGTGAGACTTAATTGAAATTAAAGCATTTTTATGTTTCAAAGGGTACCATCAAGAAAGTGAAGAGACAGCTGACTAAATGGGAGAAAATATTTTCAAATCATATATTTTATAAGGAACTTGTTTGCAGAATACATAAAGAACACTAACAACTCTAACAATAAAAGACAAATGGCCCAATTAAATATGGGCACAAGGTATGAACAGACAGCTTTCCAAAGAAGATGTACAAGTGGTCAATAAACCCATGAAAAGATGTTTAACATAATTAGTTATTAGAGAAATGCAAATGAAAACCACATGAGATACTACTTCACACTTGGATGGTGAAATAAAAAAGACAGGCAAGGGCTTCCCTGGTGGCGCAGTGGTTGAGAATCTGCTTGCCAATGCAGGGGACAAAGATTCGATCCCCGGTCTGGGAAGATCCCACATGCTGCGGAGCAACTAGGCCCGTGAGCCACAACTACTGAGCCTGCGCGTCTGGAGCCTGTGCTCCGCAACAAGAGAGGCCGCGATAGTGAGAGGTCCGCGCACCGCGATGAAGAGTGGCCCCCGCTTGCCGCAACTAGAGAAAGCCCTTGCACAGAAACGAAGACCCAACACAGCCAAAAGTAAATAAATAAATAAAATAAATAAAAATAAAGGAATTCCTTAAAAAAAAAAAAAGGCAATAACAAGTGTGGATGAGGATGTGGAGAAATTAGAACCCTCATCCATTGCTGGTGTTAGTGTAAAATGATGAAGCCGTTATGGAAAACAGTTTAGTGGTTTCTCAAAAAGCTAAGCATAGAACTACCATACAACCCCACAACTCTAGTCCTAGGCAGAAAAAAAGGTGGAAACAACCCAAATATCCATCCACTGGTGAACAGATAAACAAACTGGAATATTACTTGGCTATAAGACAGAATGAAGGTCTGCTTCTTACATGCAGGTAAGAAGGTAAGGAGCCCCACGAGCTCTCTCGGGTGACAGCAGCGTCCAGAAGAGGTGGCACACCCTTACCCTACGGTCCTTCTTGTCCTTTCCCCCAGACCTGGCCCTTTACAATGGGGAAGCAGTCCTCAGATAATACTCTAATTAAGGGGCGTTGGAACGGAGACCGTGATTTTACTGGGGAAAGAGAGTGAAGCCTGGATCTTTCCTCCCATGCACTGTCCAAAGTCAGAGTCTGTCATCGCCAAGCTGGCTTTTCCCTGAATCCCCCGAAGTCTCAAACCCGACAGGCGTGTCCTGCAGGAGAACTCAAGGCCTCGGCCTGCCCCCAAATTCCCAGCATCTTGCCTACTCGGCTCTGAAGGATGCCAGGAACAGTCGTGGTACCAGGGTGATGTCATCAGCAAGCTTCCTGGATAAGCGTCCACCTGGGCAGGTAGTTCCCTGCATCTCCAGCAGCTGGATGTCCAGGGAAGTGGAGGGGCAGAGTCCGGAAGCTTCTCAGGACACTGGCTGAGGGCTCAGGGCCTTAGCTTTCCCAAGCTCTGTGGCTAGAAATCATCACAATCACAACAGGCGCAGACAAATCTCAACTATCTGAAAACTGGTGGCCTTATTTCTAACAATTTTCCAATTTGAGAACCAACCAATTTGTTCCTATTTCAGGCAACCAAATCCTTCTATTATGGATGCAGAAGGAAGCTTCAGTCGTGGTTTTATTGCCTGGCATATGGGTGATTATGAGGACATCAGTCAAAGAAACTCCAAACGGGCCATCCTCCTTCGGCAGAGCCAGGCAGCATTGCCAAGAGTTTCCAGACCACCTAAGCTGCCAAAGCTACCAAAAGACCAGGAGGTACAATCATTTGCTTTTCGGAATCATCATAGAAAAAGTCAACCTGTTTTAACGTGTGAATTAGAGAATGCTATTTAATAGCAATACTATGAATAATCAGTTTAATAGCTCCTTTCAACCTATCAGAACGTTTTATAATTCATATTGGATTTCCACAGTGATGTCCATATAGTGACTGGGTGGGTATTATTCCCATTTTATAGCTACAGAAAACAGGAGGTGTGGGGATCAGTCCTCAGAACCACGTATTTATCACATGGTTTAACCTGGAGAGCACAGACATCTGCTCAGTTTCCAAAACCTGAGAAAACTCTCAGTCTGTGAGATGGAGGTAAATCTATAACCCTTCCTAAAACCCCACAGACTGGGCTTCCCTGGTGGCGCAGTGGTTAAGAATCCGCCTGCCAGTGCAGGGGACACGGGTTCGAGCCCTGGTCCAGGAAGATCCCACATGCCACGGAGCAACTAAGCCCGTGTGCCACAGCTACTGAGCCCGCGTGCCACAACTACTGAGCCTGTGTTCTAGAGCCTGCGAGCCACAACTACTGAGACAGTGCGCCACAACTACTGAGCCTGCGCTCTAGAGCCTGCAAGCCCCAACTACTGAAGCCCACGCACCTAGAGCCCGTGCTCTGCAACAAGAGAAGCCACCACAATGAGAAGCCCATGCACCGCAACAAAGAGCAGCCCCCGCTCGCCGCAACTAGAGAAAGCCCACGTGCAGCAACAAAGACCCAACGCAGCCAAAAGTATAAATAAATAAATAAGTAAATAAATTTATTTTAAAAAAACACCCCATATACTGCCTAGCAGAGTAAGAATATACAAGTTCAAATTCAAGGTTTTTTCCCCATTACTGTCTATGGAATCTTGAACAAGTTGCATAATTTCCCGATGTGGGTTTTTTCATTAGTAAAATGGGGATGTTAGTATCTGTCCTGAATATTTCGTAGAGTTATCATGAGAATCAAGTAAAGAGTGTGTAAGCATGTATTCAAATGAACAACTATTTCCTGAGGTCCTTCTGCACAATACCACAGCGAATCCACTCTGTAGTCATCCAGCGTTTCAATATTGAGTGTGACAACAAGCTTCCATGACAGAAAAGGGAATACACTCAGAGTCTCCTGTTCCCTACATGGAGAGAGGCCCCTTGCTCCGCTGGAGAATCTTGCCACTGCCCTAGAATATTGCTTACCCTCTGTCGCCAGGGATCTGTTCATCAGGAGATGTCTGTTTGACAGTTAATTGTATGTCCATCTGAAACACTCTGCGAGGAGCCGTGGAAGTCCTCCTTGGTAGGTCCTGCCCCAGGGATGCTCTGTATTGAAGAAGGTGGCGTTCAGCTGCTGACAGTCCTATGTGGTCTGAATTTTGAGCTGGGTCCACATGAGATTTATTGCAGCGTGTGTGAAGGAGTCTTGGATTAGTTATTTTCTACCATTGAACTAATTTTGTGTAGGATTAGAGAGATCATGAATTAAACCGTCCCAAATTCCTCCTACTACCTATCATTCACTAAATACAATTGAGATGTCTTTGTGCATTAAAAGAATCTGTTAAAAGGCTGATTTTGAAATGATTTCAAATTTACAGGAGCGCAAGAATAGTACTAAGTGAACTAATACACTCCTCACTCAGAATCATCAGTTGTTCATTTGTTCTAATGCGTTCTTTCTACACACACACACATGTGCGTGTGCATGCACACACACACACACACATTGGTTTTTTTTTTTAATTTTTATTTATTTATTTCTTTATTTATGGCTGTGTTGGGTCTTCGTTTCTGTGCGAGGGCTTTCTCTAGTTGTGGCAAGCGGGGGCCACTCTTCATCGCGGTGCGCGGGCCTCTCACCATCGCGGCCTCTCTTGTTGCGGAGCACAGGCTCCAGACGCGCAGGCTCAGTAATTGTGGCTCACGGGCCTAGTTGCTCCGCAGCATGTGGGATCTTCCCAGACCAGGGCTCGAACCCATGTCCCCTGCATTGGCAGGCAGACTCCCAACCACTGCGCCACCAGGGAAGCCCACACATTGGTTTTTACTGAACCGTTTGAAGGTAAGTTGCAGACGTGGTTTTGCTTCACCCCTAAGTATTCAGGGTGCATTTCCTAAGAACAAGGACGTTCTCGCACATAACCATGGTACAATGATAAGATTCAGGAAATTTAGCACTGATACAATATTACCTAATCTATAGTTTATAAGCAAATTTTATTCATTGACCCAACGATGTCCTTTGTCACTTTCCCTGATCCAGGATCCTATCCAGGACCAGGTATTACGTTTAGTCCTAAACCTCACTAGTCTCCTTCAGTTAGGAATGGCTCCTCAGTCTTGGTCTTTCGTGACACTGACATTCTTGAACAATTCAGACCAGTTCTGTAGAATACCTCTTAATTCAGGTCTACCTGCTATTTCCTCGGGTGATGTGTTTTGGGCAGGAATCCCAAGGTGAGTGATGCCGTGTCGTCCTCAGGGTATCACATCAAAGAGGCACTTGACGTGAGTTTAACTCATCATTGGTGAGGGTAACTGATCACTTGGTTACACCTCTTCCCTTTCAGAGATAAACAAAATACTGTATCATTCAAAATAATCTTTTTTATCAGCTCAGGCTTTCTTCTTAATTCCAGAGATACCTTAGAAACTTGTTCCCCAAGTCCATCCATCCTTTGGATCATCCCACAGGGTTCTTGGGGCTGACACTTCACTAAGTACTCAAGCCCTCCCCCTCCCCCACTTCACATAAATTCTCTTCAGGGAAGATAACTTGGAGCAAATGATCAATTCAAGCTTCCAGCATAAGCCTCACGCCAGCCACCTACGCATGGCTCCTGTTACTGTGCTCACCTGAGATGCAGCCCATCGGCCATCCTCATGCTGCGAGAATCAGGACCATGCACTGGAAACAGCCTTGGAAAAACAAAACTTTGCCGATGGTTTTGGGGGGTTTGGGGAAAATTTTAAACACATAAACCAACCCACAATATCACAATGCTTTCTCATCAAGATAGATAGTTGAAAATGGGGATATTTTATATTCACCTTGTTGAGTTTGGATTTATTCTTATAAACCTAAGTTTAGAGATTAATTTCTAAAAGTTTCTACAACTTTCTAGAAGTGCAATTTATGGTATTTAACAGTATGTGTCATTCTTGTATACATTACCCAAAATGCTCTTAGAAATATTTTTGGAAATCAATTGGGCAAATTTCTAAACTGTTTTTCTACATTTCCCCAAATTTCTTCTTTTAAGTCACAAAATGGCTCTCAAGTTCTATCTTCTATTACATTTGTTTTCCCTTATTTTGGTCGACCTTTTTTTCTCCACGTAAATAATAGCTACTTAAGTGTTGTGTAATTTATGTGTATGTGAGACAGTTTCAACATCGTGATCCATTTCTGTTTCGTTTCTTTGCTTGCAAATATCTTCATTGCCCCCCCTGCTTCCAAAACATGGACATAATCTCAGTAATTGATACGTTCTTTCCCTCACCCACTCACTCACACTGGGTGTGGGAGTAGCAATTCTCAAGGTTTTAATGTGCATATGTGTCATCTGGGGATCGTAGTAAGGTGCAGATCCTGGTTCAGTCGGTCTGGGACAGGGCTTGAGATTCTGCACGTCCGTCGAGCTCCCGGGTGAGGCAGCTGTGGTTGATCCAGGGATGCTGAGTAGCAAGGCGCTGGAGGATTCGCCCCGAGCTGCATTTTGAGCCAGAACAGGGGGGCCTTGATGGAGCAAATGGGAGTGGGAAACCAGGACGAAGGATTGACAGGGCACAGGCAGTGATCAGCTAGCGCCTTTAGGTGAGGGAGTGTGGTCTAACATGGCTGGATAACCAGCCGCCTGCAGAGGTGGGTGTCTGGTGGTGAGGCCAGAGGAGGGGGCTCAGGTGCTGAGGAGCTTGGATTTTCCTGGGCCAACTTTTAAACAAAAGTGACAGGATTATACTTTCATTTTGGAAAGGTTAGTTAGACATCAGCCTGGAGGAAGATTGGTGAGAAGTGTTGCTACAAAAGGGAGGTGAGTTTGGAGGGCATTTTGGTAACTCGGCTGAGAACGAGGAGGGACTGAAAGAAGGTAAAGAACAAGGAGAAAAGGTGATGCACTTGGCACCCAAAGAGTGCAAGTTCAGCAGCTCTGGGCACTGACTGGACGTGGGGAAAGACCTCATAACCATGGGAGGAGCCAGTGGAGGCTGACGGACCTGACCTTGTGTGGTGAGGGGTGGAGGCAGGGGCCTAGGAGAAAGGTCGGTAGACCAACTGCTTGAAGGTGAGAGAAAGGGAAGATGACTGCTGGCCTGAGGTCCCCAGGAACACAGCGGGCGAGGCACAGCCGTGGGGATTGATCTCCTCTCTCCCACCACGGACGAGCTGGTGCCTCTTCCTCTGTCGTCTCAGAGATTGTCCTAATTTAGGCTCTTCCTGTTCTCCAGCCCCCTCTTTGCATCCCATGTTCAGAGACTATGACTTATCTAAGGGGAAACTCTGAAGTCTGTACTCTTCACTATGTTAAAGGTCTTTGCTTCAAAGTCAACCTCCAGTAACCCGGTGTGACAATATTCTGACTCCCAGCTGCTTTGTTGGGTCCTCATGGACGTCATTGGACCAATATCTTAAGTACCTATGTTAGTCAGAGTTCTCCAGGAAAACAGAACCAACAGGATGGATGGATGGATGGAAGGATGGAGAGACAGACAGACAGATAGATGAATGGATAAAGGGACAAATGGATGGATGGATGGATGGATGGATGGATGGATGGATGGATGGAGAGATAGATGAAATGGATAAAGGGACAAATGGATGGGTGGGTGGATGGATGGGTGGGTGGATGGATGGAGAGATAGACATGAATGGATGAAGGGACAAATGCATGGATGGATGGGTGGTGGATGGATGGATGGACAGATGCATAGAGACAGACAGATGGATAGCTTTCTCTTAAGGAATTGGCTCACATGATTGTGGAGGCTGGCAGATCCCAAATCTGCACACAGGCCAGTAGGCTGGAGACCCAGGCACAAGTGTGAAGGCCGTGGGGAGGCCGAATTCCCTCTTCTTCAGGGGATCTCAGTCTGTTTTCTCTGAAGTCCTTCACCTGACCGGGGAGACGCCCCACCGTATGGAGGGTGACCTGCTTTACTCAAAGCCGACTCATCTGTGCTGCTGTCGTCTCAAAAGCCTTCACAGCAACATCGCACGGGTGTTAGACCAGGTATCTGGGTACCGTGGCCCAACCAAGGTGACACATAAGATTAGCTGTCACAGTACCTGCCTCATCCAGGTGTGAGGATCAAATGAGGTGACGTGCATCAGGCATCCGACAGAACCAAGAAGCAACGTGGTGTGTATGTGTGTGTCAGGGCTTTCTCAATGGCGTGATTTTTAAGGGAACATGAAAAACACTTGAAATTTACCTTTAATCCAAAAAGGATTTAGCAATACCTAATATGACTCCTTCCTGTACTCTGAAAACAACAGGATTCAATATAGTCTTAGGTAGCTACAAAAGTTACACTTCATAGCATATGTTTCCTGAGGCCGTATGTATCAGTGACACATTTCATAGCAAATATTTTGTAATTGCCCTTTATTTTTCCTAAAATAAAATTCATAAGATTCATCCACAGAATAACCTTACACACATAACTTATAACCAACCACTATAATGCCCTCGTTGTACTATTTTACAACTTATAGTAATATATACTTTAATACACAGACATTGGGGCACTAGTAGATTAGAAAATATAATGAACGAAGCAGATACTTGCTCCTGAATGGAATCTCCACGAAGGCAACAGCTACAAGCAGAGATGATAGAGAACACTGCGCTGATGACAGACTTCATGAAGAGCACAGCTACTGGTAATGAGGTTTTCCAAATGTATGTCAGTTCTTGCTGAAATCCTAAACCCTACAAAGTAAAATCTCGCCTCAGTGTATATACAACAGTGGCATTCCTGGAAAATTCAGCGTGTAGTAAGCTTGCAAGAGAAATGCGTTGTGCTTGTATGTAACGCAAAATTAAATTCTCAGCTTAGATCATTATAAACTAAGGCTTTCACCCGCCTGAATGTCAGCAGGATATTTGTGAGTCACACGGGAGGTGGGATAACTCCTCATTCCGGGGTGCCCTGCACGTGACAAGATGTTCTCCTGTCACCCTCCGCCCCTGCCCATCCTGTGCCAGGAGCCCTCGCCCATCACCTTGCTCACCGAAGAGGCCCTACGTTTCCCAAACAGCCTTGCTGAGAGTCACTGACATATACAGTGGGCTTGTTTCAGCATGAATTACTGGAAATGAGACGTCTAAGTCTAATTAAACGCAACAAACAAATCACAGGCAGTATCAGGAAAATGTTCAAGATAAATTCAGAAGGTTTATTGCACCAAATGCCACATAAAAATGGATCAAAATGATATGTGAACAAGTTTGAAGAAAAAAATTTCCATACATTGACATTGATATCTATTTAACTGATCAAAAACATAAAGTCCTACCAATTTGTCTTAATGGAACTTCAGTAGTAACAAATCAATCCCAGAATTTTCTCCTTTTTAAACAAACACCACTTAAATTTAAGCACATTGCAATCTTGCTTTCAAGATATACAGTTCACCAAAGATGGACATTTAAAAATTAACATTCAGAGGGGGCTGCTTGATTTAGGCAAACAGTATATTAAAAGGTCCCCTCCCCCAAAGCACGAGAGAAAACAAATGGTTCACATTTACCAAGAAGCTAAAGACTTTTTCAGTTTATTGGTGAAAGTATGCATGAACAAAATACTTTCAAAAGTATGTGTTGTTAGTGGAAAAATCCAGATATTTAAAAGAACCGTGGGGTCACTCTATATTCTTTATTTTTATGTACAACCAACTCTAGTGAGGAACCTAAAAAGCTACAGGCTGAATTTTATAAAATCTCAGGACCTAATTAGAAGGGCCTAAACAACAGTTTAGTATCGTTTAGCAGGCAGGGATTTTCCTCCCTCGAAAAAAGTTAACTTTGAAAAATATGGAAAGTTTAAAAAGTTGCAATGTGTAAACGGCAGTTCCATGGGATGTGAAAAGTTTG
This sequence comes from Balaenoptera acutorostrata, assembly GCF_949987535.1. NCBI lineage: Eukaryota > Metazoa > Chordata > Mammalia > Artiodactyla > Balaenopteridae > Balaenoptera > Balaenoptera acutorostrata. The sequence goes on along the minus strand of NC_080068.1, from coordinate 3,344,400 downwards.
GAGTTACTTTCATTAAAAAACAGCACACTTCAGAAAAATGGATTGAAGCCTGTACAAAAAGCTATTTAACACTGATAAAAATAAAATACTTTGGAATTATGCACAAGTATGGAAGCTACATTTTAAGTTTTCATTGTCATATTTAAACGTACACAATGATCTTTACATTCATATCACCCGTCAGTCTATGAAAAATGAAACCGCGACATGCTAGAGAGAGGCCCATCATGGTCACGCGGGCGCACACCCGCTCTGTCCTGCCTCCCAGCTTGCGTGGAAAAGCAAGATGCTACAAAAGGTGCACTCAACAGGTTAAGACGTCAAAGTTGAAGAAACCCTAAAGGTGGAATCCTGTCAACTGAGGTAGTTTTCTCTATTTGTACTTTTTTTTTTTTTTTTTTAACTTTTGTTTCTTTTCTTGAGGTGGGCCTGGGCGAGGGCGGGTCCCTTCCTTGCCCTCTTGGGTTAAGACAGACCCAAGCCACCAGGTGGGGTCCGCTGTGTGTGTCAACACAGTTCCATGAGATTCTCTTCTTTTCCGCTTTTGGGAGGAGGGTCAGTTTAGGAGACAGCGCAGGTGGACGTTCTCCAGGGGAGGGTTTGTGAACGAGCAGCAACAGCCCTGGTCTGCTGTGCGGGCGGCAGCCCTGAGGGTCGGGGCCGCCCAGCATCCTGAGCGCTGTCCCTCCGTCACCTTCTCCCAGGGGAGGCGGGGGGCAGGAGATGCGGAGGCAAAGCCAGTTTCCTCAGCTTCCAGGGGCTGGGCCGCATCTGTACTGCGTGGAGTTCAGCATCGGCCGTTTAAAGCTCAGCGTCCCCCGGGCCGGGTCTACTGCTCACCGGGCCGCTACGTGCACTGATTTTGTTTCTAGTTATGGTCTGTGAAGCCCTGGAGGGTCGGGGTGGCGGGGAGGAGGGAGGGGAAGCGCCCAGAACGTGTCAACGAGGAGAAGGAAACCGAGACTGCGGGTGCTCGAAGCCGGTGCAGAGGGGACGCTGGGACCTCACTCCGCATGGGCGGGGAGAGGGTGGCCACGGGCGAGGTCCACGACAACCGCCGCGATGCCACGGCGCCAAGGACTCAGGACACCCGTCTCGTGCCAGACATCAGGCAAGAGGAAACGGAAAACGTAGAAGGAATGGACAACGTCACTTTTATGAGAGAAAGACACACAATACAAATCCAAGATCTTAAGAGCCTCAACACGCCTCTCTGCATTTCACATCGTAAAAAAAAGGGGGGGGGGCGGAATTCCCTGGGGTCCCGGGGTTAGGGCTCGGCGCTCTCACTGCGGAGGGCCCGAGTTCAGTCCCTGGTTGGGGAACGAAGATGCTGCAGGCCGCCTGGAGCAGCCAAAAGAAAGAAAGATGATTTATGAAAAAAGAGAGGGGAAGGCTGCAGTCCTGACCTATTCCTAAGAAAGAAAGAACACACACCTGTTTTTCTCCATTGGTCCTGCCGCTCTCCTCTTTCAAACAAGTAACTCGCGTGCATTTGTCAAAGAGTAAAGACACAGATGTATGTAACTTGGGGTTTGGGATCAGGATTTTATCAAGCAGAAAATATGAAGTCATTTTAACTCCTGAAAGGGAAGTCGTTTCATATTCTCAGGTGCAAAGGCTACATGGAAAGGACCGGCATCCATTCATAAAAGAGAAGGAAACCAGAGCCTGGTTATAACGAACCGACCTCAAGATCTGCAGGAACTAACAGTTCTGCTGAACTGGGTTAGCCCCGCGCCTTGTAACCATCCACTTACCAAAGAGGCTTTTCCTTTACCCTGGACGTCAGTACATCGTCTGTTTCACGATCAGTAACGTCCACAGAAAATTAAGGGTTTTTAAAAAGCAAACTATGCTCATAAATAAACAATGCTTCATTTTGGCAGGTTTTATACTACGGGGCAGTGAATTTCTGGGAAGCTGTTTTGAAAAGGACCTAGGGATTGGAAGGCACAGAGATGATAGTGTAAAAATCCAGCTCCCATCGGGATTGTTTATAAACGGTCACACTAATTCATGAGTCACCCTGCACTCTTGCAGCGTTGATTTCCCACCAGGACAGCTGGGCCTTTTGAAGTAGGAACAGTCCTTGGTAGTAACTAGTATAGGAAGAAGGTGGCTTCCGCGGGAGGAGTTCAGCCACAGAACCACTCGCCGGCTTACGGAACCAACTTTGGTGAACGGCCCCGCTTAAAAGGCTGCCCGGAGCTGCGAGGCGTCCGGGGAAGCCGGGCGGGCTCGGGCCGAGGTCGCCGCTGCCACGGAACCACGCGGGGACGGGCTGAGGACGCTGCACCGACTCCTGCCGTGATCGCACCAGCGACCCGTCCCGGACCCACCCGCGGCTGCACCGCGAACGCGGTGAACTGGGACAGACGGGGAGCAGCGGGTCCCCGGGGCTCCCGGCCCCCCGTGCCGTGCGCCGGACGGTGACGGTGACGGTGACGCCGCAGGCGCCGGAGCGGAGGGCGGCACGCGCGGGCTTCCCTCGGCCGCTGAGCCGGGGTCAGGACGGCCGGACCCCTCTCCCCGGCTTGGGGAGCTCGCGCTGGAGCTCGGAGACGTCCCAGCCCCGCTGCTGCGCCCCGACGTGCTCACGGCCCCGCCCGGCCCGGCCCAGCGCGGCAGCACCGGCTCCGTCTGCCCTGCTCGGGCCTCGCGGCCCTGGGGAGCGGCCGTCCGTCCTCCCTCCTTCCACGGGGCAGCTGTCCGGAGCGTCGGCTTACAGGAGTATCTGGGCGACGTACGGAGAGTGAGTGCTGGCGACGGCCGTCAGCAGGGGCAGGTCGTTGGACTCGATCCTGAGGGCGGACAGAGGAGGGGACGTTGCTTTAAAGCTGCAGGACTTACGGGAGCGGCCCCGGCGCCGGACCCCCGGGCTGCCCGGTCAGTGCCCAGAAGCGATGCCGGAGTGAACGAGGCGGGGACACGAGAGCCTGTCCCTGGGACCCCACGTTCCCCGCATCCCCGCGCGGCCTCTGTGTGACTCCTCCTCCAGCCAGCCCTCCCGGCCTGCACCCCGGGTCTGCACCGGCTTCACGTTCGTCTCCGGGAACGCCTGACGGCGGCAGCGTCTCCAGAACCCCGGAGATTCCTTCAAGGCTGACACGACCGAGACCCCCCCACTGAGCACGTGACCGAGAGCCCCACTGAGCGCGTGCCCGACACTCACAGGTGCGCATGGGCAGAAGGCCGCGCGTCCTGGAAAAGTCACGCCGGTCTCGGTCCTTGAAATACGTCCTAACGCTCTCCCTTGATTCCCAAAACCAAAAATTACAAATAGAACCTAAAAAGGCAGCTGGCACAACCCCGTGGAGTTTTCCACGCCTTCTCCAGTAATGCTCCCTCTGGATCTCAGTTCGGGGCAGACGGGGAGCTCCCAGCACCTTAGTGCTGCTGGCCTGAGCACGGGAGGGGCTAAGGAGGGGCTGGAGGGACCCCCACTAACAAGGCGCCGAGGGGCCTGGCGACGAGGAGGTAAATCCACCCTCACCATCCTTCTGGGGGTGCTGATGGGTGGGCACCTGTCAGGGGCCAGGCAAGCGTCCTGGAAATAAAAGCTGCACATCGTGCATCGGAAACCGGATGGGGCAGGACTAGTGAGGCTGGTGAAGAGATCTAAGTAAAAAGTGCAAAAGCAAATGCCTCAAACGGGGAGAATATTTTTTAAATGATGTAAAAAAAAAAAGTGACAGGAAACGCTAAGAGCCAAACAATACAGTATAAGTCATATCCTGGGTGTGAAAGATGGAAAGTCCGACAAGAATGCAGAGGCCTGAGCCTTGAAATAATACTTTGATTGGCAGGCTTAACAGAGAATTTCAGGGTTGATGTTTTATACACAGTATTTCCTTGCCCCAAACTGAGTGGCGGGGAGGTCATCATCACAGGTAAGGGAGACAATGCCTCATCTACACAAGTTTTTGTTACTTCTCTGTGGAAAATTAAGCAGAGAGTAAAACACAAGTCAGTAAAACACAAGTCTTCCCCCAGAGAAGTCAGGGCAAAGAGCCTCTGGAAAATGATACACGTTATCGATAGCATGCACGCCTCCTCTTCTGATGGGCTCATAATAAAAGGGAAGAAAGTACGGTCACCCCGGGACGTGCAGACGGGCCCCCAAGTCCAGGGGAACGGCCTTCCCCACCTCCTCCAGAAAAAGCACGGAAAGCACAGCTGCTGCCGCATGTGTGACAGCTCGTGACTCGCACATCTTACTGAAATGACTAGAAATGGGCAGATCGAGGGGGATTACACTCTTCACTTTCAAGGATAAAATAATCCAGGGGCAAGACTAACAAGGTACCACTAGCTTCAAGGTCTGCATGTGTTTCCGGGCGTGAAACTCCAGTATCAGATACAAGAAACATGCCGTTCACTGGGGAGCCCCAGAGGCTGGACAGGTCAGTGGGTAGAGCGCAGAGGACAGCCCCCCGCAGACACCGGCACTCCCCAGAACTCACCCCAGAACGACACTTAATTCTTTCACGTGCACGCGCGTGTGTCCACGAAGATACTCAGACAGCATCTTACTCTTCAGGTACATCTCCTGTAGTCTGTCTTCCAGGTGCATGATGCACTGCAAAGCCAATCACACTCACGATGAGGGCAAGAACTCAGATCTCTGCCAACGTCTAAGAGCCGCAATTCCCTCAATCCATTTCTAAGTATGCTACTGTAATCTCATCTCTTTAAAATATACTTCAAGAATTACAACCCAGCTCAAACCCTACCATAAGCAGGGATAAGAATAGGTTTTTGTCATCAACAAGGACCTACTGAAAAGCACAGGGAACTCTACTCATTACTCTGCGATAACCTATATGGAAAAGAATCTGAAAAAGAATAGATATGTGTGTGTACAACCGAATCACTTTGCTGTACACCTGAAATTAACACAACATTGTAAATCAACTGTACTCCAATATAAAATTTAAAAAAACGAAAAATAAAAAATAGGTTTTTGTAAAACAATAAAGTTTAATTTTTCCAGTGACTGTTAAGATCTTCATATATATTTTCTGGTATTTCTAAAAAAGCATTTGTTTCTACATAGTTAAAATTATTCTATAAGTACACTTATTTCCTGCTTTCAAAAAACTTTCTAATAATCCTTTTCCCATGTTATTAAAAATTCTTTATCAATATAATTTTTATGACTGATTTTTCAGAATGTGAATTTACCATGACTAAAATCACAGAGCCATCTGCATTTTTGTTATTATACATAATTTTGTAAAGAGCACCTTTCTTGTTGTTTTCCTATATCTCAGATTATTTTGGTGCAATTCGTTCCCAGAAGAATGACTGGAACAAGGTTATTCTGAAACTTTTTTTTTTTGCTCTCAAGAGTGTAGTTTAACTAGGTCTCTAGTAGCAATGAAGAAAGGGCAATTTTGTTCAGAACATCTCTACCCTTGGAACTGTGTCCAGCTTCGTTTTTAGAGAACAGCAGTCACCTGTGTCTTGCACCAGAGGCAAATGCTTTTGCATCTGGCAGGGAGACCGATCCAGGCAGCTCAGTAAGTCACCTGATGGTTCTGGCAAGGGTCACTCCATCAGACATGATTTTCTTCTAGACCATTATGCCTGCTATTTTCAAGGTAAAAAGATTAACAGATGCACTTGAAAATGTTGATCTTGACCACCTGGGCTGATCACTGACATAGAAAAAGTATCCATTCGAGATGCAATCTTTTCCGTTTTTCATTGGCTTAAAATCTTAAGTGCATCGTGTTGTGTGGACGAAACACAACTGTTAAGTGAATAAGAGTAATAATCAAAGCAAGGAGGATTTCGCCAATTCTCTTGGGGGAAAATGTTCCCCCAGGAAAACAGAGTTAAGTGAGGAAAGGTCTCCTGTTCAGTGTCAGTTCCTTGTGGAGCAAATACAAAGTTTTAGTAAGAGTGTTGTAAAATATTAAAAAGAACATTCACATTACGTTGAATCCTTTATGTTTTAAAATATGAATTTACTGTGTTTTCATAGTCCCCAGGAAAACTGTGTGTTGCAGTGCGGAAATAAACAGAACACTGGTTCATATGGAATGTGCATGGAACTTGCAATCAAAGCACTTAGAAATTTTTTAAAAAGCCTGATTATGAAATTGAACTGTTTCGGGATTCCCCTCCCTCCTTTCTGAGATGGATTTCTTCAACTTTAACTTCTGAAATTTAAAATAGCTACTTTCTCTTTTCATACTGAAGGTACTAACAGGCCTTTAATCACGTGTTTCATTCGAGTGACTTTTAAGGAGAATTTTAAACTGCAGATGAAATGTTCTTTGATCCTGATTTTGTCAAGTCATTCATATTATTAAGTGGTCAAATGTAACTTATGTCTAAATGAAGTAAAAAGAATTAACTGTGGTAATTTACTGCTGGGATAACTAAGATTTCAAACGTAGCAAGAGATATGGATTATAGAATAAAATATAAAAGTTTGGTAAATATAACAGTAAAAAACTGTAAAATCAAATATATCTCTCTTCCCTTACAGAAAAGCAGACTTCGGCCTCTGAATCAGCATGATGTGAGTTGCTACTAGAAAGAAAAACTGCCTACAAATGTAGAACAGGAATCAGATTGTAATACGCCACAGGTGGGGCCTTCTGTGTTACCCCTGAGAACAGGGGTCCTACAGTTTAAAGCCCCAATAAAGGTTTCAGTGAGAAGGTGGTGTCAGTCTTCAAAGCCATGAACACTGTTTCACGCAACTGGTTCTTACTAACAGTTACACTAATAGTAGCTGTTTCCTGAGTGTGTGTAACATCCAGCACTACTTCTAGTGCTCTACCCGAGTTATCTCACTTAATTTTTATCACCAGACAGGACAGGTGCTGCTGTGCCCCAGCTTCGACAAGGCACCCGATTCGGAAGCAGAGGCGCCTGGGTCTGAGTCCAGGCCACTGAAAGCCCACGGACTGGCCACTACTGTCCACTGGCTGCCAGGGCATCTCATCTCGCCTGAGCTCGGACAGGTAGAAAGCAGCACCTTGGAGGATTCTCACACATGCTTGTTGCCTAGGTACCGTCTTCACTTTGCAGAGGAGAAAGCTGCGGCCCTGAGATGCCCGACGAAGCAACGGCAAAGCCTGGGCGTGGCCCCCGTGACGTCCAGGGGTGCCCCGTGATGCTGTGCTGCCACCTGAGGTGACAGCCAGTGTTTCAAAGCACCTCCTCCAAGGACAAAGGAGTCCCGACCTTCCGAGGGGTGTGGTGCGCCTGCAGATCCGGCCACGAGAGCTCAGGGGAACACCCGCCACGAGCAATCGGGGAGGTGACTCATATTCAGCCTCCTACTTGGTTGTCAATAGCTCTGCATCTTTTGCGGAGGCCGGAGGCTGGAAGGGAGACGCTGTTTGGTTTGGGGCTGAGGGAGGAGGAGTCCAGAAGGCTGGTGAGCTCCTCCCAGCTGCAGCCCCGCCAGCTCACAGGGCTCTGCCCTGTACGTGCCCTTCAGCTGCGCTTGTGCTCTGGAAACCTTGCTCCCTTCCTGGCTAAATGTATTTTCTCTCGATCTCTCTGCACACAGACACACAGACACAGGAATTTGTTTTGCATGTTATTCCAGGGACTCAGGGAGAGCTGCTGGACATTTTCTCGGAGTTCAGGGGGTCTGTCTGCTGTTTGTATTTAATGTAACGTTATCAAAGTGATTTTAAAATCCCATTCGAAAAGGAACAATTGATACCATCCCCTGTGGCTATGGTGCTTCAACATTTTAAGCGTTTACACGAACGATATTCTATGTATCCATAACAACTTTGGGAGGATGGTCCCTGAACAGATGGCACTCGTCCCTTCGGAAGCTGGCTGGCTTGCATTTGACCCGATGACGGGAAAACCGATGAGTCCCCCAAAGGAGGATGTTAAACTTCCCTTTATGCTCATCCCTGCCCCCATACCTTCCCTGTTTCTCCACGTAACTTGTTCAAAAAGATTGTGTCACTCTGTGCTCTCTGTCTCCAGAAGGACTATTGTCACTGAATCCAGCCCGTGTGGTTTTGTGTCACACGCTCTGTTTTCACTGATGCTACCATCCAGTTAGACTAAAATCAATACACGGGAATACATGACTTTGTAACCGCAATGCTGCGGAAAATGCTTTCCTAGCTCACTTCTCTGATGGTCTGAGAACGATACTTACAAAGTCGGCGGGGAGGTGAAGCCTATAAAGCTGCAGGATGGACTGAAGTAAACTGGACACCTGGCTTGAGACCAGGACGTCCTGGCCGAGTTTCGTGCCGTCCACCGCCTTCCTCTGACTCGTGGCCACCTGGACGCTCCACTTGTCCGTGTCTGCAATGATGCACACGGCCTCGGCGATGGGCTCGTCGAGCACGGGGTGCTGCGGGACAGACACACGGGGTCAACTCTTCACCATGCTTCCGGTGACATCGGCACGTCCAGAAGTTTCTGTGCAGTGTCAGACTCAGGGGCAGAAGTGGTGGCGGGAGCCCCGAGCCCTACAGGGACCCGAACTGGGGTGTCATCCCATAGTCATTTAAATGTTAACTTGACAAACCTGCACCCAGGGGGCACACTATAAACGTCACCAAACATTCAGAGGTAAGCAAAAAGGCCTGTGATTTCCCTCCATCCCAGGACATTAAAGCCCGTTTCCTTCTGGAAGACTGCACTCTCCTTTTATGCTTTTTATTTTCATTTATTTATTTTTTCCCCTGAGTCTTGTGGGATCCTAGTTCCCTGAACTGGGATCGAACCCGGGCCCCCTGCAATGGAAGCGTGGAGTCTTAACCACTGGACCGCCAGGGAAGTCTCTGCACCCTCCTTCTAAAATGGAGACGGTCAGAATAAGGTGTAGGAGTCTACTGCCATTTTCCCCATCACAAGGTTTGGCAGGGTAACTTAACAGCCCCTGAAAGGCATAGCTTTAATCACGAGGCAATATTTATTCAGAAACCATGTGCTACACGCATAAATCAACTCCAGGACAACTAAAGTCAGACTGGCCAGGGAGCTGTGTATCGAGATGAGGCCAAAAGGCACAAGTGCGGCTACTGATGAATGTACTTAAAATACCAAATCCTCAGTAACTGGGCAGTGATGGACGGAGCAGGTTAACTAGGAAACTGTGCCACGGGGCCAACGGGGTGAACACTGACGCCGTCCAGGAACACGGCCCACGAGAGGCACGTGAAAAGACGCTCAACATCACTCATTATTAGAGAAATGCAAGATTACAATGAGGTAACACCTCGCACTGGTCAGAATGGCCATCATCAAAAAGTCTACAAACGATAAACACTGGAGAAGGTGTGGAGGAAAGGGAACCCCGCTGCACTGTTGGCGGGAATGTAAACTGGTACAACCACTATGGAGAACAGTGTGGAGGTTCCTTAAAAAACTAAAAATAGAACTACCATATGACCCAGCAATCCCACTCTTGGGCATATATCCGGAGAAAACCATAATTCGAAAGGATGCATGCACTCCAATGTTCACTGCAGCACTATTTACAATAGCCAGGACATGGAAGCAACCTAAGTATCCATCGACAGATGAAGGGATAAAGAAGATGTGATACATATATACAATGGAATATTACTCAGCCATAAAAAGAAACGAAATTGGGTCATTTGTAGAGCTGTGGATGGACCTAGAGACTGTCATACAGAGTGAAGTAAGTCAGAAAGAGAAAAACAAATATCGTATATTAATGCATATATGTGGAATCTAGAAAAATGGTACAAATGAACTTATTTACAAAACAGAAATAGAATCACAGATGTAGAAAACAAACTTACGGCTACTGGGGGGGAAAAAGGGGGAGGGATACATTGGGAGATTGGGATACATATACACACTGCTATATATAAAATAGATAACTAGTAAGTACCTACTGTACAGCACAGGGAACTCTATTCAATGCTCTGTAATGGCCTGTATGGGAAAAGAATCTAAAAAAGAGTGGATCTATGTATACGTATAACTGATTCACTTTGTTGCACAGCAGAAACTAGCACAACATTGTAAATCAACTATACTCCCAAAAAATTAATTAAAAAAAGGAAAACGGCCTAAAAAATTGAATTTCTCAAAACTGATCACAGTGTAACTGCTTCACCACCAGCTCCTCTGACACACGTGTTCAGGATCCCACATGCGTGCAAATCAAGGGCACAATAGGACTGCCCTCCAGCCCCAAACTAGGAGAGAGAAGGGGGTGGGCAGGTACGCAGTGAGACGGAGACAGACAGAACGCACCTCGAAGCCAGCGTCCTCAAGCACACCTTTCTGACCCTCAGTCACTGAAGGCAAAGCGGGCCTGGCCTCCTCCTGTCACGCGGTTCCTTCCGCTGCCCTGTGGTGGCCCCTCGCGCTAGGTTCGTCCTGATTCCCCTTTGGAGAAGGACCTTTCCCGGGTAAATCCTGGAGGCCCCTCCCTCCGTCACAGGGCGGGAGCAGGGCCCAAGCTGGGCCAATCAGACTCTCCCTCCCGGCCACCTGCCCGGAGCACGCAGCCAGGAGGCCGGGAGCCGCTGGGGTCACCGCGCTCCTGCTCGACAAAAGCCACCACGAATACCCACAGCGATGCTTGGTTCCTGCACTTCCACAGGGGCCTTGTTTCCTGCCGACCCCGAGCCTAGTTCTTCGGTCTCCTTACCATTTCTAAGGATCCCTAATATCCCTCCAATGAAGTCCCTTCCGGTTAAACTAACAAGAGTTGGTTTCTGCCGCTTGCAGCAAAGAACCCACACAGGTACACGACCTTGTCTCGGGTGACCGAGACCTGAGATTTTTACGACTTAACACTAGTAGTGGGAAGGCCATGATGGAAACCCAAATGTCTGCTGTCACGCTGTACTTTCAGCAGGTTGTCTGGCCCCCTCGTTTGCGGCTTTCCCACTCAATCTTTGCGCTCTTTCCCACAGACGGGGAAGTGACGGGTGGGCTGAATGAGAACTTTGGTGAGACCAACGTTTTTTTCCTCAACTATATCCAGGACGGAAACTTTCACGTTTTAGAATATTTTCCCCATTGAAAAGAATAGCAAATCAGGCAAAGTCTAGCGGCCCGACATTTATTTAAGCACAGGTTAAACGTGAGAAATAAAGAATATGGCAAAGCAGATTCTTGAATTAATGAGGCCCAGTTTCCCAAGGATGGCTCTCATTTTTTAAGACTTGCTCACCAAACAGTCGAAATGCTCACACACACAATGACCCTAAATTCCCACTCCCACCCGCAGGTTTTTGTGACCCCTCAGTCCTACCCTCCTCACACACTCTCCAAAACAGAAAGTAAAGACAGGGCTGCAATGACTTCCCTTTACAAGTTCCTGCAAGTTCTTGCTCAATCCGTGTGTCATAAACTCGCAGCAAGAGGACGATGACTTGCCATCAGTGTACCTGGTCCTTGTGAGCAAAGGAAATGGAAATTTGGAAATTTAAAAGATTTGTATTTTGAGCTCAAGTTCCTTCAATGCTTTGCGTTTATCAGAAATTCACAGTGTGCTGGGTATAGCACAAAACAGATCTATACTGAGACCTTTTCTTCAAGGGACTTAACATTCCGAAAGTATATATATAATCATCAAAGACCACAGGCCAACGTACGTACAGTGAGTGGAATGCATGCCAATCCCCTTTCACCTGGATTTCAGTCACCTCCCTCTAGCAAGATGTGGTAACAGGACCCAAGCCAGGCCAATCAGATGCTCCTCCCCTGAGATTTCCCTGTGAGCAGGGGCCCAGGAGGCTGAGAAGGGTTGGGGTAAAAATCTAGCTTTTGTTGGATTAATTGTTTGCAGTAGATAATGTGGGCCCTAGTTTCCAACTCAGCTCAATTTCTGAAATGATTTCCCCAGCATCGTGACAGGGAAGGGAGCAGCGTGTGGGCCCGAGGAAAGCACACAGACAGCAGGTTACGGGGCCCCATAACCACACACAGAGCTCCGCCTTCGCAAGTGAGCCACAGGCACGAGGGCGGCGAGGCTCACTGGGGAAGCGATGGATGGAAGGCTGCCCAGGTCCCAGTGACCCCAGGAGGCTGCAGACCCAGGGGCAGTAACAGCAGAGGAGAGACGGAGGAGTTGGCTCAGGTATCTTACGAGGAAGAACGAAATGGGTCAGAGAACTGTGAAAGAAAGTGTGCGTGAGCCATTTTTAAATCACTGGCGGAAACCTGAGCACAGACTGAAGAAGGCTAGGTCCGAGGGTTGGGACAAACGGACAGGAGGTGGAGAGCCCGTCCCCTGAAGGAGGGGCTGACTCTCCTCTCCCTGGACTCTCAGCTCCTAGCCCAGGACCGGGCCCTCGAGAAAGGGGCCCAGGTCAAGCACAGCAGTGACAGGGCAGGGAAGCACGTGCAGCCCCAACACAGCATAGTGCCACCACGTGTGCAGGATCCAGGGACACAGAGAACCACGGAGAGCTGTCAGGGGAGGGGGCACCTTAAAAAGGAATCACACAGGGCACGACACTCAGCATCCTGTGACAAACCACAGTGGACAAGAGCACGAAAAAGAACATACGTGTGCAGCTGGGTCACTGTGCTGCACAGAAGAAATGAACACAACGCCGTAAATCAACTCTACTTCAATGAAATGAAGAAACAAGAATTACACATCCTCGGACTCCTAGATATCTAACAAGTAATTCCCTGAACACACCCAACTGCCTCTAAGTACACCATCTAGCAGTTACTCACTTATTTCCTGAAGAATAAACACTTTTAAAAGGAAGATGGAGGGCTTCCCTGGTGGCGCAGTGGTTGAGAATCTGCCTGCCAATGCAGGGGACACGGGTTCGAGCCCTGGTCTGGGAAGATCCCACATGCCGCCGAGCAACTGGGCCCGTGAGCCACAACTACTGAGCCTGCGCGTCTGGAGCCTGTGCTCCGCAACGAGAGAGGCCGCGACAGTGAGAGGCCCGCGCATCACGATGAAGAGTGGCCCCCACTTGCCGCAACTAGAGAAAGCCCTCGCACAGAAACGAAGACCCAACACAGCCATAAATGGATAAATTAATTAATTAATTAAAAAAAAAAAGGAAGATGGAAATAGAGGGAAATGTAAACAGTCAAGAAACAGAAATGAATCCTGGAGAGAGAGAAAAAGCGTCTGTAACTTGGATCAAGTTGTAACCTAAGGGGCACCAGGGTGACCGGCTGCCCAGCTCTGGTCTGGTTTAAACTTCTCTAAGGTCAGAGAAGCTTAAGTTCTGGTGATTCTGGAGGTTTCTGATACACATCTTCCCCAAAGAAACCCAACCCCACTAAAGACAGGGCAGCTTAACCGTATCATGGTGTGGCTTATTAGTCAATGTCTAAGCTTTTAGAATTCAAAGAACTCCATGATCCAGAAGACCACGCCTGGATTACCACAGGAACACTCACCCACACACGCCCTCCGCCCTGCCTGGTATTCAATGGAAAATTCCTCTTAGAAAAGGCTCTCCTTTTTTTTTTTTTTTAAATAAATGTATTTATTTTATTTTATTTTTACTTTTGGCTGCATTGGGTCTTTGTTGCTGCACGCAGGCTCTCTCTAGTTGCGGCGAGCGGGGGCTGCTCTTCATTGCGGTGCGCGGGCTTCTCATTGCGGTGGCTTCTCTTGTTGTGCAGCACGGGGCTCTAGGCGCGCGGGCTTCAGTAGTTGTGGCACGCAGGCTTTAGAGTGCACGCTCAGTAGTTGTGGCGCACGGGCTTAGCTGCTCCGCGGCATGTGGGATCTTCCCGGACCAGGGCTCGAACCCGTGTCCCCTGCATTGGCAGGCAGATTCTTAACCACTGCACCACCAGGGAAGTCCAAAGGCTCTTTAAGGCATACAGAGAACCACAATAAACAAAGGAAACACTGAATTATATGATGCTTCTTCTCATTACTTTTCCTTAGGAGCCATATCTTAACTGTAGAAGTAATTAATAGTGAAATCTGTCAGGCGGGTCTCTTAAGTTCACGAGTTTATCAACTTCACGTACACACCAGGGTACACACAAATACAGACACTTATCAGCAACAACATACATGGTGCAGTGCTTCTGAGAAATTAAGTACTTTAACAAACGCTGTAAAACGTTAAGACTGAATGATTCAAACACCTACTAGAAGCCCAATCCCTCCAGCTCCGTCCTTAGGGCTTGGATCTGATATTTCACCAAGGAGCCAAGGCTCCGAAGCTGGGCGCGACTGGGCTTAACTGCCACCTCCATCACTTACTAGCCCTGGGGCCTCAGTGGCCACTCACCTGGGCCTCAGGGTCTACGTCTGCCAAGTGTGATCGTACTTGGTTGAGAGTGTCTGTGAGAAGAATGAGCGTGGGACACGCAGTGCAGTGCCCGCCGCTTGTCGGGGGCCTTCGGCTGCTTCCCTACACCACACCTCATGTAACCACGTCCCCCAAACCCTCGCAGCACCACTTCCCTCCCCAACCCGGAACCCTACTCCAGCACGGACACCCCAACGCTTAGGCTCAAACCTGTCTCCTTCCACCCTGGAAGCTCCCGTCGGGGCCCACCGTCACGTGCACACGCTCCCCTCCGGGGCGCCCTCAGGAGAACTCCCTGCTCTGGGCAGGGAGGTGGCCCACCTGTCACTCGGGCTGGGCCCAGAATGTGTTCCAGTTCTTCAGGGGCCCAGCCTGGGTTCCCACGCCCCTGCACCCCTCAACAGGACTCCCCGCGTCCACTGTCTGGCATTGAATCACACTGCCTCAACTTGCTCTGGATTTCACATCTGCTTGTCTACTCAGTGATTTCATAAGTAACTCAAGGAGAGAAATCACGTTTTTCTTCCGTAGTCTCGGAAATGAGCATAACAAAAGGCAAGGCATGTGCTAAATGTCTAACGCGTGCCGGCTCTGTTGAACAATTCTCTATTTCTTTATTTTTAGATTCAATCCAGTTCCTATTAAGTCATCCACACAACTATTAACATACTTCTTTTCCATGTATTGCACTTAAATGACTAACATTTCACATGGTTACCTTTTTCCTTTTTAAAAATTTTTATTGAAATATAGTTGATTTACAATGTTGCACTAGTGTCAGGTATACAGTAAATTGACCCATTTATACATATATATATATATATATATTTTTTTTCCTTCTCTCCCATTATAGGTTATTACAAGATCTTGAATATAGTTCCCTGTGCTATACAGTAGGTCCCTGTTGCCTATCTATTTTATATACAGTAGTGTGTATTGTGGTGGCCCCCAAGCTGTAAGCTTATTCAGCTTTCTGCTTTCCGGAGAACTGCTTGTCTCTCTCTTGGTATGCACTCCTGACGCTGCGGTATTGAGCGTAAAAAAGGAAAATGGCTTGCGGCCAGTTTCGCTCCAGGTGCCTGCTCTGCATCTAAGAGCCCCTGGTTGTTCCCCAGAAGAAGGACGTGCTGCCCTGAGGGGGAAGTCTGTATCTCCAAAGAATGGCCCATAAGGCATGCTGACGCATAGATAGTGGTGCATAGATAGTGGTGCATAGATAGTGGTGCATAGATAGTGGTGCATAGATAGTGGCGACAGAATTATGCGGAAATACAAGGTTTACTGATTTATTGTCTGATATTCGTTCCGTACTAAACCTATATATACATTCATGCTCTTTGAATAAACTTGCCTTGCAACCATCAGTTGTCTTGGCCCTTCTGACCCCATACTGGTGCTTTTCAGTTCCTTACCCCTCACCGCCAGGAACTTCTAGCTTTCTGCAGCCGGTCTGCGGCAGTGTATATTTTAATCCCAAACTCCTAATTTATCCCTCTCCCCTCCCCTTTGGTAACCATAAGTTTGTTTTTTATGTCTGTGAGTCTATTTCTATTTTGTAAATAAGTTCATCTGTATCATTTTTTTAGATTCCACATATATGATATCATACGGTATTTGTCCTTCTCTGTCTGACTTACTTCACTTAGTATGATAATCTCTAGGGCCATCCACGTTGCTGCAAATGGCACTAATTCATTCCTTTTTATGGCTGAGTAATATTCCACTGTATACATGTACCACGTCTTCTTTGTCCATTCCTCTGTCGATGGACATTTAGGTTGCTCTATGTCTTGCCTATTGTAAATGGTGCTGCAGTGAACATTGGGGTGCATGTATCTTTTCAAATTATGTTTTTCTCTGGATATATTCCCAGGAGTGGGATTGCTGGGTCATATGGTAGTTCTATTTTTAGTTTTTTAAGGAACCTTCATACTGTTCTCCATAGTGGCTGCATCAATTTACATTCCCACCACCAGTGTAGGAGGATTCCCTTTTCTCCACACCCTCTCCAGCATTTATTATTTGTAGACTTTTTGATGATGGCCATTCTGACTGGTGTGAGGTGATACCTCATTGTAATTTTGATTTGCCTTTCTCTAATAATTAGCGATGTTGAGCATCTTTTCATGTGCTTCTTGGCCATCCGTATGTCTTCTTTGAAGAGATGTCTATTTAGGTCTTCTGCCCATTTTTTGACTGGGTGGTGGTTACCTATTTCTAACTCAAGAGTAGGAAAGTACCAGCTCCCATGTATGCTTCCTTCAACTACTGATGAGTTCATCAAGCCATTCTTGCCGTGGGTACACAGGATGCAGTCCTGCTCTACAGAGAGGAACGCGAGGACAAGAAGTGCAAGAGCTCATGAAGTATCTCGGCACGTCAGAAAGAGGATCTAGGAACTCATTCAAGTGCTTCTGACTCGTAGCTCAATGAGCCTGCCAAGCCCTCTACTTTGAAACCCTAGGACCTTGTCAGAGTGGAAATCCCTCGGAAGACAAGATTGCAACAAGTGGGAATGACACTTGCAACATAATGACAAGAGGAGAAAACACTATCACCTCTATTATGACTTTGCTAAGAAACTTCCCATATTTAGCTGCTGGTATTGCCCAATACATACTCTAAAAGTCCCTTCGGGACTTCCCTGGTGGTGCAGTGGTTAAGAATCCACCTGCCAATGCAGGGGACACGGGTTCGATCCCTGGTTCGGGAAGATCCCACGTGCCAAAGAGCAACGAAACCAGTGTGCCACAACTACTGAGCCTGTGCTCTAGAGCCCACGAGCCACAACTACTGAGCCCGCATGCGCGCCTAGAGCCCATGCTCTGCAACAAGAGAAGCCACCCCAATGAGAAGCCCGTGCACTGCAATGAGGAGTAGCCCCCGCTCGCCGCAACTAGAGAAAGCCCACGCACAGCAACGAAGACCCAACACAGCCAAAAATAAAAATAAATTAATTTAAAAAAATAAACCGATCCTTCGTGAATCCTCAAAGATGCCAGCCCACATGCGGATCGCAGGCAACAGGTGTGCAGACGGACGCTGGTACCACAACCAGCTCTAGAATCTGCTCACTGATTACAACAGTGCAGATTCAGCGACCAGGACGAGCCACTGGGTGGCCTCTTTCACACACAAAGGGAGCAGGTGATTTATGACTCAGGTAATGGGAAGAACCTCTCTGTTTATTTTTCTCTGAAACATTCTGAATTATAAAACATAAGATTCTTGGGTATTATCTGAGTGTCAATTTGCTCATCACTTCCTAGAAGATATTTCTGTCAAGTTCTATAACTTTATTAAACTGAACTTGAGTCAGAGAATGTGACATGACAAAACACCTTTCAAAGAAATCCCCCCCCCCCGCCCGTTACGTTATAGTCCCACGACTTAACAACAGCAGCCCTTACATGGCTTCAAGTAAAGCCCTGAATTGGTCACAGAGAGAAAATGGACGATCAGTGCCCTGAGGGCCACAGTCTCAGCACCTGCTCTGGGTTAAACGTCCTTGGACCCCGTTTTTATTCTTCTACCTCCGTAGGGGCCAAGCCCCCTCCACGTCCTCGGAACCGAGGATTTAAGCAACCTGAGCCAGTCCACCCACTTCTGGGCGGCCGAGGGCGCCTTCAGGACGTGGACACATGTGGATGGCTGGCCAGTTTTTATTGAAAACCTTCAGTCTCACATCTGCGCAGAGAACAGGAACCTGATTACCACTCAGCGTCCCCCAACACTTCCCCAGCCTACAAAGTCATCCAGGATACTAAACACTAAATGCTCAGCACCCGGGCTCTCCCGACAGCAGTCACAGAGACAGACAGACAGAAGCTCCCGTGGCGGCAGAGCCGGCTCTGCCTGTGGTTGGTCTGCAGTCCCTGGGGGAGCCTGGCCCCCTCGCCCTCTCTCCGCTCATCCCCACTACAGACGTCACCTCCTCCAGGAAGCCCCCAGGCTGTCCCGTGCCTCCCTGCCCCCCTCCCCCCTGCTGTGGGCTCTGCTTTCACTGCTTATGTCTTTAATCACCTGTTGGAGTTCAGCCTCCTGAAGGACAGGGGCCATGACTCCTCTCTGGCTGTTGACAAGCGTCCTTTGTCTTTGATGTCCTGCCGCTCAGCGCGGGTTTGTTTATATCTGCCCTACTCGGGAGTCAGTGGGCTCACTTCATCTGAAAGATCGCAGCCATTCTTCCTTCATATGCTGTTTCTCTTTCCCGCCTTCTGTAGGCGCGATAGAACCTCCTCACTCAAGCCTCCAGGTCTCTTACTTGCTCTTCTGTGTTTTTTCAGGTACCTCTGTCTCTGAGCTGCAGTCAAAGCGGTAGTTCTGCATCTGGTCACTTTCACAAACTCTCATCCTCTCTGGCTGTATGTAATCTGCTCTGCTCTTTCACCTACCCCCGAGTTTTAATTTCTATGACTGCATTTTTCCATTTTAGCATCTCTCTTCGCTTCTTTTACAAATCTAAATAGTCGTGTATCATAACAGACGGTCTTTTTAAAGATTCCAATTCCTTCTTTTCTCACCATAAGCTTTTTAAACGTACCACCCAACAGTTACTCTAGACTGAGGAGGGCTAACGTCCCTGCCTGTACTGCCCACTCTCCCTCACCCTGACCACGAGCCCACCGTGTTGGAGTCGTTTTGTTTTATGTGCTCTATGCGTCTCTCGGAAACAGGCTCCACGTCAGTCGCTAAAGACTTCGGAGTTGTGATAAGGTGGAGGAGAGCGAATCAATCATTCTGGACCACGGGCGCTGTTGAGGGGTCCTGGGAGGTGAGGGCTTGGGGAAGTCTACAGGCATCGTGAGGGCGTCGGGACCTGGGGCAGCGGGAGCGGGGAGGGTCGGCTGGGGGGGCGGGGTCCAGAGGAAACACCTGACCTTCTGTGTGTCTGTGCCTGCAGACTTGTGGACACAGGGCGCAGCCTCGGGGACGCCTTAAATGTCGGGAGGGCCACGTGCTGAGGAAGGAAAGAGTTTAAAGTCGAGGAGAGGCGCTCAAGGTCAAAAAGGGTCATCAGAACAAAGTGATGGGAGGATGTGCATGACGCCAAAATACAACGTAAGAAGGCAGGTACACAGATTTTTCTGCAGAGAATGGCACAGACGTCCAAATATTTCGCATGTAATGAAAAACACTGGGGAAAACATCAAGATTAGCCATGCGCCTGATATTTACAAGATGCAAGAGCAATGATGCCTTTGAGACGTATAATAAGCATTTTATTCTCCTTTAGGTGAAGAAAAAGAACACAAAGGGCCCCAGGCGGCATGTCCCGACACAGACCTCTTCCCCTTTATGCCTTCAAGGCAGACTCTCCGCCACACCTCTCTCCTTTAGAAGGAGGGTCACACTCGGGGCACAGCTGCACCTGCAGGAACACGCGCTCCTCTGCCCAGCGCAGGGGGACCGCGCAGCGTGTCTGGGCACCGGGCCAGGCGCTGCACGGAGAGACGCCCGCAGGCCTGGTGGAAGAAAGACACTGGAGGCACAACCAAGCACCGCGTGCCAAGGGCCTGGGGCGGCTTCAGAGAAGCGGCAACGTTGGGACGGGGCCTGCAAAAGGCACTGGGGCTGCTTCCACAGCGCCTGCGGCAGAGGGAGCGACGCACGTGGCAAGGAGGTGAGAGGGAGGGCGGGCCGTTAGCGGCTGGCGCACGGTGTGACCGAGCCGCACGGGAGAGCAGGGCTGCGTGTGTGCGTGTGTATCTGAAACACATACGGGGGGCAGTTCCAGCCAAGGAGCCTGGATTTCACTCTGCAAAGAGACAGGCCCCTGGGAGAGCAGAAGAGGAACCGACAGACTCCACGTTTGAGAAGGAGCCCTCCGTGGCCATGTGTGCAAGGCTGCAAGGCGGAGGGCAGCGTAGGAGGGGAGGGGTCACCAAGATCTCAGACTGGGGTCGGCGATACCCGGAGATGGGTAGTTTTTTCAGATATTTTTAAAACCCCCATCTGCAGTAAGAAACGCCTTTTAGGGCTTCCCTGGTGGCGCAGTGGTTGAGAATCTGCCTGCGAATGCAGGGGACACGGGTTCGAGCCCTGCTCTGGGAAGATCCCACATGCCGCGGAGCAACTGGGCCCGTGAGCCACAACTACTGAGCCTGCGCGTCTGGAGCCTGTGCTCTGCAACAAGAAAGGCCGTGGCAGTGAGAGGCCCGCGCACCGCGATGAAGAGTGGCCCCCGCTTGCCTCAACTGCAGAAAGCCCTCGCACAGAAATGAAGACCCAACACAGCCATAAATGGATAAATAAATAAATAAATAAAAGAACGTGAATTTCTTTAAAAAAAAAAAAAAAGAAACGCGTTTTAACGCCGTAACCCAGGGTGCACGCTGGTACAGGTGCATCCACACGCACAGCCCCCAAGAGCCAGACGGAGCCGAAGGCCCGCGCCCCGCTGCGCACGCCCCCCGCACCGGGACGGGTTCCGTCTCGCCAGCAGCAGGTCTGCCCGGCACGGGCGCCTGTCTGCTCCTCAGCACTACGGACCTCAGGCCGCTGCTGACTCCGCGCCACGCCCGTGCTGCCCGCGTCGCTAAAGCGATGCCCGTCGGTCGCGGTGACTCGCTGTCCTTGCGTCGGCTCCCTGGCTGACGGTGCTGCACGGGCAATCGGGCGCTCGCGGCGCGCGTCCCACCAAGCCGCCGGCGAAGCTGCTCCGCTGCGCTGCAGATTTCCGCGTATGTCTGCAGCCAGTCTGCTGCTACTCTTAAAATGAAACGAGAGAGGCTGCCATATCCAAGCGGTACCTCGTTTCACAGAGTATTCGGAAGACGCCCGAAGGCCTGGAACACAGTTTTTGTTAAAAGAAACACTAACACATGACGTTAATTTTGGTCTCGATGACCCGACCCTACAGAGCTGGAGCGGCCAGGCCACGCCTCGTGAGGCCACCAGCGGAGGGAAAGCGGCCGCCGGGAGCGCTGAGTGAATGGGTCCCGCTGCTGTCCCACCACCCGCAGCGGGAGCGTCTTGCGAAACTCATTTACAAAGCGCGTGCACGGGTGTCACTGTAACAGCTACCGTCTGTCGGGCGTTCGGTAACGTGCCGCACGCTGTGTTCGGCACTGGATGTGCATTATCGCACGGTCTTCAAGCAGACCTCTAACTGCCGTCATTTTCTAGAAAACGAAACTGATGCTGAGACGATTAAGGAATCCTGCGCCAGGCCACGAAGCCACGAGGGGTGAGCCACGGGTCAATCTCAGGTGTGTCTGCCTTTAGAAGCCAAACTCTTAACTGCTGGGTTACGTTTTATCTGTTCCTCTAAACACATTTTTCTGAGGCTTAGCGAAGCCAAGGGATTTACCTGACGACCAGCGAACAAGTGGCAGCACCAAGGCATCAGTGTCAAGTCGGTCTCCTCTACCACCTCCACTGCCCCGTAACTTAATGCCTGCCCCGGCCCCCATCAGCAGTACCCACAGGCGGACAAGACACATGAGAAAAGAAGAAGAGAGAAAAAGCTCCTTGACAGTCACAGGTGCAGAGTGAAGCTGGCTCTCTCACCCTCTCTCTCCCACCTCACCATTTAAAGCCAAAAGGAAAACAGAAGAAAGAATTCGCATTTAGATGCGGCAGGAAAAGAATGAAACTAAATATGACTTCAGCCTAATTGAAGGCAGCTGTATAATCTACATGTTAGAAGGCAAAGAGACAGTTCCAATGACAGAACAGAGGTGGTATGTGGATTAAACAAGAACACGTGTTTAAATATTTAAAGACCATCAGAATCTTACCACGTGGAAGCCAGTAATAAAAATCAAAATGAGTGAAATAAAGTTGATACATCTTTCTTTCATAAGAGACTAGGGTAAGGAAATGCACAAAAAGAAATTCTTAGTCTTGGAAGCTCCAGATGCAATGCCTCAGTGAGAGAAGACACTCCGCAAGCTGGTCCACCAAGGTTACAAAAGTACGCATTTACGTAAGACAGATTTTACAATCCAATTGTGCACAGGCCTAGAGAACAGATCAATAATGTAAATCAATTGCTTTTAAACAGTTACTAAAAATCCTTCTCTACAAACAATTATGAATCTCAAAGCTGGATGAAGTCTGGCATGAACACTAGAAATTATTAACGTCCGAAAAACAGGTTTTCAGAAGCAAATTACGGTAAAGCAATGTATCCCGAGCCCCTCTTCCTCAGCAAGCTGTTATTTCAGCCCTAACTCTGCTCATGTACTTGTTCTTGGGCCTTTGCGTCTTCCTCTGATAACACACTCTAGAATTTAAATAATTACTAGGCTTTAGGGAGCAGTAAATTCAATATAACGACCCCCCCAAACCTCCTAATTTACTTTTCCACAAATATTCATCAATGGCAATTTTTATTTAAACTCTGCCACAGAGCAGGGCCCCAGTCTGAGAAGGAGTTTAAATGGAACGCTTACTTCAAAAGCCAAATCCATTAAGAAGAACGTGCCAAAGTGACACGAGAACTCCACTAATGCTAATCAGACACATCCTGAATGCAGTACACCTCTGAACATCGTTTATGCCCCTTCACAGTTTCCTCTTAACACCCAGGCCGGCTGCACAGGGCGTGTCCCCACAATCTGACACCATACAGGTTTTTATGGTCAGCAACTTTCCATCTCTCAGGCTGACTGCATAGTCTACAGAGGTGAGAACAGCTGCAGTGTGAAAACACTACTTCTGCAAGGAAGAGAAAATGAGAGATGACACGTCTTTAAGAGTACAAACAGAGGAAACATGGTTTTGTTTTCCTAAATATGAGAATTAGAGAGCTAGATGGTCACGATGAAAACCTAATACACAAACCTCTGAACTTGTCAGCCTATGGAAGACATAAAAAGTGTGGTGTATGGTTTTGCAGATAATAAGGGCAAGACGGGCTACCAGTCGATAGATGCGTGTCCACAGTGGGGCGGGCACTAAACGTATGCATGGCCCTAGAACCACTGAGCCTCCACGCGTGGTTCGGCCGACCCCGAAAGAGCGTCGTCCAAGGAGGGCATCTCCTTTCTCCGAGGTCACCGACGTGCGGGCCTCTGAGGTGACAGGCAAGGACACAGTGCTCGTGACAACTATGAAGACAGACTATTAACGGCACTGCTTCCTTCCAGCGCCAGCCTGGGGAGGGTGGCGGCCAAGCACAAAGCAGGGCGGGTCAGGATCGTGGTACCAACGCCCACACCAGGCGGGCCCCCAGCCTCAGGCCGCCCTCTCCCCATCTCCCTCCCTCCCTGTTCAGGGGGGTGAGTGCATCTGCTTCACACCGGGCTTTTCCTCCCATTTCACACCAACACCTCCAGCCTGCTTGGCCTGTGCCTGCTGGACGTTTGGTCTTCGCAGACGAGAAGCTCAAGGTCAAAGGCAGTACCCACTGCCTTCTGTCCAGCCTCCAAAAGGATTTGTTGGGCGAGGAGACAGGTAACTAGCCAAGTTCCAATTTTCCTAATGCGATGAGGACTTTCCCTATTGCCCAAGATACAGTATGTTTCCAACGCAAAACAGCTATTTTTGCACATCTGTCCAAGAGCAGCTCAACTGAAAGCAGGCCTGTCAGATCGACATCATTCCCATCGCTGCTCAGCTCCTGTCACGCTGCAGAGAGTGGAGAAGCGCTTAGCAGCAGACACAAGACAGTCTTCCAGAAAGACTTGTTAATCTCTGTACAGTCATTCTCATGCAGCCATCAAAGTGAACTTAATGACAAATCAGTTAAAATAAATTACTTCTAGGATCTTGCAAGGAGCGGCTAAAAGGCAAATCATATGTGACATCTTTTTGGTCCTCCCCGTGAAGGCACACCACTGTCACCATCTGTGCTGACTGTTCTGTCTGCCCCACCCACCCGCCCCCAGATCCACCCTTTGCTCGGGGGGCTTGGGAGGTGACCTCCGTGGGCCCTGGGACCGCGTCTGCGTCAGCTGCGACCTTGCTCTGTGGCTTCCGGCTGGGCTCAGCCAGCGGGGGGCACCACGAGGGCTCAGAGGCTGCAGGAGAGAGAGGTGGGGTCCCCGGCCCTGCCGTGCTCCTGCAGCCAGGCAGCCCCCCTTCCTCCCCCACTGCTGCCCGCCCGGTGTGCTCACAGCCTCCAGCTGCCGCTAACTCCCGGCTGGCTCACCAGCCCCGCGGGTCCCTGCAACCCTGCCGGCAGCTCCAGCGACAATCCCTCGATCGCACCCGTGGCCAAGCACACCCCTGGCCGCCCCCCGGCCCGGGCAGCAGCCCGAGGCGCCGGCTGGCATCACTCGCCTGCACTGTGTGGGCCAGGTCGGCCGCCAGGCACTGCTTCAGCTTCTCATCGCTGCTGGTCCCGTGAAGCACCAGGTCCGGCATGTACGTGGGGCAGTAACCCGCCAGGAGGGAGCGGCCAAAGTTTCTCACGTTCGGGCTGCTGATGCTCTGAGACCTAAGGTGACACCGGCCGTCAGAACCCACGTGAAAACGCGCTGCCTTCTGGCACTGCCGCTGGAACAAAGCCCCGGGGACCCAGGTGAGAAGAACGGATTCGGGGCGGTTCGAATCACAAATCCTCCAGGAGGTGGAGGGGAAGTCCGTGTGCGTGGTGAGGGGGTCTTGGCCGAGTCTGGCTTGAGGAACTCGGCACACCTGCTCAGAGCGCAGCCAGGACGGCGGAAGGACAGAAGGAATCTCTAGGTACCGCTTCACGGACCAAGCGTCAACGGACGGAGCCTCAGGAAGAGGGGCTCTTCCTGAGCGCGTCAAGCTGCTCTGACCGGCAGGCGGGAGAGACCCGAGGATGTCACCCACCACCTCGCAGGCTGCGTGTCCGCGGCCACAGATCTGCCGCGGGGACGACGGAAGACGACACCCCCGCTCCCACCGCCACCGCGCCCCTCAGCGTCCCCCAGTGTCCCCGGGGCTGCAAAGGCACCGCCAGCTCCTGGCTCAGAGCTGCGCTGAGGAAGGGCAGGCCGGCCTGGGGGCACTAACGCTCGGAGAGAAGAACCGTGCCCCGCGGCAGCCCACAGCAGCGGTGCCGGTGGGTGCCGGCTGGACCGACAGCACCTCCCCGGCCTGTCCCCTCCCCGCCCCCCGCCACGCCGGCCTTACCTGGGCAGCGGCAGCTCCACCTCTGGCGACCCTTCGGGCTGGTCAGGCTCACTGTCACCGTCACTGCCGGGGCCCAGGTCCGGCGAGGCCGGCGCACACGCGTCGTCGTCACTGTCGCCGAGGGCGCTGTCCGAGCTCTCGTTCCGGGGGAGGCCTCCTTCCCCCCTGAAGCCGGCGGCCGCGCACCCGCTCCGCGCAGGCCCGTCCGCGTGCTCCCCGCCCCGACCCCACGGCTTCCCCGGCGCGCGCGCGGGGTCGGCAGGTGCGCGCCGGGCGGCAGGTGCGCCGGGCGACTCCGCAGCCTCCTGGGCGGCCCCGGTCCTGACGCCGCGGGCCCCCGCAGATGCCTCGGGGGCCTGGGAGCACCTCGGAGCCCGCCGGTCCCGGGCCTCCCGGGCCGCCTCGGGCCCGGCCGGGGGTCGGCGCGCTGGCTCCGCACACCTGCAGGCCCGCAGCCGCTCCTCCATCGCTTTGGTGCGACTTTCAAAGTCCGAGTCCGGAGACACTGAGCTCCCGATGTGGAAGGTGACCTTCTCCCAGGGTGGCCTGTCCCAGGGACGCCCCTCAGGGCAGGGCCTGGCCGCCGAGCGCTCGGGCCGCTTCTTGGGCATCTCCCCTCCCGGCTCCTCCCCGCCGGCCGGCCCCACGCACGCACCTGCGCCGCTGGGGAGTCTGGCGGGGCCGCCGCGGGGCGCCTCCTTCGTACTCTCGTCGTCCCCGCACGACGCGCCCCGAGGTCTCCGGATGCTGTGGGCCGCGGCGCTCTGCTCCGGGCCCCGGCCTCCTTGTCCGGCGAGTTGGGGACGGAGGTCTCCGGTGTCAGCGTGCGGCCCCTCGGCCGCCTTCGCGGGCAGGCTGGGCGGCAGGAGGGCGGGCTCGCTCCTGACCGTGACCACCACGTACTCGGACTCCTCCACCTCGCCCCTCTCCAGGGCTGTGGTGATGCTGCCGCCGGGCAGCGCCCGCTCGCCCGGCCCCCAGCTCCCGCCCCACGTCAGCTGGTTCTCCTGCAGCTCCGAGCACCGCAGGAAGTAGGTCAGCACGTAGAGTATGCGCTGCACCAGATCCTTCTGCTTCCCCAGCACCACCGTGCGCGTCAGTCGCACCGGAGAGCCGATGGCCCCGTAAAGGTCGCCTAGAGGCAAAGCAGACAGAGAGAAAAGTCGTCTGGGTGAGTGTGCCAAGGCTATGTCAGCCCGAACAGGAGAGATACAGGTGACCTATTCCCAGGCCAACATCGCTTCTTCACACGCCTGGCTGAGGCACAAAGGTAATTCCTAGAAGGACCATCTTTCAGTTTTCCTCTGCAACATAACGTCTGCCTGGAAGGCCTGCCAGGATCAGCCCTGTTCTGGGTGCTCAGGTGCAGTGCCCGTGTGTATCGGGTGCAGTGCACAGAGGGTGCAGTGCTGGCGTATACTGGGGGCAGTGCGGTGCCAGTGTACGGAGGGTGCAGTGCTGGTGTATACTGGGGGCAGTGCGGTGCCAGTGCACGGAGGGTGCAGTGCTGGTGTGTACTGGGGGCAGTGCGGTGCCAGTGTACGGAGGGTGCAGTGCTGGTGTGTACTGGGGGCAGTGC
Organism: Balaenoptera acutorostrata; assembly: GCF_949987535.1. NCBI lineage: Eukaryota > Metazoa > Chordata > Mammalia > Artiodactyla > Balaenopteridae > Balaenoptera > Balaenoptera acutorostrata. The sequence continues at coordinate 3,317,532 of NC_080068.1, read as the reverse complement.
GGTGCCAGTGTACGGAGGGTGCAGTGCTGGTGTGTACTGGGGGCAGTGCGGTGCCAGTGCACGGAGGGTGCAGTGCTGGTGTGTACTGGGGGCAGTGCGGTGCCAGTGTACGGAGGGTGCAGTGCTGGTGTGTACTGGGGGCAGTGCGGTGCCAGTGCACGGAGGGTGCAGTGCTGGTGTGTACTGGGGGCAGTGCGGTGCCAGTGTACGGAGGGTGCAGTGCTGGTGTGTACTGGGGGCAGTGCGGTGCCAGTGTACGGAGGGTGCAGTGCTGGTGTGTACTGGGGGCAGTGCGGTGCCAGTGCACGGAGGGTGCAGTGCTGGTGTGTACTGGGGGCAGTGCGGTGCCAGTGCACGGAGGGTGCAGTGCTGGTGTGTACTGGGGGCAGTGCGGTGCCAGTGCACGGAGGGTGCAGTGCTGGTGTGTACTGGGGGCAGTGCGGTGCCAGTGCACGGAGGGTGCAGTGCTGGTGTGTACTGGGGGCAGTGCGGTGCCAGTGCACGGAGGGTGCAGTGCTGGTGTGTACTGGGGGCAGTGCGGTGCCAGTGCACGGAGGGTGCAGTGCTGGTGTGTACTGGGGGCAGTGCGGTGCCAGTGTACGGAGGGTGCAGTGCTGGTGTGTACTGGGGGCAGTGCGGTGCCAGTGCACGGAGGGTGCAGTGCTGGTGTATACTGGGGGCAGTGCGGTGCCAGTGTACGGAGGGTGCAGTGCTGGTGTGTACTGGGGGCAGTGCGGTGCCAGTGCACAGAGGGTGCAGTGCTGGTGTGTACTGGGGGCAGTGCGGTGCCAGTGCACGGAGGGTGCAGTGCTGGTGTGTACTGGGGGCAGTGCGGTGCCAGTGTACGGAGGGTGCAGTGCTGGTGTGTACTGGGGGCAGTGCGGTGCCAGTGCACAGAGGGTGCAGTGCTGGTGTATACTGGGGGCAGTGCGGTGCCAGTGTACGGAGGGTGCAGTGCTGGTGTGTACTGGGGGCAGTGCGGTGCCAGTGTACGGAGGGTGCAGTGCTGGTGTATACTGGGGGCAGTGCGGTGCCAGTGCACAGAGGGTGCAGTGCTGGTGTGTACTGGGGGCAGTGCGGTGCCAGTGTACGGAGGGTGCAGTGCTGGTGTGTACTGGGGGCAGTGCGGTGCCAGTGTACGGAGGGTGCAGTGCTGGTGTGTACTGGGGGCAGTGCGGTGCCAGTGCACGGAGGGTGCAGTGCTGGTGTGTACTGGGGGCAGTGCGGTGCCAGTGTACGGAGGGTGCAGTGCTGGTGTGTACTGGGGGCAGTGCGGTGCCAGTGCACGGAGGGTGCAGTGCTGGTGTGTACTGGGGGCAGTGCGGTGCCAGTGCACGGAGGGTGCAGTGCTGGTGTGTACTGGGGGCAGTGCGGTGCCAGTGCACAGAGGGTGCAGTGCTGGTGTATACTGGGGGCAGTGCGGTGCCAGTGTACGGAGGGTGCAGTGCTGGTGTGTACTGGGGGCAGTGCGGTGCCAGTGTACGGAGGGTGCAGTGCTGGTGTATACTGGGGGCAGTGCGGTGCCAGTGCACAGAGGGTGCAGTGCTGGTGTGTACTGGGGGCAGTGCGGTGCCAGTGTACGGAGGGTGCAGTGCTGGTGTGTACTGGGGGCAGTGCGGTGCCAGTGTACGGAGGGTGCAGTGCTGGTGTGTACTGGGGGCAGTGCGGTGCCAGTGCACGGAGGGTGCAGTGCTGGTGTGTACTGGGGGCAGTGCGGTGCCAGTGCACGGAGGGTGCAGTGCTGGTGTATACTGGGGGCAGTGCGGTGCCAGTGCACGGAGGGTGCAGTGCTGGTGTATACTGGGGGCAGTGCGGTGCCAGTGTACGGAGGGTGCAGTGCTGGTGTGTACTGGGGGCAGTGCGGTGCCAGTGCACAGAGGGTGCAGTGCTGGTGTATACTGGGGGCAGTGCGGTGCCAGTGCACGGAGGGTGCAGTGCTGGTGTATACTGGGGGCAGTGCGGTGCCAGTGTACGGAGGGTGCAGTGCTGGTGTGTACTGGGGGCAGTGCGGTGCCAGTGCACGGAGGGTGCAGTGCTGGTGTGTACTGGGGGCAGTGCGGTGCCAGTGTACGGAGGGTGCAGTGCTGGTGTATACTGGGGGCAGTGCAGTGCCAGTGTACGGAGGGTGCAGTGCTGGTGTATACTGGGGGCAGTGCGGTGCCAGTGTACGGAGGGTGCAGTGCTGGTGTATACTGGGGGCAGTGCGGTGCCAGTGTACGGAGGGTGCAGTGCTGGTGTATACTGGGGGCAGTGCAGTGCCAGTGTACGGAGGGTGCAGTGCTGTGTACACAGTCCCTCGAGGTGCTTGCCGGGCCTTTCCAGGCAGCTCAGTGGGCTGGCTGATCCCATCTCCCCAAGGTAAGGCTAAAGCCAGAGCCCTGAATATGCGACCAAACCAAATAATTTATCTTGGAAACTAGAATGGTGAGATCTTTTTGAAGAATCCCAGGACAAAAGGCCCTGGGGTGAAATTCCGGGATCTCTGAACAGAAAGTGCAAGTGAATCAATTCAAAACGCTTAATGAAATGGTCCGCTCAATACACACAGGCACCAAGAAGAATCAATTTGATTAACAAGAAGAAAATCACTTGCTCATGAATAATGAATCTCATTTTTTTTCTATTACTTCACATGAAAACCCTACTGGAGAAAAATGCCCCATAACTTATATCCTGACACGCTGATTAAAAGCCGGCGAATGCAGCACGAGCATCTGGCTTACAGGTGGAAGCAGAAAGGCAGACGTGTCAGGCTCCTCATCACAAGGGTCTGCCCAGTGCCTATGAAAGTTATCACATGTGATAAAACCTGACGGCGACACTGGGTAAGTCGCACCTTCCATATGTTGATAATAGTATTATTGACAGTTACAACAAAAAGCCAACACTGACTGCCTGTGCAAGCACAGTGCTGAGTGTTTTGCATGGATCTGTCTGATTTACATATCTGTATAAGCAACCCTAAGTCAGAAAGCATTGCAGGAATAATCAGAAGGTTGGAATACATCAAAACGTGAAAAGATCCTAAACAAAGGAGAGGAGAGGCATGGTTAGCAGCTATAAATAAGAACTCAGGAAGTTGGACTCCATCTGGCGGGAGGAGGAGAGGCATTTGTTAGACAGGACTAATCACACTGTTAAGGTTTAAGACCGAGGGAAAAGGGACAGCACGCATCACAGGTGCCCCCTCTAGAGAGGGTTTCCAGGGTAAGACTCCTGAGAACAGGTGAAGGGCAGGACAGGAGTGATATCACACAATCCTCTCTATAAAAGGACTAGGTGGGGCTTCCCTGGTGGCGCAGTGGTTGAGAATCTGCCTGCCAAGGCAGGGGACACGGGTTCGAGCCCTGGTCTGGGAAGATCCCACATGCCGTGGAGCAACTAGGCCCGTGAGCCACAACTACTGAGCCTGTGCGTCTGGAGCCTGTGCTCCACAACAAGAGAGGCCGCGATAGTGAGAGGCCCGCGCACCGCGATGAAGAGTGGCCCCTGCTCGCCACAACTAGAGAAAGCCCTCGCACAGAAACGAAGACCCAACACAGCCACAAATAAATTAAAAAAAAAAAAAAAAAGGACTAGGTGAAGGCTTAGTAGAACTTTATCTCTGAGGCTTTTGCAACTGACTGAGAAACCATGCAAGTTGTTTTCAAAAAAACGACTCAGAACTGTAGTCTGATGTCAGCACAAGCACTTCTGTTTGAGAAAACTTTCTCAACTAAGAGCGTTACTGTTACTTCCCGTGATCACATCTGCCCATGGCTGCGGGGTGTCACGGCCACATCAGGAATTCATGACACACTCGTGTTAAGTCAGCCCCAGTGTTAATCAAGAAGACGAGATTTACATACCCAAAATCTGGCAAAAAAGACACTTTGGAAAGTCCACTCAGAATGACAGTTTTTAGCAATGCATTTAACTTTTGGTGTTGTGCATTATAATAACTAAGTCATAAATGGGAAAAAGTAAAAACAAAGAAGGCTATTAAAACACAGTTGACAACAGTTTAACCTGTACGAAGTGGAGAGCTGTGTATGGAAACAGCGCTGCTACTTCAGAGCCGAACTCCACAGGACGCATCACTAAGGTAACAGACTTACTGGACCTTGACCTTGAAGGCAACCTTGGAGTCCAGGACTGATGAAGCTACTAATTTTAGAGTGGATGCCTTTGTTTTGCACGGGTATAATTTTACAAAATGAAGAAGAGCTTGCACGATGATGTGAACAGACCTAACGCTCCGAACTGCACACTTAGAAATGGCTGAGGTGATAAATGTTAGGGTCTGTGGCTTTTTTTTTAACCACGTAATGTCCCGTATCTCATGACCCCGGGCACAGGGAAAGACAGCTTTATAATCTCTGATACGGTGAGGACGCAGTACCAGGGTTAGAATGAGAGTCTAATTAATTAACACGTGCAGAAAGCGCCCAGAACAGCGCTTGGCTCACGGTGGCAGCTTTCACTACTATTACAACACGCTGTTTCCCTAGATTGCCGCGCTTTTCCCCGGTCTGCCGTTATTTTCTGGAAAATGCTGCCCTTCTACCGATTCCTCAAGTGTGTCTTCCTTGAAGGCCCCCTCCCCCCATGCCCCTCCTCCTGGTACCTCCCCCGTATCAACATCTGCAACAGCAGTGGCGGTAACAGGGGGCTTCACGGACAAGCGGTGGGACTCCCACGGCAGCCATGAGCCATCACCACCCGTTTCACAGACGGAGAAACGGAGGCACAGAGGGTCAGGGCGCTTGCCCCGGAGGCTGGGGTCTGGTCCAGCCGCCTGCGCACGTCCTCACCCTCTGCACTGCACTGTGTCCCTCGCGGGCTTCTCACCCCAGCGAGGGAGTGATCGGGGCGTTCTGAACACGGCCCTTCTCCCCCGCCGGGCAGCAGGCTGCCCAAGGCTGAGCTGCGTGTCACCCGGGCCCTGGGTCCCGCAGAGGGACGGGGCCTGGGGCAGAGCGGACGTGCAGGCCTGACGGGTCACTGCAGACTCGGCCAAGTGACAGGCCCTGGAGCGCGCCTCTCCCATCCCCGAGCCCCGGGCTCGCGAGCGCACGCTGCACGAGCTGCCACGCGGCGCGTCAGGTCCCTGCGCCGGGCCTGAGCACAAAGCTCGGAGGAAGCAGCTGAGGGGCAACGGAGAGAGAGACAAGGGCTCCGACCTCAGCTCAAACTTAAAAGGCGGCCAAATCCTAGAGGGTGCTACTCGCTTTTTCTCTCTGACTTCCCTCCTATCCGGTCCACCCTCTAGGGCAGTGGTCCTCGGCCAGGGGCTCTCCTGTCCCGCTGGGGACATTCCGCATCGCCTGGAGGCATGTGTCATCCGCACAGCTTTGGAAGGGGGGTTTTCACCGGCAGCTGGTGAACAGAGGCCAGTGACGCTGCTGAACATCCGACCAGGCACGGGACGGTCCTCTTCCCCGCGACCCAACAAAGAGTCTTCCGGCCCCGAGGCCAACGGTGCCGAAGTCAAGGAGCCCCACGGGAGGAGCAGCTGAGGACCGACACGGCTTTCAAGAGCAGAGCAAGGCTCTGGCGGGGGGAGGGGAGGGCGGGGGCTGCTTTACAGGCAGAATCCGCGGGCCGGTCCCCCGCTCCCTGCCGCCCAGCAACAACCGGGGATCGCCGGGCTGGATGGCGGATAGCAACTGAAGAGGCCCCCGTCTTTCCTATTCTGTCCCACATGGCCTCTGAACGGTCACGCGCGGTACTGACCCAGCTGCGCCCAGAGAGGGTTGTACGGGTGCGTCTTGGCCAGCGTGTTGACCAGCTGAGAGGTGCGTTTCTCGGAGAAGGCTCTGATGGGAGGGTGGTCAACGGGCATGACGGTGGGCACCCAGGCCAGGTGGTAGGTTAAGACTGCGGTCAGCAAGGCAGCAAAAAACCTTGGAGAAACGGGAGAGAACACAACGGGGTGAGTCAATGCAGGAAGAAGCCTGTCGCCTACGGCGCGTACACCAGCCTCGGAAGCGGCATTCAAGGCTCCAGAGCGCCGCTGCTTACTGGTTCTTGTTGATCTGCTCTATCAGGAGCGTAAACTCCTTGAGGAAGCGCTGGCACAGCTGCGTCTTCTCCAAGGTGCTGGACGTCATGGCCAGCCACACGGGCTCGGCTATCCTCGGGACGGAGTACAAGCTCCAGATGGTCCCTCTACAGAAGAGAAGGTACACGGAACTGTCACAGATGTCACGGCGGATGATCTTTGTGTAAAGGAATCCAGAAGAAAACAGTCATCTGGATCTAGGTAGCCCCTAAGGCATCCAAAGCAGAATGTAAAACAGGGGTGCTAAACTAGGACACGATGCACAGGCCAAATCTGACCTTTTTTTTATAAATAAAGTTTTATTGGCACACAGCCATGCTCAATCATCTCCCTGTTATCTGTCGCTGCGTTTGCACGACAGCAAAGCTGAGCAGCCGTGGGGCAGAGACCCTTTACAGGAAAGGTATACTAACCACTGACATAAAATAGTCATCCTTAAAAAAACTTATCTGCACGATGCCTTGTGTCAGAATTTATGCCAATTTTCATAGGAAAAAAATAAAGGAAGAATGAATGAACATGCTAGACTGAAAATGTGACCAGAGGCAACTCAAGTCTCCCAATTTCTGGTTAGTGCTTTCGTTCTTTGAACCAAAGCGCCCTATTCATTTTAGATGAAAGAAGAACATAAATGGCTCTTCTTCACCATATTACATACTAGATTGTTACATGGGCTAATAGAATCAAATCCTTAGAACTGTAAGCTGTCAGGGAAAGTGACGAGTCTGGCCGTGTCACTTTACGGATTAGGAAACTGGAGGCGTAAAGGAGTTCCTTGCGGGAGACACGCACGCGCTGAATGACAAGGTCCGGGTGAGCGCGCCTGGTGCCCGGGACTCTGCTCCAGGCCACGTGGCTCGCGGCGGTCCTTCCAGGCAGCGCACCAACGAGCCTAGGGTCTCCACTGGCACCTCTGCGGCTAGGAGACACCGCCTCCTCCCGGATGGAGGTACACGAGGCATGTTCTGACCTGAGTTTCCGGCCGTGTGCATCAAAGAGCCGGGACACACAGGATCCTGCCCTGGCACAAGGCAGAGCACCTGCTGAGCAGCCGGCAGTGACGAGTGACAGCTACGTGGACCTGGGCTTCGCTTACTGACGCCAAGGTTTCCAAACGCTAACACGTGATCCTGTCGCTGTTTCTGGAGCGGCAGGTCGCTGAGGTGAGGATGAGACCCGTCTATCCACAGTGAGGCCTCAGGTCCTGTCCTTTCAGATTCCGGACCTTCTATTAAATGAGTGTCCAGACCCTCCAGCACAAGCCAGCTTCGAGTCTGACCACAGCCCGCCCGGCGCTGCCCACACAAACCACAGAAGGTTCGCTAGTCACCACACTGCCATCGAAACACACAGCTTCACACCATTTCTCAAATGTGCGACTTGGGTCTGAACGATCCCCAGATAAGGACTAACGTGCTACTTGAGTACTTTACACATAACCCAGGGTTCAGCTAAGGCTGGCTGGGGGTTTGGCTCCAAGCGGCAGTAGAGTTCACCAGCCTCTACCTTAAGCATCACGAAAACGTTCTAACATTCTAAGAATCGTAAACATTTTTATCCCTGGGCTAGAGAGGAACAGGTGGACTCTTAATTAGCTCGTGACGGCTTTGAAGTGCGATTCCATTCCGCACCCAGAAACTGGCCCTAAGAAGCGCTGCAACAGCCCCGCTCAGCATGGTGACCGTGGATCCCAGCTACAGCCCAGACACGAGGGGCAAGACCTCCAGAAAACCGGTCTCCAGGGTACAGAGATCAACAGTTAGGAACTGACAGGGAGGACACGCTAGGGTGACCATACAGTTTAATGTCCTGACCAGGACACCCACGGGAGGACACCGGGTGTACACAGGGCTGTCCTGGCAAACTGGAGTGTAACCTCCCTGACGTGCATACTCTCTCCACTTATGCTGTGGACAAGCATCTCAACCTCCAGTTTCCACATCTATAAAATGGGCTAAGAGCGCTTACTCTTAGGGCTTTTGGGAGGTGACACGAGACGTATGAATATTAGTTTTCTCCATTCACTCTGTTAGGAACAATCACATCAGGGACCATAGATCTGGCAGTCGTGAGGATTACTCAGTGCTGGTGGCTTAAACTTTTTGCTCCACTGGGCCTTAGCTTCAAAGGAAGGAGCTGCTAAAATGACTAAAAACTGCCAGCCGCCAACATTCCCGAGCTGTGGTCTCCACGCATCCCGAGATCCACGGCCGCTGCTACCGCTACTCACCAATTTCCCCTGTTGCGTTTGCCAAACCTTGCCAGTTTACCTGAACTCCCCCAGAGCTTCCATCAGACGGCTGACATAAAACTGGACACGGAGACTTGACTCCGTTATCTTCCTGCACGAGATCATGGCCTTTGGTGGAAAGAAAACAAGCCACATTACACAGAGAAGAAATTCCTTCGTAACCATCTACTGGGCTTTATTAATAAGAGACGATGTTAGAGCCCACGCTCAAGTTAGTCATGACCGAAGTCGTCGGGGGCAGTAATTCCCTTTCCCAAAGCAATCAGGATCCGGCACCTGACATCCGTGTGCCTAGGGAACTTCCTACCACTGCTGCAGCTGATCTACATGCCCTGGGAAAGTGATCCGGTACAGAGACCCCTCCACCCTTACGGCCCCATGTGACAACGGACTGCATTCTCAGTACCTTTTCAATTGCACTCTTCAGCCTGTTCATGTGAGACTCAAACAGGGGGAAATGAGAAAAAAAGAAGTCCTGGAAGTTCCCCTGGGCCTCCTCCTTCTCGCACAGGGAAAAGATGAGGCTTATGGCGATCTTCTTCCTCCGCACTATGGCCGGGTTGGAACTGCAGGTTTCTTCGGCCAAGCTGAACGTCTCATCCGTTGACCTGGAAGGAGGAGGGGTTTGAGGAGACACCCTGCATCAGTGAACCACACCGAGGACGGACCGTAACACCGGGGTGACACCCTGACGGCCGACCTGGGCACACGGTCCTAACTCAGAGCGTGTCTACCGCCAGGCCGTCCTCCCGCATCAGACTCCATGGTGAAAATGAAAACCTCCGCTTGATGCTCAGTGTTGGCCTAACACAAAAGGAACCTTAAGTGAGAACTGAAAGTAATTTCAAAGGTCCTCTTGTAAGACTCTTAGTCCTTTTCCCTTAGACTATGTTACAGCAGATTGGCCACGTTTAGGAAGGGGTGTGAAGCATCCGTTGGCTCAAAACACAGGCCCTTTGTTTTGGCTGACAGATACCGATGGATAAGAACACCTGAGGAGAGATGGTCCTCTGTGGTATTCTGTGTGACCCGGGCATCACGTGTGGACATCTACTGGTAGCTGAGGTTTACTTTCCCAAGGTTATTAAAACCATTAGATGAAGTTACTCCTATAAATGCTGAGATTAAGCCATGCGACTGAGGATACTCTCTGGGAAACCCCCCGGGCAGAAAGACCCACCTCTCTTTTGCTACAGTCAGATCCTCGACCAACTTAAGATTCTCTGCAGAGACTCTGCTTCTAGGACAAGAGAAGCCAATAAACTCTGAATATGTATGCAATTTGTCGTAAGGGGTAAGCCTCACAAATACGGCCAATCCATGTCTCTACTTTAACTAGTCTGAACAACCAGCATGTGACCACACAGCAGCTAACCGCAAGAGTGAAAAAAAGTTTTGTAATTAGTTTGGTTTTTTTCTACAAAGACACCAAAGCAAAGGACATCACGCTGCACATGAAAGCGCCTAGCCTGGCACACGGTGGATATGCAGGGAGCCTTCTCTTTCTCACGGGCTCCACCGTTCAGCCTTGTCTGTCACCAAGCTTGGGGCACCACCTCTTCCACCTCCTTTACTACAAACTACACCCTAAGGGTCACGTCTGCTCACGGGGCTGGAGGCAGCCAGCCTCCTTCTTGGTCTTTAACTTGTTCGGTCGTGCTCTGCTCACAGCCTGTAACGTTCCCGTGATTTCCAACATACCCACGTTTTAAAAGCATACACACATCAGAAGTTTTATGGTCAGGAAAGCTATCTTATTTTTAAAGGAAAGGAGAAGACATCTTGCTCTAACCTCAGAGGGATACGTCATTGTTTTGCTCGACTTTAAGCAAGATCCCGGAGACTTAGGTGTGGCTGGTAAATCAGTAAAAGTCCTCGCTGGCAGACATGGCGCGGGAAGGACACGGTTTCCAGATGCTCTTGTAAATGCTGCCCGTTAAAATAAACCAGCAATTGCTTTCTCCGAGAAATCCCTAGATACTAATCATCTGCTCGCCAGAAAGAAATTCTCGAGGCGCTCTTACCATTTTACTTAATTTCAAACAATGCTCCCTCTTCTTTTCCAAAGTACTCGTCCTATAACTTTGTTTTTCTGCACCAGTTTACTCCTATTCTGTAGAGGAAATTCTGAGCTCATGTTACACCAGTTCTTTCTTACGACCCTATCTTCTTCGTTATCTCCTATTTCCCCCCTTTGGCAAAAGTAAAATGACTACATCAGCCCACTCATCTTTGGCCAGTGTGGTCCTTAATGATCAGATGGCAGTGGCCACCGAGCCCTCTGCAGATGTGTGTCAGCTTCAGCTCCACCCTAGAAACAGTAACCAACTGCGCCTAGCACAGCGGACGGTGCTGGCTGCTGAATTTCTGAAAAACACCCGCAGCTTTAATAGCGTGCATGGCTCTTACTCGCTTCCCTATGTCTCTCTGCTGAATTCTAAAGCAGCTGAGCTTCATTCAATCTGTCGTCTTGGATCAACCAGGCAAACTGGAATAAATCAGGTCATGCGGTATTTGTAAATATACTTTTAAGATCAATCTACAATGAAAGCCTGTTTCAGAATGTCTTAAAAAATTTAAGTATGAGCACAAATATTTCATCCAAGCTTTCCCCTCAAGGCAACAGGTAAGACACACAGACCATTCTGCAAATGTGAAAACCGGGGCAGAGTGACTAACCAACTTGCTTCAGAACAGAAAGCTTTTCAGTGAGCACGCCGGAGTCAGAGCCCAGGGGTTCTGTCTGCCAGCGCCGGCCCGTTGCTCGGACACTGGGAATGACCAGGGGCTCTGGCGCTACGTCTGACCCACCCACTGGGGGGGCGGGCCGGGAGCGACCACACCAGCCGACAGGCCTTCAAGTCACGGGATGACCACGCTACACACTGGATTTGTCAAGTAGAATTTTGTTGACACGTGAATGAGCATTTACGTACACTGTAAATACTTCAAGATCCTAAATAAAGCAAAAACTGGGGCTCTTTAAGTACATCTCAGGGACCTGTAATTGGCCTCAGGACTGCTCAGTCTGACCGGCTATGTCAGCTCTGAATTTAGGCGGAATCTATGGGTCACGTTGGAACGTATGAAATCACCGTGTCTGCAGGTCAAGGGACATCTCGTCAGCGACTCTGGTTATTCGTTTTACAATTCCGGGCCGAAGCCTTTCTGGGACGTCCTACCTGCTTCTTTAGGGTTTCACCAGCCCCACTGAGGGGGGAATCCGCAGCTTCTCTCCTCCACGCACAGCACCTCTGCGCCAGCGGGTAAACTGCCCCCGCCGACTCCCCCACCCGCCGGTCGCCAACGCTCCCCACGGGGCACGGGGGTCAGCGAGCAACCAACCATAAGACTGTGAAGATCCTCCCTGGCCACCTTGAACTCTCTCAGGAGCGAGGTCTCCGAGTGCTGTGACTTCCTCTCAAAGCCGGAGGCAATCGCATCCCTGGTACCCAGCGTTCTCCGGTCCAGCGTCAGAAACTACTCCCCGCCCACGCCCCTGCCACGAGGGCGAGACGGGCGGCGACCCCGGTAGCTGAAGGCTCTTCACGGGCACAGTGACCGAAGCTGAGCGCCCGCGGCTCTTCCGTCCTGGGCGTCAGGCAAGGGCGAGTCCAGGACCGGCCCACAGCCTGTGCCCCGCGCCTTGCGGGGCTGCTCTCAGGAGGGCCCAGGCTCGCGGCGACGTTCTCCAGGTGCTACCTTGATTCTTAACCGTGTCACCTTTAACTTGCGCTCGGTAAGTGAAGTCTGATGGGGTGATGGCGCACGGGCGTGGGCAGTGCAGACGCCAGGCGGCCGGGCGCACGTCGGGGGGGGGCGGATGGCGGGGGGTCAGGCACACGTCCACGAGTCCAGAACCAAGGGGGTGACACAAGGCCCCAAGGCGGGTACCTGGGCCCAGATGGGTGGTGGCGGCGGCGGCAGAGGGCACGGCCATGGGAGGGGGCAAGGGCCGGGCCGAGGGGGGAGGCAGCCCGTCTGTCCATCATCAGAGCGCCGCCCCTGTGGAGGCCGCACAACACTTAGCTCTTCGTCCTGAGCCCCAGGGCAGTAAATTATCACAGAGTCACAGCCGACAGTGCACAACGCAATACAGTGCATCACGGATTTATTAGAAGTCTTTACAGAGTGTGTTAATATCTCGTTTTGAAAACTGCAGCAACATTGCAAAGCAAATATCCACAGGCACAGAAACAGAAATTGAATGTAGAGATTGCTGCATTGGATAGAAAATACCCACAACTTTCATATGAAGCTTCAGAAGAAGAAATTATTAATAATGAAGCCCATTTTAAAATTAACTTTCCGTATAATTGACGATGTAGTGACACAATGCGTAAACAGGCATTCTGAATTATATGCAGCCCACGAAGACATTTCCAGTTTCTTGTAAGAACTCCATAAGTCACAGGAAATGGCAGAGGAAACATTAAAATAACTGTGTATAAAGATACATTTAAAATTCCATTCAGACTTAAAATGGATGTGTGTGAAGACCTGAATCTTTAGCAAAACTGTTCCATAAGAATCGTCTGATCCAGATGTACTGAAATTTGTTTTTTTTGTTCTTTTTTTTGAACATCTTTATTGCAGTCTAATTGCTTTACAATGCTGCTGTATAACAAAGTGAATCAGCTGCATGTATACATATATCCCCATATCCCCTCCCTCTTGCGTCTCCCTCCCACCCTCCCCTATCCCACCCCTCTAGCTGGTCACACAGCAATGAGCTGATCTCCCTGTGCTATGCGGCTGCTTCCCACTAGCTATATTTTACATTTGGTAGTGTATATATGCCCATGCCACTCTCTCACTTTGTCCCAGCTTACCCTTCCCCCTCCACGTGTCCTCAAGTCCATTCTCTACGTCTGCGTCTTTATTCCTGTCCTGCCCCCAGGTTCTTCAGAACCTTTTTTTTTTTTTTTTAAGATTCCATACATATGTGTTAGCATATGGTATTTGTTTTTCTTTCTGACTTACTTCACTCTGTATGACAGACTCTAGGTCCATCCACCTCACTACAAATACCTCCATTTCGTTCCTTTTTATGGCTGAGTAATATTCCATTGTATACATGTGCCACATCTTCTCTATCCATTCATCTGTCAATGGACACTTAGGATGCTTCCATGTCCTGGCTATTGTAAATAGAGCTGCAGTGAACATTGTGGTACATGACTGTTTTTGAATTATGGTTTTCTCCGGGTATATGCCCAGTAGTGGGATTGCTGGGTCGTATGGTTGTTCTACTTTTAGTTTTTTAGGGAACCTCCATACTGTTCTCCATAGTGGCTGTATCAATTTACATTCCCACCAACAGTGCAAGAGGGTTGCCTTTTCTCCACACCCTCTCCAGCATTTATTGTTTGTAGATTTTTTGATGATGGCCATTCTGACTGGTGTGAGGTGATACCTCATTGTAGTTTTGATTTGCATTTCTCTAATGATTAGTGATGTTGAGCATCCTTTCATGTGTTTGTTGGCAATCTGTGTATCTTCTTTGGAGAAATGTCTGTTTAGGTCTTCTGCCCATTTTTGGATTGGGTTGTTTGTTTTTTTTGATATTGAGCTGCATGAGCTGCTTGTATATTTTGAAGATTAATCCTTTGTCAGTTGCTTCGTTTGCAAATATTTTCTCCCATTCTGAGGGTTGTCTTTTCGTCTTGTTTATGGTTTCCTTTGCTGTGCAAAAGCTTTTAAGTTTCATTAGGTCCCACTTGTTTATTGTTGTTTTTATTTCCATTTCTCTAGGAGGTGGATCAAAAAGGATCTTGCTGTGATTTATGTCATACAGCGTTCTGCTTATGTTTTCCTCTAAGAGTTTTATAGTGTCTGGTCTTACATTTAGGTCTTTAATCCACATTGAGTTTATTTTTGTGTATGGTGTTAGGGAGTGTTCTAATTTTATTATTTTACATGTCCAGTTTTCCCAGCACCACTTATTGAAGAGGCTGTCTTTTTCCATTGTATATTCTTGCCCCCTTTATCAAAGATAAGGTGACCATATGTGCGTGGGTTTATCTCTGGGCTTTCTATCCTGTTCCATTGATCTATATTTCTGTTTTTGTGCCAGTACCATACTGTCTTGATTACTGTAGCTTTGTAGTAGTGTCTGAAGTCAGGGAGCCTGAAACCTCCAGCTCCGTTTTTCTTCCTCAAGATTGCTTTGGCTCTTTGGGGTCTTTTTTCTTTCCATACATATTGTGAAATTTTTTGCTCTAGTTCTGTGAAAAATGCCATTGGTAGTTTGATACGGATTGCATTGAATCTGTAGATTGCTTTGGGTAGTAGAGTCATTTTCACGATGTTGATTCTTCCAATCCAAGAGCATGGTATATCTCCCCATCTGTTTGTATCATCTCTAATTTCTTTCATCAGTGTCTTATAGTTTCCTGCATACAGGTCTTTTGTCTCCTTAGGTAGGTTTATTCCTAGGTATTTTATTCTCTTTGTTGCAGTGGTAAATGGGAGGGTTTCCTTAATTTCTCTTTCAGATTTTTCATCATTAGTGTATAGGAATGCAAGAGATTTCTGTGCATTAATTTTGTATCCTGCTACTTTACCAAATTCATTGATTAGCTCCAGTAGTTTTCTGGTAGCATCTTTAGGATTCTCTATGTATAGTATCATGTCATCTGCAAACAGTGACAGCTTTACTTCTTCTGTTCTGATTTGGATTCCTTTTACTTCTTTTCTTCTGTGATTGCTGTGGCTAAAACTTCCAGAACTATGTTGAATAATAGTGGTGAGAGTGGGCAACCTTGTCTTGTTCCTGATCTTAGTGGAAATGGTTTCAGTTTTTCACCATTGAGGACAATGTTGGCTGTGGGTTTGTCATATATGGCCTTTATTATGTTGAGGAAAGTTCCCTCTGTGCCTACTTCCCGCAGGGCTTTTATCATAAATGGGTGTTGAATTTTGTTGAAAGCTTTCTCTGCATCTATTGAGATGATCATATGGTTTTTCTCCTTCAATTTGTTAATATGGTGTATCACGTTGATTGATTTGCGTATATTGAAGAATCCTTGCATTCCTGGAATAAACCCCACTTGATCATGGTGTATGATCCTTTTAATGTGCTTTTGGATTCTGTTTGCTAGTATTTTGTTGAGGATTTTTGCATCTATGTTCATCAGTGATATTGGCCTGTAGTTTTCTTTCTTTGTGACATCTTTGTCTGGTTTTGGTATCAGGGTGATGGTGGCCTCGTAGAATGAGTTTGGGAGTGTTCCTCCCTCTGCTGTATTTTGGAAGAGTTTGAGAAGGATAGGTGTTAGCTCTTCTGTAAATGTTTGATAGAATTCGCCTGTGAAGCCGTCTGGTCCTGGGCTTTTGTTTGTTGGAAGATTTTTAATCACAATTTCAATTTCAGTGCTTGTGATTGGTCTGTTTATATTTTTTATTTCTTCCTGGTTCAGTCTGGAAAGATGTACTTTTCTAAGAATTTGTCCATTTCTTCCAGGTTGTCCATTTTATTGGCATATAGTTGCCTGTAGTAATTAATCTCTCATGATCCTTTGTATTTCTGCAGTGTCAGTTGTTACTTCTCCTTTTTCATTTCTAATTTCATTTCTAATTCTATCTATTTCAGTCTTCTCCCTTTTTTTCGTGATGAGTCTGGCTAGTGGTTTATCAATTGTGTTTATCTTCTCAAAGAACCAGCTTTTAGTTTTATTGATCTTTGCTATCGTTTCCTTCATTTCTTTTTCATTTATTTCTGATCTGATCTTTATGACGTCTTTCCTTCTGGTAACTTTGGGGGTTTTGTTCTTCTTTCTCTAATTGCTTTAGGTGTAATGTTAGATTGTTTATTTGAGATTTTTCTTGTTTCTTGAGGTAGGACTGTATTGCTATAAACTTCCCTCTTAGAACTGCTTCTGCTGCATCCCATAGGTTTTGGGTCGTCGTGTTTTCATTGTCATTTGTTTCTAGGTATTTTTTGATTTCCTCTTGGATTTCTTCAGTGATCTCTTGGCTATTCAGCAGCATATTGTTTAGGCTCCATGTGTTTGTTTTTCTTTTACAGTTTTCTTCCTGAAACTGGTATCTAGTCTCATAGCATTGTGGTTGGAAAAGATGCTTGATACGATTTCGATTTTCTTAAATTTACAAAGGCTTGATTTGTGACCCAACATATGATCTATCCTGGAGAATGTTCCATGAGCACTTGAGAAGAAAGAGTATTCTGTTGTTTTTGGATGGAATGTCCTATAAATATCCATTAAGTCCATCTTGTTTAATGTATCATTTAAAGCTTGTGTTTCCTTATTTATTTTTATTTTGGATGATCTGTCCATTGGTGAAAGTGGGGTGTTAACGTCCCCTACTATGATTGTGTTACTGTCGATTTCCCCTTTTATGGCTGTTAGCCTTTGCCTTATGTACTGAGGTGCTCCTATGTTGGGCGCATATTTACAATTGTTATATCTTCTTCTTGGATTGACCCCTTGATCATTATGTAGTGCCCTTCTTTGTCTCTTGTAATACTCTTTGTTTCAAAGTCTACTTTGTCTGATATGAGAATTGCTACTCCAGCTTTCTTTTGATTTCCATTTGCATGGAATATCTTTTTCCATCCCCTCACTTTCAGTCTGCATGTGTCCCTAGGTCTGAAGTGGGTCTCTCATAGACAGCATGTATACAGGTCTTGTTTTTGTATCCATTCAGCCTGTCTATGTGTTTTGGTTGGAGCATTTAATCCGTTTATGTTTAAGGTAGTTATCGATATGTATGTTCCTATTACCATTTTCTTAATTGTTTTGGGTTTGTTATTGTAGGTCTTTTCCTTCTCTTGTGTTTCCTGCCTTGAGAAGTTTCTTTAGCATTTGTTGTAAAGCTGGTTTGGTGGTGCGGAATTCTCTTAGCTTTTGCTTGTCCGTAAAGGTTTTAATTTCTCCATCAAATCTGAATGAGATCCTTGCTGGGTAGAGCAATCTTGGTTGTAGGTTTTTCCCTTTCATCACTTTAAGTACGTCCTGCCACTCCCTTCTGGTTTGCAGAGTTTCTGCTGAAAAGATCAGCCGTTAACCTTATGGGGATTCCCTTGTGTGTTATTTGTTGTTTTTCCCTTGCTGCTTTTAATATTTTTTCTTTGTACTTAATTTTTGACAGTTTGATTAATATGTGTCTTGGCATGTTTCTCCTTGGATTTATTCTGTATGGGACTCTCTGTGCTTCCTGGACTTGATTGACTATTTCCTTTCCCATATTAGGGAAGTTTTCAACTATAATTTCTTCAAACATTTTCTAAGTCCCTTTCTTTTTCTCTTCTTCTTCTGGGACCCCTATAATTCGAATGTTGGGGCGTTTAATGTTGTTGCAGAGGTCTCTGAGACTGTCCTCAATTCTTCTCATTCTTTTTTCTTTTCTCTGCTCTGCGGTAGTTATTTCCACTATTTTACCTTCCAGGTCCCTTATCCGTTCTTCTGCCTCAGTTATTCTGCTATTGATTCCTTCTAGAGAATTTTTAATTTCATTTATTGTGTTGTTCATCATTGTTTGTTTGCTCTTTAGTTCTTCTAGGTCCTTGTTAAACGTTTCTTGCATTTTCTCCATTCTATTTCCAAGATTTTGGATCATCTTTACTATCATTACTCTGAATTCTTTTTTAGGTAGACTGCCTATTTCATTTGTTTGGTCTGGTGGGTTTTTACTTTGCTCCTTCATCTGCTGTGTGTTTCTGTGTCTTCTCATTTTGCTTCACTTACTGTGTTTGGGGTCTCCTTTTCGCAGGCTGCAGGTTCGTAGTTCCTGTAGTTTTTGGTGTCTGTCCCCAGTGGGTAAGTTTGGTTCAGTGGGTTGTGCAGGCTTCCTGGTGGAGGGGACTGGTGTCTGTGTTCTGGTGGGTGGGGCTGGATCTTGTGTTTCTGGTGGGCAGGTCCGCATCCGGTGGTGTGTCTTGGGGTGTCTGTGAACTTAGTATGATTTTAGGCAGCCTGTCTTGTAATGGGTGGGGTTGTCTTCCTGTCTTGCTAGTTGTTTGGCATGGGGCATCCAGCACTGGAGCTTGCTGGTCGTTTCGTAGAGCTGTGTCTTAGTGTTGAGATGGAGATCTCTGGGAGAGCTCTCACCCACTGATATTACGTGGGGCTGGGAGGTCTCTTGTGGACCAACGTCCTGAACTCGGCTCTCCCACCTCAGAGGCTCAGGCCTGACACCTGGCCAGAGCACTGAGACCCTGTCAGCCCCACGGCTGCTAGTGTTGTGGGGTCTCCTGCAGAGGCAGGGGGTGGCTGTGGCTCACTGCGGGGACAAGGACTCTGGCAGCAGAAGTTCTGGGAAGTACTCCTTGGCGTGAGCCCTCCCAGAGTCCGCCATTAGCCCCAAGAAAGAGCCTGTAGCCTCCAGGGCTGGATCACCTCAGACCAAACAACCCGAAATTTAAATTTTTAAGGTTTATTACAAATTTATCTCAATGTTGTTATAACCTATATAGCTCCAGTAACAGCTGCAATGTGCACAAAGAGCTTTCCCAAAATAAAAAAGTTATGAAAAATTATTTGTCATCTTGCATTTGCCAGGAGTGACTAATGCTGCTTTCAATGATGCCGACTGACGTACACATTTTGATGACCTAAACAAATGAATGTGCAGAAAAGTGAGCCAGGAAAACCTTATGATGAATGAAGATAGTGCGTGAAGTATTACTATTGATTATATTATATAAAACTATTACACCAAAACATTTTAGTGATTTATAACTTTGTGATAATAGTCACGTATCACACTATTATTTCTATTATATTTTGTAAGTAAAATATTTTTAATGGAAAAGCCTTACATTCATTTTATAGATTACTCTGAAAATGCCTGAAGCCCTGGAACATAACGTTTCTTTAAAAAACAAACAAAACTAACACGTGATGTTAATTTTGGGAGAAGGGGGCCAGCAGCCTGATGCCCTGCACACGCCTTGGCCCCCCCAGTTTCTCAGCCTGTGCTTTCAGGACCCCCCCTTCACGAAGGCTGCCCAAACCCCAAGACCTCCCGCAAGGCTGCGTCCCTCCCCCGAGCCGCACACCCCCAGCCTCTCTGAGCCTTTAGCACTTAGCTCCTTCACACCACTGCTTATGTGAGCATTGTCTCTGCGAGCTCCTGAAGTGCAGGCCTGCAGCCGACTCTTTACCCCTTCACAGAGCTGACACATGCCGATCTCTATTCACTTACTGAGGCAACCAACTGTCATGTGGGTTTTTAATAGTTACAACCTATCTTAATTCCCTTTTAAGTTTTTGGGTTGTAGGAAGAGGTAGGAAGGTACTGATGTAACATCATCATAAGCCAAAAATGTGTGTTTTGCAACGTAACTAAACTTCAGATCTGAAAACCAACTGAAACGAAGGCAGAGAATATCTCAATGCTGTCTCTATTCATAATCAGACTGCTGACTGTTTAAGAATTTGTTTCACCAAAAACAAACCATCCTTGAGTTCATATATTTTCAAAGACCACACTGGTGTCGCCGTAGCCAAGGCAAGATTTATTCCAGCCTTCTAACTTACAAAGGCTACACCTGGAAGGGAGCCAGTGCAAAGAGAGCACACACTCACTTTAAATCAATGCCAAACCTACCCAGGTAGTCCCAGTGTCTCTCCCGGAACCTCTCACCTGTGAACTTCCAGGCTGAGCTGAAGCCGAGCGGAAAGCTCCGGCCCGTCTGTGCCGACAGCAGGTGAGCGCGCTGTCCGCCAGCATCCCCGGGCCGCCCGCCCCAGCGCCCTGCACAGCCGGGGGAACCCAGCTCACCTCCTGGGAATGATGCCGTTTTCCAAGCTCGTGGTCTGGCTCCGAAGCCAGCGGCGCTGGTAACTGCTGGAGGAGGACGTAGAGGAGCTTGGAGACGGGAAGGGTGTGATGAGAAGGCTGCTCAGGGAGGCTGCGGGAAGAAGATTGGGAAGTTGAGAGCTGGGCTCCAGGAGCCCACGTGCACCGACGTGAAAAACATCCATACAAGCCCAGGGACCTAACCGTTCAGGCTCTACCGGCCACAGCCAGCAGGGGGAGCCGCTCGAAGGCTGCGGTACGGCCAAGAAAACACCCTTTAAAACGAACAGGGGTCGCCCACACGGCACGGGCATCGGTGACCAGGCAGCAGCCCCACGTTCCAACCGTAACAGACATTACTCATCCAATCAGAGGGCAGCCTGCAGACCCCGGATACAAGGAAGAGTCCACGGAAGTACTGCTAACTGCTGCCCGGGAACCGGTGCCGCACACGGAGCCGACTCGCGCGCGTGTCCCCCCGTGTCTCGAGGTGAAATCCAGGCAGAAGGGACTTGCCCCGCAAAGCACCCTCTCCCGCCGCCCCTCCAGATGCACGGCACTTCCCGCTCCCGCCCCTCGCCACCCCCTCGGCTCTGCAGGCGGCACATCTGGTCCTAGACGTGTTTTCTGCCCGGGGGACTCGGCTGTCCTCAGCCTCTCTGCTGCCTCCCGCCCCGTCACGGTGCGTCCCTGCGTGTGGCCGACGCACAGCCCCACCGGTCCCCGTCAGGCAGGCAAAGGGCTTCTTTCAAACCCCGGCTGCTTGGAGGAGCTCTACGGGTTTGGAAGGACAGAGGGAGGAGACAGATGTTTTCCCCTTTACCCCCCAGGGTTGAGGAACCAGGACAGGGAAATGTTACTCAGTCGCGGGCAGAAGGGAGTGGAATGTGCCCGTCGGCTGGCTGATGCTTGCACAGGCGGATCACAGGGCCCCGGGCTGACTTCAGGAAGTGCAGTATACCATGCTCATGGGCGCCCCTCGGACGGCAGCTTCTCCACGTGAACCGTCGTGCTTTTATTCACACTTCCACAGGCAGATGGAAATAAGCTGAGTCCCCGACATGAGGTCTGAAGTCCTTGACTTGCCTGGCTGCGAGTCAAGTGTCTACAACGTGCCAGGCGCTGTTGAGCGCACAGGGATCCCACACAGCTGAACGGCTGTGAGACCAGGGAACGCCCAGCCACAAGGTGAGACGCTAACAACTCAGGCTTCCTTCTGTCCACCGCAGAGGTGCTGCGAGCGCCCACAAGATGCTTTTCTTCTGAGCCCGTCAACACGCACAGGAAACGTGTCCAGGAGCCCTTATGCATCTGTGATTCCTTGTACCCAGGACAGCGCCTGAGACACAACGGACAATTAATAAATGTTGGCTGAGCGTACGGCATTTCTGCACCGAAGTGTTGTTACCAGGTGAGGCGGGCTTGGTTTCAGCCTGGAGGCTGGACTTAAACCTCCAAAATCAAATCCCCGTTTCCAATAACAGCGAGTAGGTAATTTTACTGAGAATGTTGAAGGGAGATAGAAGAGAGTTTTTCCTCAAAGTCACACAATACTACTTAATAAAAAAAATCCTAATCAGACATGTCTGCCTCACCCCCAAGTTTTCAAACTCCCTTGTAAGACCAGAAGGTCCTCACTCCCTAGTCCCAAATCTTCAGGGTCCCCTGTCTCTCGCCCGGTCTTATGCTGGGTACATCAGCTTCCTCTTGGCCAGCCTCGGGGGTACAAGATTGTTATTCAACAAATATAATAAATGTGGCTTCACGGCCTGACTCAGGGCTACCCGGCCGACTCCTTCCCTTCACCTCGACTGCAGCAAACTGGCCCAACTGTGGAAGCCACCACGGTAACTGAGCTCTCCTACGACAGAGGGCCCTCGGGAGTGCCAACCCAGACAGCGCGTGGTACCCCCGGGGCACACGGTCAGCACCCACGACGTTCCTCCCTGACGCGGGCGGAAGACAGGTGCGGGGAAGGGGCTGGCGGAGGGCGACAGAGACCCTCGGCGTCTTGTCTTTCTGCGGGGACCGTACTGGGTGCTCTCAGACTCCTCATCCGGATCAAGCTCCTCTCTGTAGAGGATGATTTAAAAAGCAAAAAACAAACAAACAAAGAGGCTTTTCTAAAGTTACTTCTTTACTGAACTACTGGGGGAAAAAAGACACTTAAGTCACCCTTCAGATGTGACTTGTGTGTTCAGAGTTTTGGGGCAGCCGTCACGCGGCCAGTTCATCGTGAAGATGAACTGGTGTCAGCTGTGACTTCAGAGCTTCTGCTGGCCTGGTACTGACAGCTGCAAACATTCCCCATCTCCAAAGGTGCCCGCCTAGGTAACCTTGGCAACGAGTGACGTCTGGGGGACGGAAGGTCAGAGGAACTGCACACAAGCACTGCGCTCTCGTCTCAAAAAGGCGTTTCCCACAGGAGCACTGGGGTAAGCACGCTGGCGCTGCTATGTGTGCCCTGCAATGAAGCCATCAACTAAATGCACGGCAGGCCGGGAGCCGGTGTCTCGCCATCGGAGGTGGTTTGCAGATAAGCCGGGCGGGGAGGGTGGGACGGTCCACGGGCTCACAGATAGCGGGCAACGGAGAAATCAGTAGCACTCACGCGTCACTGGACACAGGTGCAGGCGTCGCCGACAGCAGTACGCACAGAGACACGCAGACACACAGCCGGCACAAACCCACGTATCTGGTGTCCAGACCCTGGGATCTAATTCCGTCTCCAGTGAAAGGACAGGGCAACGTGGAGACACGACTGATTCTAGGGATGGGGCAGGACATACACGGGGCACGTCTGGAGCATCCTGTAGTGCCAGAAAGCGAGGCAGTGCTACACACACACACACACACACACACACACACACACACACACACACACTGAGTGGGACAGGTTAAAGAAACACAGGAGCCAACGGAAAGCACTCCACGGCTTCCATGGCCAAAGCTGGAGCCATGTGAGTGACAAAATAAAGCAGTAGTGGGGTGACCTGGAGTGTAAAGTAAGCATTCTGAGTCCACATTGATATGAACGACTGACTGACAGGACGGGCGAGGAAGGAGGACAGCCGGCCACGCAGCAGAGCTCCGAGTAGCTGACGCAGGGCCCTGCCCGCGGGAGATGCGGAGAGGCCGGCCAGACCCTGTGCCAGCCAGGTGACCAAGGCCGCCACCAGCGGTCACAACTTACGCTGACAGCACACGCCCTTGGTCGGGGGCGATGAAAATGTCACCGAACCTCCGTGACCTCTCTTCCAAAACCCGGTCCACTCACGGGCGAAGCATCACACGAATGCCAACAGCTGGCATTCTACGCAGTACCCGGCTGCTACTTCTGGAGACCGTCAAGGTCGTCACAAAACGCAGAAAGCCTGAGGAACTGCCAGAGCCGAGCAGAGCCAAACGGACGTGACAACTAACCGCCCCGCCTACAGGCTGAGCTGTTAGCGACAGGGAGGCTACACCGGAGTTCCCTACTGCCGTGTCGACTGCTCTGCAAACCTGCAACTGTTCTGAAAGATAAATCTATTCAAGACATTTCCCCAGCTCTCAACTCTTCAGACGGGAAGTTACAAATTACAGAAAACAGGAATAAACAACGCCTGTAAGTTCTCTCCATCTTCCGCTGCTAATGCAGGTCAAACAGTCTGCTCCAGGACGTGGACCCTGGGCCACACAGTGCGGGCGACGTGAGGAGCGCAGGCCGGAGGAAGCGACCCCGGGGGCGGCACGAGCGGCCTTTGGCGGAGGGCGACCCTCCCAGGGCCGACGCGGGGATTTCAGAGCAGCTCGCAGGACGGAAGGGGAGCAGCAGCCCCCCCATCCACCCGGACCCCCAACACAAGGGCGGGAGCCTCCAAGGAGAGACGGCGGGTTCAGGGGCCCAGCTGCCCAGCTGCTGACGAAGCCAGAGCTCACATCTGCATCAGGTTCACATCTGCCCCCTCCTCCCGAGAAAGGTTCAGATCCGGCTGCTACTGACCTTTCACTTCAGTGCAAACGCGGCCCTCAAATGTCCCGCTTCTCAAAGGGCTAGGGACACTCGTCTTAGGAGCAATTCAGAGTTGGAATGAACAGGCTGGGACCTGGGACCCTCTGCTGCAGGACTTGTACCTGGACCCGCCTCTCCTCCACCCACAGATACAAAGAAACTATAAGGGACTAAAAATAACTGGGTGCAGGTGCAGTTGGGGCACATTATGGACAAAAGATACAAAGAGACCAAAAACCCAACTGCCACTTCTGAGGAGCCCGGAGCAAAGGCAGGGAGCTGCACAGGCCGCCTGCACTCAGCAACACCTAAGGGGCGGGTGGACCACCTAAGCCGCCCCTCCGGCCGACCCCTGGACACACCCCTGCCCTCACCCTGTATAAGGAACGAGCTCGCCCCACCCTCAGGGAGCGAGTGGGCAAGGGAGACTGTCCTTTGTTCTCCTTCCCTCTGCTGCAGCAGGGGCCCCAGTACAGCCTTGCCTCAATTTCTCCTCTGGCCCCTAGTCGATTTCTATTGATCACGGAGGCCCAGAACCCCGGTCGGTCACAACGTGACATGAGGAGGGAAGGGGCACAGGGGACAAAATCCAGCGCATCACGACTCCAGGACAGAAGAAAGAGCGAGCAGGTCGGCGGGCAGCCCCCGTGGTCACAGCCAGAGGGGTTCCCGGGGACACTATCCTTCCCGGGTTGGATGCTCAGGACTCAGCCGGTCCTGGGGCCACTGGCTCAGGGAGGCTCCCCTCTTTCTAGCGGGGCGCTGCCCGACGTACGCTCGGCTCGCGGGAGCCGGCCCGGTGCGCGTCCCACCCAGACCTCCGAGGGCTCGCCCCACGGGCGCCGCCGGCCAGAGGGAAGCACGTACCTGAGCGGGCGATGCCGCTGTCCCTGTCTTCGCTCTGCCCTCTGCTTGGCATGTCCACCGGCGTGCTGTGCACTGCAGGAAGCAAGGAGACCGGGTCACGGGGCTCGCAGAGGCGGGCCGCTCCGACCGCCTGCACCCGCTTTGCGACGGCTGCGGTGACCGCACGAGCGCGCACAGGGAGGGCTGGGAAAGCAGAACGCGGTTCAGGAGAGACGGGCGAAGGCGCGGGCAGAGGCCAGCGGCGCCCTGCCCGTGCCTGGCCCCCGGCAGCTCCGCAGAGGCTCTTCCGAGGGGCGCTCGCCTCTAAAAGAAGCCGAGCCTGCAGCTGTGAGGACACTTCGTGCGACGGACGAGCCGGCGTCCTCGAGCAGATACTTTCAGCCGTTTCCCTCGTGAGTAGCGGTCAAATAGCATTCAAGTATTTTCAGTACTTTCAGCCGTTTCCCTCGTTAGTAGCGGTTAAATAGCATTCAAGTATTTTCAGTGGTTTCAGTGCACTGAAATACTGCAAAATATTAAGTGCTTTCACAATGCTTTATAATCAGTTTCAGTAGTAACTACAGGCAACCTCGAGAAGAGAAAGGCTTGAAAACCAGTTCAGGAATTTAAAAAACCCTTCTGTGTTTTATAACCCCTCTCTTGGCAGATAGAAACACTTATATTCATTTTCAAATATCTCTTCCTCCGCCTCTTTTCCATACACACCCGTACACAATACTACTGTAGAGCTGCTAAGAAAACACTCTGAAGGACTGCAGACTTCTAGGAATGCTTCACGTTGGTGTCAACTGTGTACTTGTTGAGCTACATGGTAGCTCACGCGTCGCTACTGTAAGCTTTACGGTGCACGAGAAGCCCGCTGCTCTGCCTGATTATTACACTTGCCTGCTATTTTGTGAGGCGTGTTAATTTTCACAATTTTAAGGAGAGTATATAAACATGTTATCCTCACCCGGAAGTAGGCAGGAGGGCGTCAGTCAGTTAACTAGGGTGCCTAGCATATTTCGGCTACGGTGAAAAACAGAATGCAGAACACCGTCTGCGGTAAACACAACCCCTAATGTTCGCAATGAGGGCTCCCACGCTAGTTAGTCACGCCAGCCTGCGGCAGACATTCGACAGCCTGGGCTAGAAGGCCGGGCCGGTCTCAGAATGTACCTACCCAGAGAGGGAGGTGCCTACACCTGTAAAGAAGCTGGAAAGTACATTTGAACTACTTAAATGCTACGGACAGAGAGGGAGAGGCCAGTCTTCCATGCTCTTGTTAGGGGGACTTTTGAAGACACAGTGCAGGTAAGGGTGCAGGTGAAAAATGGATCAAAGATGCCACGGCAAAGAGAAACAGTTCACGGCAGCGGAAGAGGCCGAGGAAAATCGGAAGATGTTATCCTCTTAGAAACACGAAGGGCTCATTTCAGATCCAAATTGGCTTACGCCGCGGGGCTATGAGCAGAGACGTTTCCAACAGGGGTTCTGGGGTGGAGGTCTCAGAACGCCAGGCGCTTGGCAGCATTTGGAACTAAACATCTCACGAGCCCCTTGGATTTCTAGAGAGGCGCCCAACAGATTTGTTTCTAAGAACCTGCCCGGGATTTACTAACGTGTGGGGGTCGCACCGTGCTCAGCATTCCACACAAACCTGCAAAGAAAGAGGCACTGCGGCTGAGCCGGAGCGGTCCTCCTTCCGCCGCCCCCGGGGGCAGTTTGCTGCCGTATCCCTGCAGCACACCTGGGGCGGAGACACACACGGGGCGGACAAAGTACACACACAGAAATAAACACAGATTAAAGATAATGCCCAAACAAAACACCACCACAAACTCAAAGAAAGCAAAACGCACACCCACGACGGCGGGACCCGGAAAGCAAGACCCCGCTTACGTGGCGGAGTTTACCTAGGTTACTTCCAGTACGACAGGGACCCAGGTTATTCTGATTTGTGTTCAGTTTCCCCAGGTTAGGATCTTGGTTGATGTATTCGAAGCTGTCTTGCAAGCTAAGTCCAGAGAGGGAAGGAAGGGAGAGAGAGGAGAAAAACATCAAGGGACGAACAAAGCTGTCTGCTAACAGACAACTTTTAATAAAGTCTCACATCTACCAAAGAGACTTAAACTTTAGGGGAATTTGTTGCGGGAAAAGACAAGAGAGGCTTTGGGAGGTAGTTCAACCTATAAAACTAAGTGACATATTCCAAACAATTTCACAATATTATGTAATGAGGGACACCGAATTCTGAAATCTTCCTCTGGTGACTGACACCTAGGATATGGCTATTCATTTCAAGGGTAATTTTACATAAACCCTCAAAATGCAATTCATTTTAACTCTTAGTTAACATTCATGAGCAATTCAGCAACCTTTTTCAGGAGGAGCATATAACAGAAATTATGATTCTTACAGGAGTTTGATTTCACAACTTCTTAAATGTTAGAATTACTCATAAACACACGTGAGAGAAGCAGCTTTTAATAATTTATTGTATGTGTTAACAAATGAAATAAAGATTTCGAGGATAATATAGCATAATGAAGCCAAAATAATTTTTACTTTAATCTGAGCTTGATATTTTATTAGAAGGAGTTAGTATAATAAATGTTCAGGTAATATCAAGGGTCAGAAAAATAATACCTCACAAAAAAATAAATATCAATTTCTATACTGGCTTACTTAAGTCATGACAATCCAGCGTTAAATGCTCAAAAAAGTAAATTCATTATTCTGTTGAAAAGTAAGCAGACTTACTCAAAGGTACCCAAATTTGCAGAGGAACATACTTTTAATTTCCTAGGATTGTAAAAAATAACAGCCTTCATTTGACCCCTAAGAATACCCCTTTAATTTACAATAAACATTTCTTCCAAACTTACCAAAGTGTAATAAATGTTCTGTTGTTTTATTCAAAAAAGAAGTATATGAAATATTTCTGCTTGAAAAATTCAAAATATATGAACAATTGTGCCAGAGTAAGAGTTAAGTTAGACATTTAAGTATTCTTTGTCTACACAGAAGTGTAAAATTAAGAGGGGGAAAAAAACTCGGGAGTGAAAATCAAAATATTGCCTAGCCTGAGTCCCCACGGACCACAGGGGTTACACGGATGGCTCAGACAGACGATCCCTCCTGCCATTCAGGTGCCTCTCAGCTTGGGAAACTCACCCTGTGCCTCATTCCTTCAGAAATAAATAAACGAGCAGGCTGACAGGTGAGATTTTTCGGTTTAGTTTTGTTTTGCTTTTGTTTTGGTTTTGGCCGTGCCACGGGTGGGATCTTAGTTCCCCGACCAGGGATCGAACCCGGGCCTCGGCAGTGGAAGCGTGGAGTCCCAACCACCGGACCGCCAGGGAATTCCCGAGATTTTTTTTTTTATAAGATGAAATACTATCCTTTTCCCCTTCACTTTTCATTTTCCAGGGAATGAGAACGAGGTGACTGGCAGTAGGAACAGAGTGGGTTAACAGGTGAAGACCCCCAATATATGTATGTAGACCATCCCTTGTCTTTAAGGCCACCTGATAAGGTCCAAGGCCTTTTCATACTCACTATGTATTGGACAAAGGCCACCTTGAAAACCCCTTTGTTAACATGGGCTCATCCTGCTTCTCACCTCGAAAAGCCTTATGGCCCTCAAAGAACGACTCTATCCAGAAACAGCCACGTGGAAAATTGGGGGGATGGGGAGGGGAGGGGGAAAATCCCGCACTTACTTATTTGTACTCCCACAGAAGCTGCCCATTCTGGCGGAGAAGACTTTACTAACCATCAGCTGTGGCGGAGAACTGGAGAAAAAAACAAAGGGACAGAAGAGGGAGCGATGCATGGGGGTTTTTTTGTTTGTTTTTTATTTATTTATTTATTTTTTAACTTTTTCTGAAGCTTTTATTCATTTCTATATCTTATTTTACAGAAAATGAGACGTGCATTTTCCAAATCACTGTATCAGTGGGGTGTCTAGATTTTTTTCTAATTTTATCATTTTAAAATCCCAAGAATGTTATAACCCTGAGAGAGAGCTATGGAGACATTGCCGGGGCCATTTTCCTTGGGAGGAAATATTTCAGATGAACAAACTTGGCTTAGCAGAAATATTGCAAAGCATAAGTTTGTTTTTTTCTCAGGTTACATTTTTCACCTGCCACGTGGCACAGATGAACAGATAGAAGGTTATAAGTGCAGGATTGGGAAAAGGCTTCCTTTCACACATCGTATAGCTTGTGCCTCCAGCGAGTTAAATTCTATTCTGACATGCAGATAAGGAACGTGTTCTTTAATGTCGTCACATTCTGCTTTTTGCAGAAACTTTCATTCTAGACACCATTCCCTAGAAACAAAAATAAAACTCGGCAGGCGTTCAATGATTTAAAAAAATAGGAAAAAATATGTATCTCAATACAAGGAAAAAACCATGACAAATTTTAATCTGAAAATGGAAAATTTGTGAAATTCTGAAACTTTAAACTTAAAATATTTGAATAACTCTGATTAAAAGTATTGCTATTACTAAGCTAGCAGATATTCAAAATGCTTTGGTATGCATTTTTCACTTACAGTACTTAGTTAAAGCTTAGGATTTTGTCCTGCTAAGTTGATTCAAGGTCAGAGTGATGTAGAAAATGTCAGACTATTTTAACTGTTAAAGATATATAAAAGATACCAAGTGCTAGCAAATATGAGGTGACAAAGCTTAGATTATTATTTTACTGCGTAATTTTTTTGCGCATGTTTGAATGGAGTCATCTTCCCCAAGCCACGTCTCACAAGCAGTGGCCCGAACTCACCGTATGTAGTGAATCTTCAGGGTGGAGCCTTTGTAGCTCATGGCGACCGAGCCGAACATCATCTCCCCAAGCATGTTGACATCAGAGGCGGGTCGCGTGTACTACCAGACGTGCAAGAAACCAAAATCGTGTCGAGTACAACACGACAGAAAACAATGTGCAATTTTGTTGGTAATTAGAACCATTTCTCAAAGCAGCAACTGATCATTTTACAATCTTAATCTACAATGGTGACTGCCTACTTTTTTCCCGAATTATCACTGATGTTCACGATTTCTTCTTTCTACACTATATCCTCGTACAGGACGCAAGCGCTTCACCAGGGTTCATTTTTAATCTGGTTATGAGAAACAACGACTTTCATCGTCTCCATTTACAAAGTCTAAATAGAAAGATCAAGTGATGGAAGAGGCAGAGTAACTCCTCTTGATACTAAGAACACATCCTGAAATGAAATATAGCTCAGGGTTATCCAACCAAAATCAACAGTGTGGAACAAAAGTGCCCATCGGTGTGGGCAGGGTTTCGTGGGTCCAAAAGATAACGGACAGTCTGGTCACCCCAAAGTTTGAAACATTTAAACATTTTTTGACCCCTTAGCTTCTGACCAGTCTTCGGCGTCCCCTTTGTCACCGCAGGGGGGGACGGCACCTTCCCCCATCCCCCGCTATTCGAACGGCTCCTGTCACAGCCAGTGGGTGCTTCCCAGTTTGCTTTATTAAACGTCTCACGGTATCTGATGCACATAATTGCTCTCCTTTTCATATTTTTTAAATTACTTTTAATTTTTTTTAGAAAGGCAGACTGCCACGTGCAGCGCCTCATTTGGATGTGTCTGGAGCCTTGGGAGCTCGACTACCCTACGTTCTCCTACAAGTGGACCTTGGGAGCTCGACTACCCTACGTTCTCCTACAAGTGGACCTTGGGAGCTCGACTACCCTACGTTCTCCTACAAGTGGACCTTGGGAGCTCGACTACCCTACGTTCTCCTACAAGTGGACCTTGGGAGCTCGACTACCCTACGTTCTCCTACAAATGGACCTTGAGAGCTTGTCTGGAGGTTCTAGCAGGGGCGCGCAGCTACTCGTATACCCTTGACCGAAGAACGGTCCTCCTCTATCGGGGAAGGACGTCCTCTCCGACCGAGCGCGCAGCTTCGGGAGGGATGCACCTGGAATGGTGAGGGAGGAAGAGGACACCCGCCTAGCCAGCCCGATCGGCCGAATCAACCCTGGCGATCAACGGGGTGACAGATGTCGCAGCCAGATCGCCCTCACATCCTGCTCTCCCTTTTAAATCTCTACCTCCCCAAGTCATCCCTTGGACAGGGTTGTTCCTCAGAGGGCCCTCCTATCACTGTCTGTGTTCTCAACCGCTGCTGTGATTCTAGTTATTCCCGACGGGAACCCCCATACCTTCATCTCGGGGCCCAGACTCCCCTGGAGCTCAGGCGGCTGGAAGCCAAACGCCCTCACTCACATGACGTAACACTGTGTGTATTATGAACATATGATGACACACAGGTGCGTGCGTTTGGATACAGGATGCTCAGCTCCCACTGTAAGCGGTGGTGACACATGCTGAGGATGGATGTGAGCATCAACCAAACCAGTGCGCACGACACCGGCACGGCCTGACCGAAACCATACCGCCATCTCCTGTGACCCAGGCCACCAGGCAGACTCTCTGCTGCCTCGCTTTCTACCCAAGCAAAACCATGGCAATCAGCCTTGCAACTCCAAATCCACACACATACACGTATATATCCACACACACAGACACACATATGCACACCTACTTACACCTGCTCGCAAAGGGGGAAAGAGGAACAGACAGCTATCCGCCTGATTTAGCGAGCCTCCCACCAACTTCTTCTCGCTTCCTGAAGACAGAAACTCACAGGCTTTCACGTTCGTTATGAATAACTTCCACCCACCACCTCCATTTCTGAAGCTGCTTTTTCTTGGGGTACAAGGTCCACGTGCCAACTGCGATTCTCAGCTCGCTGAAAATTTCACTCTATGCTGTTGTAACCACGTACTGCTTTGAGAGCCGGCAGGTCCGTGGAATAAGGGCAGACGCACAGCAGCGACCCCGTGAAACGAACAACGTGCTATACACCTGCGGCTGCTGGTAACCTCCCTGGCTTTGCCGTGCCAGCAACACGGTAGACAAAGTTCCTCATAGCTCCCAAATAAAAACAAACACTGGTATATCCTCCATCAGGTAGTACCCTTCTGCTATTCGATATTTATGAAACCTCTTTCCTCGTGCCCAGCTGGCCAACATTTCTCAGTATACCAGCCCTTCACACTTCACACTCAAGTCAGGTCTTGCCTTTCCACCTGCTCCTGTACGAGGCTTCCTTCCTTCTACTGGCAAGTGCTATTTTCTCAGGATGACAGTATTCATCCCCAGAACCCTCAGAGCTCTTAGAAAAAAACTGGAAAACACATGTGCGTTAATCTGGTTCTGGTCCTGACCACCAAGGAAGCAAAACAGGAGGATTTACCTCCTTCGCAGGATTTCTCTTCACTCGGTGTGTGTTACACTGGATTACCGCTGCTCCACTGTAGTTTTTATCAAGAGACAAAGCCGAAGTGTGAGCACAGCCCTGGCCTGAAACGCCTAAGAGCACGTTTCGGGGGGTTTTTGTTTGTTTGTTTGTTTTATTTTTATTGGAGTAGAGTTGATGTACAATGTTGTGTTAGTTTCTGCTGTACGGCAAAGTGAATCAGCTACACCTATAAACATATCCCCTCTTTTTTTAGATTCTTTTCCCATAGAGGCCATCACAGACCACTGAGAAGGGTTCTGGATACTTAGTCTCCTATCCCAGGGACAGGGCCCTCGAGCAGCCATTATCCCCGAGGAGAAATGACAGTAAATGGCTTCGGCCTACGGGGTATTCCGCACGCAAGGGTGGTTGTACCTGGTACTTTGGAAGCTGCTCCTTGGCATGTGGTAAAGATCCCCCGGAAGAGCCGTGGGAAGAGAGGCTGCCGCTGCCACCTCCTTGACAGCACCTGGCTGGCGTTTTCGCGGGGACGTCCTCCGTTTTCTGGGTGAAGAGGGAGAGGCGGGTAAACAAACCACCACCGCTGAGCGTACCAGGCTCCCCAGTACACGCTCACTGGGGGCGCCTTTCTTCCATCGTTCTGTTCTGTTGAGCCTCAGCTGCACAGAAACACCGGAGTGTTGTTTTTTTCTTTTTAATGAGGACAAAAGAGTGGTTCCTGAGAATCTATAACATTTGGAAGAGGCAGATGCTGAGAAGGGTGATAGAGGCGGTGGGTTATGTATTAAGACTATTCCCTTTATTTTATTATTATTATTATTATTATTTTTTGGCCACACGGCTTGCAGGATCTTAGTTCCCTGACCAGGGATTGAACCCAGGCGCCCTGATGTGGAAGTGCGGAGTCCTAACCACTGGACTGCCAGGGAAGTCCCCAGGAACACTCTCTTTAAATAATTCAACAATTATTGACGTTTCAGTTCATATGTTAAAATCATCGATGAGATCTGATCTCTGTTTTGGTTATTAGAGGGTTTTTTAGTACTATGTAGAGTCATAATCTATAAAATCGATGAGGGTACAGACATTGCCTCAAATGTAAATTTTCCCCAAGCAAACAGAATTGAGAAGGCAGAAGTATTTATTCATTTGGAAAGACCGGCATGTGCTTTAATGACACACCTCCCCCTGCAGGGCTTTAGAGAAAGTCATGAGGTCAAGCTTGTGAAAGATGAGGGCAAAATGCTGGAACAGGGGTTCCTGTGACTACACAACATGTGCGGCAACACGGCCTTCAGAGGTCACGGCTCGTAGAGGATTAGCTACTACACGTTCCCTCCACGGAGTTCACGGCAGATTTTTATGACAGTGACACGGAGGCATAACGATACACCTTCACTAACGTTTCCCTTCCTCCTAGGCCGAGATACACTACTCCCTACAGAAGCAGCCTGTACCCTCCGTGATAGGTTGTTTCTATCCTGAGT
This sequence comes from Balaenoptera acutorostrata, assembly GCF_949987535.1. Taxonomy (NCBI): domain Eukaryota; kingdom Metazoa; phylum Chordata; class Mammalia; order Artiodactyla; family Balaenopteridae; genus Balaenoptera; species Balaenoptera acutorostrata. The sequence continues at coordinate 3,283,830 of NC_080068.1, read as the reverse complement.
CTTCTTTGCTTTTTTTTTGTGTGTGCAGCTTTGCTCGGAAAAACATGAATGCAAGTGCAGCTTATCTAATCTCCAGTGTGACAGTCACACTGGTGGTCGAATGCAAATGCCTGCGGTCACGTGCCTGCTGCTGACTCCTGACATTTCGTGCCTGCCTGGGGGGTGGGGGGCTGAAGATGGGGGAAGAACAGAAGGGGAACAGGAAGCCTGTCCCCGGCGGTCGCGGGGCGGGATGGCGATCCACGGCCCTGCAGGGCCCGGAGTGACACGCGGTCCACACCCGCCCCACACCGCTGGGCCCACGCCGCGCCGTCCACGGCTGGCGACAGCCCCCGGTACAGTGAGCAGAGCCCCTGCTGCACTCCCTCTGCAGCCTCGGGCAGTTTCCAAGCCTCGACGGCCCCGCTGCCTCTGTGAGGAAATGAGTGCATCCCAGGAAGCTTCTATCCCAGACTCCGGGGTCACCACTGCTCCTACAGACAGGATTCCGGTTATTTTTGCAAACCGGTGAGAATTTTTTCCCTCCACCTGCTACCACCATCAGGAACCCTAGTGACGGAGCGTGGGTGTGCAACTACACCATCTGTGCAAGGCCTCGGGGAGACAGGAAGTGATGTGGGAAAACAGGGGGAAGCCGTGTGCTGTCCACCAAACAAAGGGCCGGGTGCTGGCTCACCTGAACTAATACCAATCTACCGTGGAAGCCTTCGGGGAATCACCGAGAGACTTCTCATCCCCCCTGCTCCAGCCACCCACCTAACAAGCCCAGCAACGGCTGTAATGATTAGCTACCTGGCCAGCTTCCACGTGAAAGCAGCACAGGATCCGCCCAGCTAAACCGCCGTTAACCAGACACTTCCTTCCTGCAGAAACGACCTTATCAGAAGCAGGACGAGATCTCAGCCCTGACGAGACAGAGACCCTGACACAAAGCATTCAGCTACTTAGCTGCACATTCTCTAAACTGCCAGGATTCGGTCAGTACAGGTATCAGGTTACTGAACATGAAAAGAAGGAACACAAAGGGATTTATTTAATTCGTAGACATCTGAATAACTGTTGAAAGGCGACAAGTCAGAAGTACACCCGATGGCCATCCTGAAGACTCACATGGAGGACCAGACCCTGCTCCTGCCTGGACACATCACTCTACCTTTCCCATTCTGGCTCCGAGGGATCGAGAGCTGCTCTGTCCCCACTTTACCCACCCTCAGACCCCCACGCCCCATACCACCACCACCAGCACTACGACCACCACCATCACCTCTGTCACCATCACCACCTCCATCACCTCCATCACCACCACCACCTCCATCACCACCACCATCACCACCTCCATCACCACCATCATCGCCTCCATCACCATCACCACCTCCATCACCTCCATCACCATCACCTCCACCTCCATCACCTCCATCACCATCACCTCCATCACCATCACCACCACCATCACCACCTCCATCACCTTCATCACCACCACCATCACCTCCATCACCACCACCATCACCTCCATCACCATCACCACCTCCATCACCTCCATCACCATCGCCACCTCCATCACCATCACCACCACCATCACTTCCATCACCATCACCTCCATCACCACCATCACCATCACTATCATCACCTCCATCACCATCACCATCACCACCATCACCTCCATCGCTATCATCATCACCCCCATCATCACCTCCATCACCATCACCATCTCCATCACCACCACCTCCATCACCATCACCACCACTATCCCATCACCTCCATCACCACCATCACCATCACCACCATCACCTCCATCGCTATCATCACCATCACCACCATCATCACCTCCATCACCATCTCCATCACCATCATCACCACCTCCATCACCACCACTATCCCATCACCATCACCTCCATCACCACCATCACCTCCATCACCACCTCCATCACCATCACTATCATCACCTCCATCACCACCATCACCTCCACCATCACCACCACTACTACCCCCACACCACCCTCCACTATAAAAAGGAAATAAAACTTCCTTGGTCAAACAGGCTTGGGTTGCAGGCCCTTCTGCAGACGACAGTGCATGTTAGCACCCTGCAGCCCCGTGGCAAGGAAAGCTCTCCACTTTTGTCTAACCCAGTGCTATGTATCACCTCTCACTGCCTATGGGTAATACCAGACCTTCCCTTCAGGCGAACGCTTCATGAATCTTAGCATTCTCAGTTTTCCCATTAACGGCACACACTTGGCATCAGAATCCTGCCGGATTGCAAGTTACCAGCACATTCGCTTCTGGTAACATCTAAAGTACGATGCTTAGCATCTGCACGATGACTTGCTAACAGTCTCACCTGTGTATGTTAGTAAGAACGCAAATGGGGCGGGCGGAGGGACCTCAAATGGGGCGGGCGGAGGGACCTCTGCCCGTGGTTCCTCTGAACCACTAACGGCGTCGTGCGATTCAGCCCAAAGAGCGGGCAATGCGCTAACAAACACAAAGGAGGAAAGCAAATCCATGTTTCCTACCTGAGTTGCCACCTCCTCAATCTTGTGAACAGCTTTAGAATCAAACAAGACTTGTCTGCCTCTCCTTTCACAGTCCTGGTAAACTATCAGGCGAATCTCGTTCAGGTCCAACTCCGAACAGGACCAACTGTGGATTCACAAGAGAGAAAGAAGTCGTGTTAGCGGCGACGCTTGGGATGGTCGCGGAGAGACAAGTCTCCCAGCCGGCGTGCGCCTGCACACGGAAGCCCCAGTGTGCGGAAGGCGCGATCCCCACAGGCCTGGGCACACGGCCCTGTCCGTGGACTCCGATGGGCCAGTGCCCGTGACCAAGGCTGGGAAGGCTCCTGAGATGATAAACCACTGGAGAGAAAGCTTCTCCTTCCAAAGGAACTTTGGGCAGAGACGTCAGGCAGGAGCGGCCAGGGCTGTGCAGGGAGCTGAACCCGGCGCCCGGGTTCTGGGGGCATCACAGCTGAGGTTGGAGGCCCTGGAGCGTTCACGTCTCTGCGCCATCGGGCCAGGAATCTGCAGCCAGTCAGGAGAGCCCTCGCTTTTCCTCTCCCACCCACCCAGCCTCAGGACAAACAGAGAGGGATCACATCTCCTGAAACTTAGTCTCTTCTTGTATCGTGGCTGGTCTGACACGCAAGTTTAGAAAACCAAGTGCATCACGGTACAGCGTGTGAATTGCTGACAATGACCATCAGCAATAAAGCCAACCCAAAGCCACTGGGACAAAACTGCTCCGAACGCAGGTTCGTTCTCGAGCAACAAGTGAAATCAGGACGCGAGGACTAAGAAAGGGCAACCGTCAACATGCGCTGCTTTGGGCATCTTCAGTTATGTGTCTGCTAACCAGGTCAGCACAGATCTGAGTGCCTGCTGTGTAACAGTCACTGTGCTCGAAGCTAGAGACTGAGCAGCTGTTTAACTAAGCAGACTTGGTCCCTGCCCTCAGGGAGGACACAGTTCAGTGCGGAACACTGGGCGAGTCGTCGTGGGTGACTACAGATGTCCAAGTGCAAGAAAGAAAAGGATGTGGTAAGACTCATATTTTCAGGTTTAAGCGGTGGCGGGGAGGGGCAGGGAAGTCCCCAGGATTTAAGGAAGGGACATTTAAGCATGACTTGAAGAAGCAGGAGTTAAGGAGAGGCAAAGTGTGGGAATGAAGAACACAGCAGGAAGAGGGAGGGACGGGGGAGATGCGCGAAGAGACGGGCAGAGGGAGACGGCGAGCTGCAGAGGGCGGTGGGCAGGCGGCAGCCGGGGCCAGCTCATCCCTGAGGGCAGCCGAGCAGGTCGGTAAACTCAGCCTGCACTTTCCAGAGGTCAATTTGCAGCCCTAAGGAAAACAGGGCTGGGGCGGATTAAGACTAGAGCGGGAAGGCCAAGTAGAATTTACTCTTAAGAGTCTGGGCCCTTCAAACCAAGGCTAGAGTGACAGCAACCGAGGGGGAGGAGAGGGGGCAGGTGCGGGCGGCAGGTCCAGTGCGGACGGAGGCCAACGAGTGCCAGGCGCTGCGAGCACGGAAGAGGAAGGTGGCCACAGATGGAGAGTCAGAGGACAGACAACGTCACACTGTACAACTAAGAGATGGTGTACCAGAGTGAAGTCAGACACACGTGGATACCGATCCAGATCCTCTGAGATCCCGTTTCTCCATCAGCGCGACGGAAATATTAACACCAAGCTCACAAAGCTGCCGCAGGAATTAAATGAAAGTGCTTGACACAGCGGTTGACACAGGTAAGTGCTCCAAAATGCTAATAATTAGCTAAAGAACTGTTCACGTTAACGATTTTTTAAAAACATCGCTACAGCATCTGGTCCCCAACCATGAATTGCACATCACTGGTCCTTTCCTTTTCAGGCCGTGATAGTTAACACTGAACACATGCTTTTCGGGGAGCAGATTTGTTGTCTTAAATCCTGGCCCCCAAAACATCAAGTTCTGGTTGCACCTTCTCAACAGCCTGTGCTCTAAGCCGCCAGGCCCAGCACCCTTGGTGCTAGTTTTGATGCAACTCGGCAAGTTTGTTTCAGAAATTGTTTGTCTCCTGCTCTCGGTCCAGGCCTGGCTGGTTGGACACGTCCCCCTAACCCCACCTGGGCTGCGCAGCCGGGGCCTGTTTTTTGCCAGCACGAGCTGAGAGCTGACCTGAGGACCGAGTCACCAGAGGAAGTAGAGGGGAGCCGTCAGCCAGCCGTTCCCGGGGAGCACAGCCCCGGAGCCAGCTTCTCTGTCACCCCAACCCGACAAGTCCCGAAGCCTGTGCCCGCAACCATGACATTTTACACCAGGTCATTAAAAACACCCTCTGCAATTACTAACACACAGTACACAGGTCGAAGTCACTGACAGCGAAAAATCGACAAAGATTTAATGGCTTTTTGTTTTCATGCTCAATCTGTTTTGCCCCAACGATGACATTTTGTCAAAACAGCATTATCGTTTACAAAGCACCTGCTCAGTCCTTATTTCTGAGGGCTAACGGTGACCCAATGCCAGTCAAACTGAGGACAGCCCCTCCGGAAGAGCTAAAATTTAATAATGATCACAACAGCCTATAAAACATTTCATGTTGGGCTTCCCTGGTGGCGCAGTGGTTGAGAATCTGCCTGCTAATGCAGGGGACGCGGGTTCGAGCCCTGGTCTGGGAAGATCCCACATGCCGCGGAGCGGCTGGGCCCGTGAGCCACAATTACTGAGCCTGCGCGTCTGGAGCCTGTGCTCCGCAACAAGAGAGGCCGTGACAGTGAGAGGCCCGCGCACCGTGATGAAGAGTGGCCCCCGCTTGCCACAACTGGAGAAAGCCCTAGCACAGAAACGAAGACCCAACATAGCAATCAATCAATCAATCAATTAATCAATAAAAAAATAAATCTAAAAAAAAAAAAAAAAAAAAAAAACATTTCATGTTATTTTTCAATTTAAAAAGATGAAAAGAAAAGACATGGGAAAGGAAAACCACGTATGTCAGATGGTCTAACTTTTTGACCCGAATACTTTAAAAAGCATTTTCTAAAATATGAGGAAAACTCTATTCCCCTTCTTGCACATGAATAGCGTCACTGATTTAACACCTAACTGTAATTCTGGCGTCCCCCATCTCTGACCTTAGTAGAGGAAGTCACAGTCGAGTTACCCGGGACAGGACATGCAGGTGGTTAAACGATGCTTCTGCAGGAAGCAAGCTTGGGCCCCGCCTGGGCTCTGGTCCCGCCGCGCGTCACGAGGACGACAGGCGCTCAGGTGCGGACGCCCAGCAGGCCGCGGGCTCCTCCGTGCCACCCTCGAGTCCCCCGTGACCACAGCCATACGTATTCCCTTCGTGCCCACGCTCACCCCAACCCCCAGCCACGGTTCCCGGAGCTCTGCTGAGGGCGATTCTCTGCAGGATTGCAAGAGGCTGAAGAACAAGCCTGGGGCCTTTGCCGTAAAATATCCCGCTACAGCTGTAAAGACACTTCCTCTCATCAGAAACACCCTGTGTCTTGGCTTTTGTTGAAATCGAGGGAAGAACACTGCCCCTGGCATCGGGGGACACGGAATTATTTGTCTACTTTATGGTCACAGCTGTACGACCTGAGGCACAGGAAAAGAAGATGGTTTGTCTACCTTTCCCTACTGTAAAATTTAAACAGAAGTACTCAGATAGACCCTTTCCAGTTTTAAAATTCCATGATGTGAAGATTTGCCCAGTTGGAACTAAACCAGATCTTACTTCTGGAACTGGTCATCAAGAGCGGGAAGCGAGGGACCAAAGTCTCAAATCACTTACCTGAAAGGTGACAAGCAATAAGAGTTCAAATGATTTTAAGTAGAGAAAACAGAATTGTCTTTAAGGTAGATATAACCATGTGTTGCGGCTGAATTGTGTCCCCCCAGGCGAGATGTCCAGTTCCTGATTCCTGGTACCTGTGAATATGACCTTGTTTGGAAACAGGGCCTCTGCAGATGTCATCAAGGCGAGGCCATCCTAGATCAGGCTGGGCCCTGATCCAAGGACTGGTGTCTTCCTAAGAGGAGGGAAATCTGGACACAGACACAGACACATCTGGAAGATGGCTGTGTGATGTCAGGGGCAGAGATCAGAGCTGTGGGCTACAAGCCCAGGAAAGCCAAGGAATGCTGGCCCTCGGGGGGTAGGCGGTGGATACTACAAATAAGAAATGTCCTTATTCCTAAGGAACTTGAAGAGGCAGGCACGTGGGTAACCAGAGGAAACAAGAGGACAAGGCAGGGCGCAGCGAGCAGGAGAGGAAACAGGAGACGTCCCCGGGAGAAGCAGCGTCTGGGCTGGAAGGAGTGAAGGGTGGCCAGGCTCGGGCGTGCTGGCGAGCGGGAAGTCGCTGCAGGCCGAGGGCAGGGCACAGGCCCACGGCCGAGAGGCACGGTGCCCAGGGCTGGGGCGGCTAGGCTAGGGCTCTTGCAGCAGGACCGCACAGAACTGGGAAGTTCAGGACTTCCGGAGCGGGACCCTGACTGCTACGTCAAGGAACGTGTGTCCGCTCCACAAGCAACGGGGTGTGTGCCGTTCCAGCCTCCTGAGGCAGCGACTGATGCCATCAGACCTGTGCTAGGAGAGGACTGAAGCTGCCTGAGAAACCGTCTTCCGGGAAATGGAGAGGGGCCCTGACCTGCGCGCCCAGGGTCTCCAGGCCTCAAGCGGGCAAGGACCGGGCCGGGAGGCGTCAGGTTTGCTGCAGTGATTTGTCCCCCGGGACCTGCAGGGTGGGCGTCTGATTCCTCCCCTGAACATTTGCAGGAATCAGGCTGGACGTGGGCTCAGTACGTCCGGTGGAACCACGGTCTATGAGAGAAGGAGACCTCAAAAATTTTCTTCCTCTGGCTCTCACGCAAGGAAACAAAAATCGTCAAAGTCAAGTTCACGGACAGAGTTGAAAGACGGTCTTGTGATCTGAGAATGTGAATGTTTAAAGAGTCAGGTATGATAGGTAACTTTAAATGGTCCAAGAAAAAGGAATATGGAACACCACAGAATCAACAAAACCAACAATGATCACAGCAAAGACTGGCAAACGCCACCCACCCATCCGCCCAGCAGCTCCAGGCCCTGGGTACGGCCGTGAGCAAACCACGGCCCCTGCTCCCGTGAGCTCACTGCGCTCATGGCCACGTTTTCCCGCCATGAAATAAAGCATCAGCGGGGTGGAGGAGAAAGGGAGGTTGTGCTTGAGATGGCGATCAGAGCCCACCCCGTCAGCACAAACGTGTCAGCACAAATGTGCGCTACTTCCCGCCCAGTAGCAAGCTATTTATTGCAAGAAAAAAAATTATGTACATACAGGGCAGTAACATATTTGGAATTCTTTGTTTCTTTTTTGCTAGGTTAGTAGCTCAGGAAGATGGCTAACAGGAAAAGTAATTTGCAAATTAGCTGATTTGTCTTTCTTCCTCTATTTTGCACTGGTACAACTTCAGCTCCACAGATTGCCCGGTTTTTAGTTTCAGAAGAGCTACATAAAAATTCACCTCTGAATTGCTGTCCTGGGGTCAAGAGCATAGTGAAAAGGTACTTAAAGATTCAGATTCTCATCAGGAGCTTTAATATATAATACGAACCTAAAGATACAGTTTTTAAACGATTCCAGTTAAACGTACCCCGCTGTTATTTTCCCAGAAGAAATTTATATTGGATATTGGCCGCAACTTTTTTTTGTCTTTAAGAAAGCAGGTGATAAATAAAGGTTAATGCTTTATTGCTTTTGTAAAAGCAATGTGGACTGAAAGAATGAGTCCCCACCGTCGGCAGCCTGGCTTGGCAAGAGCGCTGTGACCTGAGCCCCAGTGACCGCGCCTGCATCCGGCCTGACCAGGTGTCATGAAAGACACCAGGAAGTGACATCAACGAGATCGGTGCCTACAACCCGACACGGAAGGGCCAACGCACAGACCAATCAGTAAACGCTACCGTCACGGGGATGGAGATGAACATCTACAGAAGGAAGGAGAGGTCAAGTCCGCCTAGCGGGGGTGAAGCGTGGGGCGAAGTCACAGACGACGTGACACCCGGGAAACGGGTGACCCTCTCGGGTAGACTGAGCTCCCAACTCCAGCGCGGCCACTTTCACCCCAGGTGACTCTGGGAAGGCACCGACTCCAAAGCCCAGCTTTCCCCAAATGCAGCCCTTACCTGCCTCAGCAGGCTGCTGGGAAAGACAGAGAATAAGGATGAAAGTACTTTCGTGACTGTAACGCAGACCTCAAGGGTGAGTTCAGATACGCGGTCCCTTAACTGAGATCCGTGGGTCCGGATGTTTCAGAATTCAGATTTTTATTTTTATTTTTATTTTTATTTTAGAAAGAAGCTTATACCACATATTATATAACAGCTCCTTTAGGGCCTGAGGTGTAATCAAACCCCAACGTCGAACAAATTAGAATCTCGCCAGCCCAAGTGATGAATATTTATGCTAAACGATTATCAAGAGACTATAAATAGTCTTATAAATAGTTCAGGTCAGTTTCAACTTTTTTTCCAGAGGCTTTAGGATTTGGGGACTGTAGAGTAAGAGGTTGCTGCCCAGTGTCCTGCTTGCTATGTCTGAGGGAAGGCCAGAAGTCCCGTCCACATCACCCCAGATATGAGCGGTCCTAACGAGCTGGCGGTGGAGGCAGATGCGTAGGGGGGCCGGCGGCGGCTGGGAGCGCGGTTCCTGCCGAGACAGCGCTATGAATGGCCACGCCGGTCACAAGCTCAAACCACACAGCCTTCGTGTAATATGTGCACACAGTAAAGACAGAACAGCATGAGTCACCACCCGGCCTGAGGTTTGGGAGCTACGAACAGGGAACTGTGAAACACCGAAGAGGAAAGGCAAGTCCCGTCCATCCTTCCTGAGTTCGGGGTGACGTCGGGTAGGACTCGGAAGCAGGTGGAGACTGTGTGGCGCTCCCGGTACCCACAGCCCCTGGCCGGGGCCAGGCCGCGTGCCAGACGCCCGGCCCCCTGCCCGGACGAGCATCTGACCCCAGCGCCCCCTCCTCCGTAAGTGACGGACTGCGGCCAGAAGGACCTCCAAGGCCTCAGCCTTCCGAGTCTGACACAAACCATCTACCAGGTGTGCAGAGAACAACTCAGAACAGGTGACCCCAGCCGGGTACGAAGAGGACAGCCACCTTCGCGGACTGACTTCCATCCCTGCATGGTACCCCTCGCCTTCCTAGAGGGAGTCTGCACTGCGATACAGAAGCAGCACAAACACACCTCGAATCGACAGAGCGTTCAGAGACTGCTGGCAAAGTCTGAAGGGGGAAAGCGCCAGTTCTCTAGAGGCACGAGTGACGCTGAGTGGGCAGGTGTCCCTGGGGGGCCGTGCACCAGGCAGGCGGCCGCCCCCGCGGGCTTCCCAGGTTCCGTTATCGTTATCAACAGGTTCTTCCCTTTCTCCTCTTTAAAAACTTACGGAATTTCTAAATGCGGCTCATATTTTCCAAGAGGGTTCCTTTAATTCTTAAAAGAGCACTACTAATTCTTTTCTTGTATCTAGAAGGTAGAAACTAGTTTTTTAAACAGCAACTTTGCGATCCACCTCCACGCATGCATTAATTCCCTGAGCTAACTCTTTCACACTCTTGTCAGCATAACCCAAACCATCAATGTGCATCCCTGTATCCCAGGATGGCTGAGATGTAATTTCCACCTCTGCTCAAAGCTAACTTGCATCAACATGATTCCACAGCTTTTCCTGAAGGGAAGGTTTCCCATCCCCCCCTCCACCCAGGGAAACTGTCTTACTCATAACAGGTAAGTGAATGAACTTTGAAGTAAATATTCAAGACATAGCCTTATACGTGAGTTCATTCTAGATCCATTTAACTTGCACACAGATAAGGTAATAATTCTTTTTCCCTAGAGGTTTCTAGAGGTCAGTTTTTCTAGAGGTTTGCAGAGGTTAAAAGCATGATTCTATCCATAAGATCTTTTGTTTGCAAAACGGGAACGTCAAAATAAGTAGAAGCTGTACCTATCTTTGGTCGTAAAATATTATCGCTAGAAGAGACGGGTGCAGGCGAGTGGGTGGGGGAGGAGTGGGAGCGCAGTGCTGCAGGGCAGGGGCCAAAATAAGGAAAAAAGAGAGAGAGTGGGAAAGAGAGAGAGAGAGAGATGGGTACAAACACACACACTCACATACTCCTCGACCCAGCAATTCCACTTCAGGAATTAATCCGACAGATCAACTCACGTCGGTCCAAACTGATTACGCACAAAAAGCGATCCCCTGCAGCACCGTCTGGAGCAGCAAAGGACTGGAGCTAAGCGTCAGCATGGGATGGTACGTCCCTACAACGGGCTGCTACACGGATACAGCCCCGAACAGGGAGCTCTCCTCATGTGATGACAGAATTCGCGCTAGGACATCACTTTAACTGGGGAAAAAGAAGTACAAAACACTGTGTATAGAAAGCTACCGTATGTATTTCTGAAAAGGAGACACAAGGAAGAAACTCTGGATGTTACTGTATTTGCACAGAGTATGTCTAGAAAGACGTGCAGCTGTAAGACGGGGGGCATCTGGAGCAGGAGGCTGGGTTGCTGGGAGAGAGAAGCAAGTGGGCCCCTCGTTCCAGGGCACAGAGAGAGGGCTTCCTGACACCGCCTGATGCCCGTCTGCCAGGGCCGCGGAGCAAGGGGCCGCAGGCTCGGGGCCGGGCAGCCTGCGTTGGCGCCCCAGCCCCGCCTCTTCCCGGCCGTGCGGCCTGGCAAGCGCCCCCCTCTGTGTTCCTCGGCATGCAGAACGGGGATAACAGTGGGACCCTCCTCACGAGCGTTCACTTGAGGGTTAACTGCAAAGTGCCTATCGCAGAGCCAGGAAGCCGGTGAGCGAGCTGCAGGTCTTCACTGAGACGCTGCGGCTCTGGGGGCTTCCCTGGCGGTGCAGTGGTTAAGACTCTGAGCTTCCACTGCAGGGGCCGCGGGTTCGATCCCTAGTCGGGGAACTAAGATCCCGCCTGCCTCTCGGCACAGCCAAAAAATAAAAATTAAAAAGTTAAAAATAAAAAAGACACTGTGGCTTTTGAATATTTAACCATATGACTGTACTCTCTCGAAAAATTAAAAATAAATAATGAAACTGAGGAATACAGCAGGAACACTCTTTCTTTAAATCCATCAAAGACTCAAGTATTGTCTTTTTTTTTAAATTTATTTTTATTTTATTTTATTTTTTTTAACATCTTTATTGGAGCATAATTGCTCCACAATGGTGTGTTAGTTTCTGCTGTATAACAAAGTGAATCAGTTATACATATACATATATCCCCATATCCCCTCCCTCTTGCATCTCCCTCCCTCCCACCCTCCCTATCCCACCCCTCTAGGTGGTCACAAAGCACCGAGCTGTTCTCCCTGTGCTAAGCGGCTGCTTCCCACTAGCTAGCTATTGTCTTAAGACAAACAACCTCAATGACAGTTTGCTCCAAGAAGCTTCTGAAGCTGAAGCCTGAGGCAGTGGGTGAACTCCCTCAAGGAAACGACCTTAATGAATTCAAGGCCTTCAGATTTGGTTTCAAACCCGTAGTTCAGCCTTAGACTATGACATTTTCTGAGCTTCCTTCTCAGCGTCCATACACCACATTCTCCTGCCCCTTTTCACCCCCTTGCTTCCCCCAAAGACAGGACAAAGTTTCTAAGAAAGTGATGCCCTTTCTCATTTATCCAACCTATTTACAGCTTTCAGTTTGTGATTACCATTCTAGGACTGTACTGAATTGATTTCCACCGTATTAAATAACTGTCCATTTTTACTGCATCATCTCAGAGACTAGAGACACTAGTTCCAGAAGGCCTGATGTCCGGGTGCAGGCAGGGAGGCTGGTGGTGAGAGCCACAGGGTGCCCAAGAAATACCCACCTAACTCCTTTCCAGAAAGTACCTGAGCTGGCGTCCACAGATGCCCTGTGAGAGCTGGCACTACACCACCTATTTTGTGCAGAAGTTTGGAGACCTTAATAAGGTTGGAACCAGTAAGTGGCAAAGGCGGGACTCGAACCAATGTCTCCTGAGCCCAAACTCTGCTCTCCCCGCACTGCTGGGCCATCATCACGAGCAAACCACTCAGCGTCACACGCTCAGAGCACCCTAAGACCTCCCTCTGCGTTTCCGTCTCAGGGTTTAAAGAAACGCTACATTTGAAAAAGAAAAATGCTGATGATACAGTGTTAAGACTGAGAAACAGAACACGGGATTATGTATACAGTATGACCTCAATTGTGTAGAAAAAATGTGATCAAGCGCTTTTTGAAAAGTTCACAGAAACCTCAGCAACTCGTACCACAGACAGAGGATTAATCTCCCTCATAGATAAAGAACAACCAGAAATCAATAAAGGTTTGCAAACCAATGGAAAGGTGGGCAATGGATACAGATAGTTCACAGAAAAACAAAAATAAGATGGTCTTTAAACACAGGAAAAGATGCTCTCAGTCTTGGAAAGAGAAAAGCAAATTAAAGTCATGCCCCTATCAGACTGGCAAAGATCCAAAAGGTAAGACTGCCCACACGAGAGAAGTGCAGGCAGAGGCTCGAATCGGTGCAAGTTCAGACGGAGGGTGACCGGTCACAGCTCTTAGAGTCACCAGTGTCGTTAACCTTGGAACTCCGATCCCGCTTCTGGAACTAAACAGACGCAAACGTGTGACTGTAGCATGTGTGCTAAAAGCAGAGAACTAGAAACAACTGGAGAGAACACGGGCGGGGCAAATTCAATCCCTCCTGCTCGATGCACAGCGGGAGCAGACCCTTGGGCATGCACTCCTCCTCCTGTGGAGGAAGGAAGGATACATATTCGTATTCGCTTACTTCCTCACCAAAGAAATGTAAAAAGATTCAGTTTAAGCAAATTGAGTTTTTAAAAAGTAGGAAGAGGAAGAAGAGTTCTGACCTCTGATTGCAAAAGTCACAAGAATATTCAGCCCCCCCAGGTAAGGAGCGACCTTAGTTTATCAGGAGTGGGTTTTTGCTCCATTGGTTCTGAGAGGGAGTTCCAGACCTTGTGGTCCACGGCCAGCCACGGCCAGGAGTGGGATGAAGCCAACAAAACAAGGCCACGAGCTGGTCCCACACCTCCTAAGCTTGGCTTTTTAACTAAACGGCCAAGACGGTGGATGAGCTGGCCTGGAAATACCCTCCCTGGCTGGGTGGAGAAGACAGGCCTTGCAAAAGACAGCACTGGGTCACCGTCCTCCAGAGACCAGCAGTCGGCACCTGAGGCCGGAACATGCGTGACTGCCGCGGAAAGGCCTGGCGGGGGGAGGGGGAGGAAGGGCTTGTGCTCCACGCGTGTCGCCACGAGGTCTCCGTGACTCCACGACGTCGGTGGGGAGGCCCCGAGCCACGCCGGCCAAGGGGGCTGGAGAAATGGCCCCCTGCCGCTTCTCACCCACCCGCCCGCCTGCACCAGGGGGACGCCTGGGACCTATGTCTGCTGTTCCCGGCATCCAAACTATCATCTCTTCATCCAAAAGAAAAAGTCCATATAAAATTTGTCCAGGAATCTTTATAACAGCACTATTCACGAGACCCAAAACGTGGGAAAAACCACACGTCCCTCACTGGATAAATAAAATCCAGCCTAACCATTCGATAGAATATGATTCAGCACTAAAAAGGAATGAAGTGCCGTTACATGCACAGAACACGGGTGAACCCTGAAAACAGGATGGTAAATGTAAGAAGTCAACCACGAAAGAACATATGGTATGATGAACTGTATGCTGCTGCTTACAGGAAATGTCCAGAAACAGGCAAATCTACCGAGACAGACAGTAAATTAGTGGCTGTCTAGAGCTGCGAGGAGACTGGGGAACGCCAGCCAGCTTTTGTGGGAGGCGGCTTCTTTCAAGGGTCATGGAAATGTCCCGAAGGTGATGTGGTGATGAGTGCATAACCCCTGGGGACACAGCAAATCCACTTAAGTATGGATAGACTTCAAATGGGTGGATTGTAAGGTACGTGAATGACCTCTCGCTAAAGCTGCCTTAGAAGAAAACAAGATTCCACTTACACTCCCCTTTCCCCGACCCCATGCCAAGGGTGGTGTGCAGCGAGGGCGACCACGCATTGCTGGTGGGAAAGGAGTCGGGCACTCACTTCGGAGAATATTGAGTAAAGCCAAAGGTCACATTTCCTAAAACTTAAACTCCATTTCTTTCACCCTATGAAATCCATGCAGATGTGCAGACAGGGACACATGTGATACTACTATTCACTGCAACATTGTTTATAATAGTAAAATTTGTAAAAAAAAAAAAAATGAAATGTTCATTAATAGACTAACAGATACATAATTTGTATCATATTCACACAATGGAATGCTATACTGAATTTGGAATTAACACACTAGAGCTACATGGAGTTATACAAACGAATCTCAAAAACATACAGCTGTATAAAAAAGTAAGCTTCAAAGTAACACGTACAGTATGATGTCCACTTTAAAATGTTAAATACGTGTAACCCAGTATGATTTATGGATACATCCCAGCCAGTAAATGACAGATATGCAGAGGAATGCGAAGTTGCGTATTCAGACCGTGGTTACCTCTGGAAGGAAGGGAGGGAGATGGGGCCCAGGAAGGATGATACAGGAAGCATCATCTACTTCCCTAATGTTTTAGTTCTTTTTTTAAAAAATCATACATGTGAAGCAAAAGTGGCAAAATGTTAAGATTTAAGAAAACTGGGTTGTGGTTACACATATGGTTAATATAGCATAGTCTGCACTTTCGGTATGACGAATATTTCATAATAAAATGAAAGCGTTACTTGGCTTTTAAAATGAGAAAAAAAAAAGAATTTATAGCAAACTAATAAAACTGATTACCTGAATGGGATGGGGAAGAAAAAAGAGGTAGGAACAACAAGATTCAGGTGTGTATTTTTTTTTGTTGAACCAAGTGAATGTATTATCTCTGAAGACACAGAGATAAAACGCTCTTCAAAACGTTAAGGAAAACCCCTCACGTTCGTACCCTTTAAGAAGTGACTTAACCTACAGAAGATGTTAGGGCTGGAGGCCTGCTTCTCTTTGCCTCCAGGTTCCCAGTAGAGGCCCAGTTCTGACGAGCGGCACGCTCCTGACTGCTCTGCCCGGCCACTGGCCTCCCGGGGAAGAGGAATCAATTCTGATGGACAACTTTCCTTCACTCTTCGGCATCTACCTGCCTGCGGAGCGCACACATGCTGACCTGGTCCTCAACTCCTGGCCTCAGGTGCGCGGGCGCGTCCCGCGTGGCAAGGCCGGGGCGTCCGAGGATGCTGAGGGCCAGGTGAGCAAGCGGTGCTGACTCTGAGCATCGACAGGCCACGGCCCCTTGCAACACGCGCTGCCTGTTTCCCACCTGCCTGACCAATTTCTGTGTCTCAATTTTCAAATTCTGGTGGGGAAGGAAAATGGGTCTCCTTCAGATTTCCTCCAAGGAAAATCTCCAAGGAAAATGCCCTCCCAAGGAGACCATCAGATGTTTGAACACAAATAGGGTTGTAACGTCAAAAACTGGAAACCTTAATATCCATTCAGAACATACCCAAGATTTTTGAGGCCATCAATTTCAGATACTACAAAGTCATTAAAAATTGTCTTAAAAACGTTTTAATGACATGGGGAAAATGCCGTGGTATAATAGTGAGAAAGCAGATTATATATATATATATGTATTATATACATATAATACATATATACATGTAAAATACATATATATCAATATATGGTTTAGTTAATACAGTGCAGCTTACATCCATGTACCAAAAAGGACTGCCAGGAAATAAATCAAAGTATTAATAGGGGTAAAAATTTGTGTGATAGCCCTGCTAGTAATTTAGGTTTTCATTTTTATATTTGCTTGCATTTTCCAAATGCTTTGTAACAAAATTGTACCATTTTGATAATCAGAAAAAGTATTTAAGAAAAATATTAAAAATAAGTTTAGTAACAATATAAAAGAAAAAGATGGAGGCGTTTAAAAAGGAGAATGCAACTAGCCTGACATGAATGCAGCCATGCTCTGAAAAATATACCTGTTAAAATAGTTTTTAAATATTTCATATACTGGCAATTAACAAGTAGAATTGAAAATTAAAAACACAATACTACTTACACTAGCATCCCCCCCCAAAAAGAAATAGTTAGGTATAAATCTAACACAATATGTGCAAGATTTATATGAAGAAAACTACAAAACTCTGATAAAGAAAATCAAAGGAGAACTAAATAAATGGAGAGATATTCCATGTTCATGGGTGGAAGACTCAAGGCGTCAGTTCTTCCCAAGTTGGTCTAAAGATTCAATGAAATCCCAATCAAAATCCCAACAAGTTATTTTGTGGATATCGACAAACTGGTTCTACAGTTCACGTGGAGAGGAGGCACAGGACCCAGAACAGCCAACAGGACATTGAAGGAGAAGAACAAAGTCAGAGGAATAACACTACCCAACTTCAGGACTTACTACAGTTACAGTAAACAAGACAGTGTGGTCCTGGTGAAAGAACAGACAGATCAACAAAGAAGAGTAGAGGACCCAGACTCAGAGTCACACACACTCAGCTGACCTTTGACAAAGGAGCAAAGGCAACACGTTGTAGAAAAGACAGTCTTTCAACAAACAGTGCTGAAACAAGTGGACATCCACACTCAAAAGAAAGAATCTCGACACAGACCTTAAATCCTTTACAAAATTTTAACTCAAAATAGATCACAGACCCCAAATGCAAAACTATAAAACTCCTCGAATGACCTAGGAGAAAATGGAGATGACCTTGGGCATGGTGATGACCACACAAAAGCACACGCCATGAAAGACACAGCTGATATGGCTGGACCTCATTACAATTAAAAACTCTGGTCCGTGAAAGACAACATCAAGAGAAGAAGAAGACAAGCCTCAGACTGGGAGAAAATATTTGCAAAAGACAATTCCGATGAAGGACTGGTATCCATAATATACAAAAAACTCGTAAAACTCAACAATAAGAAAACAAACAACCCAATTTAAAAATGGGCAAAAGACCTGGACAGCTCACAAAAGATATACAGATGGCAAATAAGCACATGAAAAAGGTGCTCCACATCGTATGTCATTAGAGAAATACACACCAAAACGACGAGATACTACCACATACCCATTAGAGTGGCCAAAATCCAGAACGCTGACAACAGCAAATGCTAAGAGGACGCGGAGCAACAAGAACTCGCTCACTGCCGGTGGGAACGCAACACAGTGCAGCCACTCCGGAAGTCCGGTGGTTTCTCACAAAACTAAACAAGCTCTTACCTGGCAACTCAGGAGCCATACTCCTTGATATCTACCCACAGGAATAAAACTTACGCCCACACAAAACCCTGCACATGGATGTTTACAGCAGCTTTCGTCACAACTGCCAAAATGTGGAAGCAACCAAGACGTCCTTCGGTAGATGACTGGATAAATAAACTGGTACATCCAGATGATGGAACATTATTCGGAGCTGAAAAGTAGTGAGGGCTTCCCTGGTGGCGCAGTGGTTGAGAATCTGCCTGCCAATGCAGGGGACACGGGTTCGAGCCCTGGGCCGGGAAGATCCCACATGCCGCGGAGCAACTAGGCCCGTGAGCCACAACTACTGAGCCTGCGCGTCTGGAGCCTGTGCTCTGCAACAAGAGAGGCCGCGATAGTGAGAGGCCCGCGCACCGCGATGAAGAGTGGCCCCCGCTTGCCGCAACTGGAGAAAGCCATCGCACAGAAACAAAGACCCAACACAGCCGTAAATAAATAAAGTAAGAAAGAAAGAAAGAAAAGAAGTGAGCTATCGAGCCATGAAAAGACACGGAGAAGACTTCAACGCCTATGACTGAGTGAGGGAAGCCAATGTGAAAAGGCTACGTACTGCGTGATTCCAACCAAATGACATTCTAGGAAAGGCAGAAACTATCGAGACAGTTGAAAAGATCAGGGCTGCCGGGGGGTTAGGGGACGCATGAACAGGCAGAACACAGAGCATTTTTAGGGCCGTGAAACTACTCTGTATGACACTCTATTGATGGGTTCGTTTCATTACACGTTTGTCCAGACCCAGAGAATGAATACCACCAAGAGTGAACCTCAAACGTAAACCAGGGTTTGGGGTGATGATGTGTCAGTTGCAGGTTCGTCAGCTGTAACACATGCTGACAGTAGGGGAGGGGTGAGTGAGGGGCAGGCAGGAGACAGGGGCTCTGTCCTTTCTGCTTAACTTTTCAGGGCACCTAAAACTGCTCTAAAACATAAGAGTCTATTTTTTTAAAAAATTCAGTGGTCAAGGGGACTTTTAAAAAATAGGAACTCTGGGGACTTCCCTGGTGGTCCAGCGGCTAAGACTCCATGCTCCCAATACAGGGGGACTGGGTTCAATCCCTGGTCAGGGAACTAGATCCCACACGCCGCAACTAAGAGTTCATATGCTGCAACTAAAAGATCCCACATGCTGCAACTAAGACCTGATGCAGCTAAATAAATAAATAAATATTTTTTTTAAAAAAAATAGGAACTCTGAGTAATAAGCACTGGTTTTAAGTTTGCAATAGGATTGTTCTCTGAAGGTCGTTTAGACTGCTAGAGAATTCCCTGTGAAGACGAGAACCAAGGACATGTTACTTGAGCTTGGATGCGGCCACCAAAGGCCTCTGCCCCTGTCCAGCAGAAGGGCAGGCCACCTCCCCCGGGGCCCGTGCGCCCACCTGGGAGGAGGGGGGCCTCGCACCGGGCTGTGCAGAGCCTCCCGGTGGTCCTGCATCAGCTCTCGTAAAAGCAGTTCACGCTGAGGCAGTAGTCGCCGCCTGGAGAGAACAAGGGTTAGGCACAAAGAAAAGAGGCTCAACAGCAAGAATGTCTGTTATCAAGCAAAGGCCAATGGGCGAGAGGCTGGGGGGCCGGCAACCTACACCTTCCGCTCACGCCACAGCGCACAGCTGCGGGCCCGACCCCCCATTCACGGCCCCACGGAGGACCGTTCACTGTCTGCGGCCCTCGGGCATCGCTTTTTAGGGTGCACGCCAAGCGTGTTCCCTGCCTTAGGAGCTCTGCACTCGCTCCGCCCTCTCCTGAGAACATGCTTCCTCAAACACCCACGTGGCTTGCTCCCCAGACGAGACACTGATGACTCCCTCGGTTGCCAAGGTCCTCACGTCTGTCTGACATCCCTGGGCCCCGTCGGTTCCTGACAGACAGTCGGCATGTTGGAGCTGGAGGGGCTCAGACACCCCATCTGGTGGTCCCAGACCTGACTCTTCACTAGGCCTAACCCCAGAGGCTCTGTGTGTGTGTGTTTGTAATGAACAAAGGTTCCCGGGCTCCACTTCCAGGAATCTGGTCCAGTGGATCTGAAGTGAGGCTCAGGAGCCTACATTTTTAAGAACACGTCTTTGGGGATCACCCCCCCGCTCTACCACTTTAATTTCTTTTAGAAGAGAAAACAGAAATACAGAGAGATGAGGTGACCACCCCAAGACACAGCGAGCTCCAGGGGGAGACGAGCCTGAGATCGTGAGATCAAGGCAGAGAAGACCCCGATCAGAGGAGCTCTCCCTAAATCTGGTACCACCTTCTACGTTCTCCCATGTTAGGGGCGACTTTTTTAAAAAAAAATCACTAAGTGGAGAAACTAGCTTAGCTCTACCAAGGTTTTGGTTTCTTATTTTTTCCTTTTGTTTGCCTTTGGGGAGGGTGAGGCATGAAAGTGAAAGAAAATGTCAGAGTGAGAAAAAAAAAAAAAGACCGCATTTCAATTCACATCTGTTCTGTAAAGACCTGACAGTAGTGGTTTTTTTTTTAACCTTCCTAAACTAAGAAAGGTCAGGGAGTAAGAGGAGGAGCAAACCCTTCAAGACGTAAACGTCTGATGGATGGATGTACACTTGATGCGCAACATTCCACAGAATCCCGGGACCCCACAAAGGGGAGGAGCTCTGCCGGGAATCCCTCGGCCGGGTCCCCCTTGGTGAGCTCTGGCTGGGAGGCTAATTACAACCTCAGGCGGGTCACGGGTTATCGCTCTCACAACTCCCACGAGGCCTGCTTCCCCTTGTTCAGCGGTTGTTCAGCTTCTGTTACTGTAACAGGGAAGCGATAAGGCTTAGCCTCAGCCTGACCCACAACAGGGCTCACCCGGAGACCCAGGAGCCGTGGCCAGTCGGCTGCCGCCCAGCGCCTGGCTGTGGACCCGAGAGCTGCAGGGACCTGCCTTCTGCCTGGGGCACTGTCACCCTCACACGGTTCTCTGTGGTGACGAGTAACAAGGGCTTCACCCTGCGTGTCGTCGATACTTATCAGAATAAGAGCCAGACAGGGCGGCAGCCAGTTGGCCGCTTCGAAGCAGCAGCCCCCGTACCGAGGCTGCTCTGATTCACCCCAGAGAGACGCGGCCTCAGGGAAAAGATGAATGTTCTCTGAACCTAAAGCAGCAGGGCTCCGCAGCAACACCAAGTTATACTGCATTCCTGCAACCAGTCACTCATGCCCAGATGACACCTCGAAATCCCATCCATCGACCAGTGGAAACGGACTCTCTTAACGAGTCAGAGAAAACCCCTCGTGGCACAGGAAGTCGGCGAAAAGGGAAGGCAGGCAGGGAGGGCAGGGAACTGGTGGGGCAATGCCCAGGCATCTGGGAGAGTCCCCCCCCCCCCGCCCCCCGCGTCTGCAGCCCCCTGTGGAGCGGGTCACCAGCACGGGGCTGCCAGCTGGCCCGGGCGGGGCTCAGGCAACCTGTCCCGGCAGCTCCAGCTCCTAAGCAGGAAGGTTCTCATGGTGTTTCCAGGTGGAAAGCACAATGAACAACCCCCGCCCCTCCCCACTCCAGCCTGCCTGACCCTCCCTTTAGCAGCCTTTTACTAAAATCTTCAGAACCCCAAGTACCCTAAACCAAGACGGCTGTGCAATCACGGCCAGCTTATCTCCGTGAGGCATGCACTGGGGAAAACACACCCTGGTTTCTGTACTTGTCTTCTCCTTAAGCTCCTTCCACAAACAAGCGAAGGCTCTACCTTTTTCAATAAAATCAGTTCATCCAAAGCGTAGATAAATCAGAGATCTACACTCATTACTTCTGCCCCCTCCGTCCTGGTGACTGTAAAGCAGTACAAAGGATCTCTTCCGAATCTAAATGTCAAGATGTGAAACTCCAGGCACCACTGACTCTGAAGGGCCGTTTCAGTTCCTCTTCGGCATGTGTGGGGTACACTTTTCAGGGCCAAGTTGTGTGGAATTTTCTCCTGCCATCAGAGAAGCAGCAGTTCACGGATAAACTTGGCAAGTCCTCCCAGAGTCTGCATATAAGCAGCCCTATGGGTGTATCTAACTTGCTGGGAAAGCTGGGAAAATCAAGTTATTAGCAGCTTTAAGAAAGCAGATTGGAAGCAATTACATTTGAAGCCCAGCATCGTAGTTCAGAGTTCCCAGGTCCGAAATGTTTCATTCCACAAGAACCACAGTGGGAAGGTTGAACGTTTCTCTCTCTGCCCTGCACTGCAGCAGGTCTACACCGTGCCACTGTTAGGTACCTGGAACCTCTCCACTGTGTCTGTGGAATCTTTCTCTTCACCTTTGCCTAACTGGAAAATCATGAGGAGAGAAAGAAACAGCAAAAAGAAAAAGCTGCTTATCAGTGTGCTAAGACGACCACCTGAAACTGTGGATTTAAGGTAACCCAAGAGCAGAGCAGGCGCTGGGAGTCACACCTGGCTGGCTGCCACCTGACCTGGACACACGGACAACTCGTGAGCCCTTGGAGCCGGATCCTTAGGGCACAAGCTCCGAACGATAATTCACTCCACCCTGAGACCGACCCGAGTCCTAGAGAAACTCAGAAACCAAGCAGAGTACTGCACACAACACACACCTTTTCAAGACTGCACGAAGCGGAAGAGAAAGTGGGAAAGGGACCAAGACAACTGGTCCGACGAGAGATGAATTCCAACTAAATGACACACACGTCACCACTGTACAGAAGTCTACAAACGTCTCAGCTCCTGAGAAGTAAATCTAAAGGAAATTAAACTAAGGAAAGGAGCTAATGGATGTGGAAACTTTCTGTTACGTTTAAAGTATTGTTTAAATAAAAATGATTAAAATCCTGCCCCAAAGAGCAAATTCACTGAAAGTGAGAAGCAGAAGTTCATACCGAAAACTTTAGAAGTTTTGTAAGAACTGGTGTGGCCCTGCATGTCACCTGCTCATGCGGGTGCCACCCCTGGCATCCCAAACACCTACCTGGGGAATCTAGAATTGTCTGAATAGCAGAAACAGGAAATTCAGAAGGTCCTGATGTTACCCTGTACAATCTCAGAGAAGGAGAGAATTTCAGAAGTAGTCTGAACAAGCTACACAGCGGAACAGTTGAGAGTGAGACCCAGGAAAGAAGGGGACTCGCCACGGTCACATGGCTCCTGGGCAGCAGAGCTGGAATCAGGATCGGATCCGGATCAAGACTCGAGACGACTGAGTGTCAACCCACCACCGGCTCCTCCTGCCACTCAGCCGTCCTTTCTAGGTAAGAAACAGACGCAGAGAGTATAAAAGTGAAACTCGTATCTGAACACTCACATGAATCTCTGTAACTGAGTGGACAGCATGGGATTTTCAACCTATGAGCGCTTACCCTGCAGGGGACTATATACCATTTTACTAAGTTTCCACTGAAGAAACACAACAATTTTTACCTGACAGAAATCATATCCTGATTATCTGTCAACCAAGAACTACCTTTATGGGATAAACAGTTTATGAGTCATAATAATTTTGAGAAAACTTCTACCAGGAAAAAAGTAGAAACATTTAAGCAAATTTAGAAACTTACTTTTACACTAATCACGAGAATCAGAGCTTACTCTTTGGCCCTCCTCACTGTCTATCTAACTAAAATTTTGGAATGAAATGCACTTCCCAAAGGATTTTTCTGTTTCACTGATATGCACTAAAATTCTTTACAAGTAGCATTTCAATTAAGAGCTACTATTAATAAAATTAATGAATTCTTCCAAAATGGATGAAATAATCAACCTAAAAGAATACAGGGGCTTCCCTGGTGGCGCAGTGGATAAGAATCCGCCTGCCAATGCAGGGGACACAGGTTCGAGCCCTGGTCTGGGAAGATCCCACATGCCACGGAGCAACTAGGCCCGTGAGCCACAATTACTGAGCCTGCGCGTCTGGAGCCTGTGCTCCGCGACAAGAGAGGCCGCGATAGTGAGAGGCCCGCGCACCGCGATGAAGAGTGGCCCCCGCTTGCCACAACTAGAGAAAGCCCTCGCACAGAAACGAAGACCCAACACAGCCATAAATAAAAATAAATAAATAAATAAATAATTAAAAAAAAAAAAAGAATACAGCAAGTCATGGAAGCAACCTAAATGCCCATTGACAGACAAATGGATAAAGAAGATGTGGTACATATATACAATGGAATATTACTCATCCATAAAAAAGGAACGAAATTGGGTCATTTGTAGAGACATGGATGGACCTAGAGACTGTCACACACAGTGAAGTAAGTCAGAAGGAGAAAAACAAATATCGTATATTAACTCACATATGTGGAACCTAGAAAAATGGTACAGATGAACTGGTTTGCAGGGCAGAAAGTGAGACACAGATGTAGAGAACAAACGTATGGACACCAAGGGGGGGAAGAGGCGGGGGGGATGGTGGTGGTGGGATGAACTGGGAGATTGGGATTGACATGTATACACAAATATGTATAAAATGGATGACTAATAAGAGCCTGCTGTATAAAATAATAATAATAAAAAAAATCCACAAAAGTACAGAATGAAAACCAAACTAAATAAATAAGTTATATGGGCAAAAAAAAAGAGTATGCAATTATTAATTACCAACGATGAAAAATAACATTGTTTTTCTTCCCCAAGAAGGTATTGTTAAATTTACAGTGAAGTAACTGAGAGATATGCACCACAGAATTAGCAGGAGTTTGGAATAAACCACTATTTGCACACCAGAAAAAAAAAAAAGAATACAGCAGGCACAACGCTATTCCTTTGATGGGCTGCATCAGGAGCCCCGGTGCATCCCAGCGCCTCCCTCCCTTCCCGTGGAAAGGGTTTTCCAGAAGAGGAAGCCGGGCTCTCGGCCACCACCCACCTCCGGCTGGAGACGCGCAGCCCTCGGCGCGCCGCCCAGACTGAGACGCGAGGCCCCCGGCCCCGCGCCCCGCCTGCCAGCGTGCTGACCCCGCGGGGCTGCATCCCCTTCTCCCGACAGCCCCCGTGAGAGCGCCGCTCAAGCTTCCACGCAGGACGGGCGGCACCGCTGCTTGCAGGTGGCCCAGGGGCGGAGGAAGGCTCAGGAGGAAGCACGGGGGCGGCGGAATCCAAACAGCCGCTAGGAAGTGCCCATCCTCCACCTCTTCCACAAAGGAGAGGACGCGTCTGCACACCTACCCGCCACCCCGGGCCTGCCTGCAAACGCCAGTTTCCCATCTGCACGCTTTTATCTCCCGGGTGCCCAGTGAATTACAGAAGAACTTCTCTGAGATTCTGAGATAGAACTGAAGTTTCAAACCTGTGGTCGCGTTCCGGGGGATCGGTGTCCCTTCCCACCCTGGCACACTTCCAGATCCTCGAGTGCGCAAGTGCCCCGTGCGTCTGCCCATCGCTCACACCCCCGGCCGCGTCCCGCCGGCCCCCCGGCCGGGCTGTGGTCCTGGCCGAGCAGCCGCACATCTCCCCGCGGGCCAGCCCTCTTCTGGGTGGCCCTGACTCTCCGCGTGGACCTGGAAGGTCCCGTTGTTGGAGGATGTCCTCGGTGACCAGCTGTGCTAAATGATCCCTGCGCTCCCCGTACAGATGCGGGAGGTGACACGAGCTCCCCGGCTGCAGCCTACTAATTTCCTCTTCCAGAAGTTAAAAAAACAAAAACAAAACCAAAACAGGAACACTCGCTTGTAACGTAAATTAAGCCCTCCGACGATCTGGGAAGTCAGACGCATCCCTCACACTGTAAAACACGCTCCCAGCAAAGCCATTACAATCTGACAAGTCCAAGTCCCACTTCCTACTTCTGTTCCTGGGTTTGTGCTCCGGTTACAAAAGACAAAAACACTCAACCGGCTGAGCGGCTCGGACTGACTCACTCCATCTGTGGCCCTGCTGGGGATGACGTAGTAGCCAATTAATTCATCACAAGACCTCTGAGTGTGGCTCACAGGGCTGTAAGCGAAATGCACTGACTCGCCTTCAGCTGCAAGGTTGTTCTGACACTGGCCACCACCCTGTGAGTGGCTCTCCTGTGACCAAGTGTCAGCTGACAGGTCCTACTCTGCAACCTTGCAGAGTGACCCAGAGCAAGGGAGAGAGATGGTTACCCTCAGCACACGGATGTAGGGCTTAAGGCACAGGGGGTGACATGGGGGCGGGCGGGCAGGGACGCATCCTGGCTTTAATACCAGTATAGAATTTAATTTATTTATGCAAGAAGAGTAATAATAAGCTGAGAAGCCATAAACCCTCACAACTCTTGCGCTGGATTCTTAATTCCTAAGCATATTCAAGCTGAGAGAGCCCTGAACTAGCAAAACCCAAGAACAAAAGCAGTTCAGTTTTGACTTCTGACATGAATATACTTCATCTGTAAAATGAGAATAATACTATGGTTTTATATATCAATATGATGTATCTGTGATATGTATCACATACTTCAATACTTTATATGATACATATTTTACATTTTTGTTATATTTTAAGAAATATATTTTATATGATATATACTTATATTTTATGAATTTATGATATATTACATATTTCCATATGATTTTTATGATACATACATATTTTACATTTTTGTTATATTTTGTGATATATATGCTATTTTATATGATATACATTTATATTTTACACATTTTATATGACATATATTGATATATCATACATACCAATATGATTTTTCCATAGTATTGTGAATTCACGGAAAAAATAATTTTTCTTTTAGAAGAAATAAAAAGCACTGGTCCTTAAAACACAGGTCAAGTCTTGATACAGAAAACTACAAGGGACTGTTCCAACTTGTTTTCCTCTTGTCATCCTGGAATCTGGCTGAAGAAAATATTAACAGAGCCCTAAAATCTGATGAACCCTCGGCTGGGTCTTTAGTTTGATGAAATAAAATCCATACTTCATGGCAAGACAAGAAGAATTTAAACATCAAATGTTCCTCTGCCCGTGTGGGCCTCCTTGCTCCCCGCCAGCATGCGCTGTGTGTCTGCACTGACCACACCTCCTTAGGAGGCTACATTCCTTCATAATCCTGTGCGGGGTCTGGATGACGCACTACTAACTCTGCGTGCGGATCTGGGTTGTGTAAACTGTCTATACCTCATCTGACGTGTAACCCTTTGTCTCACAACTGTATCTAACTGTGCCGTGACCTCTAACGGGCGGGGCGGTCCTCACAGCTTTCTGAGAGACCGTCTCCCGGGTTATAATCCTCAGGTTGGCTCGAATACAATTTTCTATTTCTTTCTTAGATCGACTATTGATTACTTTTTCATCGACAGGCTTCAGAGGGCTTTTAAGTGCATCGACACATGGCAGCCGCATATATTTCACTCTGCAAGCGTGACAAGGTCTAACGGCCTTGTGGCAGAAGCCGCAGTTACCTGAAGACTTTATTGTACATGTGACCCTGAAGTTCCTCTGTAACAAACCCACAGAAGATCTTAACTACACCCTCCTCGGAGAGAGAAAGACTGCAACGCACCTGTGATGGTGACCAGCTCCTCTGCGGCACAGGCTCAAATGACAGACAGGACCAGGTTAGGAGGAAGTGAATCCGTTTCTCCAGGGAGGGAACACATTTGGAGCTCAAGGCTTAACTTCAGCGGCCACGGTGAGCTCACGGGTTCCTCTTTCTTTCCTCTGAACTGTCTGGAAAACCACTCTCGCCTTTTCACACCAGAGAGCACCTAAGCAGCTCTAACCTGCCCACCTCGGCCCAGGCAGCCCAGCAAGCAGAGGCCAGAAGGAAGTCCCCGCACCATCACGCCCACCTGACAGGCGGCCCAAGCAAGGCCCCAGGCGCAGGCCTCCCACTCACCAGGGCCCGGCTTGCCTTGTCTAAAATCACGGCAGAAATGAAAGCATCGTTCCACGCTGATGGGGCAGGGCCTTTAAAAATGCCCAAGTAGCTAGATTCTATAAAATCTGTAGAGGAAACACTGGGGGAACACATCCCACTTTCTATGTGTAAAAAAACAAATTCACTTTTAAAACTTCAGTCTCTAAAAGTTATTTATCCAGGCCTGATGAAAGGACATAAACCCTTTCTAAATATGTACTCTGGACATACACCTTCCTAGCAGTTAGCCGCAAAGCTGTTCAATCATTCCAACGTTTTACATCTTCCCAAGGCTTCAAACACTGTTATAAAAATGCAATTGTATCCCCTATCCAGACGATGTGAACACTTTTAAACGACAAGAATAATAAGAAAACGACAACGTGGTTACAAAGGACATTTGGATGAAATAAGGATGGAACTGCATTGGGAAAGAATCCCCTTAAACAGAAACTGAGCTGAGTGGCGTGGGAAACTCTAGCCCAAACTTAGCCTTTAACTAACATGCGAGGATGAGCAAGGGAAGGAATCAGGACGGTCCCCTGGAGTCTTTGTGTCGAGACTTCAGCGGTGTTTTAGCGACCGGTGCTTCTCCTTTCTCCATCAGTGTTTCTCCCTAACTTCAGCCGGCACAGCTTTCGCCTCCGTTTCCCTCGTAGGTGGCGCTCGAACTTCACAGGTTCCTAAGTGCTCAGTGCTGGGCCAACCCCACCCCCGGTTTCCAATTCAGCAGATCCCGGGTGGAATCTGAGAACGTGACTCTAACTAGTTCCCAGGAGCTGCCGCTCCTGGCCTGGGAAGCACCTGCTGAAGAACCACTTCCCCACTGAACATCCCAGCTTCCCCGTGAAGACGTCCTGGGCTTGAATTCTGCCGTGACCTTCTAAAAACACGCTTCTAACACTTAACACATAACTGCTTGGCAGTAGAGAAGTGTATGCATCTTATGATCCTACCCAGATCATACATTCTTTGAGGATAAAAACTGGGTCTTGACGTTCCCTCTGTGCAGGTCTCACACGTGACCTTTTAATTGGGTCAGCACCACGGAGTATTTACATTAAAACCAGGGCATGAATCGAGCCACAAAAAGCTGCCTGCCTCTTGACATTGTATTCTGACCAGAGGGCGCCGCCTGCGCTCAAACTCTCCCTCTCTCTCTTACTTAGCGCAGCAAAAGTTCCTTTAGAAGCTTTAACATCTTGCGTTCACTCCAATCAACGTGACGCGTGCTATTTTAACATCTAACGTTTCCGTTTAATGTTTCCCCCTTAAGAACCCTAATTCCACAGTCCAAAATCTGATTGTATGGAATAAAGTAGAGATGTACATCAAAACCACTACCACTGTACTCAAAGGGGATGCCACAATGTGGTTCTAAACTTCTTTACATTTAAATGGGAGCTTTAAAACTTCTTCAGTAAATGGAGAAACAAGTAATAATGATACTGTCACATCCACTCTTCTGAGACACGAGAGCAGTGCATGGAGTAGGTGAGAGAAAGGTAACGTCCTGGTCAACCTTGACCCCGCCTCCCGTGACCTCCTTCTTCTCTTTCCCGAAACGGAATCTTCCTCTCCTACGGGCTCCATCGCTCGTTACCACGCTGGATCCCCTGCTTGTCAGCAGAGGGTAACATGCACGCGACCATTTATCGCGGCCCCTCCTCACGGTCAAGCTCTCCATCTCCCCACGCGGCTCAGCCGGGCTCACACGCTGGGAGAAGGGTCCCTGGTCACCCGCTGGCCCCCGGCAGCCCACCTGCAGCTCTGCACGCCGGCTGGAGCAGCTGCCGCCCTCACGGACACCCCCCCGACGGGCGAGCGGTGCTGCAGGCTGGAAGGGAGGATGGAGCAGCGTGGCGGTGTGAACCCACAGGCCAGGTGTGCAGAAGGCAGGCTCCTGGTTCAGGTCTGTGAGCTGCATCTGCCCCGCTTCCAACCTCACAGCCCAGGACTGGACCGAATGGTCCCGGAGAAGAGCAGAAGCGTCGTTCAGACCACGCGAGGCAGGTTCCTGGCACTCAAGATCCTGGTCCAAGCCAGGATCTCTCTCCAGCGCGGCGCTCCGGGGCCACCTCCAGTCCCCAAGACGTGGCGGCTAAG
Source organism: Balaenoptera acutorostrata (assembly GCF_949987535.1). Classification (NCBI taxonomy): domain Eukaryota; kingdom Metazoa; phylum Chordata; class Mammalia; order Artiodactyla; family Balaenopteridae; genus Balaenoptera; species Balaenoptera acutorostrata. The sequence goes on along the minus strand of NC_080068.1, from coordinate 3,254,117 downwards.
GACGACTCCATCCCCATCCCTGACTTAGAGTTGGGAGAATTAAAGTTTCACCTTTCAGGTGACAAAAAAGTGATCACTGTGTATAAAGAAAAATCAACTCAGAAACCACAGAAAAATCAACTCAGAAACCACAGCTGAGACGTGGGTTTGCAGAGAGAAAAAACGAAGGCCTGACACAGTGCCCCCAAAAGTCCAGTCTCATCAGTCTTATCGAATGACTCTCCCTCTGCGTCTTCACACTACCTTGATGAAAAGAAGGGAAGAATAAACGGAGAGGAGGGGCGGCGGGCAGGGTTCAGGACCCACAGCCATGGCAGCGGACCCTCTAATGGGCTCATCCCCTCCCTCCCTAATGCCTTTCCCACACCCAGGAACGACTGAGAGCAAGCCCTCCTACCAGTGGCTCTCGAAGCACGGTCCCCAGCAGGAGACACCAAGAAAGGTACAGGATGCTGGTCAACTCTTTCTTGATCTGGGCCCTGCTGCTGTGAGCATGCAGCCAGCAGAATACGTACATTTCCTGTCTGTATATTCTCGTTCAGTATGAAGTTAAAAACATGCCTCCAACAAACACAGGAAAGGACGCTCAGCGTCACTAATCATCAGAGAGATGCAAATCAAAACCACCATGACGTACCACCTTGCACCGGTCAGAACGGGCATCATCAGAAAGTCTACAAACAAGAAATGCTGGAGAGGGTGTGGAGAAAAGGGAACCCTCTTGCACTGCTGGTGGGACTGTACACAGGTGCAGCCACTACGGAGAACAGTGTGGAGGTTCCTTAAAAAACTAAAAATAGGGCTTCCCTGGTGGCGCAGTGGTTGAGAATCTGCCTGCTAATGTAGGGGACACGGGTTCGAGCCCTGGTCTGGGAAGATCCCACATGCCACGGAGCAGCTGGGCCCGTGAGCCACAACTACTGAGCCTGCGCGTCTGGAGCCTGTGCCCCGCAACGGGAGGGGCCGCGATAGTGAAAGGCCCGCGCACCGCGATGAAGAGCGGTCCCCGCACTGCGATGAAGAGTGGCCCCCACTTGCCGCAACTAGAGAAAGCCCTCGCACGAACCAAAGACCCAACACAGCCAAAAATAAATAAATAAATAAATAAAGTAGCTATACAATTAAAAAAAAAAAAAAAAGCACATATTTATAAAAAAAAAAAAAAACTAAAAATAGAGCCACCATATGATCCAGCAATCCCACTCCTGGGCTTATATATCCAGAGAAAACCATAATTCGAAAAGACACATGTGCCCCAATGTTCACTGCAGCTCTATTTACAATAGCCAGGACATGGAAGCAACCTAAGTGCCCATTGACAGATGCATGGATAAAGAAGATGTGGTACATATATACAATGGAATATTACTCAGCCATAAAAAAGAATGAAATAACGCCATTTGCAGCAACATGGATGGACCTAGATATTATCATACAAAGTGAAGTAAGGCAGACAAAAACAAATATACGATATCACTTATATGTGGAATCTAAAATATGACACAAACGAACTTGTCTACGAAACAGAAACAGATGTACAGACATAGAGGACAAACTTATGGTTACCAAAGGGGAAAGGGGGGGGGGGAGGGATAAATTAGGAGCTTGGGATTAATAGATACACACTACTACATATAAAATAAACAACGAGGACCTACTGAATAGCAGAGGGAACTACAGTCAATATTTTCTAATGACCTATAAGGGAAGAGAATCTGAAAATGAATACATATACGTATGCATAAGTGAATCACTTTGCTGTACACCTGAGACTAACACAACACTGTAAATCACAGACACTTCAATGAAACAGTAAGTTAATTAAATTAAATAAAAGTATCAAATGGGAAAAAAGAAGGCCTCCTGCCGGGCTAGAGCTACGGACTCAGGCAGGGGGCGGCAGCACGCTTCCGGGGCCCGGGCTCGCAGACAGATGCGGCAGGAAGACCACGTCCGCCAGGACCCGGCTGCCTGAGCCTCGGGCCACCCTCAGGACGGCAGTCGGGGTGCGGCGCCCCCCGGGCCTGCGGACGCCCACCGGACGGGCTCGCGCTCGGGCAGCCCGCGGCGCGCAGGGCAGCGCCAACCCGCCGGCTCGCGTGTCGCCGGCCCCAGGGAGCGAGCGGCACTGATTTCCGCAGCACACGCGCCAGCCGGGACTCGGGGCACCCTCGCCAGTGACGGGGGAGCTATGCCTCCCCCCACCCCGCCTCGGTCCTCGGTCCTCCGGGGCGGACGTCGCCTCCTCCCTCCAGGAGGGGGCTGCATGTCCCCGGCTCGACAGTCACGTCCGAGTGTCTCTCCTCCAGCTCTGACCCCGGCCCCGCCACGTCCGGATTCTCACTGACTCAGTCCCGGTCCGTGCGCTGCGGCGACCAGGTCTCTCGTGGGGCGCCTTGCCGGCCGTGAACCCTGCCCCAGAGCAGCCCCCGCGCAGGAGCCCCCCTCCCGGGCACTGCTCCGCCCTCCTCTCCCGACCTACGAGCTGAGGCTCGGACTCGACTCCTGAACAGGGGGACTTTGGTCCATACCAAGTTAGATGGAATGGGCAATAAAATCAACCAATACGGCTGCTTTGATTTAACATGAGGAAGCAGCTGAGAGAGAACTGAGCTTTCGGATTCAGATAAAAGTTACTTGAAAGTCCACAGTTCTGTGCCGTCCCGATCATGATCCGGATCATTCCCACTCCCGCATCCCCGGACTCTGACGACAGAGCACGCAGCACACAGCATGGAAAAGGCTCTCAGCCACTGAAAGAATGAACGAATGTGTCACGCCTTCATGAAATCTGTGAAACACAGAAAAATTCTTATCTTACAAAGCCGAATAAAAAGAACAGGATACAGCACAAAACGGTGGAGGCACTTTGGTAACTAGCGTGAGTTCAGAAAACCAAATGCAGAAGAAGGAACTAAAAAGAAACATCAGAATGCCTGTGCGTAGCGAGACTCAGAATGCTTTTCCTGTTACCATTCTCCATTTTCCATTTTTCAACAACAGCTACACATGATTCACAAACCATGGGGAAAACGACTTCATGTTTTTAAACTCTTGCTGCCAAACCAGTAATGATCACTTCACTTCTCTGTTCTACAACAATTCTGCGGGCTTTATTGTAAGGAAATTGTCAGAGTCAAAACAATTTCAGATGGCTGGAAGGAAAAGCAAAGCACGTGCACCATGAGACTGCTATACCACTCACACAGTTTTTCCTTCTGTGTGATTGCTACCGCTAATATTTACATAAGCCAGCAAAAGTAGAGAGCTGCAGCTATAGACTCTTTTAACACACCTAACTAAAAACAAAACTCCCCAATTTCCCTTTATTTGGAGACTCAGCTTAGTACCTAGCAGCAGTACAATGTGCATTAACAATGAGAGGATTTTTAAGCTGCACACGAGGAAAGGAAAGGTGAGACTCCAGGAGATCCCCAACCTTGTTAAGTGAAAAGGTGGCTCTGAGGAGGGGATCACAGTAAAACTGCGGCTCTAACTGCTTTGTATCTAAACTTTAACAGGAAGAGAGAGGGCAGCCAGGCTCGCTAATGCCAGGTCAGAAGGCTCTTTGGGGTATTACTCTCCACCCGCAAGAAGGAGCATTGCTTGTTTTGCCATCCCAGTGAAGTGATTCACTCTTTCTGCAGTCAGCCAGATAACCGGCAATTTAGATAAACGCTTTCATCACTTTTTTTAGGCCCAGTATCAGACCTCAATCTACAACCCTCCCTCCCTATGACTTTTACAGCCTGGCCCCCCCCCACCCCGTTTCTCAGAAATTAATGACAACCACGACACCCACACACAGGATTACTTTTAAGACTTCCAGAAGTTAGAAATATACTGGCGACAACAGATTACACAACTTTTAAAGTTTAACTCTGACTTCGGGCCAGGCTGCCACTAACGTGTGGACCTGAGCAAAGTGTCAGCGGTCCGGGTCAGGGAACAGGTTCGGGGCTGAGCTCCAGGGCTGGGGCGTCGGCCCGGGAATCACTCTCTGCAAAGCATGTGACCGGGGCACATGGTGATACCGCGGCACACGGTGACACCGCCCTGAAGAGCAGCTGCAGAAATTCCTGTCCAGCACAGCGCCTCGCTCGACTTATTAGACCTCAGGCAGCTCTGCGGGACGGCCAGTTTTCAGGGGTCCCATCTCTCCATTCAAAACTGCCTTAATTCTCACCCAAACTGTGTAACTCACGAGAAGTAAGTTTCGAGAAATACCTAGGAAGGGGCTCCCCGTCTGTGTCCGTGTCTCTCTTCCGCTGAACATACAGCTATAACATCTTTAAACTTCTCCACTGATGCTTTGAAGCAGATGCTGGATTGCTCAGGGTACAACGCAGAGCTGTACGGGCAAAGGCACGTCCTAAGGCGCTGTCCGTATTGAGACACGGCAGCTCACACCCCCAAGCCACAGCCGAAGCTCCAGCCCCCTTGGCTGAGCACACAGACCCCCTGCAGTAAGCCCTCCCATCGTTCTGGAGCTCCTCACAGGCCTTGTTCGATTCAGGTAAACTACACGCCTGTGTCCCACACTGGACTGGTCTCTGATCTCCCTGGAGAAGAATTCTGTGCTGAAGAGGACTTTCCCCCCGCCCACTCTCTCTTACATTTATAACATTTTTAAAAACGTTTTGAAGCATTTATAATTTTTTTAAACATTTATAACATGGGGATACAGCTATTTATCTCACAGAGGAATAAAGAATTCAATCAAATTACTGTTAATGGTATCACACCACCACCAACTATTATTACTCTAACTATTATAGCCATGGGGGTAATTCTGGAATTACTAAACCGTGCTGTAATGAAATGAACCACCAAATGAGATTAAAAAAAATAAAAAGCAGTTGACGCTCTTCTACAATTTATACAGATAGTCTCATTGGTTTTGCAGAATAATTTGTGGCCTTGCCTTGGAAACACGCTATCTAAAGACGAGGGCTCCATTCACTCACCCTTCCAGACGCGGACACGCCAGGCCCCGTTCAGGGTGCTGACGACGCAGAGGACAGTGGAATCAGAGTGGGAGCCGTCTCGGAGCAGGTGTGCGGTGGTGTGACGGGGCCGTCCGTGTCCTGGGGGGTGGGAGGGGGAGGGAGGGTCTTCCTAGAAGTACCCGGAGTACCCAGGCCCGCTCTCCCCTCCCCACTGGTGATACGGAAGCTAGGGAGGGAGGCAGCCGCACGTGGCGCTCCTGGTCCCCTCCTGACGTCCCCCCCTCACCCCCCAACCACGGAGACAGGGCAGCTGCGTCACCTCCCCGGCTACACCTCGTCCAAGCCCCGGGTCCGCCAGGACTATTCCAACAGCTTCCTTACTGGCATCCCTCCCATTCTTGGCCGGCTACAAATCCAGTCAATGGCATAGTCGACGTACCCAGCAGAGTAAAGGTAATGAGAGTAATTCAAGGAACCCTACTAGAGGTTAGGTTAAAAGTAAAGTTAGTGACAGAAGGTGCTTCTCGCCTGTTCTGCTTCGGTCTGGTTTAACAGAGACCCAACAGCAATACCACCGTAACAGAGCTAAAATGAAAAGCTTCTCATGCTAAGTTCATCACTGGCAAATTAAATGCTCCAGGGTCCCCAAGCGCTCTGAGAGCTCTCCCAGACACAGAGGCTGAGAGGGCTGCTTGGGAGTCGACAGTAGTCAGTTATGGGCAGGGAGAGCTGGGAAAGGGTACGAGCTCTGAGTCAGCAGACGCGCCCCTCCTCTGAGTCAGTTCCTCACGACGAGGCTGGGGACCGGGAGGCCCAGCACCCATCACGGTCGGTGGGTGTCACACGGGGGGAAGGACCGCGGCCTGTGGGGCAGGGGGCTGTGTCCAGCTCCGGCCCCATCGCTCAGGGGCCGTGTGACTCTGAGCCTCAGTCTCCTCAACTGGAAATAAATGGTGATGATGAAACTCACCGTGCCCGCCAGGAAGGTGGATAAGGCCGCTCGCTGTGAGCGTGCCGAAAGGCCCCTGAGAAGCCGTACCGCTCAGGCAGAGGTGGTGCGTCCTATGTTCTGCACACCCGTCCAAAAGCACTCGCTGTCCTGTCTGAGCGGCTAAGCTCACGGATGACTGCACTGCATTTATACAACACGAAGCCAAGACAAATAACTTCGGCCACAATGACATCTGGCAAATCATAATTTTATCCGAGACAGTCAGTCGCCTCCCACCCGCCTCCTCAAACAGGGCCAAGTCTCTGGAAGCTGCAGGCGATTAAGCCTTCCAAAGCAAACTCACTGCAGAGCCCCTCGGGAACGATAAGCTCTAGAACAAATTAGTGCAACAGCTGGGAAGTGAAATCTATGAAATCATTAGCTTTCGAGCGAACATAAGGCACTCTTTCCTCCACGGATCAGTTCCTTTTCCAGCTCCTGGGTCCCTTCCACCACCCCGACTGCCCCCCCTAAAACACCCTGTGTGCCTAACTCTCCGAGTCAGAGCCTCCGGGTTCTTCCAGGACCCAAACCCAGGGCCATCTATCCTGTAAACGCTCCCCACAAGGACCCTTCTCCTGAAGATGCTCCAACATCTACAATGGGAAGACAGGACTCACAGACACACAGAGGCCCCGAAGGAGGCTGTCTGTTTCCAGCAGCTCAGAATCCCTCCAACGACCTTGCTGTAACCTCCCCTCAGCCGCACCCTGAGCCACGGCCCCTGCGTCTCACACAGGGCGATGGTCCCGCTGCTGGCCACGCACAACCCCCGTGAGAGAACACACGCGAAAGTGGTGCTTACTCAGAGTGACCCTGAATCTGCACCTGGTAATAAACAGCTGTCAGACTGCAGTGCTTTGGCTGCTACACGTCAGGTATTAATCTCTCCCCAGCAGGATGTTAGAACGTCCGCTACGAGCTTCTGAACCAGATGATGAGCTTCTTGAGGACGTGCGCACCACGGCTTTCATTTCTTTTGTGTTTCGCTTGTGCGGCTAAAAGCTAACACCCAGCAGAGAGAAGGCACTCGGGAAGCGGTTCTGAAGTTAGAAATAAACCCTCTTCAGTCATACTCCCTAAGGCTGCCTCACACACAGCTGTTCTCCCAGGTTCGGAAAACAGTCTCTCTCTCAGGGACAAGGAAACCTCATTATGGCTCAAGGCGGCATAGAGTCAAATGCTCCTGTGAAAAATAATTACGCATTTAAAAATCCCACTGGACTTAGTCCAAAACATGAGCTAACGCTAACATTTATTTCAGTTGTGGTCCCCCCAGTACAAGTGAATGTTGACTGTGACACCGAATTACACAAGAATTTCCACAAGAAAAGAGCAAACTTCTTAGGGAGAATTGTTTCTCCGCAGAGAGATTTTTCGTCTTCACGACAGTACTCCTTTTGTTTACAAGAGCTACATTCAGGTACACTGGCAACTTCCACGGAATTACAAACACAAGTGGACCTAAGAATTTGGTCTTTAGAAGTAGTACCATGGAACTGCGTTTTCAAATTATTCCTAGAAATTCAAAGGGGGCAATGAAACACTGTCCCGCAGAAATTTACGGGGAGTCACACGTACAATTTAAAATTTTCTAATACTCACATTTGAAAAAGCACAAAGACGAAATGGACCAAACGTGAATTTTACCCTCGGAGCACAGCTCCGTTCGGGCTGGCCCCAGGCGGCCGGTGGCCGCAGCTCCAGACATCCCCGAAGGAGAATGCCAGCGGCGTGGACGTGTCCCACCGGCGGCTCCTCCATCTCCAGCCCGGAGCAAAGTTTGGCAGGAAACCCGGCGCAGGGCAGGGGGGACGCGAGGAAGGCCGGGCTTGCGCAGGAACCTCTCAGAGCATCAGAGGAAGCTGCTCAGCCCCACCCCTCGCAGGAGAACCCAGGGGGGCTGCTCCCTCCGTACCGAACCACAGGGTGCCTGCCGCCAGCCTCGGGCTGGGCCAGCAGCAGCCGCAGGACCGGGGAACTGGGAACGGAGGGGCCGTGGGCGCCGGCAGAGGACGAGGGAGCTGCAAGCGAGAGCTCCCGCCGCTCCGCGGAAGGCGGAGCATCTCAAGACCGGTCCTCACTCCCTCCCTCCCCTCCCCGCCCCGCCCCGCCCCGCCCCGCCCCCCCAGCCTAACCCGCACACCTGGCTGACGCTGGGTCCCCGGCAAAGGGGGCGGGGCTCGTACGCCGGAGCAGCACGCATGTCTGTGCAGCGAGACCCCGCCCCTCCTCCGACGCCTGCAGGGGCCTCTGGGCAGCCGCGTCTACGCCGCGACTTCCCCGGTTCTCGATCTCGCCTCGGGGCGCGGGGAACCTGTGGGAAGGCGCCCACGGCCGCACGCGGGGGCCCTGGCATCGCCTCCACACCCGCGGGCAGCCGGCGGGGCCGGGCGAGCTGTGCCGCGGGCGCTGCCTCCCCGTCTGCCCCGCAGCCGTCCAGGCCCACCCTCCGTCGACAGCACCCGCCGCGGTCTCCCCGTGCCGGTCCCTCCGGGCTTCGCTTCTTTACTTCCAAGCCCTACCAGGCTTGGCTCTGACGCCACCTCGTCAGTCCTTCAGCCGGAACAACCCCACGGCTCACTCCAGGAGCCGCGGCCCACCCTCCGCCTCCCGGCGCCGGCCGGCGTCCTCCGCGGTGCACGCGCGCTCTACACGCCCCAGGAGGACGGACTTCGCCAGCGGGCACCGCTGCTTCGGGGGAAATACAGGCTCTGGCCACAGGCCTTTCATCGGCCCATGAGCACTTAGGCTTGTTTCCCGTGCGGTGCTGTCATTGCACAGGCGCCGTTGCTTCCTTCACACTGAGCTCGCAGCCCACCGGCTCGCAGCGCATCCGCACGCCTTCTCCGCCGGGCCGTGCTGCCTGGGCCCACTGGACAGCGCGCCGGCACCGTGCTTGGGGCCGTTTCCACAGCCACGTCACCAGCGAAGAGCACAACGATGCAAAGAGAAACCCACCTCGACAGGAGACAGGCTGCCAAGAGGGCGTGTGTCTGCAGCGAAGGCAAGCGCTACCCCTGCCCTCGGCTGGGAGGTGCATGTCGGGCGGCGGCAGGATTCTGCCAGCCTGCCCGCGGCCCTGATCCACCATAAAAGTGGCCCGAGCGCTGATCTGAGGGTCACAAACCAATTTCAGGGAGTAGGCGAGCTTGCGCACACGGAATCCACGAGTGACGGGGGACGACCGCCTGGCACCCGGGCCGGCTTCCAGGACCACTCCCTCTGCCCTCCGCAAGCTCCGGCGACGCAGCTCGTGTCTCTGTCCTCCGGGGTCCCAGAGACCCCCTCCCCCCAGGTGCGGGGCGAGTGCCAGTTAACCAGAGCCCTGCCCACAGTCCCCTGCGCCTCCGCTGGCGAAGGAGACGGACCAGCAGCCCCTGCTACCTGGGTCTCAGTGTCTGTGACCTGCTCAGGCCCCATCAGATGCCCACACACACACCTGTCACCCACGTGCAACACTTCCGTGTAAGGCCCGCGGAGCACAGAAGATGGCAGACGGGCGCGGCCCTCACGGTTCACCCCACACAACGCAGGGGGCGCGTGGGATGCGGAGCCGGAGCACAAAAGGTCACCACCGAGGTCGGCGTGACGGGCGGGGCTGGGAGGCCCTGCGCCCTGTGAGCCGACGGGAGGCGGTGACTTTCCAAAAGCATTTCCTGCATCTGAACCGTCGCTGGTTACAACTGGCAAAACGCCTAGTATTTGCAAACGCACCAACAAGGAGAACTCCCTACGGGCTCTCGCTGCAGAAGAAACGTCTGAAGCCTGGAGTATCTGGGGACCCTGAACAGAAAGCGAGGTCAGAGAGGGGAGTGGAAGCAACTCAGCCTGAGGGTCTGGGGAGGAACCGCCAAGTCCTGCAGGAAAGGCCACGTCCCACCCACTGCCACTGCCTCCCACCGAACACTCCCCCCACACTGTCCAGCTCCCTGAGTCAGGTCTGCAGGGAGCTAGCGGACACATCTGAGTCACGCAAACTTGGCTTTCACTTTTAGTAAATCATCTGCAGATGAGATGGAAGGACAACAAGGATTTAAAAACTATGAGCTCAAATATCAAAACGACTTACATATATATATTTAGTATCTAACTCTCCCAACGGAAAGATAAAAAAAAAAATCTAAGAAAGTGCTGGAAAAAAAAAACCCTCAAAAACGAAGGCGTCTACCAAGCTGAGAGACCTTGGTCACAAAAGAGACATTTCTTGGGCGCGTCTGTAAGGCCCGCGGCCTCTGCCGCATGGTACACCGTTAACTCCTGTTACACCTGTTACAACGGAACCGTATGGAGTGAACCTTCGTGGCCTGAACTGCTCAGGGCCGTGCTGTGCCTCATTCACCCCTGTGTCTGAAGAGCTCGCTGGGCCTGGAATACGTTAGACGTCCAACAGATGCTTCTGAATGCAGATTTACTGTGCAGGGTCCTGTAAGTTCACCCGTGACGTTCAGAGCTCAGAACGCACGCCAGAGGCATCATTACAAGAGGTGGTCGGAGTACTGGCCATCCTGCCAACCCCCCTGTGACATACCCATTATTCTAAAAACGCATGAACTAGCTGCTCTCCGTAACAGAACAGCATCTTTACCATCTTAACTATGTGAAAGTCACGTCCACGTGGTAAGAGCCTGCTGCGTCTCTCTCTCTCACCCACCCCAGTCCTGCCCTTCTGGAGGCTGAGGGCTGGGCAGGGTGGAAGAGACTCTCAGACCCCGGGGCTGGGAGCACCTGTGGAAGGCGGCGCGGCTTAGAGAAGAGGGGTGAACGCAGCTGGGCTGCCGTGAGCGCGTCCGGTCCCTCGAGCTCTGGGGGCAGCTCAGCGAGGTGTGAGACACAGAGACGCAGGAGCAGTGACAAGGCGGCCAGGGGCTTGGGAAGGCAGAGGGACAGCACTCGCGGCCCCTACTGGCAGAGGCGCAGGTAAACGCCCCTCATGAGCTTCCTGGCAGGGGCTCTGGGGGGTTCCGTCCACCTCCCGGGACATCAGTCCCAGCCGAGGGTCACGCCCAGCGGGGGGCAGCACCACACGTGGGGACCGCTCGCTGCGCTAACCCGGCCTGGCACGGTACCGTGCTCCCACCGTCTCATCAGCAGGGATTCTGTCTCCACCTGCAGATACGCAGAGACAGAAAGCAACCCACCCAGAGTCACACAGCGGATGAGAAGAGGTGGGACAGGCGTGCATGCGCGTGAGCACACACACGCACACACACGCTCGTCATCGCACCCGGTGGGCCACACGGACAGTGCTCAGAGCAGTGGGCGTGCGCGGCCCGTCACCACCAGGGCGGGGGAGGTGGAGGAAGGCTGGACACACTCAGAAGCGGACCCTGTCCTACCGGTGGCTCTGCCCGGAAAGCCCAGCCTGCAGCCGGTCTTCGCTTTCCACCACCGCCCCTGAGATCCGAGAGATCTCACAGCAATTGATCGCCGGCATCACTCTTCTTAGTGCGCCGAACCTCCAAGGGCTTTGAACAAAGGGATCACGGCGGCCCAGCGAGCCCCTTCCTCGCCCCCTTGCCCCTAAGAAAGGCATTACTTTCACCGAGAACACCCCACCACGGGCTGGCTGCCAGGGCGAAGCCCCTTCTCCGCCCCCGGAGCAGAAAACGCTTCTCTCTCGTCACTTCCGGCCAGAAACTCTTCTCTTGCGTCAGCTTTTCCTTCTCCGTTGTCTTCATTCCTGACTAAGGCCAAGTGGCTTCCAGGCTACACGGTGCCCAGAGCGTACCGGACGGCCGACAGAACCGCCCGAGCACGTGTTTAGAGCCGGGTGGGGCGGCCGTGACCACAACGAGGGGATGCCAGACCCGGCCAGCGCGGCCCTGGCGCTCCCCTCGAGTCCAGCCTGCTCCAGCCCCGTGAGTGGAGCCCACTGTAACCTTGGCTCCGAGGACACAGCACCTCTCCCAGGGGCCTGTCCGTGTGCACCACCTCCTCCCCAGGGATGAAGTGCCCAAAGCAGCAAAGTCCCAACCCCAGAAGCTCCCAAAAGAACCCCAGGCCCAACCAGGAGGCAGTCTTTTCTATCATGTCTCTCCTCATCCAAAGCCCCCAACGAAAGCTAAGAAGCTCTTCACAGAAGGGAAGGAAAGCTGAGTCGAAGGCATTCTGCTCACAGGGCCGTCGCTTATTCACGTATTCAAATGTGTCCACATACGTGTCGTGCGCCGTACCCCCCATGGACACACGGCCGCGGCACGTCCCCCCTGACCCTGCGGGGCCGTGGCAGAGTCAGGCACAGGCAACGATGACCCGGCAGGATGCGGTGCGGAGCGCAGTGAAGAGCACAAGGCAGCCGGGGCTATCCTGTCCCCTGGGGAGCGTGCCCCAGCCCCGGAGCACTTACCAAGGGCCGGGCGCTGCTCTCACTCTGCAGGGGCAAGCCCACGTCAACCTCATGGCCGCGTCACCAAGCGCTCGCTATGCTTCCCACTATACCGACGAGAAAGCAGCAGCCCAGCACAGAGGGGCTCAGGAGCGCGCGCAGGATCGCACGCAGGCTGCGTGACGGTGACGGCAGCAGGACTGCAAAGCCGAGGTCTGGCTGTGGAGCCCACGCCCGCTCCGGCCCGTACTGCGTAGGAGCCGGTGGGTTAGAGGAGGAGGACGAGGCAGGCCCAGGCAAGGAGCGCTTTACAAAGGGAACACCCGGAAGCGCTGGAGGAACCGAGACAGGTCCACTCTGACTCAGGTAAGAAGGAGGGGGAAGAGCACGGAGAAGCGAGACCGGCCCAGCCACGTGGAGGAGTCCAGGCCTGACTCCTGAGGGTCACAGGTTACAGCACTGAGCACCTCAATGCAGGAAAAGAGCACAAACCTCACGTTCAATGACGCACAAAAGCATGCATATTTACGATGATTAAAAACTATAAAATGCATTTTAGTTACAAACTCATAACAATTTTTAACAAGTGCAAAACAAGGGAACTGCTAGAAACAATACAGGCCGGAGAGAGCGTGGAGAAAAGGGAGCCCTCCTACACTGTAGGTGGAAGGTAAACTGGTGCGGCCACTGTGGAGAACAGTATGGAGGGTCCTTAAACCACTAAAAATAGAGCTACCATAGGATCCAGCAATCCCACTCCGGAGCTTATATACCCAAAGAAAACCAAAATTTGAAAAGACACATGCACCCCAATGTTCACTGCAGCACTGTTTACAATAGCCAGGACATGGAAGCAACCTAAGTGCCCATCGACAGAGGAATGGATAAAGACGATGTGGTACATATATACAATGAAATATTACTCAGCCATAAAATAGAATGAAATAATGCCATTTACAGCAACATGGATGGACCTAGAGATTATCATACAAAGTGAAGTAAATCAGAAACAGACAAATATCATATGATACCACTTATATGTGGAACCTAAACTAACGATACAAATGAACTTATTTACAAAACAGAAACAGATTCACAGGCATAGAAAACAAACTATGGTTACCAAAGGGGAAAGGGGGGGAGAGATAAATTAGGAGGTTGGGATTAACATGTACACACTACTATGTGTTAAATAGATAATCAACAAGGACCTGCTGTAGAGCACAGGGAATTCTGCTCAATATTCTGTGATAACCTATAAGGGAAAAGAATCTGAAAAAGAATGGATACACGTATATGTGTAAATGAATCACTTTGCTGTACACCTGAAACTAACACAACATTGTAAATCAACTATATTCCACTATCAAATAAAAATTAAAAAAAAAAAAAAAAAGGGAACCGGCCAAATCTGTAGGGACGAAAACTGGCCACAGTGCAATGCAGGAGCCCAGAGGTCTGTGTTCCCGACCCGGCTCTCCCTGCACGGGCACCCAGCACCCTGGTCAGGGGGCCCATGACCTGCTGTATGAAATAAATGTAACCACTTTGGAAAACAAAATCCACGTAATGTGAACTATTACAGTTAAGTCCGTCTCATCAGTGTACTCTCTCTGAAACACTGGTCTTTAACGCCCAGCAGCACACGTAACCAATACGCACCTCTCTCCCACCCCAATTTTTAGAAAAGAAACCCATGGGGGAAATCGGTTTACATGGCAAGGTGATTCCTAACTGCAGCACTCTAAACCTCCAGCACGGCTTGTTTCTACTCTGAAACCATCACCACTACATTTTCAGGGCTAAATAAGCCCTGTCTTTGTCTTTGCCAAGGAAAAGAAATGATTCAAGTAAGAGGACCTCGGGCCAGCTGCACTCGGGGTGGGGCTTTCTCAGCAACGTCGAAGTACAAGATGCTCCAATGCCCGACGGTCTCCCCACCTCCAGGTTTCTGGGGCCACAGGTGCTCCTGTGTCAGATGTAAAGGTCAAATCACAGACCTGGGGATTAAAAGAAACCTTCGGGCCTTGAGAAGCAGCGCTAAGAAAATCATCTCTCCCCCTCGTGTCTCCTGTGCCCACAACCCACTGAGAAGTTACCTCATCCGAATTGATAACATGGCAAATTAAGGGTATAGCATCATGAGGAGGAAACCACAAAAAGTCAAAAGGAGACGGGAAGCCCCAGAGATCAAAACTGCAATACCAGGGGCTTCCCTGGTGGCGCAGGGGTTAAGAATCCGCCTGCCAATGCAGGGGATACGGGTTCGAGCCCTGGTCCGGGAAGATCCCACATGCCGCGGAGCAACTAAGCCTGCGAGCCACAACTACTGAGCCCGCGAGCCACAACTACTGAAGCCTGCACGCCTAGAGCCCGTGCTCCGCAACAAGAGAAGCCACTGCAATGAGAAGCCCGCGCACCGCAACAAAGAGCAGCCTCCACTCGCTGCAACTAGAGAAAGCCCGCGTGCAGCAACGAAGACCCAACGCAGCCAAAAATAAATAAATTAATAAATTAATTTAAAAAAAAAAAACACTGCAATACCTCTGACACCAGGGAACTTGTCACTACTTTTTTAGGAGATGGAACAAGACTCTCAAGGAATAAAGGCTACAGAGGGTGACTATCGGAGCTTCTTCCCAAACAAAGATGTGTTCTCTGGGAAGTAAAAACCACTGTCAACTCTCACCACTACGTGAAGACAGCCACAATTTATGGGTGAAATAAACGCTCTCAGGACTTCCCTGGTGGTCCAGTGGTTAAGAATCCGCCTTCTAACGCAGGGGACACGAGTTCGATCCCTGGTTAGGGAACTAAGATCCCACATGCCACAGGGCAACTAAGCCTGCACGCCACGACTACTGAGCTCACACACCTCAACTAGAGCCCACGCGCCCTGCAGCCGGCGCGCCACAACTAGAGAAGAGAAAACCCGCACACCACAACTAGAGAGAAGCCCGAGCGCTGCAATGAAAGATCCCCATGCCTCAGCGAAGATCCCGTGTGCTGCAACTAAGACCCGACGCAGCCAAAAAAATAAGGAAAATTAATTAATTAAATAAATATTTTTTAAAAATAAAAAATAAAAAGAATAAATGCTCTCAAGTCCTAGTTGGCCCACTCATTTCAAAACTGACATCCACAAAATTCAAATGGGAGGAACAGACGTCTGTTCCTGAAGCTATAAGCGTATATAATTCATGCACTAGTAAACTTCGGTGGCTTGTGTTTTTAAACTGTGGCCATGAGAATCCAAAACAAGCGCTCCTTTATTCATCCGAGACTCACCTGCCATTAACATTTTCACTCTACGAACCACAGGTATCTGGTCACTTGTTTTTATGAGGATAAAACAGTGTGAAGCCTGTAAGATATTTATCTCAGACAGAGATCTGGATTAGGACCAGAAAACAGAAGTAGGCGTAAACAAACATTTCTCTGGAAGGAGCAGTATAAACAGAGTGGTCTTTTCAGTGATGCGCAAAGAGCGAACTCAACATTTTCATGGCTGGTCTGAGGGAGAGGCTGGCCAGGGGTAGGGCCACGAGCATCTACGGCACTAAACGTTTCCAGCAGGAAAATGCCCAACTAAAGGGGAACACACAGTAAGCCCTTTCAGGTTCTTTGGACAAACAAACAGATAAGTAAATGGTACACGAGTTTTAGTTTGAGCAAAGGTCTGGTCAGTTTAGAGAATGACGGCATTCAAGCTATGCTTATGACAAACCCAGGCTCTCAAAAAAGTATATCCTTAAGAGAATACATCATACGTTTCTTGGCAGTGAACCTCAGAAATCTAAACTGGAACTAGTATAGAAAAAGATAAAACGGTCTACAGAGAAGAGTCTCTAAGGTTGAAGAAAAATTACGTAACCCTGTAACTGAAAAGAAAGAAGAAAAAGGGGGTGAACACAGTCAGAGGCACGACGGGATAAACACACTTACTGGTTAAATTCTGCAATGTAAGCGTGGGGAGACGTCCTTAAAGCTTTAAAGAGGTAAGTTTATGCACAAAAGGGAACTTTATATAATGGCTAATCAATTTATATTCCTCTAAGTAGTGATACTAGCTGAGGAAAAAAAAAAAAAAACAGGCTCAAATAAATATATTTAAACATGACTGAGCTCCAATCAGTGTTCTCAGTGCTATGCAGTGCACTACAGGGACGTATATCGATATATTCTGTTCCCTGCACTTACCGTAGAATCTGGTTGTGTTTGGATAATTAGAACACCAGCTGGTAGAATGCTGTCGGTGCCGTAAAGACAAAACAAAGAAACAGGAAGTGCAGGAGCTGGGAGGGTGAGCCCTCTCAGGGCTCGAGACCGTTGGGGGCATCCGAACTGGGTCGGGAAGAGCAAACAGAATTTGGACAAAAGTAACTCTGAGGGAGGGAACAGAAGAAGAAAAGTCTTGTAATGTACAGCATGGTGACTACAGTTAACATTGTACTGCATATTTGCAAGTTGCTAAGAAAACAGGTCTTAAAAGTTCTCGTGACAAGAAATTTTTTATAACTACGTGAGGTGACGGACGGTAACTAGACTTACTGTGACTGTTTCACAACATATATAAATAGAGAATCGTGTTGTACACCTGAAACTAATATAATGTTACATACCAATTATACTTCAATTTTTTCCCACAATTTTATCTTTTTTATTCTTTATTTTTTATTTTTTGGCCACGGGGCTTGTGGGATCTTAGTTCCCTGACCAGGGATCGAACCCACGCCCCACGCATTGGAAGTGCAGAGTCTTACCCACTGGACCGCCAGGGAAGTCCCTCAATTTTTTTTAATTACAAAAAAAAACAAAGGAAAGAAGAAGAACAGTCTTAAGAGAGAGATGTGGATTTCCTAGGCCCTCTGGCAAATACTGGCCTAAAATGTCTCCTGAACGTCATTACTGGGGTGTCCAGCTGCACCTCAAATTCACGCACAGAAACAAACACGCGCGTTCCTTTTTTCAAGTCATTTCTCCTTGTAACTGCCCTACTTGCATTAACTATGTTACCGTTCGCCCAGGTTACTCTGGCTCAAGCCCTGGAAGTTACTTTATATATTATGTCACTCTTTTTTGAGAATTCTTTACTCCTTTTGTTTACGATCCCCTGTCCCTCCCACTTCCCGTCCCTTTTTCCTCTGACACACGCCTGACGCACAGTCCCCCATGCAGCCAGTTAGGTCCCCCAGGGAAGCTACCTGCAGAGAACGCAGGGGAGGACAGACAAACCCAGAATTACTTGCTGAGCTCTGACGTCCGGTCTCAGCCTTACATCCTGGGATGTGGACTGCACCGGGCTCGGAACGGATGGAGAAATTCCAGCCGTGAGGATCTCAGAGCCTAACCAGTGTAGGTCAAAGACCTCTTCCTCTGCCCCCCAAGAGGCCACAGGGAATTAACCTGATGGTGAGGAAGGACCCTCCCTGAGAATGTGAGCTGGCAAAAAAAAAGAACTGTGAAGCCTGCCCCAATGCTCAGGGCAGAGGTGGTCAAAGTCCTGCAGCCCAAATACTTCCAGGATGGGAAGGAAAGGTGAGTCTTCTGAGCAGGGGGGTGACAGCTGACAGTTTAACAATACTTTGGGATTTATTCTGAAGGAGAGCAGCGATCCTGTTACTTTATCCTCGAGGATAACCGTGCCTCCACCCCCCAACGATGTCTCTGGGGTCCTGGAAGCCCAGGGCCCTGCGCACAAAGGCTTCTAAAACACAGGGAGAGAGCTCGGGCCTAACGTACGATGGACAGCAAGACTGTCGCCCCCAGGACGTCACCTACTACGGTCTGCTGATTGGACCACAGCAATCAAGTGCTCGTTTTGACGTAATTCTGAAAAGAACCTTCCTGTTAAACAGCTACTGAACATGCTAGCAGTCAAGGCAAGCTCAGGGCAACTCACGTGGCCACCACCGTGTGAAACACAATACCGACGTTTATGGTCCAGGCTGTAAAACTCCATCCTCGATGCAGGGATCTGAGCAGCAGGCAGGCATCGGCGGCGAGAGCAACGTCCAGCGCCGCCTGGCCTGAAGGGAGGCGGCTTGGAGGAGGGAAGATGCGATGCTGAACGCACTGTGAAATGCGGGCGCGGCTGCATCTGCAGGAGCCAGGCGGCCTTGGACAGCGTCAGCGGGAGGAGGCGGAGGGCGCGGGCTTTCCGAACTGCAACCCCCCAGGACCGCTACAGTGAGGACCAGGGCTTAGCGCTTCAGTTCGATGAGATTACGGGGCAACTGCAAGGTTTCCCTTCGTCTAGCTTCTGGGACAAACGCCTCTCTCTCTTTTCCCCTTGCTCCCCCTTCCTGCTTGTAAAAATCTGACTCGTGTTCAAGCGCAATCTCCTCTCCTTGGCGCAGGCCTGCATTTTAGGAAACCGTTCATCAATACGGGAAGCAGAACTACCGGGAAACTGCTTTCGGGGAAAAACGGAGCTCCTGAGCTACAGAGAGAGATATCTGGGGGTTGGGGAGAGACGAGGAGGCAGAGCACAGAGGGTTTTCAGGACCATGACAATTCTCCATATGATGTTATCATGATGGACACGTGTCATTACACGTTCGTCCAAACTCACAGAACAAGAGTGAACCAAGAGGGAACCCCACGGTAAACTAGGGGCTTTGTGTGATTATGGTGCGTGGACGCAGTTGGTCATCGGTTAAGAAACGGACCGCGCTGGTGAGTGACGCCGATAACCGGAGAGGTTGCGCATGCGCGGGGCAGGGGGTGCGGGGAAACCTCGGGGCCGTCCTCTCGGTCCTGCTGGACGCCTAAAGCTGCCCTCAAGAAAGTCTGTATTTACAGAGAGAGAGAGCGCGCTCCCTGCGTGTGCGAGGCTTACCAAGTGTGGATTCCGCCGCGGGCTGGGAGGGGAACCACAGGCGACACTGCTGGCTCGTGTCCCTTTTGGTCTCTTCCCTTTGGAGATAAGAGAGTCCTGGGATTGCGGATGAGGGGAGACTAAGGAATATCACACACGGGAAAACTGCACTAACTTGGGTCCCAGCCCCCAAGTTAAGGGAAGGCATTTGTGCTGCGCTGCTGCTACAGCCGCCCGCGCTCACACCTGCGGGGGCCCCCAGTGCCCGCCGAGAGGCAGCGCCACCTCCTGAGGAAGACAAGCCACCTGCGGGCAGAGACACGCGACGCTGGCCTCTGAGAGGGACGAGCGCTGCCGCGGACCCCAGGCCCCGCGGGCGCCGAGCGCTGTGCGCCAGGCGTACCTGACGTGTGTAAGCTCCAGCGCTCAGGACCGTGCAAGGAAAGCCGTTTTACACCCACCTTACGGAACAGAACCCTCAGAGACGACGCGCCCTACGTGGTAAGTGGGAGAGCCGGCTTTGACTCAAGAATACAGACCCTACCGGGGTCTCTACTCTTTCTATTAACCCTCAAAGTGTAGACCGAGGACGCTCACCTACTCTTCGGGGCCACCTCAGTTTAAAACCGAGCAGGAAGAATGCCTGCGAGGCCCTGCACAGTCCGGCCCCCGTGGGCCCTGCCTCCCAGGAGCGCTCTCATTTCAAAGAATCCGGCCCATTCCCTGACCCGGGAACACCTCCAAGGTAAGCGTCGTCTTCATCCTCTCCACCCGAGTCCTACCCATCAGATCCCAGCTCCTGGGTAGAGCCTGCCCTGGAGCAGCCGGACTAACGAGCCCTCACTCCTGCCTGACATCTCAACAGGACCGTAGAGACTTGGTCCTGAACTCCTTACTGCTTTGCAGTGTCGGTTAGCTTTTTAAACTTAATACCTATCGTTTGCACAGTTAAAATGGAAGCCCCGAGAAATAATAGTTAGATCTCACGCTTCCTTGTAAACCCCACAGACCACCAGCCTCTTAGGAACTTCAGATGTTCACCTGCACAGACGGAATACAGACCCCGGACCGACGTGGGTTAGAATCCCCAGCACCACTAGTTACCCACACAGTGGTCTCCAGCAAGCCTCAGTTTTCATCTGTAAATTATTACAACTTTATATCTATAAATTAGCTAATGAAACACCCACCCTCAAAGGGTAACTTCGAGATGATGTAAGCAAATGCCACGTGGTGCGGGTCCCTCCTCCACAGACACTGCGGGGGGCTCTGTAAACACTCCGGAGAAGCAGCTACTTACAGGCGTCTTAAAAGACTGCAGAGACGCTGTTTACCTACACAGCCCAGAATACGTCCACCAGTTAATGAGGTTTACAGCATGAAAATACATCTTTCAAGTCACAAATGGCTACTTGCATTACAAAAGAATTTTTTCTCATTTTTTATTTTTTGCCCACGCTATTTTATAACAGTAAACAAATTTTTTTAAAGGATATTTATCCACAAGTTCATTACCCCATCGAATCAACTCTTGTATTTTTCTGTTTTCCTTTCTAGTCCTTGGTCATACATTTATATACTTTACTAACATATTCATCTTGTAGGTACCAATTGATTTGGGGTTTTTTATTTATCATATCAAATATTTGATTATGTTATATTAAATGTGAATATATTAATTATAACATAGTATATATGTATTACATTATATATGTATATTATGTTATAATTAACATATTTTAATATATAGTATTTAATGTACTTGTTGACATATTAAACATACATGAATATATTTTATATATTAAAACACAATATGGCTATATTAATACAGTCTTCATAATCATTTAGCCATCATACAGTATCCTATGAAGCGAACATCGCAGTTTAGCTACTTTCCTGCTGTTAGACAACTACTATAATTCCTTTTAGATATTTATCATTATAACAATAATGTCTAAAGAACATCTCCATGCATGAAAGTTTGTTTGCTTTTTTTTTAACATCTTCATGCAGAGAACTTTTTCCTTTTGAATCTAGAACAAGCTAGACAAGGGGTCAGCAGCTAACAAGCGAGGGGCAGGGTCCGAGTTTCGCCACCACCCCCCAGCACAGCTTCCTCCGGGCACTTTAAGTCACCTCCACTAAACAGCCACTCACGCGATGCTGCCAGGCGTGTAAGGAGGTACAGCGTCTCTGAAGAGCGATTAGGCAGCAATGCCACCCTGGGTCCTGACCCTAGAAATATACTTGAGCTTCTGAATAAGCATCTTCTGACCAGGAAGTTCACCATCTCTAACAAAAAAGCCTGAAAACAATCTAAACATCCATCAACAGGGGACCGGTTAAACTTCGTGTAGTTGTCTGCCCACTAAAATTACCTGGGGGGTGGCAGGGAGGTGTTCGTAACGACAGACCTGTAGGCAGCCCGGATCAATGAGATGAGGATCTCAGAGAATGGTCTGGGCATTTAAACCTTGCTGGGTCCCTGCAATGTCCAGCCAGACCTGACAGCCACTGAGCTAGTCTTCCACACACATTCACTCAGTGGAAGCCGGGCAACTATCAGCAACACGCTGGACGGTGTGTACAGCAACTACCATTGCTGTGAATGAAAGAGAATGTTCTTTCTTGTATGTGCATCGAATATTGCTGGAAGGATACACTAAAACAAACTAGTATAATAAGGGTGGCCCTTGGGAAGAGAGATTAGGGGTGTGAAATGAGGGGCTTATATTTCAATGTATATCATTTTATACTGTTTGATTTTTAATCAGGTGCACTGAAAAGTTAATAATCTTGAACAAAATCATAATTCAATTTGTGAGCCGTTTCTCAAGAGCACGTGGCACTAGCCAGTGCCCATGCTCTCAGGGTCTCCACGGAGCCCTGCACGCGCGGAAGGGACCAAGTGCCCTTCTTGGCCTTTTGCTCACTGCTGTGGCCCTGGCAACTCCCTTACTCAATGTGCCAACCTAAAGCAAACAGTCACCGGCTGATACGCCGGGGAGATGTTTGCCCATGGCTCCCCTCCTCGCCTCCGAGGCCATCACCAATGACACGTGGTCTGGGCCATCTCTTCCTAAAGAACATGTCAGATTTACAAACCCATCTTTAAGTGAGTTTCTCAGCTGCAAAGCAGCGACAATTCCATCCTTTTTCTAAAGCGCTCACTTCAGGTAGCGTGCAAACACCGTCTCTGCGAGATTCGCAGTACCAACATCATTTTCAGAACTAAGTGAGCTGCATCTTCTATTTGAAACAACCGCTTAGCTAATTTCATTCCATCATGTATTTCAGTTCAACAAGCCACACAAAAATTCAAGGCATCTAAAAGGTATAGAACGCAGTTTTACAGTCATCAACACACAGCTGGTAATTTCAGAAGTTCGCAGAGATTATTTAAATAAAATACTTTTTCTATAGGTTGCTTGCTTTCAACAGCTGTGGGAGTTTATAACTGAGTCTCAGATATATTACTTAAGTGTCTTTTTTAGGTTTTTTTTTTTTTTATTTTGAGGAGAGGGCAGGTCCCTTTAGAGTATTTACCTTATGATTTTGATACCAAAAAAACAATTCATTCATATTAATGGAAAGAAGGAAACTGTGTTGTCTATAACAAGATTCCTTTGAAAAATGACAGTATGCATGCCAGAAACATCAAGAAAAAGAATAATATAACAAGAGGTCAGATTCTGGAATACCAGAGAATCTTTAAGGATCATCTGTTTGTAAAACTCTTAAACGTATTCATTCATTCATTCATTCATTCATCGAACAAGTATTTATTAAGTGCAACCTCCTGCCAAGCCCTGCACTAAGCCACGACAAGAGGGCTAGGATTAGAAGAATTCCCACATCTAGCCATAACACGGACATTTTCTTGTTTCATTCAGTTACTCAAATGTATGCTTAAAGTGGCAAATTTAAATGATATTCTTGTTACTATTTCTCAATCATGTTTTATAAGAGAACTTGAGTAAATGAGAATAGTTAATTAAGACCTAAATGAAATCAAATACACTACATTTGTTCCCCATCACCCCAAAGGTTTCAACTGTAAGTTAGAAAAAAGAAAATGTCCAATTTTCTGGGTACACCAGGGAACCACAGTTGGCAATCTGAAGTATTTGTAAGGTGTTAAAGGCAGAACGTATTAGACTGCTGCTTCTTCCCAACACATCCTAAATCAACACCTGTTTCATCTCTGGAGGAACAAGCAGGTTAACGTCTAACTTGTCTTCAACCTGTGAAGGAACAGAGTTGCCATGACAACTGAACGAAAAGATTAGGGAGCAGAATTTACCAATGAAATGCAAAATTCCACTCAATTCCATATAACTGGTATATGTGTACTTGTAAGCAAAGGCTAGTTTTCTGTTTGTTAAATCATCAGAATAAATGATAATGTGTTCTGTGAAAAGTTTCATGGATAAAATGTTTAAAAACACACACCCCTTTTTGTCAGAGTAAGCCACAAATAAATAAAATTGAACAATGACTGTTTGACAAGTCAATCTTGGCAACGTGGCCTTTCACATGACAGGATCTCAAGTATACTTAAATCAAGGAAAACCAGATACTTCTAAAGTTAGTACCTTTCTTAGGTTGTGTTAAATTGTCAAGTAAATTCAGGCACATGTTTCATTTCTACTGATATCCATTACACAATGTCGCCTAGGGTATATTCAAATAAACACAGTATCAATTTTCCTAGAAAAATCTTTCTATCATAAACACGCAGTATATTTAGGTTGTCCACACATGCTGCATGATTACATTATTAACGTCCAACATTATCCTCACTGGAAACTAGAGTGAGGTCCCCATGAGATATGCAGGTTTCCCATCCGCCCCCGTCGGCTCTGAGGGATGAATTTCTACTGCCCCAGTGACCGCCCTGCATGAACTGGTGATCATTTTCAAGTAGGCATCTGTGAATAATCAGACACCAGTGATCACTGATTTAAAGATGTATTACTTCAAACACAGAAATGCTCTTATTTATGATTAAAAGGTCTCAGGCGTGGTGATAAAATCATCTTCGTAAAGCAGACACTTACCTCTTTAAAACACTACACTGGGCACAAGTTCTAGAGCGCGATGTACAAATTAAGCAAGATTCAGGGACAAATAACAAGAAAAATATTCCAAATGTACATATGAATGAGAAGCACATGGCTAAAGAGAGAGGAACGTGATAGCCGGGGACCCAGCCTCGTGCTAATACTGAAATCTTATGTAACAGAAAGCACCTGCCATACAACACATGCCCACAACATTAGAGTATCAATGGCTGCATTTCATGGCTGCGTTTATTGCGTTTAATAGATTATACTATTTTGGCACAAACAGAAAGTGTGCAGTAAGAAAAAAGTGTGTATGTGACGTGTGAGAAGGTGCACTGTCCTTTCCAGAAGTCCATCGCAGAGGCAGCTGGACAGCTTCTGGCTGAACACAGAGGATCGGCAGTCCACCCACTTCCATCCCCCCACCACGGCCTCCCACCGAGCAAGCCTCACAAGAGTGCCTGTGTGGTTTGAGCTATGAGTCATGGACGTTCCGTTTACAGACAGGGTGGGGTTGAGGGAAATCACCATTCCATGCCCAGTAAGCTGGAAAGCCCATCCTGTTTTTCCTCTTCTCCAGAGTAATCATTTCTCACAGACCAGAGATAAAAAGAACGCTTGGTAAGTAGGAACTCACTAAATATTTCAGCACTCTTACCCGCAAGGGGAAAGACTGACTTTTACAGCCAAGGACACGATCTCACCCTGAGGGCCTAACCGTTCACGCCCGCGAGGGACTCGGACAAGCGCGATGAAACCTTTGCTCCTTTGCGTCCACACCAAGACAAGCAGTGGCTGGGGAAATCGGCGCAGTACCAGGTCCCGAATCAGACTCGCCCGCCAGGAGCTCACACTGGCAGCCGGAGCAATTCACGAGCGTGAGGGCAACCTTTTACAACCGCCTTGGCCGAGGAAACACAACTGCAGGGCCTTCCTCAGGCTGGGCTCACAGGCAGACCACGAGAAACACAACCCAAAGCCACAGCGACAGAAACCAGCGACCTCTCTACATCTACACTCTGCGCATCGAAAGACCATGGGCCGGCCCATCTCCCAAGACCACCTACTCAGTCAAATGACAACGTGGAACATGACCGACTCGGATTTCAGAACTGAACATTAAAACGCCTGTCTCAGCTTTCAAAGCACCCTGTCCAAGTCCCTCAGCGTACCCAAGGTACCCCAAATCTCAAAGGTCATGTCACCTTTTTCCCTATATTTCAAATCTTACCTAGGTCTCTCCCGACCCCCGACTGGAGAGATGGGGGCAGCTCCTGAGCCCTGCTGGAGACCAGGCCGCCTGAGGCTGGAGGAGGGCCGGGCCCCGGCCCCGCCAATGAGAACTGTGCCCACAGATACGGCCCACGCTCACCAGCCTCCCCGCTACACTGGCCTCCTGAGGGTCGTCACGGACTTCGGTGTTAAGTACTTTAAAGTTCACAGCATAGCGCTCTCCGTAACAGGGACTACCACTTATTTTCACAACGAGGAGGAAGTCTCTAGAGAGTTGTTACTCAAATCAGGTCTCTCCGCCAACCTTACACTCAGTCCCTCCCTCACGATGCAAAATACTCCAAAGACTACTTAACATTTAAAATAACTTAAATCACAGAGGCAGCACGAATTTGTTAGAGCAAAATCCAAAATACCAACAAAATATAAAACACAGAAGGGTCGAATGAAAGTTTCACCCGCTGGTTGACCACCCCTGTTAAAATGCCGGTGTGCAGGGCCGCTCACCTTCTTACACACGCACACAATCAACCCCACACGCCCATCTTCAACATCATTCACAAGCTTACATCTTGTTTTTACTTTTTCTAGAGAACACCTTTCCACATGCACATACACAGGCACACATGTACACGTGTGTGCATGTGTATGTGCATGTGTGTATATATGTAAATACACATGTACGTGTGATATATATAAATATATATATATAAACAGACATAAAATAAAGATTTGGTGGCTGCAGAGTATCAGCCATTGTGCAGCTGTGTCACTTCACTTAACACATTTCCCCCTCTGCTTAAATAAGATTTTATTCTTGGTAAGAAAAACTTGCAAATAATTCTGAAAAATACACCGTACTCGTAAAACTATCCCTGACCACCCAGGCCCCTCCACCCGGGTCTCAGTGACCGGTCTTAACACTCCCCTGAAAACTCAGTCTGTTTCATCACCGACACCATCCAGGTGGAAAAAAAAAAGTAAAATCACGTGGCTTCTGTTCTGTCTCAAGTCTCCCATCTATAGAAAGAGAAAACAGTTCAATTTCCATAAAGCCTCAATATGAATGATACTGAATTCCAGGACTTAAGAGGCTCTCCGTAATACTTAAAATCGTTCTGTACCGCATTTTATTCTTTTCACAAGATTTTCAAATATATTACCTCCTCACCACAACCTTATTACACAGGATGGGTGCGTTACAAACGCCGAAACTGAGGCCCAGAGAAATGGAGAGACATGCGGGTCCCGTGTCAACACGGTGCACGAGACAGGACGAAATCGATGGCCTCCGCGATGAACAGAAGCCACGACGTGAGCTGGACCGGCCCCAGACCCCTAATACCCCCCGGGCCCCAGGGCACGGGTCAGGACCAGGAGATGTGATCGGGTGGGTGTGCTCACGGATCCAGAGCAGCGCGCAAGGAAGCCTGCAGGAAGACTTAGGAAGTAGTAAGAAGAAAGCAACAGGGGCCCTCTGCACAGCACAGGGAACTACATTCCGTGTCTTGTAATAACGTATAATGGAAAAGAACATGAAAAAGAAGATGTATATACAGATGGATAACTGAGTCACTGTGCTGTACACCTGAAACTAACACAACATTGTAAATCAACTGTAGTCCCGTATAAAATAAAAATTAAATTAATTAAGATAGTAAGCCATAATCCCTTTCCTCACGTTCTCACCGTCTAGGGAAGGAAAACTCAGGCACGAATCCAGATTCAATTCAGACCACCTTTTGTGTTATCACGTGTATTGCAACTAAATAAATGAGCTCTCACCACATATCCCCACAGCAATGCCAAAAAAAGAAATCAAACCTGTAATTTCTGTCATGTGTCTTATGTTACAGTCAGTAAAAACGCGAGCGTAGTGGGGCTAATCTGTGTTTCTTCCAGACTATCCCCCCGACCCCAGGACGACCTCAGTAGAAATGCTAGCGTCGCGGGAGCTGGCAGTGGAGGCTGGGGGGAGAGGGGGCCCTCCTCCTGGAGGGAGAGTAAACCCTCGGTCACAGCAAGGGTGACAACGGTGCATCTTAACGTGCATGTGGTACTTAACACAGGGGTGAACTCCTCACCGCGTCTGAATTACCTTCCTGTTATAGTTTCCAGTGTGTTCTCTGCTGTTCATGCATCTCGGCGTAGGACTTGCTGTCCTCAGACTGTCCTACCTCGGTCTGTACGGGTGGAGCGCAAAGCCACAAGCCCCGGAGATGAGCATCAGACGCTACTGGATAACAATGTAAGTGGATTAAATCATACGTATATAACACTAACCCTGGAACGGGTGACTTAACGTCGTTCTAACAGAACCACATGGATTAGCACTAACTAGGCCATGTGGCCTCAGATATTCAGGACTGGAGAGGCGCAGGGGTGGGGTCTCTCCTTCCCACACCTACCAAGTGGCTGAGATGCTCTCCTTTACTCCTCATATCCCAAGCGACACGCATGCTTACTCGCTTCGTCTAACTGGTCCCAAATAAGACACTGTCTAACTGGTGACCTCTTCCGCCTCCCTCTTGCATACACATTTGAGGTGGAAACTGGTCCACTAATTTACCAGAGACATTAAAAAAAACACCTTAAGATAAAACTTCAAACTTGACCCAGACATGCAGTTCAAGAAGTCAGTGGACACACCTTGGCTCTTAAAAGTTCCTAAGTGAACATGCTGCCCTGAGATGCAAGGGAACCAAGAACCCAATTCTACTTGTTTGAGCCGCCAGACAAATAACCTCATTTTGTTCTCGTTTATCCTTCTGGAAAAAAGAGTTACATCACACACACATATATGTGTGTGTGTATGTGTAGGTATACATCAATTAGTTAAAAGTGAAAGCACTGTAAAGACCAGCAAATAGAGAATTCTCTCAAATTTCAAGACCACGATTCAACTTTATAACTTTAGAGCTTACACTTCACAAACACCATAATCGCAGAGTGTCCCAACTCCTTCTCCCAAACTTGTAAATTCAATCTCTTCTGATTCTTTTTCTGTTTTCCTAGCAAGCTCTTTCCTCAAAGCTATGAAAAGGGCTTCTTGTCGAAATCCTGAAAAAATACACTTAAGAAGGAACCCCAACTGTGATGACTCTTTGCAGGTGGAACGCTGGGAAGCACGAAGATCTGAAAATGACCTGTGAGGTAAGCTACTTCCACCAGACCTCAAAGGTCCTCTCTAATCAAGTCCAGCGAGTGCGAACTGGAGGGGCGAGAGGACGGTGGGGAAGTTGGGGAGGTGACACGGCCGGGCACAGGGTGAGCAGAGCACCGTCCAGGGCGAGACTGCAGAGAAGTGGGGAAGGGCTTAAAATGACTAGTGGAAGTCCACCACTGAGAGGAAAGAGAGAGAAGAGCTCTAAACAAAAAGATGTATATACAAACCAGATCTTATTTTTACTTAGGCTTTTCCCCAAAATGTATGGCGATCTATGCTACAAAACAGCCCCAAAAGCCAGCCCGAATCTTCCTTTCATTCTCGAGACCTACAAGTTACTGCCTGTATTTAAAGGCACTAAAGAATACAAAATCAGGGACTTCCCAGGCGGTCCAGTGGTCAAGACTCCGCACTTCCACAGGTTCCATCCCTGGTCAGGGAACTAAGATCCCACGTGCCGTGCGGCGTGCCCAAAGTGGGGAAAAAGAAGACAAATTTCACAGACACAATTTAAAAGAATACAAATTCGCGTTAGGCGTGCTAGAGGTTCAACCTAAGGGTTGCACCTTAACTTCTGAAAATCTGTTCAACTACAAAGTGGGCCCCCAAGGGCAGCTCATTGCCTGTCTGAGGTACCCCCTTCCCCCCCAAAGCACGTGCCAGCTCCTATTTGGTTAAATCTGGATAGAAATGGAGTGCGAGGTCATTATTCTGTAGGGCGAGAGAGGGAAATTTTCCAGGAGGCTCTCCCAGGAAGGCTGCACAGCATCTGAGAGTTCAGCCAGGTGAGGAGAGCAGGAAGAAAGACTCGCCCGGGTGCCCTTGGTCGACATGGTGTGTCATGGTTGATTTGGCCCTCATCTTCCTGAGTCTTTACTGCATTTCTTTTTCCAAGGGGAACCCTTAGCAGGGACACACTGTTGAAGGGCCCTGAGATCTCCAATTTTCTCCTGGGCATTTACCTCCCAAACTTGCAGAGAATCCTAATGAGGTCAACAAAAACAAACCTCCAAAACCACTCCCTGGCCCAGTTTTGTGTTCTTCACTAGACACCAACAGGAAGTCAGAACACTACCCTGAGAATGTTCCCACAAAGTTAGAATCAGTTTCCCTAATATGGCCAGGCCCTAAATATAGCCACGGTTTTTTTGTTCAAAAGACACTCCCTTACAGTTGTAGATGGAGGAAACGGTGGTGGGCAAGTGAGCAATAGAGCACAGGAAACCACGACCGTGCATTCAGAGGGCTTTGTGTCCTTGACAAGGGTTGCCCAAGCAAGGACACCTGGAACACATGCCCTGTCCTCTCCAGGCTTTGTTCCCTCCACCGAGTCTGGGTTACCGGCAGGGAAGAGGAGAAATTACACACCCTGGGCCAGAAGTAATTCTACCGAGTTCTGAGAAGCAACACAGCATCACTAGTACCCAAGGCAGTGAAAGGAATAGCATTCCCTGCTTGAATTGTAAGGATTCAGTTCACCTACAGAACACCCGGGAATTTAACGAAGGTGTGTCAAGTCTTCACAACCTACCTTCCAAATAACAACACACACCCACACACACCCCACGGTCACAAAAGACTGGTAACGTTCACATAACTGCCGTGAGGGGCTTTGGGTGCTTTCAGCGAATGGGATTTAAGCGGAGCAAAATCTAGAACACAAAACTTGGCCCAAAACGCAGTCAAAGTTTCGCTTGAAACTTTTGAAAGGTTAAGTACCCTGGGTCTAGACTTCAATTATAAACTCCTCTGCAAGACATTTTAGCCAAAAAGCACCCAGGAGAGTGTCCGAGTTGGAAGTAGATGCTCAGTAAAACACCTGCTGGGAAAAAACGGTTACAGGGAAGTAAATGAACTTCTCAACACAAACGTGCCGAAAGGCAGTACAGGCCGTTTCAAGGCCCCGAGTAAAAGTTAGCCCGGGAGGGCGGACGGGCCTAGAGCGTTCAGGCCGGACTGTGCGCTCAAAGCGCGCAGGTCAAATGCAGGGTCTGCCGCCCCCACCTGCGGGTCGCGCTCTCTGCGACTTCACGTTCCCTCGGCCGTGAAAGGGGGATGGGATCACACCCGGAGCCCAAGGCTACCGGGCGAGCAAGCGGGAGAAAGCAACCGAAGGCACCCAGAATGCCAGCGCGCCGCGTCTCCGGAGGCGCGTACCGGGGGTCAGTCCGTGCGCACACGCACCAGCTTCGCCGCGCGGGCACCTCGGGCCCCGCACACGCCCCGCGCAGCCGGCGCCCCGCGGCGGGGAAGCGACTCGCTGCCAGGCACGCGTCCGAGAGCCGGTCCCACGGCGAGGGAGGAGGCGGTGCCGCGCTCGCGCCGCGGCGTCTCCCACACAATAGGCTGCAGCGGCGCCCCAGGCCCCCCGCGACCCGCGACCCCCGGGCCCGCGGCGGGCACCCCGGGAGCCCCGGCACCTCCAAGCGGGGTGGGGGGGGGGCGCCGCGCGGCGCCTGACTGGGGCCCACGGTGCCGGAGCGGCGGCGGCGTGCCGGGGGGACCCCTCCCCTCGTCCCTTCCCGCTCCGAGCCCCTCCGTCCCGCGGCTCCTCACCTGAAGGCCGGCCCCTCCCGGGGCGCCCGGCCCGGGGCCGCCGCCGCCGCCGCCGCCGCCGCGGAGCCGCCGCCGCCCTTCCTGTTGAAGAGCCTCTGCAGCAGGGTCGGGGCCATGGCGCTGCGGCTCGGCTGCGGCTGCGGCTCCGCGGCCTCGGCCCGGCTCAGCGCGCGGCCGGGGGCGGCGGCGGGGCCATCGCGGCGCGGGCAGCTGTGCTCGGCGCCGGGGCCGCCGGCCGGTCATATGACGGGGCTGGCCCGCCGCCGCCGCCGCGCGCTGACAGTTCTCCCTGCGGGAGGAGCCGCCACCGGCGCGGGAGGAGCGCGGCCGCCATTGGCCCCGGGACCCCGCCCGGCCCCGCATCCGGGGGGCGGGGGCCGCGGGGGGCAGGAGGCGGAGGGCAGGGGGCGGGGCGAGGCGCTTAAAGGGGGCCTGGGGAGACGGGGTCTGGGCGCTTAAAGGGGGCGGGGGTGGGGCCTCGTGGATGGGGGCAGGGCGCTTAAAGGGGGCGGGAGCGGGGGGCGGAGGGGGCGGTGCTTAAAGCGGGGGCCCCGAGGGCTGTGGGCGGGGCCAGCTGGGTGGGGGCCCTGGTGGGCAGGGGGTGGGGACCCGGGGGGGTAGGAGGGCTGGGGGCTGGAGTTGGGGGTGGAGGTGGTGGGACGGGGGGGCGGGGCCCGGTGGTGTTGGGGCGGGGGGGCGGGAGGGCGCTAGGACGTGGGGCGGGGTCTCTTGGCGGGGCGGGCCAGGGGGTGGTGCTGGAACTGGGGCCGGGGTCCCGTGGGGCGGGGCGGGGGGCGCTGGGCGGGGTCCCGTGGGGGGGCGGGGCGCGGGTGGCCCTGGGACTGGGGCCGGGGTCCCTTGGGGCGGGGCTGGGGCGGCGCTGGGACTGGGGCCGGAACCCGTGGGAGGGGGCGGGGGGGGCGCGGCTCCGAAGGCGGCGGGGGTCCCCGGGGCGCTGCGTCCCTCGGAGCCCCGAAGAGCTGCAGGGCGGGTCTTTGTCGCGTGGAGACAAAGCCGCTGAACCTGAGCCGTCGCCTGTGCAGGTGCGCGGGCTCGTTCGCGGGAGGCGTGCGCTCGGGGAGCGGGCTTCCTGCACGAGGTCGCCGCTCAGAGGCTGATTGGACGGAATCTCGCGACACCCAAGGTACTGGCGCTTGTGCCGGATCCACGTGAGAGTTCTCCGGGTTTGCTTTTGTGAGGTTTTGGGTTTTTAAAATATTTGGTCGAGTAATTTGCTGTTTGGCATCTTGGGCCACCATCCCATAGTTACGTAAAAAGTTGCACGTGGAATTCACTACGTAGATTTAGAAACTTAAGCTATTTTAGAACAAGGGACTACTTTCCTAATACACATGTAACAGAGCACATCCTAACCTGATACCAGGCAGACGGTGTTTGGTGTGGGGAAGGGAGGACTTACCGTGGTACCTGAGTTCACTCACCTGCCAGCCCCTCCCTGGGTCTGTGAGGACTCCCGGCTGCGGTGTGAGGGACCAGCCTTCCAGCGCTGGCTGCCCAGCTTTTCCACGGTGGTGAGATCCCGACCCACACCATGAGCCGCGGTCACTGAGCGCTTCACCTGGATTCTCTTAGACTTGTTGGAAGGAGGACTCCTGGAGACTCAAAAAGGCAAATGTATTTCCATGAATAGAAATATAATCCAACATATCTCTTCTGGGCCCAATTTAATTTGCATTATCATTTTTTATTGCGTAGGTTTCTGGCCTTGGTGGGAAACTAGCTGTGAGTGAAGATGTGCTGAAATTTCACAAAAGTATGGGAAAGGTGGTAGAAATTGAAACGCAGTCATTTTTTTTTTTCCTTCAGAGTTTTACCATTAAAATGGTGGATTAAATGTTCATGCTGATTCATCCTTTTCCATGATGGCGTGTGCACAGAACCCTGATTTGCAGCTCTGGTGTTTCTCTCTGTTTATTGAAAGCATCTACCTCACAGGACTGCCAGTATT
This sequence comes from Balaenoptera acutorostrata, assembly GCF_949987535.1. Lineage (NCBI taxonomy): Eukaryota > Metazoa > Chordata > Mammalia > Artiodactyla > Balaenopteridae > Balaenoptera > Balaenoptera acutorostrata. Next base: position 3,221,039 of record NC_080068.1, on the reverse strand, counting down.
GGTCAGTATCCTGTATTTCAGGTATTGGTCTCATCTGCTGTGATTTTATTAAGACAAGGTCCCGGGTCATATTATGGCCGGCCACACACCACCGTTCCTTACCCCATCCTTGGTCAGAAAATGTCTTTTATTCTTAAAACTAAAATCTGCATACTCGTGGTATGCCTAGCAGCTCTTGCAACAGCGTACCAAAGAGGAATTTGCTGTGGTGTCCTTTGTTCCTCACCTGCAAGGGCTGTTTCTGTCCCACCCCTGTCCAAGTCTGTGGGATCATCCACAAGAGACAATTAAAAACTCAACCTGCCCCGCCATCTTTCTCAATTTTGGACCTGACTGGGCAACTCTAAAGGAAAAGTGTGCATTTACAACTAAAGACAACACTTCAGTTAGGGGAGAAAAAAGGAACTGAAATGGTGCCCTTCTCCCACTTTGCTTCCTCTCAACTCCACGTTGTTCCTCATCCTGGTTCTGGCCTCACCTCTCTTGCTTTGGATTTTAAGTGTTACAAAAATCCTAACCAGCCGAGTTCTGGGAGACAGCTCCAGACAGCCCTTGCACCCCAGCTTCATTGTTTCTCCTCCTGGCTGTGCTGGGCCTCTTCAGAAACCCCTTGTGTCCCCTGGCATCCGTTGGTCACTGCTTCACGCCTGAGGCTTGGCGTCGTCCCGGGCTCCAGCACTGGTCCTTCCATAGTCTCATCCACCTCATCCTCCGTCTTGGAAAATAATCCGCTGGCTGCTCCTGCAGGCAGCCATGGGGAGGAGGAGGAACTCAGACAATACCCTGAGGGTCTGCAGATGCAGAATAGGTCTCAGATGGGAAGGCTGACTTCCTGGTCCTATTCCATTCTGAGTCCCGGTGAGCGTTCCCTCCGATCTGAGTGTGAGTTCTGTACATTGCTTTAGGTGTTTTGCTTCCACAATTAGTATGTCCTGGAGCCTGTAACCTACCCGATACCTGTTACCCCCTTCTTCCCAACAGAAGCCCAGTTTTGTTCAGGTGTCCGTTCCTCCCCTAGGCCTGCGTGCCTCAGGGCAGACCGACACTGTCCCCAGCCTGAGTCTTAAAGATCTATGGGAAATCCGTTGCTTTTGCAAGGTGGTAGCTCAGGAATGAGCTAATGGGGAACAGGAGGCAAGAGGGAAAGGAGCTGGAGGGGAAGGAGGCGTTCTGGAAGTTTCTGCACTCTTCATAGAGAGCTATAAGGAAGGAGGTGGGGTTTTCCCTTCCTTTGGAGGTTGTATGTCTACAGGTAACGAGATAGCTCTTTTGCTGCAGCCTGAGCATGAAACCAGCCAGAGCAGGGAGGTGTGTCCCTCGATAACGTTATTGAGCCACGGTCCCTGTACCCCGGCTGACCTTCCCCATTCAGTGAGATAATTTGCTAGTATCTGAAGCCAAAAGCAGTGTAAAGAGAGGGTCCCGTTTTCTGTCCTCAATTGCTTGTTATTCGAGGCAAATAAACCCTACCTGCTTAACTCTCAGTGTAGCAGGGGAACAGTCATCACCAATGGACCTCCTCTCTTGTTTTCATATTTTGATGTCATTTTGCAAATCATTTATAAGAGGCAAGAATAAAGGAATGGTGAAAATAATTTTTTAATTAATTTTTATTGGAGTATAGTTGCTTTACAATGTTGTGTTAGTTTCTGCTGTACAGCAAAGTGAATCAGCCATACATACACATATATCCTCTCTTTTTTGGATTTCCTTCCCGTTTAGGTCACCACAGAGCATTGAGTAGAGTTCCCTGTGCTATACACAGGCTAGGTTCTCGTTAGTTGTCTATTTTATACATAGTTGTGTGAAAAATAATTTTTAAATAAATTTTAATAAGAATTTAAACATAGCAAACTCAATTTTTTATTGCATATTTTCCTACATTTGAAGGCACATTACCCTAACTGGCCATGAATACAACTGTTGACAGGACCGAGGATTATGGATTTTTGCATCTCCAGCTCTGTATGTGGATTCTGTGAGGTAACTGGTAGCGGGGATGTGGGGTTTTTTGAACAAATTAAATGTAAAAATGTTGATCTGATACTGTTACTTCTCAGTTTAAAAAACTGCCCACAAGACACTTCCTTCTTCCAAACTTTAAAAAAAATAGTTTCTTTTCAGGTAATATTTACCTATTTATTAATGCCTCTAAGGTGTGTAACTTTGGTCCAGGCACTTAAATTCAGGCACATATTTCAGATTCTGTGGACTTTATTTCACCTCCATAGGTGAGGTCTTGGGAGCGGTACAGAAACCCTCTCCCACACACTCATTCACACTCAAACACAGTGCGTAACATTTAGAGAATGCAGGGAGGTACAAAGATGGATATGGTCATGTGTCCATCTGCAAGCTGGGTAAGTAGAAATAGCTACACATAACATGTGTGTGACCTTCCTTCCTTCCTTTTTCTTTCTTTTTTTTTCTTTTTTGTTCACTTGTTCATTTGACAGGGATTTTATTTGGGGGTCTGATGACGGCTTAAGTCAGTAGTTCAACAGACATCACACTTCATTGCTCTTCAATCGTGAATTCTACCTGAATTCATCCAGTTCTCGTATTTAGCCAGTGGTCATCTGGTGTGCCAATGCCACCTGCGCCCTAGCCACTGGCCCTTCCCTGTTTTTTGCTCAAAAATTACTTTGGAATTCTGCTTCAAACTGGGACTTGCCCACCCGCATTCTGCCCCACCTCCACTTCCTCAAAGCCCACTAAAACGACAGCAAAGGAATAAGAAAGTGTCGGCCTGCAAGGAACGAGGACAAAGGTCAGGAGAGATTTCCACAAACGTTCGGCCAAGGACAAGTGTTTGCAGGTGGAAAGTGGATGAAGGAGGAGTAACTAGTTGGTCAGAGAGGAGGAGTTCAAACCCAAGAGTGAAGATGCGGGCCAGCCCCCCCGAGGCGCTGAAGCCTCCGCACTTGGGAGGTGAGGGTCCCTGAAGGACGGGTGAAGGCCTACACGTGAACTAGTTAGACCCCAGGGCCCTTCTGTCCTCACCCTGCACTACCAGGCACTGTCTATCCATCCGTGGGCCAAAGAGGGGCATCAGGAGTGCCTGGCCAGAGAGAGAGGATGGCGGCAGACAAAAGCTCTCCAGGCATCTGCTGTGGTAGGAGCCAGTGGAAGGCTGGTTCTCTGCTAGAGCACCTGCTTGTGGATTTCACAAATCAGTGCTCCACACGGAGAATTTCTTCTAAAATGTTTAGAATCTCACTCTTCAGTATGAAGGGCAGTCCAGGAATCAGTAACCATGTGATGAACACCTGCAACATGGTAAGGAAAATACACACAGAAGTGAAAGGGATCTGGAAAAAACAGACAATGCAAGGAGAACAGGACTTCAAAGCTGTAATTGATTAATAGCATCAAAGGGACAAAGTAAGATATGCCTGTAACACAAAAACAGGAAACGATGAAAGAAGAACACTCAACAAGAAAGCTCTCTTGAAAATTAAATATATGATGTAAATAAAATATTCAATGAAAAGAACTGAAGGATAAAGTTGGGAAAGGTGGAAAATAGACGAGGAAAGATGAGAATGTAGGTGAATCTATCCAGAGACTTACTAATAGGAGCTTCAGAAAGAAGATCAGAGAAAACAGTGGGGAGCAAATCACCAAAGAAATAATAAAAGAAATTTTCCCATAGCTGAAGGGGAGGTGTCCCCATATGGATAGGGCCTGCCCAGAACAAGACATGTCCTTGAACTTCAAGACATTTCATCATTAAATTTCAGAACATCTTGGATAAGGGAAAATAACTGTAAAACCTTTCAGAGAGAAAAGCTAATCAAAAAATGGAACAGGACTCAGAACAGCATCAGAGCCATTTCTAGCTGCTCTTGATGGTGACAGACAACAGAGCGCCACCTTAAACGTTCAGAGGGAAGACTGTTTTCATCCTAGGATCCTTGACTAAACTAAACCATAAATCAGTAGTGTAGAATACACACACTTCTAGATACACGAGTTCTCAAACATTGTACCTCCATTCTTTTTCAGGCAGCTGGAAGATGTACGTTAGCAAAATAGAGGATTAAAACAAGAAAAGAGAAGATACAGGCAAGAAGATACTAGGAAAAAAAGCAGCTAGGTGGCAGGAAAGGCGACCCAGGACCTCTAGAAAACAACAGGCTAGGGACAGGAGAAGGGAAGGGGCTCCAGAGGTAACTAAGAACAACAGAACGGAAGTATTCGAGTGTAAGGAGTATATTCTTAATCAGTATGTGGCAGAGATGCTGGAGCGTTGGGGGAAAATTAACAATAGGTAGCTGGAAAACCAAACAAATGATAAAATGAGGCAATTATTAACTTCAGAAAACAAGAAAGCGTGTGCAGGAAAAGAGAAAGTGGTTGCAATGCATTACTTGGCTCTTGGTCGCTGAGTGACCGATGTTTATATAGTCTCACTAACGTAACGTCAGCTGTGGATTTAACAAGGATTATACACAACTGTGCCGAGGGAGGGAGGAAGGAAAGTGGGGTCGGGGAAAGGGAGGGGTAGTCTAGTATTTATTCACAATGCTGGGAATCAAGAGACAAGGACTTAAATTGGCAAATCAAGAAACAATGACAGAAGCTATAATTTTTTAAAGATATGAAGGAAGATATCAGTGAAGCTAGCTAGAAAAGTTGAAGGTGGTAACCTGTAGGGCTGGGACTGGCTGTGGGGAAGGATGGAGCTGGAGATCGCTGGGTTTTATTATAAAGCCTTTTAGTACTGTTTGACTTTTTACTTTATTTAATTTTTAAAACATCTTTATTGGAGTATAATTGCTTTACAGTGGTGTGTTGTTTTCTGCTGTATAACAAAGTGAATCAGCTGTACATATACATATATCCCCATATCCCCTCCCTCTTGTGTCTCCCTCCCACCCTCCCTATCCCACCCCTCTAGGTGGGCACAAAGCACCGAGCTGATCTCCCTGTGCTATGCGGCTGCTTCCCACTAGCTATCTATTTTACATTTGGTAGTATATAGTAGTCCATGCTACTCTCTCACTTCGTCCCAGCTTACCCTTCCCCCTCCCCTGTGTCCTCAAGTCCATTCTCTACGTCTGCGTCTTTATTCCTGTCCTGCCCCTAGGTTCGTCAGAACCATTTTTGTTTTTTTAGATTCCATATATATGTGTTAGCATATGGTATTTGCTTTTCTCTTTCTGACTTACTTCACTCTGTATGACAGACTCTAGGTCCATCCACCTCACTACAAATAACTCAGTTTTGTTCCTTTTTATGGCTGAGTAATATTCCATTGTATATATGTGACACATCTTCTTTATCCATTCATCTGTCGATGGACACTTGGGTTGCTTCCAGGTCCTGGCTATTGTAAATAGAGCTGCAATGAACATTGTGGTATATGTAGCTTTTTGAATTATGGTTTTCTCAGGGTATATGCCCAGTAGTGGGATTGCCGGGTCATATGGTAGTTCTATTTTTAGTTTTTTAAGGAACCTCCATACTGTTCTCCATAGCGGCTGTATCAATTTACATTCCCACCAACAGTGCAAGAGGCTTCCCTTTTCTCCACACCCTCTCCAGCATTTATCGTTTGTAGATTTTTTGATGATGGCCATTCTGACCGGTGTGAGGTGATAGGTACCTCACTGTGGTTTTGATTTGCATTTCTCTAATGATTAGTGATGCTGAGCATCGTTCCATGTGATTGTTGGCAATCTGTATGTCTTCTTTGGAGACTATTTGACTTTTTAAATGATAGATATGTATGTGCTTGTGTGTGTGTGTTTTCCTTTGATAAAAAGTAAAGTTTGTTTTTAAACAGTCTCACTTGTGGACATTGTTCAAGTCCTATCTCTGGGCCCGATCCTGTGAGATTCCAATGTAGTGAGAGTGGGACTCAGGAAATGAAATTTACATAGAACCTCAAGAAATTCGGATGCAGGGACTTTCCAGTGGTGCAGTGGTTAGGAATCCACCTGCCAGTGCAGGCGATATGGGTTTGAGCCCTGGTCCAGGAAGATCCCACATGCTGCGGAGCAACTAAGCTTGCGCGCCACAACTACTGAGCCCACATGCCACAGCTACGGAAGCCTGCACGCCTGGAGTCCGTGCTCTGCAACAAGAGAGGCCACTGCAATGAGAAGCCCGCGCACCACAACGAAGAGCAGCCCCTGCTCGCCGCAACTAGAGAGAAAGCCCGTGTGCAGCAACGAAGACCCAACGCAGCCAAAAATAAATTAATTAATTAATTAAAAAAAAAAGAAAATTGGATGCAGATGGTTTGTGGACAATACTTTGAGAAACATCACTCAGATCCCCTAGAATTCTACGCAAAGTCTTGCAAGAATGTGCAGTTTTTTGGAGAGAGACCATACTTTTAAGATTCTCTTTGATGGCCCCAAACCCAAAAAAGTTTAAGCATTGCTGTTCTTTGTCTGCCTTCCTTCCAAGAATAATTGAGATTCCATTCATTAATAAAGGTCAAAAGCACAGCTAATTATTGTTGTAGTGAGTTAAACACTTTGTAAAACTCATTAATGTTACAGACTGGAAAGCACTGGCTGAATTTTCAGCGCATTGCTTAGCACACTACCAAGGAGAATACCAGTGCATTAGTACTGCAGTGCATTGAATATAAATCGAGTGGCTTGATACACTAACACAAGTGTAAATCAACTATACTTCAATTTTAAAAAAACTCTAGTGGCTTGAAAAAGTTAATGTGGACCCATTGGCACCTACCAGTGACATTGACCAAGCCTACAGTTAAATTTTATTCAGTTGAAAAAAACGTGCATATGTTGCCATTCAGTATCTTTATCTAATAATGCTGCATAAATAGTGCTGGAGTCCAACTAGAAAAGTGAATGCAGGTATTTTGACAACCTTGTACTTTTATTCAACATTTTAGTAACTTTATGGTGTAAGCCAGCCTTTCTCAAATTTATTTAACCTATCAACCTTTTTTTTTTTAAATTTATTTATTTATTTTTGGCTGTGTTGGGTCTTTGTTGCTGTGTGCGGGCTTCCTCTAGTTGCAGTGAGTGGAGGCTACTCTTCGTTGCGGTGCACGGGCTTCTCATTGCAGTGGCTTCTCCCGTTGCAGAGCACAGGCTCTAGGCGCGCCGGCTTCAGTAGTTGTGGCTCGAGGGCTCTAGAGCGCAGGCTCAGTAGTTGTGGCGCACAGGCTTAATTGCTCCGTGGCATGTGGGATATTCCCGGACCAGGGCTTGAACCCATGTCCCCTGCATTGGCAGGTGGATTCTTAACCACTGTGTCACCAGGGAAGCCCCAACCTTTCAACCTTTTAAAAATTGTTTTTGTCTTTATAAAACATGAGAGGAATTCATGATTCGTGATTTGGATTAAACAAGACAGCAAAATATGATTTTAGATTAATTGCTGGAAGGAATTAAATTTGGATTCATACGTTTTCTTTAAACCTTGCTATACATTAAGAAGTTAGAGCAGTTACTTTTTTATTTTAGTGACTATAAAAAGTATAAAATATTTTTAAAAGATACATCACATAGACCACAAACCAGTAGCCAAGTTAGTTTTTTTTTTTTAATTTTTATTTATTTTTATTTATTTTTTATTTATTTATTTATTTTTGGCTGTGTTGGGTCTTCGTTTCTGTGCGAGGGCTTTCTGTAGTTGCGGCGAGCGGGGGCCACTCTTCATCGCGGTGCGCAGGCCTCTCACTATCGCGGCCTCTCTTGTTGCGGAGCACAGGCTCCAGACGCGCAGGCTCAGTAGTTGTGGCTCACGGGCCTAGTTGCGCCGCGGCATGTGGGATCTTCCCAGACCAGGGCTCGAACCCGTATCCCCTGCACCGGCAGGCGGATTCTTAACCACTGCGCCACCAGGGAAGCCCCTAGTATTTGTTGAATGAATAACAACATATAGCATGGCAATTGTTAGTTATTTAAGCAGATTGTATGCCAATTTGCATATCAAATGTTTCTTATTAATAGATCAGTCATCTCTGATATTCTTAGGTGTGGCACACTATTTCTTAAGAATAATAGCAAGCCCATCCGTAACACTTACTGTGTCCCAAGACCTTGTCCTAAGCCTTTTCTTGTTGTTAGTTCATTTAACCCTGGCAACAACCCTATGAGGGAAGTAGTATTACCACTCCCGTTTTATAGATGAGAAAATTGATACACGCAGTTGAGTAGCTGTGCACAGCTAATGAACAGCCAAGCAATGATTAGAAACCATCAGTCTGGCACTAGAATCTTATCCTTTTAACGACTCTCACAAGACAAACTAGTACAGAAAAACAATCACATAAGCAATTATATCAATATACTGTACAATAAAATATCAAATGAAATCTGCATGATACCTCTTGTTTAACAGGCAGAGATTTTGCATCATTCTTTGATATCCTTGAACTAATATTCCTATTTCACTTCTCCCACATAATTTTATCTTAATGTAAAACAATTTGTATACTTCAAAATCTTTGATTATTCAATTGTACTCTGTAACAAAATATGTATATAAATTTAATTTTCTGGGCTAATGAAGCTCTAAAAATATTCTATCATTCTAGTTCAAAATTTATCAATATAACAAAAATTTATAATTCTTAAACATAAAAAATAAACTTGTGCTATAAATGCATTTCTCAATGACAGATAAAGCTAAGATTCACCTTATTTACTCTTATGGATAAATATTACTCATTGCAAGAATCAGACAGGTTCAACATTAATTCATACTTTTCCTTTGTTGTTATAGATGTAAACGTTGAGAAACTGTATTTACAAAAATAAGTAGATGAGAATGGAAGGAATTTTGTTACAGCATTATAATTTTTTCCAAGTCAAATTTTAAAAAACCACTGTGTTCTAAACATTAAAAATTAGACTGGTGTCCAACATATGAAAAACTCACTGTTAGAAGTTAGCATTAACTTCCAACTGTTTTTAATGGACTTTCTATTCTCTTCTATGTATTTGTTTTTTCCTTTCCAGTCAATTGTGAGACTCTCATTATTATAGATTTAGAAGATATTTTGATTCTGTCAAAGGCTAAGTCCCTCACTTACTCTCATTCTCATAAAAAATTTTTTTGGCTCTTATTTACCTTTCCCAATCATTTTTATGATCAACTTGTCAATTTTGTAAAAATCTGGGTTGGGATGTTTACTGAAGTGCACTGCATCTTTGATGAATTTGGGCATATTTGATATTGTTCCAATACTGAGTCTTCCCATTCAGGAACTCAGCAAGTCTCTTCACCTCTGCAAGCCTTGTTTCATGTCCCACAATGAAGTTTCATAGTTTTTGTTTCATGGGTTTCGCATATTATTTTCTGAATTTAAGATACATGTGTTTGACCACTTTAAAGGCATTCTTCCTTCCTTCCTTCCTTCCTTCCTCCATCTCTCCCTCCCTCCCTTCCTTCCTTCCTTTTTCTGTTTTTCCTCTTGCCATCCCAAATAGATTGCAAACCCTTGCGGGATTGGAAATGGACAGCCTCATAACCTCCTAAGTGCCTAGGACAAAGCTGTGCTGGAACTGTTGCTAAGGAAAGAAATACTTGTTGAAGAAATAAATGAATGAAAGTCCTGATTCATAAACTAGAAACGCGACAGGAATAATCTGGGAGAGATTCTTGGAAAGGATTCAAAAGAATTATAGTTCCTTAAAACTGGATGATAGTGTGGCTTGATTATACCACATGGCAGATTTGACAAGCTGTTTGATATTTTTTTGTAACTAAAGAGACAAAATGACCTGGATAGTAGACAAGTTCTCCCAGTGTGGATTCACTCAGAGATCCAGAGGAGATAAATATTTGCTTCTAATTTCCTAAGGCTTTGAGAAAAATGCTAAAGATTTTCCACCTGTGAGGGTTCCAGAAACATTATTTTCACTGAACATTAAGGATCATTTAAAATTTTCTTTTAAGAAGGATGTCTGGGGAGTTCCCTGGGGGCCTAGTGGTGAGGATTTGGCGCTTTCACTGCCGTGGCCCTGGGTTCAACCCCTGGTCGGCGAGCTGAGGTCCCGTAAGCCGCGTGGCCTGGAGTTGGGGTCTCCTTCCTCCTCGAGGCCCGTTTCAAACTCCTCCCCTCCCCCCAACCCCAGCTTTGAATCTCAGGTCATCAGATACACCACCCCCTGTGCCTCACTGCCCTTTGCCCTTATTTCTCAGAGATTTTAGCAGCTGGCTACCGGTCCTTGTCTCCAGGAAAAGTCCTGTCATGATTCTAAGTCATTTCAATATCCATTTGGCTCAGACTTCAGCTTTCCAGCCCTCAGCCCCTTGACTTCCTTTCTTCCTAGGCTTTTGCCTGGGTCAGTCATGCACCGTGAGATCACACCCTAGAGCTTGACCTCGTACTCTCAATGGCCAGCATCCTCTGGTACCACCACTGCCACCCCTGCCGCCTCTGGCCCCTGCCACCCTCTCCCTGTGCTGAGGTCTGCAGGCCCTCGACCCACCACCTCCCGGTCACGCCTCAGCCCCCCGGACCCCTCTCTCCTCCTTACCTAGCACACTGTCCTTGGTCAATTACTATTTCACCCCCTTGCAGAGTTCTAATTATCCACCTGCCCTATCCATCCTCCTTCCTTCCAAAATGCTAGAATTATAGCTGAGCACACAGCTGGCCATTTCCTGGGCTTCCTTGACTTAAATGTGGCCGTAGGACTAACCTTCTACCAACGGAATATGAGCCTAAGTGATGTGCGACCCCTGCAGGCTAGGCCCTTAAAGCAAGAGCAGTGCTTTCTCCTCATGCGTTCTTTCCCCTCCTGATAACGGGTAAAGGTGTGCCTGCTTCCCAGTACCCACGACTCAGATGGGAACAAAGCCCTACCACGGAAGACAAACGAGAGAAGGCCCCTCCTTCTGCCCCCTTAAAGGATCATCTGAAGCTGGGACCCAGTGACCTGGAACGGTCACTTCGGCCTGTGGCTTGAAATAGACGTAAAATCTGCTTTAAGTCTCAGAATTAATGTTGGATTGCTTCGTTACAGCAGCCTAGCTTGACTCTAAGGAATACAGCTCTCAACGCCCTTGGTTCTCTCTCGTCTGAATACTCCCCTGGCAGGACCACAAGCCTGGTTGAAACCCCACCTCTCCCTTCCCTGCGCTCATCCACGGTATCTGGCCACAGAAAAACTCTTGCTGACCCGGCTCACTTTAATTTCTGGCCACTGAACTCCCAGTAGGCTTTGAACGCTGCCTGGTAATCACACCATCCCTCCCCCTCGCCCGCCCTCCGGGACAAACCATCCTCCTTGCCCAGACCTCCCACAGGACATCCCCAGCCTCACGCTCGGCTGGTGACCCTGCGTTCTATTTCCCTGAGGGAACTGAGAGCTCCAGGATTTCAAGGCACGCCTGTCTCCTATGTCCCGAGCCTCTCGCGCCCGTGCCCACCTCCTGTTCCTGTGGGTGACCGGTCCTTTCTTCCACGTCTGCATCAGATCTCAAAACTTCTTCTCGGGCTTCCCTGGTGGCGCAGTGGTTGAGAATCTGCCTGCTAGTGCAGGAGACACGGGTTCGGGCCCTGGTCTGGGAAGATCCCACATGCCGCGGAGCGGCTGGGCCCGTGAGCCACGGCTGCTGAGCCTGCGCGTCTGGAGCCTGTGCCCCGCAACAAGAGAGGCCGCGATAGTGAGAGGCCCGCGCACCGCGATGAAGAGCGGTCCCCGCACCGCGATGAAGGGTGGCCCCCACTTGCCGCAACTGGAGAAAGCCCTCACACGAACCGAAGACCCAGCACAGCCAAAAAATAAATAAATAAATAAATAAATAAATAAATAAAATTAAAAAAAAAAAAAAAAGAAAGCATGAGCCGAGAGAGGAGTCCCAGCTGCTTTAAAAAAAAAAACAAAAAAAAAACTTCTTCTCTAGGCAGAGACTTTGCCCTAGACATTCTCCCTTCTCTCCCGCACCATCGCATCTTCTCTCTCTGCTTCACCTTCCCCATAGCCTACAAATGTTCCTTTATTTCTCCCACCTTGAAAAAAAATCTAAAAAGCCTTTCAAGCGCCCTTTCCTTCTGGCTATCCCTTCAGCTCTCTGCTGCTGCTTTTTTATATGTCTTGAATTTAGCTTTTGTCTTTTTATTTTAAATTATTTTGAAAAAATTCAAGCATACACAAAGGTAGAAAGACATATATCATTACCCAGTTTCAAAGACTGTAAACATTTTGTCAATCTTATTTCATGCACCCGCCTTCCCTAAATCTGGAGTATCTTAAACCAAATCCCAGACGTCGTATCATTCACCTGTAAATCATCCACTGTACATCTCTAACAGATAATGACTCTAAAAAATGCCAGTCACAATACCAATATCATACAACAAATCTACAATAAATACATGATCAGTGTTTAAATTTCCTAGTTTGTTTCAAAAACATCTTTTTTAAAAAATAGATTGGCTCAACTCAGGCACTCAACATACTGTATTTAGAGGCGGTTTTTCGACTCTAACAGTTTCTCCCCCTCCCCTCTTTTCATGCCATTTATGGTTTCTGGTTTTTTATACAAAGCTCATTTTCCCCGTGGAAGTCCCCACGTTCTGGATTCGGCTTACTGCATCCTCATGACTTTGTCCAGCATGTTCCTTTCTCTCCTATATTTCCTGTAAATTGATAGTAATAGCTATTTTTTTTCCATTTTTAAAAATCGAAGTTGATTTACAATGTGTTAGTTTCAGGTGTACAGAGAAGTGATTCAGTTATATACATATAGAATACATATAATATATATATTTTTCATATTCATTTCCATTATGGTTTATTACAGGATATTGAATATAGTTCCCTGTGCTATACTGTAGGTCCTTGTTGATTGTCTGTTTCACATATAGTAGTGTGTATCTGTTAATCCCAAACTCCTAATTTATCCCTAACCCCCTTTCCCCTTTGGTAACCACAAGTCTGTTCTCTATGTTTCTGAGTCTGTTTCTGTTTCATAGATAAGCTCATTTGTGTCATATTCTAGATTTCACATATAAGTGATATCACATGGTATTTATCTTTCTCTGTCTGGCTGACTTCACTTAGTATGATCATCTCCAGGTCCATCCATGTTGCTGCAAATGGCATTATTTCATTCTTTTTTCTGGCTGAGCGGTAGTAACAACTTGAGGCTTGATTCTCTGCTTTCTGGACCCCACCTTGGTCTCACGTTCACCCTGCTACCATCTAAGACTGTGTGTGGTCAGGCTCCTTGACGACCCACGTCGCTACGATGGACGGAATGGCCCCTTCTCAGGCCCCTCTTCCCGCTCCTCCGGCAGCGTGGGGACTTCTCACTGTGCCCCCTTGGTGACCCCCTTTGTCTGGCTCACAGGACCCCACCCTTGGCTTCTGCTCTTAGCCTCGCTTGTTGCTCCTTCTCAGCCTGTTCTGCGGCTCCTGTGACCACTTCTGCCTCTATGTGTTGGTGCACTGGAGGATTCTCTTTCATTTCTCTTCTCTACGTGCACTGACTTGATGCCCTCATCCATCCAGTTCTCAGGCTTTGATGACCATTTCATATGTGCTGACTTCCTAGTTTTAGAGCTTTGGCCCGGGTCCCTCCCCCAAGCCCCAAATTCGTATAGCTAGCGGTTGAGCTGGTATTTCCATCTGCGTGTCTAACGAGCCCCTCAGCATGGTCCCGTCTGTGACTGGACACCTGAGCTCCTTCCCAGTCTGCTCCCCCTCAGACTACTTCATCACAGTTGACAGAACGTCACCCTTCCAGTTTTTCAGGTCAGAAATCTCAGAGTCATTCTAGACTCTTTCTCTCAACCCCAGATAGAATCTGTCATAAATCCGAGTGACTACTTTCACAACACACCCACAGCCTGGATATTTCCCACCACCTCTACTGCTGTCATCTTGATGCCATCCTTTGTCATCTCGTGCCTCACCCCATCACTCCTAACTGCTCCGCCCCACTCCCTGTTCTTAGCACAGCAGTTAGGGTGAGCTTTCAAAAGTGCAGGTCACCACCTCACTCCGGTAAGCATGGCCATCATCACAAAGTCTACAAACAGTAGATGCAGGAGAGGGTGTGGAGAAAAGGGAACCCTCCTGCACTGCCGGTGAGAATGTAAATTGGTGCAGCCACTATGGAGAACAGTATGGAGGTTCCTTAAAAAACTAAAAATAGAGTTACCATATGATCCAGCAATCCCACTACTGGGCATATATCTGGACAAAACTGTAATTCAAAAAGATACATGTACCCCAGTGTTCACAGCAGCACTACTTGCAATCACCGAGATATAGAAGCAACCTAAGTGTCCATCAACAGAAGAATGGATAAAAAAGATGTGGTACATATATACAATGGAATACTACTCAGCCATAAAAAAGAATGAAATAATGTCATTTGCAGCAATATGGATGGACCTAGAGATTATCATACTAAGTGAAGTAAGTCACACGGAGAAAGAGAAATATCATATGATATCACTTATATGTGGAATCTAAAAAAACGATACAAATGAACTTATTTACAAAACAAATACACCCACAAACATAGATAACAATCTTATGGTTACCAAAGGGGAAGGGGGAGAGGGATAAACTGGGAATTTAGGATTAACAGCTACACACTGCTATATATAAAATAATTAAACAACAAGGACCTACTCTACAGCACAGGGAACTACGCTCAATACCTTGTAATAACCTATAATGGAAAAGAATCTGAAAAAGAATATATATGTATATATTCAGATGTGTATATGTATGTGTGTATGTGTGTTTCTGTCCTGCTCCCCCAAAACTTCTCTGCCGTCTCCCGCATGGTCTCCCCCTTGCTTTCCCCACTCTGGCCACACTGGCCCTCCTGCTGTCCCACCACCCGCCTGCCTCTCCCTCCCCATCCCTCTTCCTCCTCCCTCTCCCCTGCTCCACTCATCTTAGCTTTAGGTGCTCTGCCTGGGCTGGTCTTCCCGCTGCATCAGCACAGCTCACTCCCTCACTTCCCTCAGACTTTGCCTTTCCATCGAATCCTTTCCTGACTACCCTCTTCAACATTATGTTCCCCGAGAAGTGGAATTGGTGGGTTAAAGAGCATCAGCACTTGAGTTTTCATAAATCCTGAATTTGACCAAATTACTGTCACCAGCATGAGCATACAGGTTTCCCCTAGAGCCTGGCCAGCTGAGGCTGTTAACAGCTTTCGAATTCTTGACTATCACAATGTAGTTTAATTTGCCTTTCTTTTCTCACGTGAGAGTTTGAACATCCGTTCAAGAGCCATTTCTGGCAATCTGTATGTCTTCTTTGGAGAAATGTCTATTTAGGTCTTCTGCCCATTTTTGGATTGGGTTGTTTTTTTGATATTGAGCCATATGAGCTGCTTGTAAATTTTGGAGATTAATCCTTTGTCAGTTGCTTCATTTGCAAATATTTTCTCCCATTCTGAGGGTTGTCTTTTCGTCTTGTTTATGGTTTCCTTTGCTATGCAAAAGCATTTAAGTTTCATTAGGTCCCATTTGTTTATTTTTTATTTTATTTCCATTACTCTAGGAGGTGGGTCAAAAAAGATCTTGCTGTGATTTATGTCAGAGTGTTCTGCCTATGTTTTCCTCTAAGAGTTTTATACTGTCTGGCCTTACACATGAAAAGATGCTCAACATCACTAATCATTAGAGAAATGCAAATCAAAACCACAGTGAGGTACCTATCACCTCACACTGGTCAGAATGGCCATCATCAAAAAATCTACAAACAATAAATGCTGGAGAGGATGTGGAGAAAAGGGAACCCTCCTACACTGTTGGTGGAAATGTAAATTGATACAGCCGCTATGGAGAACAGTATGGAGGTTTCTTAAAAAACCAAAAATAGAACTACCATATGACCAAGCAATCCCACTACTGGGCATATACCCTGAGAAAACCGTAATTCGAAAAGCTACATGTACCACAATGTTCATTGCAGCACTATTTACAGTTGCCAGGACACGGAAGTAACCTAAATGTCCATCATCAGATGAATGGATAAAGAAGATGTGGCACATGTATACAATGGAATATTACTCAGCCATAAAAAGGAACGAAATTGAGTTATTTGTAGTGAGGTGGATGGACCTAGAGTCTGTCATACAGAGTTAAGTAAAGTCAGAAAGAGAGAAACAAATACCGTATGCTAATGCACATATATGGAATCTAAAAAAACAGTACTGATGAACCTAGTGGCAGGGCAGGAATAAAGACACACATGTAGAGAATGGACTTGAGGACACAGTGGGGGACTGGGAAGCTGGGACGAAGTGAGAGAGTGGCATGGACATATATACACTACCAAATGTAAAATGGATAGCTAATGGGAACCAGCCACATAGCACAGGGAGATCAGCTCGGTGCTTTGTGACCACCTAGAGGGGTGGGATAGGGAGGGTGGGAGGGAGGCTCAAGAGGGAGGAGATATGGGGATATATGTATATGTATAGCTGATTCACTTTGTTGTACAACTGAAACTAATACAACATTGTAAAGCAGTTATACTCCAATAAAGATATTAAAAATAAATAAATAAAAATAAAATACAAATGCTATTACAACATTAAAAAAAAAGAGCCATTTCTGAAAACTGTAAGCTCAGATTCCTCATCCACTTTTCTAAGGATGTTGGTCTTCTCATTTACTTTGTAGAAGCTCTTTGTGAATTACAGAAATGAGTAGTTGCCTGTGATAATAGTTGGAATTGCCAGCTACAAACTGGCACTTGCCATCTACCTCTACAAGGATTAAATCACGCGGCGCGGCAGCTGCTGACCTTCAACCCCCCACTGAAAGGAGTTCAGGCTGGAGATCAGGAAAGAGGCCCTCTGTGCTCTGGGAGAAACTGGCAGAGCAGGTCTTCAGATAGTTAGATATTTTCAGGAGCTGATTTTATGAACCCCGTTTCTTGCATCTTCTCATATCTAGAAAAGCACTAAAGTCATCAACGGTGACATCTGCTCCTCGTGACTAGCAGCAACCTTGTGCCAAAATGTGTGCTTGACTGCACGTCCCGCTTCACTAGAGTCACGTATATACTGGCCTCCCCCTCCGCCTCTTTGGAGCAGTTTCTCAGAGCTCTGAAATGCTGTCTCTCAGGCTATAGCCCTCCTTTTGCCCCAAATAAAACTTAGCTCACATCTCGCACATTGTGCTTTTTTTTTTTCAGTCTACAGAATAAAATGTTCCCAGCTTGTCACTTGTCTTTGACTTTATTTATGATGGGTTTTTCTATGCAGAATTTTTAAAAATTGGAAGTCTATTTCATTAATATTTTCTTTTATGGGTTCTGAGTATTGCGTCATACTATAAAACCCCTCTCCCATCTGAGGTAACTTTTTTTCTTTTACATTTAAATCTTTTATGCATCTGGAATTCATTCTGGTACAAGATGTGCATTACATGTCCGACTTTATTGCTTTTTCAGATGGTCCCCCATTTGCCCCGCACCGTTTGTTGAATGCTCCATGTTTTCTCCGTTGACATGAAATGCCTCCCAGGGGATTCTTGGGCAGACTTCATGGCTTCTGAGCTGAGCTTGTGGTGACAGTGGTTCCTCTTTGTGAAACCTCTCCAGGCAGGCAGAGACCTCAAACATGCCACTGAGAGCTGCAAACAAGTCAAACCCGCACCAGTACCAGCATACGTGAGGTCTCCAAATTGCAGCCTGGAATGATGTGAGCACATGATTCCCATCTAGTTGGTTTCTCCACCCCACATACCATCTCTCCAATAAAGTCAGGAGGTGACAGGGAATAGTCACATGGTTTTGGTTGTTTGTTTTGCAGACTTTACTCCATCAACATGTGAGGAAGACCCGAACTTAATATTTGCAAAGCACTTTGAACTATGGAGAAGAAAGGTGCTATGTAATCCTTGTGTTATCTTTTAGGTTTCAAGCATGTTACTGTGACATCAGCATCCTAGGCTTAATGAAGTTTTATTTCAGTTAATATAAGTTCATCCCTCTGTGTTCAACTAGCTGTGAAACCAAGCCACTGGGTGTGGATTATGAGGGCTGAAGTTTTGGGGGGCGGGCTGAAATTTTTCAGAATTCGTGATAGCACATGAGACCACTGAAGCCGGTTTACCTGCCTTCTATCTACAAGGATGCTTTTTAAACTAGGACACACATCTATTGTTCAGTGATAATTATAGTGATAATGCTGACACTAAGATACTGCAAAATCCTTCTGCACCTTTTGAATTAAGTTCTGACTCATCAAAAATAATTATAAGAAATATAACAAGTTTCAAGACAATTTGGCTGTGTTCCTTAATGGTTAGGAGTTTTGTTTAAGACACAGACAAGGGTGAGTTTAATCTTGATTCTTCCACCTTTTATCTGAGTAACTTTGAGCAAGTATCCCAACTTCTGTAAGCTTTAATTTCTCATATATAAAATGGTGATAATAATAGTACTTATTGTTATAGGGATTAATAAGAAAATCCATTTAAAGCAAAATAAGGCACTTCCTATCTGATTGGCAAAGATCAAAAAGATCAATAACACCTCTGATGGTGACAGTCTGGTGGAGACAGGTATACTGCTCAAGGGGGCGTACATCGATACAGCCCCCACATAACACAGTTTACAGTATCTATCAATATCTATCAAAGGCACACACATACCTCTGACCAGCACTTCCTCTAGCTAGAATTTATTGAACAGATGTACTTGTAAATGAGCAAATTGATAACTGTAGCAGATATTTATTGCAGTGCTGTTACAGTAAGAATAGAGTGGAAAAAAAAAAAAAAAAGAATAGAGTGGAAAAAACCTAAATTTCCATCTATAAGGGTTTGTTCTGATGGACTCATGCAATCAAGTACCATGCTGTAATAAAGAACAAGGAAATATTTATGCCATCGAATGAGTTATTACCAGGATATACTGTTTATCAGAAGAAGCAAGGTGTAGAACAGTGTGTAAAAATGGGATGGAAATATATATATATATATATATATTTGTTTGTATAATCACAGAAAAGCTCAAGAAAAACACTTAAGAAAATGGTAACATTGATTTCCCCTAAAGCTGGAATTTTCTGGTGGAAATCTTTGAAGTATTTCTTCAGTGGCCAGAAAGCTTTTCACTCTATACCTTTTTCATTTTTTGATTATATTCTTTGAACATGTAAATTTCTTTTATTTTATTTTATTTTATTTTATTTATTTATTTTTGGCTGCGTTGGGTCTTTGTTGCTGTGCGCAGGCTTTTCTCTAGTTGCGGCGAGCGGGGGCTACTCTTCGTTGCGGTGTGCAGGCTTCTCATTGCGGTGGCTTCTCTTGTTCGGAGCACGGGCTCTAGGCGCGTGGGCTTCAGCAGTTGCGGCTCGCGGGCTTTGTTGCTCCGCAGCATGTGGGGTCCTCCCGGACCAGGGCTCGAACCCGCGTCCCCTGCATTGGCAGGCGGATTCTCAACCACTGCGCCACCAGGGAAGCCCTGTAAATTATTTCTTAAAAAGTAAATTGATACAAAGTATATAGAACACTGGTGACACATCAGCATGCGCTACATATTAGTGCTTATTTAAAATTTCAGTTTAATGGTAATTGATGACCTTCCACGAAAAGATACGTAGAGAATTTTAAAAATCAGCTGTTCAAAAATTAAATACTATAAATTTTATAATATACAAATAATTTTAAACAATAATATTTGCCTTACTATAAATTATAAAGGCATTTCTTTGAGCCCATGCAGTCCCACAATCTGGGTCTGTTACCATTTACATTTCTCATAAACGGTGTTAAAATACCTGGCAATTTTATTTTATTTTACTTTCTTCGAAATCACCACCAGTGCATTTATTTGAGGGGAAAAGGGTCATATCTTATTAGGAACTTCCAACTGGACAGGACTAGAGACACTCATCTACCTAACATCTGGGTGTTCACAACCGCACAGGTGGCCATATCCTGCACAGGAGGCGTCACCATGAAACCGACGAGCATTTGACAAGGGGGACGCATTCTGAGCAGTCACCGGTGGCTCCTGAAAGGGGATCACACCCTATTTACGAAGCAGGAGAGCGAAGCTCCCCGCTGAGCTGCGGGATGAGAGCTGGGGCTGACCCGAGGGCTGTGAATGGGGGCTGGGATCTGACCTCACGAGCCTTTGCTCATCCAACCTCAGGCTCCACGGGCCATTCTCTGGCCCCCTGCACGAGGCAGACTCGGGAAGTCTGCAAAGTAAGGGGATTCTGCCCCACCTTCCCCAGGCCTGACAGTGACCAATCCACGGGGCGCGGTCTCGCTGCCACCCAGCCCCTGCTTCTGGACAGACGCATGGTACATACGGACACTGAAGCCCAGCTGGCCTGGAGCACATCTAGGTGTTGCCGGGTTGGTCATCTTACAGGTGTCCCACGACGGTCAGGCCTCACCCACGGTGTCCGGGCTGATACAGCGTGTGTTTTTAGGTGATTCAGGTTACTCCGGGGCAACGTATGATCCTGATGACACCCGGCAGAGAAGCAGGCTGGAGCTTCGGAAGAACTGGCCCTGCACACTCGGGTCCTTCCAGCAGCGGATCCGGATTTGAACACTAAGCAGTGAGGCGGGAGCCCAGCCTGCAGGTGTTCACAGCCATGAGACCGCCCACCAGCAGGAGGGGGTAGGCCAGCGCGCTCACTGCCATCCCCATCACAAATCTGGGGTGGCTCTGGATGGCCAGGGCCTGGCCGAACCGGGAACCTGGATTCTGGTCGTTCCCCAGCCCCCCTGGGGTGTCACCCACCAGGTAGGCACTGAGGAAGCGGGCCGGCAGGTTACAGCCCCGCAAGGAAACCACACCTCCCAGGAGGTGAGGGATCAAACCGACAAAGAATCCCAGCAGCCCCGCTTCTGTGAAAATCTTCCTAATGGAGCTCCACTTTCCGCTGTACTTGGCCTTCCTCCCACGAACTGGACCACGCAGCGCGCTGAGATGCCACGCAGCGGGTGGGCCAGCATGTGGGACACGCCCTGCATCCTCATCATCAGGCAGGAGGTCTCCTTCACCACCGTCGTCAGAGACGCCTTCGTGCCACGCTTGACGGCAACCTGCTCGGTCTCGTCCGGAGGGAGAACCTTCTGCACGCCGCCTGGGTCACGGTGCGGAGGGCGGTGGGCACCAGCCGGGGGCTCAGGCCTCGGCACAGCCCTAGCTTCCCTCCCAGCCACCGCGCAGGGTCCTCGGCTCGGGTGGAGACGCTCGGCGGGGAGGAGACCTTCCTCTGCGGCACGCTGGTCCCAGTGCTGGGGGGCGGGCATCGGTTCGCGACCCCCCGGGACGAGCAGCTCCGCTAGAGCAGCGGCTGGCCGAGCACCGGCACTCCCGGGCGCGGCCCCACGGAAGGAGCGTCGGCGGCCGGCGTCGTCTCCGGGGCCCAGGCCCGCGCCTGCGCCGTCCGCGCTGCCCGCCCGCCGCTGCGCCGCTGTGCCGCCGGCCAAGGGCGGCGCCGGTGTGCAGTGTGCGCGGTGCCCGGGGCCGCGGCTCCCAGAGCCCGGCCCCGCCTGCTGCCGCTCCGCCCGGCTCGGCTCCCGGTCCGGCTCCACCGTCCCCCGGCACTGCTGTCCGGTAAGTCAGAAAATCCACTACGTGTCCGTGGGCAGAGGAATGGATGAAGAGGCTGTGGCACTTATACACGACGGAATACGACTCGGCCGTAAAAAAGAGCGAAAAAAGGCCGTTTGCAGCACCACGGATGGACCCAGAGACTGTCACACTGAGCGAAGTACGGCAGACGGGGAAAGACAAAGATCATATGGCATCGCTTGTAAGTGGAATCGAAAACAAATGAATTTATTTACAAAACAGAAATAGAGCCACAGATGTAGAAAGCAAGCTTATGGTTATGGAATAAGGGCGGGGAGGGATAAACTGGGAGATTGGGACTGATACGGACACCCTGTATACATAAAATAGGTGACTAATAAGGACCTGCTGTGGAGCACAGGAAACTCTACTCAATCCTTTGTAATGACCTCTATGGGAAAAGAATCTAGAAAAGAGTGGATCTGTGTATACGTATAACTGATTCACTGTGCTGTACACCTGAAACTAACACAACACTGTACATCAACTATACTCCAATAAAAATTAATTATAAAAAAAAAATTCTACTTAGGCAAACAACATGACTAGGAGGAAACGTTTTCCATATACAAATGAAAATGTCTCATGAGTTAGTCTTTGAGCAATTGAGAGTTTTGGGTAGATAATATGTCACTTAAGCGTCTCTCAAACATTCTTAGATTTTGAATAAGGAATGAAAACACTGAACGTACTCTGGAATTATTTGTTTATTTATAGTCGAGTTTTGCTTTCAGTTCTGAGTTTGGAGCAAATCTGGACGAACTGTGAATGCGTGGAGAGTTATTTTTCTATTTGACTTTCACGTATTTAGACCATCAGGATCACTACCTTTCTCCTCAATAAACTGAGCATCTAGGTCTCGTTCTTATCGGATGTTCTACTGTTAACATTCCACCTTGTTCTCCCCCATACTTTGGGAATAACAGCTTTTCTCTCTCTGGTTTTTAATTTCTTAGACATAAACAGTTTTTAGGCCATGCTATATGTATAATATTAGCAGTTGTCCCTCTAGGCTGGTGAAGTATTTTCTGGAATTTAAGAAGACTTAGACCAAATGGTGTCTCCCCTATAAAATTGTTAGAGATCTCCAAAGTTGAAGCTCCCATTGTTTTCCCACAGTGTCTTGAGTATTATACATGTTATTATGTATACGCATTATTATACACAAATTATACACATTATACGTATATTATAATGATTTGTCTCTTTTGTAAAACAGTGAACCCCTTAAAAACAGCAATTCTATTTCTGCTTCTTATAACTATATGTCAGGCCTGGCAGGTATTAGGTACTCAGTAATGTCGGCTGAATAAAGACAGTTTTTCTCAGTAGATGTTATACTACTAATGGAAATACTTCAGCAAGTATTATCACTTTATTATATCTGAGTATTTTCCTAGATATAAAAGTAAACTCAAATGAATAGAGTCCTCATCCAGCATGCCTCAAGAATCTGAGTACAGAGGAATTCTGTTTTCCTAGATCCCATTCCAATTCAACTGTGTACTAAATAATTATGATCTAAATTCTCCATTTGAAGCTTAAAAGATTTGTTATTTACTTATTTAAATTTTATTTATTTATGGCTGCGTTGGGTCTTTGTTGCTGCGCGTGGGCTTTCTCTAGTTGCGGCGAGCAGGGGCTACTCTTCGTTGAGGTGCGTGGGCTTCTCATTGCGGTGGCTTCTCTTGTTGCGGAGCACAGGTTCTAGGCACGTGGGCTTCAGTAGTTGTGGCACGCGGGCTTAGTTGCTCCGCGGCATGTGGGATCTTCCCGGACCAGGGCTCGAACCCATGTCCCCTGCATTGGCAGGTGGATTCTTAACCACTGCGCCACCAGGGAAGTCCAAGATTTGTTATTTTTTAATGACCTGAACACACAGCCTCCTTCCAACAGCATGGTCCACTGATCACTTTTAAGGGAATACTCAAGAAGCAGCTGAACCAGCTGGCTAATTTTTTCTCAAAAGCAACAATGATAAAACCATCATCACTAATGATAAAAACAAAACTGTTTTATTGGCAGATGTTCCCAAACATCCAGATAGAGAAAGAGCAATGCTCTTGGTGACCTAGCCAGCATGTTTCACGGCCTGACAGCTCTGACAACATAGCCTTGGGACATGTTCTTTAGCCTCTTCTACCTGGTTTCCTCCTCTGTGAAAAGGGATTCAAACACCAGCCTCACAGGTTTTACAGTCAAGGTTCACTCTTTTTTTGGATGATGCTTTGTAGTACAGATTTCTGGGGCAACCAGCAGAGTTCCAGGACTTAAATAGATCCATTGTTGCCATCTGAGGAAAGTCATAACCCTCTCCGAAACCTTTCTTCTTAGCAAGGTGAGATATTCCTTTCTGTGGGCAAAAATACAAGCTCATTTCTCTGCTTCACACTGGTCTGCTCTCCAGGGCACTCGAATGACCCTCCTATCAACAGCATAGGAACCCTTCATTTCACATTGTCACTCGTCATCTCAGTGCTGGGGCCACAATTCAGAGCCTGTTAAAAGCCTAGCTGATGCCACGTAACCGTCAGCAGGAATTGCAAACAGAACATGATAAGCACTAAGCCCTGATTTCACTAAACATAGCCATCCTTCGAATTTGAATTCTAGAAATCTATACCCCTCAATAGACAGTACTATTCTGGCCACCTGTAAAAATGACTTAACAATATGTTCCTTTGTATACTTGTTTTTGAGGGTCAATACAAGAAAAAGACTTGGGGAGTAGTAGAGTCTGTGTTTTGGTATTATCAGGAACTCCATCCATCATGTTATTTAATGCTCCTCTTATAAATTAGGGGGGAACCTAGAGATGGCAGACCCATCAATGACAATTCCATCTGAGTGTGAAAGCTCCTGAAGAGAAGGGAGGTGGATTTGAGAATGTTATAGAGGGAAACCGACAGATTGTGACAAGGAACATTTCTGAGGACCGGCTGCCTGCCAGACGCTTTCTGCTTCTGCAGAGTGAGAGCTTAAATATTTCTAGCCCATAATACTTTTTAAAAAATAGAGAAGGTACGACGCGAGGAGAACGTAATTTGAGTGTGGGGACTTGCAGATGAGAGTTCAGTTTTGGACACAACAACTTTGGTGGGATGTGGTACAGGAAAGAGGACTCAAAACCTTCCATGTGACAACTCACCTTTTTGAACTTCAGACTGTCACCACCAGCCATCAGTGTTGATCTAGAACGGTTGACTTGGACGCTAGGATGCAGACGATGCTTACAAGGCACGTGAAAGCATCAGGCACACAGTACATATTCAGCAACGTTAGTTCTTTTAATTCCCACAAATCATTCTGCCAAAGGAACTGGATCACGCTGTGGGAAAAAAAAAACTCTTTTTCCAAAGACGTTTAAATGTTTACAGGAATTCTATACTGTACTTATCATTTTCAGTAAGTTTAAGGACATTAAAACTAATGTTAAGATTATTGGGAATAAATGTTACTACTATGAATTTAAGATATTAGTAATCCCAAATTATTCCATTAGAGATGTAATACCATTGATTATTAATGCCAGAGCAAGGTCATCAAAGACCTCCGTGGTCACTATATTCAGTGGATGTTTTCAGTCCTCTTTTTACTTGACCTCCCACGTTTACCTGTCAACCTGCTTTTCACTTTCTCCTTGAAACATTCTTTCTTTCCATGATACCGCATTCTGTTTTGTTTTGTTTTTTGTTTTTTTTGGCTGCGCTGCACAGCTTGTGGGATCTTAGTTCCCCAACCGGGACTGAACCCAGGCTCTTGGCAGTGAGAGCGCGGAGTGCTGACCACTGGACTGCCAGGGAGCCCCCAGACACCACATTCTTTCCTTGGTGTGTTTCTGACTTTTCTTCTCTGCCTCCATTTCAGACATATCCTTCTCTCCTGGGCCTTTAAATGTTGCGGTTCCTCAAGGCTCTGCCCTCGGACCTCTTCTCTACTCACCCTCTGCTTTGTTCCCCCAGAAATCACACCTGTGCCCATGAAATTGTCACCCGTATACTAATGACCCCTAAATTTCCATCTTGATCTTAGACCTCCCCCATGATATATCCAATTAACTATTCAACATCCCCACTCGAATGTCTCAAGGGTACCTCAAACTCAAAGTATCCAAGACCAGACTTAGGATATTCCGCTCAAATATTATCTTCTTCCAGTTTCCCACCATAAATCGCAAATAGCCTCCCCATCTCCAGGTGTGGTCGGTCCTTCCTCCGTCCTCTGTCACATCCCATATCCAATCCATTGCTTGGAGCTGTTGATTTCACACCTCCCTCCCCATGTGGCTTTCTCATCTATCAATTTTTATCCATCTTTACTATCAGCATCGTTGCACAACTAGAGTCACCTCTCACCACTACTAAGTGGTGCACAGCCCTCCTTCCATCTGTTATGGCTTCTTTGATTTTGTTCTCCATGCTAGAACCGGAGTAATCTTTAAAAATGCAAATCTTTTAATGTTAACCCTGCTAAAAATCCTATGTTGCCTCTTTAGAGATGATCCTAAATCCTCAACATATCACAAAAGTCTCTGTCAATCAAAAGGGCCTAACAGACCTTCTCTGTATAGACGCTTCTACTTAGGGTAACCCTTCAGTCAGTCACCAGGATTTGTTACTTGCATGTCTATTAGTTTCTTTCGCCTTCAATCTCTGCCCCGAATTAGGGAAATTCATGGAGAAGCCAGAAGACTGGCACCAACTCTCTAATCTCTGTGCGAAGTGATTAGGAGGAAATTTTATTATTGTTTTCTTTTTCTATGGAAAAGTGTTTTATTTGCCTCGGTTCACATTCTATAGATAGAGAATGACTTACAAAAGGTATAGAAGCCTAAACTGTTTTAAGATGCCAGGTCAAAGCCAAGTTATAGAAGGATAAACCAAGTCCAGTGCTGATGTCACAAGGAGCTCGGGGCCCTTTAAATATCTTGGAGTTTCTTACACAGTGTTTAAATCTTATAGGTTTAAAGATAGAGTGTCAGGTGCCTTCTTTCTAGTACATGGTGAATTGGCTTAGGAGGCCACATCAGGCAACTTTCGGGACCTCGCTAGCACTTATTTGCCTGGTAAGTAAAATAGGATGTTAAGATCACCTATGACACAGAGTTATGTTGAGGATTAAATAACATTAATTGTGTAAAGCACTCAGCACAGAGGCCGGCACACAGCACTGAGCAGCGGGTGTTGGTTAGTATTTTTTCTGTTTGTGATAATTATGAAATCCATTTTGAGGAAGTCCTTGTAGATGAATGTGAACATTCTTCTTCGGAGAGAAGGAATACTAGGGATTTCAACAATGGTTTTTTGGGTTCACATTAGTGTATCATTGGTTTTGGTCTATCAGAGAAATGCACATTTTGCAATGGAAAACAGTTAGAATGAATCTTATTACTCCTCAGGAAAGGAGTAGACATAAACCCTCTTACCTGGTGTCACTGTGCACCGGTCATCAATACCCTTTTTTGTCGCATCACCTCCAGCTCCTGGAGGATGGATCTTGTCGCATGGGGGTCCTCCGGCCCAGAGCGCATGGCATCATTTCTGTCTGTGGGATGATTTCTGCTCATGGCAGAGACTCTGCTGTCCCCTGGTGGCATCTGCTGTCTTCCGTTGGTTCAACGTTCCCACTCGGAAGACCTACAATTATCCTTAGAGAGTCACACATCTAGCAGGCAGAGCCTGTGCGCTGCTTTTCCACTCTAATGTTTAATGATTGACCTTGTACTGGAAGCAGCCGTTTCTCTGAGTGGTTCAGGGCAGGGGTCCTCATTTAGGACCTTCTCCGACACGTTACCACCTCATCAACACCAGCGCTCCTTCTAGGAGCAGATTCATGTTGTCTCCTTAGAGTTGCATGTGGACCTCTTCCCCGAGTTCCGATTTTGCTGTCAGAGGCTGACTCTTAACATCTAAGATCCTGAAGCTTTCTCCCCAGTCCCTGGTGTCCTTCCTGATTTCTTACCTTTGACAATGGGGTTGGGTGTTACTTCAAACTGGTCTGGGTCCTTATCACAGCCTATTCCCATGTGAAGGTACAAACACAAGTTTATTTTTCTATAACTCACGTTCAGTTCAGTTTTGAATTGCCTCTTCCGAAGGGTTGGTGATACCATAATCTCTGCCAATTCCTGGTATCTCCCACCACCCCCGCGGTTGGATCTGAATTTGAGAATGTCTAGTTTGGTGATGAGTGTTTAGGTTGGGAGCCTCTGGTTTCCAGTGCCATCTGTCTACATGGGCATCCAGTGAGAAACTCAGCATCTTAACGCAGTCATCAGTTTCCCCAGCCTCTGCTGGGCTCAGAGTTCCCTTCTGCAAGCTCCCTTGAAGTGTGGGCGTGTCTTTCCTCTTCCACGGCACACCTGGATATACAGGGATACCGTTTTGCTCACATTCCAAGTTAGGGCACAGGAGGTCTTTGAGAGTCCGTCTAGTTGCCATCTACCTACTCACACCATGAGTCCCATGAGGCCATATTCTCTCTCTGGGCCCACTGCCTTCCTGGGCTGTGTTCAGGTCTCTGGGCACACCTTCCTCCTGCTCTCGGATCTCACAAACCCAACTACGGAGGTCTGCAGTGTCCCAGGGATGGGACTGGGGAGCTTGGTTCAGACTCCCGATCTCGGGGACAGTGGAGACCGGCCCCCACTGCTCCCCTCCTTCTCTCCCCTCTGTACCACTCACAGCCTCCTTGGTCCCCAGCACAGGAGATGGGTTTGTTTTAGTTTTCTCTGCGAGTGGAAAGCCAGGCTCTTACAAAACATGTTTTATCCAAATCTCTTGCTCTGCCAGGAGTCTTTTTTGTTCCTGTAAAGCCAAGCCTTTTGCAACACCAAAGCCAGGAAGGACGCTTTCTTTGCTGTCACATCTTCCCTTAAAGCAATAAGCACAGAATGCCTCGCTGCTCATTTGGGGTGGAGTGATGCACAAAAACAGCGAGAGGATAGTGGTTGGAGGAGGCAACCTGTTAATATTATCCTGCCACACTTAACGAGGAACAGACAGAAACAGTAATAGGCTCTTTGGAATAATATTCTTCCCTCACTTGGGATGAAATTCTGTCCTTAGCCTTCAGAGATAGTGCATAGTCTTGGCTCTGTTCTAGCTACACATGGGCAAGACTTCAGAACTCAGAAGCCCTGTCTTAACTAAGCAGACTGACACGTTGTCTTCTAGGATTTATCTTCTCACTAGAGATCAGTTCTGGAGAGGTTTTCAAAGGTATGATTCTGTTATTCGGGTTGATTCGAGGAATATGACAGTTTATATAAAGCTGTTACTTTACTGTGAAAACTCTAGACACAGTGAGAGTAACATTTGGATTAGTCTCTTACACCCAGAAACCTGTAATAACAGGAAGAATCACGTTCTATTTTCTAAGAATGCAGAGGCAGCCTCAAAGCACCTTTGCAGTTTTAACTTCATTTTTAAATATGCTGATATTAGTAATTATTATAATAAAGTATTGGCTATTTATGGTTAGTAATTGCTTACACTTATTGAGTACTTACTGTGGGTCAGATACTAAAGCACCTAGATAATTCACTTAATCCTATAAAAGCCTTAAAATATACATATTATTACCCAGATTTAGATGAGGAAACTGAGGCAGAGAGGCTACGTAATTTGTCCAAAGTCACAGGATAGTATCTATTAGAGGTTGAATTTGAACCCCCCAAAGTCTGACAGCCAAGTAGAAGTGCTTAGTTATGCTGCCTAGTTAATCAGGATATTCATCTTGGTAAGAATGGTTACGAGGTTACGGCGTAAAAGTGACAATTTTTGGAATAATAAGCTAAAAGCTGCCTTTAAGCTAGTAAATCAGAATAAAAATTTTAATTTTTATGTATCCTTTGATATTTGGAGGCAAAGGTCAAGTTACCAGTTTACAACCGGAAATGAGACTGGGTTAGGGAACAGTTTATATCGACTCTTATTTATCAAGGGGCCCAGAGGTTATGTGCTGAGCCCTTCTGGATCTTCAGGGAAACAGAAGGGATAAACACCATGAAACCGAAGGACATCAACTCATAAGAAATTAACATTTTACAGTAACTGTTCTTCTTTTTTTGGCTGCGCTGGGTCGTTTGCCCGGCGGCACGTGGGAGCTTAGCTCCCCGACCAGGGAAGGCACCCGCGTCCCCGGCACTGGAAGGCGGGTTCTTGACCACTGGACCCCCAGGGAGGCCCCTACGGTCATTTTAAGGCGCCGGAATTTGAAAGGGTCAGCGCGAGAAGCTGATGGAGCGGCCCTTCTGGAGTTGTCCATAAAGGCACGTGGAGACGAACGCTCTTGCTAACATTTTCTCATAAACATTCTCAAGGCCAGACACCGGGAGAAGCGTCGGGGACAGAAAGAGAAAAAGACAAGACAATTCTTGCCCGGGGGGCGACAGCAAGGCCGCGGCGCCGGGAACCCTCCGCCCGGCCGCCGCCTCACTCCCACGGCCGGGCGAGGATCGAAGCACAACACGGCCGCCCCGGCCCGGCCCGGCCCGGCCCGGGGAGCAGGGACGCGCCGCCGCCAGGCTGCCCCAGAGCCCCGGACTTGGGCATTTCCTGCCCCGTTTCCCAGGCAGACGGAGCTTCACAGAAGCGGCCCCCCGCCAGTGAGCGGCGCCCGGAGGCTGGAAGGGGCGTGGCCGTCCGACACGCTCTCCCCCACGCCACGACGGCAGGAAGAGCCATGAAGCTCGAGCGACAGGGACAGAAGCAACTGGGGCTGCGGCTTCAGTGAGCGAGAAAAGAGGGAGGAGCGGGGGCAGAGAAAGCACGGCCAGGCGAGCACGGCCGGGAGCGCAGGCAGACGCCGCCGGAGGTCGGGAGGCGACGCCGGAAGTCGGGCGGAGACGCCGGAAGTCGGGCGGAGACGCCGGAAGTCGGGCCGAGGCCTCCGGGCCCCTGTCGGAAGCGGCTCGCCAGCGCCGCGGGTCTTCGCAGACGCAGCGGCTTTGGGGGTCGGGCTGCGCGGCGGCCACGGGGTGTTCCTAGGCGCTCGCGAACGCGTCTGCGGGCCACAATGTCGCACCCGTCCCCCCAGGCTAAGCCGTCCAACCCCAGTAACCCCCGAGTCTTCTTGGACGTGGACGTCGGAGGGGAGCGAGGTGAGGAGGAGGCGGGGCTCCGGGGGTCGGGGTCCCAGAGGCTGGGGCGGGCGTGCGGAAGTTTCTGGAAGTTTCTGTCCGGGGGTGGTGGCGGCCTTTGGGTCTGTCTCGCCCGACTTGGCCGCCCTTCCCCACCACCTGCTTTATGTTTGGGGGACATTCAGAAAACCGCGGTTATGCGTCGCGGGGGCTCCCGTCCCCCTGTGTCTCTTGCCACGAGACGTGTATCAGCAGTTATCGCGATATCTGTAAATTAAAGCGATTTTTGCGTTTTTTCCTCCTTGCTACGGATTCTTAACTTAGAGGTCCGTTCAGCTCGGTGGCCATCGCCTCTGTGTCGGCGTTGGGGAAAGTGAGGTGCGTGTGGCGGTGTGGTTGCCTAGGCTACGGTGGCAGCTCGGAGGCGCCTGAGACCTGGTGAATCAGCGCATTGCTTTGTAGCTGAGTTGCTCGCGGTGTGTTTGAACGTGTGAGCAAGGAGACATCCGTATTCAGGGACCGGGGGGACGGTTATGGATACACACTGTTGGCTGGGGGAAAAAAAAAAAAAAGCACCGTATAAAAGTTCCAGATTTTGTTTTATTTGGTGGGCAAAACTGAGGACGTTAAGCCCGGGGTGCAGCCTGGCAGACAGCTCTGAGGACTGCTCTGAAGGGCTAAGGGAGGAGCCGGGATATATGGGAGTTCTTGCAACAAAAACCGGGTCGTGGGAACATCAAAAGGTGACCGTTAACAGAGGAAACCAGACATGTCAAGTTAAGGGACGCCGCGCTTTTCTGTGTATGGGGAGATGCAAAAGTCCGGGCTCACTGAAACCCTTCCTTGGACGTGCACCTCGGCTGCCGGGGGCCAGCGTCCTGTGCTTTCTGACCCTGAGTCTCCTCAGGGGGCACCTTTGGGCTGGCTGCAGCGGCTGAGGGCTCGGTGGGCTTGGCACTGGGCAGCCCGTTGGTCTTTGTGCTGAGCTCCCGCAGGGCTCGCCGTCCAGGCGGCTGTAATGAGAGGGCTCGATGGCTGCAACATCCTTTGCTTACTGGTGCGGAGGTGATCCTCTTCCATTGACCGCGCGCGCGTGTGCGCGCACACACACACACACATATACACACACAGAGACTTACATGTATCAGTACATTCATTTTGTTTTGAAATTTAGTGCCAGGTTTATCTTTTACCTGCCTTAGGAATTGTCTAGAATGTGAACTTTTCAGATTTTGCTTCAGAGGCAGCACTGGGCAGGTTCCACAGAGCACAGAGACTACAGCTGTACCCGCGGCATGGCCAAGGTGACCCCTCAGGATGTTTCATTTTCTCCTGTTGGTTACTTGGTGATGGGAAGTTGTGAGCACATGTCAGAGAAATTAATCAAATGAAAACCATTCCTAGTTCATGGTGTCCTTAAATTGTGCTACTCTTCTGGCTGCTGTGTTGATGATCCTTTGTAAGATGTAGTAAAATAATTGTTTCAAATTCATCTAGATACATGATACTTAACATGAGGTGGACTGAGTTTGAATATTAGAAAAATGACCAAAAAAGAGAACTTGGTATTTCAGTCACCATAATTTTACCAACTCTCCTTTTACCATTTGCTTATTTAGCTGGTTGTTTTGCATACTGACACAGTTTCATTTTTCCTTTCAGTGGGTCGAATTGTCTTGGAATTGTTTGCAGATATTGTACCCAAAACTGCAGAAAATTTTCGTGCATTGTGTACAGGAGAAAAAGGCATTGGACCCACCACTGGGAAACCTCTACATTTCAAAGGATGTCCTTTCCATCGAAGTACGTATGCGTTTTCTGAATCTGGTTCTCCTTATAGGTGATTGAATCCTGTTCTTTAGGAGTTAGGGAAGAAAACACTAAGTAGAGGGTGAGAGTTAACAATTACATATAATAGATTATTATTCAGCCATAAAAAGTAATGAAGTATTGATACATGGTACCATGGGTACAAACCTCAAAAATATTATGCTAAGTGATAAAAGCAAGACACAAAAGGTCACTTGTTGTATAACTTCATTTATATGAAATATCCAGAATAGATAAATCCGTAGAGACAGAAAGCAGATTGGTGGTTGCCAGGGGCTAGGGGTAGAGGGATGGGGAGTGACTGCTTTTAATTTGTACAAGTTTTCGTTTTGGGGTGATGAAAAGAACTTGAAACTAGACAGAGGTGATAATTACCAATACTGTGAATGTACCAAATGTCACTGAATCGTACACTTTAAAATGGTTAGTGGTTAATTTTACGCTATGTAAATTTTACCTCAATTAAAAAAAATCCTCCAAACTTTATGACGCAAAAAAAAAAAAAAAAAAAAAAAATTACTGTTAGTTTCCAAAAGGATGCTTTGACATCTGAGATGATAGCTCAGTTTCATAAAGGTTGGGCTGTGGAAGGTGGAATTAATTATGGGAGGGTACTAAGGTTTATTTCTACAGAAATGGACTACCCTAGCTTCACCAGGGTGTGGCCGTGGTAAACAAACAGAGCTTGGGTAGCTTGACTGCCTGGTGACAGAAAGTTATGCCTACTTCTTGGGCAGGATTGCTTGGGAAGACTGCAGCCAACCTAAAGATTCCGTGTCTTGGACACCTGGTGTGATGTGTGATGAAAAGGTGACTTTTCACACTGTGTAGTCATACCTTTGTTCAGTGGTTATTTGATGGCTCCCCCAATAGACTGTAGGCTCCATGAGTTCAGAAACTGTATCTTCTCACCATTTTGTCCTTAGCATCCAGTATAGTTATTGAGTAGGCCCGCAATAAATATTTGTTTAATGAAGAAACAAATGAGTTAAACTATAATTGAGTATTTAAATTTTTCTAAAACTTGATTAAGAAAAAACAGTGATTTTAAAATACTTAAACTGTTGATTTACTTTCACGTTTAATAAAATACCAAAATATAAGCATACCATGGAGATATTGCAGGTTCAGTTCCAGGCCACCGCAATAAAGCGAATATTGCAGTAAAGCAAGTCACACAAATTTTTGGTTTCCCAGTGCATATAAAAGTTATGTTTATACTGTAGTCTATTGTGTGTAATAGCATCATGTCTGGAAAAAAAGTATGTACCTTAATCTAAAAATACTTTATTGCTAAAAAATGCCCGATTATAGTAGTAACATCAAAGATTACTCATCACAGATCACCATAACAAATAATAATGAAAGTTTGAAATATTGCAAGAATTACCAAAATGTGACACAGAGACATGAAATGAGCAAATGCTTTTGAAAAAAATGGCACTGATAGACTTGCTGTATGCAGGATTGCCACAAGCCTTGCAAGTTGTAAAGAAAAAAAAAACACAGTATCTGCAAAGCGCAATAAATGGAGGAGTGCCCGTATGCTAATAAAGGGTGTGTAGAAAAGAGGTAACTTAGCAGGCCTGGGGCTGCTGGCCTTAGAAGAGTCTACTTGCGGGGTGGCCATTGCCTGGAGTCAGGGGGCGTGGCGCCTGAAGCGCGCTCTGAACCCTGAAGGTGGCTTGCTCTGCCCCGACGCCTTGTGCAGTCTGGTTTGCGCTGGACACTGCTCTCCTGTGGGGTCTGGAATTTTGCCTCCTGCTGTGCAGACGGTGCCTGCAGGGCCAGCCCCGGCAGAGACCTTGGGTGCTGAGTCTCTACAGGGCTCTCCCGGGCAGAAACACTGTGCACATGTTGCTGCCTTTCTTTGCTGGGGGGAGGAGGAATGTGCCCTGTGACCGTCCGTGGGAGCGAGGGAGCATAAGGGAACTCCTGGATTCCTCCAGGCTCTGCCTGTATCTTCTCTCTTTATCATCCAGCTGTGTCTTCTTACTTACTACGTCCGTGTAGTACAGACAGATACTGAGTTCCGTGAGTCCTGGGAAATCTCTGAGCGCGCGGCAGTGTTCCTGGGGACCCTTGCTACTAAGTGATAATATTTGCTGAAGTACTTGCATTACAGTGTAACAAACCTCTTGGGAATACTTGGTTTATTCAGTAGCATTTTTGAGTAACCATTATGTGCCCAGCCATGCACGTGGTTACCAAGGAGGAAAAAAGGAGTTGCTGTACTTAATTGTTTGCTGGGAGAGACAGATCATTATGATACATGTGATAAAAGGGAGGTAGAATCAAGATGCTGCTGGAGAAGAATAAGGAGTTCCAGTTTTGGGGTCTGGCAGCTTTATAGGGGAGGTGGCACATGAACTGATTCTTTGAGTGTTAGTGGGCCGTCAGGGAGTAGGAGTAGCTGCGACTGAGAGTGTGAGAAGCCTGTTCAGAGTCTGGAGTTGCGAACGGGGGTGGGGAAAGGCAGGAGAGCAGTTGTCCTTATTACAACTTGTCCGTTAGTCAGCATTGCTGCAGTCGTCCGTGGCTTCTCATGGTGATTTTCCTTTTTTGTAGTTATTAAGAAATTTATGATTCAGGGTGGAGACTTCTCAAATCAGAATGGGACAGGTGGAGAAAGTATTTATGGTGGAAAATTTGAAGATGAAAATTTCCATTATAAGGTAAAGTAGACAAAAATGCGTGTTTGTTGCTGATAATGAAGGTTGTTATGTGCCTGGGATACTTGTTGAATTAGGATAAATGCCTCAGATGTGCTCAGATCTCCTTTACTTGTGAAAGGTATCATATTTGTAAATATACATCTCTTTTTTGGTTAATAAATTTATTTAATTTATTTATTTTTGGCTGCGTTGGGTCTTCGTTGCTGTGTGCAGGCTTTCTCTAGTTGCGGTGAGCGGGGGCAGCTCTTCGTCGCGGTGCGCGGGCTTCTCATTGCAGTGGCTTCTCTTGTTGCGGAGCACGGGCTTTAGGCGTGTGGGCTCAGTAGTTGTGGCTTGCGGGGCTCAGTAGTTGTGGCTCGCGGGCTCTAGAGCTCAGGCTCAGTAGTTGTGGTGCACAGGCTTAGTTGCTCTGTGGCATGTGGGATCCTCCCGGACCAGGGGTCGAACCCGTGTCCCCTGCGTTGGCAGGCGGATTCTTAACCACTGCGCCACCAGGGAAGCCCCATAAATATACATCTTTAATATGAAAAAATTTCATCCAGTAGTGATTTTATCGGCAAGAATGCAACAGCTATTTCATTGTGATCCAGGTTTATATACTTCAGTAAAGCCAATGTGTTTTTAAGGGTGGCCACCGTATGGCAAAACTGCTTCCAGGAGAAATGTGCTCGTCAGAGGGGTGGTAACTTGTGCATGTTCATGCTTAAATCTGAAGAGCAGCGGAAGCATCGCTGATGGCTGGGGTGTCGGGGGATTTGCAGACTAGCAGCTCTGGTGAACGTCCAGGCCCCTAAAGGACGTCAGGGTGCCTCTGCCCTCTTGGCTTCCTTGTCCCAAGTTGTCCCCATCGGGGTGTGTTGCATCGTTCAAGTTGTAAGAATGGGCGTGTAAGTACAAAAGTAAAGTGACTTTTTTGGAAATGAGGACTATGAGCAAGGTAATTAGGATGATTTGAGAATAAAATGTCGTCAGTCTTTTAAACAGTTTATTGCTTAGTTTGGTCACTGGCACCAGAGTTTATAAAAAATGAAACGCCTTCATGATAAGGAATTAAAAATCCTGCCAGAACGACAAGATTAAAACACATAGGACAACTGGAGAATAGTATAATAATACGCTAGTAAATGCTAAGTTGATTGTGACTTTTTGTGTATGCTGTAGGAAAAAAGTATGACATATATTAGGGAAGACACCGAGGGGGAATGGGTACTTAAGCTGGGCAAACTGGACCTCGCAAGGTGGCTGAGATTTGGTTAGAAGGAACTAGAATACAGATGCCAGTTTGAGGGAGGGATGTGAGTGAGGAAGGACGAAGACGGGAGGAGGCTGAGGAAATAAGGTTAATAATATTGAATATCGTGGGAAAAGCACCAAACTTTTGGAAGGGAGAAAGGAAGCTACCAGAAGGCTGAACACTAAGATTATGTGGTGGACACGTGGAGAAAAGGCAAGGGGGCCTTTTGCAAGGGCATCTGGTTCTTCTTGCCTTCTACACGCTTGGTGGCCTGGAAGGCAGGGCTAGATACAGGTTGAGGGGTAAAGGCACCTTAGGCGGGAGGACTAGCGTGAGTGTTCACGTGTGGCCCAACAAGGAGTGCGTTTAGGAAGCCTCAGGGTCAGGTGGAAGGAGGAAGACAGTGGGACCACAGAGCCTTTGAACAGGCTGGGCCAAGGCAGAAGTTGGGTTTCGGGAGGTACACGGCGGTTCCTTTTGGGCATTCTCTGAAGAAGTGCTTCACCCGGATGAAAGCCGTAATATTTGGCTTCCTTGGAGAGTAGGAAAGGCCCTAACGGAACTTCCAGCCTAAACTGAATGTTAGTGCCCTCGCTGTTCTCAGTGTAAAGAAAGAATCATAAAGGAAGAATCATAATGTAGGCCTGAGAGCGGGAGCCCTGTTGAATGCTTTTCAGAAAAAAGCGCCCCCGTCATAAGAAAGGGCAAAGCCGAATTACTAGATCCTCATCTTAAAGATGAAGCGTAAGCATTTTCTCAATATGGCCGGTTTAGAAGTACCACCCCTGCCCCCCACGATTGTTTCTGTTACTTCATTCGGTTTCATAAGCTTTTCTTAAAGTTTAAAAAGTGATTAAGTATCCCACGTTTTGTGAATTAAAGGTCACAGTTGGTACGAAGTAAGATTACACTACAGCGTGCGGTCTAAATGGTACTGCGGTCCACCCTCGTTTTGTGAGTGGCTGGTAGAGAGTAGTTCAGACAGTAACCCTAACCTTGGTTCTCTTCGATGGCTTACTCCTGCAGCACGACAAGGAGGGATTATTGAGCATGGCGAACGCAGGCCGCAATACAAACGGCTCTCAGTTCTTCATCACCATGGCTCCGACCCCTCACTTGGATGGCAAACACGTGGTGTTTGGCCAGGTGATTAAAGGAATGGGTGTGGCAAGGATTCTGGAGAACGTGGAGGTGAAAGGTGAAAAACCTGCCAAAGTGAGTACCAAGTGACAGGGTAATACCCTCATTATCCTAGCTGCTGTAAGTAAAAGGCTCAGATGATGGTTAGCTGAAAGACGTGAGGACGGCTCTTGTTAAAGAAGCCTGGACCTGCCACTTTTTCTTCAAAGCTGTTTTCTACACTGGGAGAGGTGAGGGCAGTTTAAAAGGAGGTTGTTTTGATTTCAGCATCAGTCTTGCTGATTTTGGTAACTTAACGCTCCTAGACCTGCAAAGCTTTGAGTCAGTGTGTACACGAGTACAGAGAGAGCAGGAGACCAGGAAACCTTGGTCTCCTCTCTGCCGTTTAACTTGTGCTTTAGGCTTGCTCTTGTTATTTAACTTTCCTTGGCCCGTTTCCTCATCCTACGTGAATCATTTAAGGGTTTAGACTGGATTATGTCACTCCACAGATGCTTGTGTTCTAAACGTCTGTGAATCCACACGGCCACCATAGACCCACCCTCACGGGCAGGGCTGTGAGTGGAACTGGGGGCTGAGACCTGCAGGAGGGGGGCCGCCACTCAGTGTGCGAAGGGAACAGTGGTCAGTGAGTCGCAGGCACGTGCCCCACGTGAGGAGAGTTCCGCGGGGAGTGATGACACTTCCGCTGAGTCTGGGTGCGCGGAGCTCTGGATAGCGGCAGCAAGTGCGTTTGCTGCGAAGTGACGCCGCTGCGCTCCCCGGAGTGTGCGCGGAGGTGCGCCTCCCGACGCCGGCCTGTCGTGTTAGAGGCGGCTTGCACGGCGTTGCCTGCGCCTTGCAGCTGGAGAGCTTGTAAACCCAGACTCTTTGTGAAGTCGCCATTAATGTGGTAGACGCGTCTACAGTTCAGGGTTGTTTTTACAGTTGTGCATTACTGCAGAGTGCGGGGAGCTGAAGGGAGGGGACGACTGGGGAATATTCCCCAAGGATGGATCTGGTGACAGTCATCCAGACTTCCCCGAGGATGCAGACATAGATGTAAAGGATGTGAGTACTTTCACGTGGGTTAAAGTGTAAGTACTTAAACTGCTAAAAATATTTAGCCTTAAAATTTTGAGCTTTTTGTATCAGTCTGTCTCAATGATAGAACTTAGTGCTAAACCGCGTTACATACTCAAACCCAACATATTCGTGTTCTTTCTTTTATACAGGTAGATGAAATTTTATTAATAGCGGAAGACTTAAAAAACATTGGAAATACTTTTTTCAAATCCCAGAACTGGGAGATGGCCATTAAAAAATACACAAAAGTTTTAAGGTAATAAAATATTTTTTTATTTATTTATTTATTTATTTATTTATTTATTTATTTATTTTTGGCTGTGCTGGGTCTTCGGTTCGTGCGAGGGCTTTCTCTAGTTGCGGCAAGTGGGGGCCACTCTTCATCGCGGTGCGGGGACCGCTCTTCATCGCGGTGCGTGGGCCTTTCACTATCGCGGCCCCTCCCGTTGCGGGGCACAGGCTCCAGACGCGCAGGCTCAGCAGCTGTGGCTCACGGGCCCAGCTGCTCCGTGGCATGTGGGATCTTCCCAGACCAGGGCTCGAACCCGTGTCTCCTGCATTAGCAGGCAGATTCTCAACCACTGCGCCACCAGGGAAGCCCAATAAAATATTTTTAATAAATTGCTGTAAGAATTTGAAATTGAATTAACTGAAATTCAGGAGTTTTTTCTATTTTTGGCATATTACTTGCAGAGTAACCAGGTGTATTGAAATAGTTGCATTTCTTTGGTTGCTTCCAGATTCTTATTTTGAAAAATTTCAAAACACAGAAAAGAATAGTCCATGGATAGCCATGTACCTTTACGTATGTTCACCAGTTTTTAAGTTTTGCCACACTTGTTTTTGCAGAAGCATTTTGAAAGGAAGTTGCAGACACCATGACGCTTTACCCCTCAATATTTTAGCAAGCATTTCCTGAGAAGCCAGGACACTCTTCTACTTAGCCTTAAGACTATGAAAACATCTCTCAAATATCATTATGTCATCCATATTCAAAGGTCCCCAGTTGTTTCAATTTTTTTTGTTTTGTTTTTACGGCAGTATCCATTGTATCCTTTGGTTTTATGTCTCTAAGGCTCCTCTAATCTTTAATCTCCACGTTTTTTAGTCATTTGCATTTTGTGGCCTCGAAGCCCGTTGTCTCACGGAATACCTTCTGTGTGTGTTTATTGCTTCCTCAAGATTAGTTTGAGGTTACATATTTTAGCAAGGACTTGAACAGGTGATGTGTATGTTTCCTATGATACCATGTCCTGAAGGCACATGGCAGTTCCGCCCGTTTTGAGTTTTGGCATGTGGTTAAAGTGGCGTGAGCCACGTCTCTGTTATGAAAGTACCTTTCCCCTTTGTAAATAGTAAGTCCTCTTTGAGGTGATAACTGTGAGATTGTGTGAACATCGCATTCCTAGCCTTTCATCCAGTGGTTTCAGCATCATTGAAGCCCTTTGCCTGAATCAGTTATTACACTGACGCTTGCAGAACTGCGATTTTCTCAGTCATTCTGCAGTTTCGAGCTGGCATTCTTCTGTTTGAAAGACCCCCCCCACCCCTCCTTTTTTTAAAGTATTACTGTAGTATTTGATCAATTCAACGAATTATACTATTACCGTCGTTCTTTCTGATGCTTGAAGCCTTCCCGATTGTCCGGTGGGAGCCCCTTTCCTGTATCCCTTTGACTGTTCTGTTAGTCTGTGAGCTCTTGCTTTCTGCCACAAGATGGTCCAGACCCATCTTATATGTAACCTTGTGTCCAGATCTGAGTTTCTCCAAGGAGCCCTGATTCTTTTCAGTGGGGGACAGACTCCAGAAACCAATTTCTGGGGGCCAGGCCCTTTTCAGTAAACAGCTCGGAACTACAGTAAACGA
The DNA here is from genome assembly GCF_949987535.1 of Balaenoptera acutorostrata. Taxonomy (NCBI): domain Eukaryota; kingdom Metazoa; phylum Chordata; class Mammalia; order Artiodactyla; family Balaenopteridae; genus Balaenoptera; species Balaenoptera acutorostrata. Next base: position 3,180,611 of record NC_080068.1, on the reverse strand, counting down.
CAATTCAGAAGCACCACCACAGGGCTCTTCACCTGTCCCCATTCCAGTCCCCGTCCCACAATGACAGCCTTGGTTCCAAACCTAATTACACTGGAAAGTGGGCGATGGAAACCTGAGCTTTACAAATAGAAGTGTTCCTACTGTATAATCTCTAGGTTTGGGGATTGTTCTTAAGTTGGCTTCTTTGAACATTTTGGGAAAGAAGTTGGAACAAGTGAAAAAAAAAATCTTCTAAAGGAAAGCATTTAATAAAAAGATTGTGGTCATTAAGAACGTTAATATTAGCATGTGATCTTTTATATCAGAACTGACACAGCACGTTTTGACCGAGTGGAGGAGAGCAGAGTTAAGTCTTAATGGGGCTGCTTGCTGCTTGTACCCATGTGTTCTCCAGGTACGTGGAAGGCTCGAAGGCTGCTACTGAGAACGCAGGCGGAGCAGAGCTGCAGCCCGTCGCTTTGAGCTGCCTGCTGAATATCGGCGCCTGCAAACTGAAGCTGTCCGATTGGCAGGGAGCAGTCGACAGCTGTTTGGAGGTAAGTCTGTTGATGTTACCTTTTTGAAAGAGTTGGACGATGACTTACTACTTCGAACAAAAGCAGTTTTATGTGACACTACTGTTATCTTATTGCGGAGGACCTAGTGAGACCCAGTGAAACATAATCTAAGTCACTTGATCTCTAAGTATTTTGGACCTCAGTTCTTCCTCTCAAACCATTCATTTAGCTTATAACACTATATCACTTAATTTCTCTGAAGACACTTTCTTCCTCAGCTCATTTATTCATGAAACTGTTGAGCGCCTCTATGTGCCGGGTATAGGAAGACAGCGCCAGGAGCGACTGCGACTGCGGCCCGCGAGGTTGTTAGCAGAGCGTCGTCGCTTTGCGATCTTGAGCAAGTTCCTACTTGTAGAGTCTGAATTTCCTTATACGCCAGGTGGAAATACTGCCTTCCTCCTGGGATTGTCGTGAAGACCGTGTGTAATGCACGTAAAGCGTCTAGCGCGGTGTCGGGAGCAGGTTAAGCAGCTAACAGACACTTCAGTGTTTTAATTGAAAGACCCTCCCCTCGAGGAACTTTTTTGGCAGGAGGAGTCAGTTTCAACGTAGGGTCGTCAGGACTTGTACAGGGACAGTGCGTGCTGTTGGGACACACAGGAAGGTCCCCTGCCTTCACGGGTACGTCCGGGAGTGCTAACTGACAAAGCCGGCAAGGTGGCAGCCTGCCTTCCTTAAATAGAGCAGTTATGACTGCCTCCCTCTTGCACAGTTTGTTTGAACAGTTTTCCAAACTAAAACATATATTTTAGAAAGACCGCCTCTAGTAATTTTTATGTATAGTGCACATTAATCTAGGTCACAAAGATCAGCTATGCCCGAGCAAGTGGAAATAAAATGAGATCCTAATTTAGTGGGGTAGGTGGAATAAGGAATGAGAATGTATTTATTAGGAGGGAGCGTGTGACAGAGGACAAGCTCCTTCTTCACTCTGGATCGCTTTTTGACCTTTGTGAGGCAGATAGCATATACCCTTTTCAGTAAAATCTCGATACTGACCTTTAAAAGATGTTACTAAATACACTATTTTTAAAATGTTTCAGAGGAGAAACCTATTAAAAGTTACTCACGCTCCTGAAAAACCCCTAGATGTCAACGAAATGAGTGTATACAGATTTTTATTCAGAATGCTTTTCTCTTATCAGCTAGGGCCCAATCAGGAGATAGCCACCGCACAGGAATTCCGACAGAGAAAGGTTACTGTCAGATACACGTAAGGGGCGGATTGGAGTAGCGAGGGGCTGGCTAGGAGAGGGAACGCTGAAGAACCTGGCACTGCAGGTGTGTACGTGTATGTGTACGTGCAGAGACGTGTGTGATGCAGCAGCAGATGCTCCCTCTGGGCTGCGTGGAGGCCCTGGGCCGAGACCCAGGCGCGTCGGGGACGGGGCTGTGCCTCACTGCGTGCCCCGCAGCTTGGGGGAGCTCGCGGGGACCTGGAAGGGAAGTGGGTCCCTCGCCCGTGGGCACTGGGCGCCCTCTGCTGACAAAGCAGCGTGTGACTGGAGGCTCTCGGGGCCCAGCGCCCTTAACACAGAACAGTGAACGGTCGGTTTGGAGCTGATGTGCAGTAAATGGAAATCCAGCATGTATACTTAGTACTCGGTATTTAGATAAAAATATTAATTGTATAACTTTCTGTAGGCCCTTGAAATAGATCCGGCAAATACCAAAGCACTGTACCGTAGAGCCCAAGGATGGCAAGGACTAAAAGAATACGACCAAGCATTGGTAAAGTTTTGTTTTAAATTTTACTTTATTTTATTTTATTTTTTAACGTCTTTATTGGAGTATAATTGCTTTACAATGGTGTGTTAGTTTCCGCTTTATAACAAAGTGAATCAGCTATACATATACATATATTCCCATATCCCCTCCCTCTTGCGTCTCCCTCCCACCCTCCCTATCCCACCCCTCTAGGTGGTCACAAAGCACCGAGCTGATCTCCCTGTGCTATGCGGCTGCTTCCCACTAACTATCTATTTTACATTTGGTAGTGTATATATGTCCATGCCACTCTCTCACTTCGTCCCAGCTTACCCTTCCCCTTTCGCATGTCCTCAAGTCCGTTCTCTACATCTGTCTGCGTCTTTATTGCTGTCCTGCCCCTAGGTTCTTCATGACCTTTTTTTTTTTTTTTTTTTTTTTTTAGATTCCATATATATGTGTTAGCATACGGTATTTGTTTTTCTCTTTCTGACTTACTTCACTCTGTATGACAGTCTCTAGGTCCATCCACCTCACTACAGACAACTCAGTTTCGTTCCTTTTTATGGCTGAGTAATATTCCATTGTATATACGTGCCACTTCCTCTTTATCCATTCATCTGTTGATGGACACTTAGGTTTCTTCCATGTCCTGGCTATTGTAAATAGAGCTGCAGTGAACATTGTGGTACATGACTCTTTTTGAATTGTGGTTTTCTCAGGGTATATGCCCAGTAGTGGGATTGCTGGGTCATATGGTAGTTGTATTTTTAGTTTTTTAAGGAACGTCCATACTGTTCTCCATAGTGGCTGTATCAGTTTACATTCCCACCAACAGTGCAAGAGGCTTCCCTTTTCTCCACACCCTCTCCAGCATTTATTGTTTGTAGATTTTTTGATGATGGCCATTCTGACTGCTGTGAGGCGGTACCTCATTGTAGTTTTGATTTGCATTTCTCTAATGATTAATGATGTTGAGCATTCTTTCATGTGTCTGTTGCAAATCTGTATACCTTCTTTGGAGAAATGTCTATTTAGGTCTTCTGCCCATTTTTGGATTGCATTGTTTGTTTTTTTTAATATTGAGCTGCATGAGCTGCTTGTAAATTCTGGAGATTAATCCTTTGTCAGTTGCTTCATTTGCAAATATTTTCTCCCATTCTGAGGGTTGTCTTTTCGTCTTGTTTATGGTTTCCTTTGCTGTGCAAAAGCTTTTAAGTTTCCTTAGGTCCCATTTGTTTATTTTTGCTTTTATTTCCATTTCTCTAGGAGGTGGGTCAAAAAGAATCTTGCTGTGATTTATGTTATAGAGTGTTCTGCCTATGTTTTCCTCTAAGAGTTTGATGGTGTCTGGCCTTACATTTAGGTCTTTAGTCCATTTTGAGTTTATTTTTGTGTATGGTGTTAGGGAGTGTTCTAATTTCATTCTTTTACATGTAGCTGTCCAGGTTTCCCAGCATCACTTATTGAAGAGGCTGTCTTTTCTCCACTGTATACGCTTGCCTCCTTTATCAAAGATAAGGTGACCATATGTGCGTGGGTTTATCACTGGGCTTTCTATCCTGTTCCATTGATTTATATTTCTGTTTCTGTGCCAGTACCATACTGTCTTGATTACTGTAGCTTTGTACTATAGTCTGAAGTCAGGGAGCCTGATTTCTCCAGCTCCATTTTTCTTTCTCAAGATTGCTTTGGCTATTTGGGGTCTTTTGTGTTTCCATACAAATTGTGAAATTTTTTGTTCTAGTTCTGTGAAAAATGCCAGTGGTAGTTTGATATGGATTGCATTGAATCTGTAGATTGCTTTGGGTAGTAGAGTCATTTTCACAATGTTGATTCTTCCAATCCAAGAACATGGTATATCTCTCCATCTATTTGTATCATCTTTAGTTTCTTTCATCAGTGTCTTACAATTTTCTGCATACAGGTCTTTTGTCTCCTTAGGTAGGTTTGTTCCTAGATATTTTATTCTTTTTGTTGCAATGGTAAATGAGAGTGTTTCCTTAATTTCTCTTTCAGATTTTTCATCATTAGTGTATAGGAATGCAAGACACTTCTCTGCATTAATTTTGTATCCTGCTACTTTACCAAATTCATTGATTAGTTCTAGTAGTTTTCTGGTAGCATCTTTAGGATTCTCTATGTATAGTATCATGTCATCTGCAAACAGTGACAGCTTTACTTCTTTTCCAGTTTGGATTCCTATTATTTCTTTTTGTTCTCTGACTGCTGTGGCTAAAACTTCCAAAACTATGTTGAATAATAGTGGTGAGAGTGGACAATCTTGTCTTGTTCCTGATGTTAGTGGAAATGGTTTCAGTTTTTCACCATTGAGGACGATGTTGGCTGTGGGTTTGTCATATACTGCCTTTATTATGTTGAGGAAAGTTCCCTCTATGCCTACTTTCTGGAGGGTTATCATAAATGGTTGTTAAATTTTGTTGAGAGCTTTCTCTGCATCTGTTGAGATGATCATATGGTTTTTCTCCTTGAATTTGTTAATATGGTGTATCACGTTGATGGATTTGCATATATTGAAGAATCCTTGCATTCCTGGGATAAACCCCACTTGATCATAGTGTATGATCCTTTTAATGTGCTGTTGGACTCTGTTTGCTACTGTTTTGTTGAGGATTTTTGCATGTGTGTTCATCAGTGATATTGGCCTGTAGTTTTCTTTCTGTGTGACATCTTTGTCTGGTTTTGGAATCAGGGTAATGGTGGCCTCGTAGAATGAGTTTGGGAGTGTTCCTCCCTCTGCTATATTTTGGAAGAGTTTGAGAAGGATAGGTGTTAGCTCTTCTCTAAATGTTTGATAGAATTCGCCTGTGAAACCATCTGGTCCTGGGCTTTTGTTTGTTGGAAGATTTTTAATCACAGTTTCAATTTCAGTGCTTGTGATTGGTCTGTAGATATTTTCTATTTCTTCCTGGTTCGGTCTCGGAAGGTTGTCCATTTCTAAGAATTTGTCCATTTCTTCCAGGTTGTCCGTTTTATTGGCATACACTTGCTTGTAGTAATCTTTCATGATCCTTTGTATTTCTGCAGTGTCAGTGGTTACTTCTCATTTTTCATTTCTAATTCTATTGATTTGAGTCTTCTCCCTTTTTTTTTTGATAAGTCTGGCTAATGGTTTATCAATTTTATTTTCTCAAAGAATCAGCTTTTAGTTTTATTGATCTTGGCTGTCGTTTCCTTCATTTCTTTTTCATCTATTTCCGATCTGATCTTTATGATTTCTTTCCTAATGCTAACTTTGGGGTTTTTTTGTTCTTCTTTCTCTAATTGCTTTACGTGTAAGGTTAGGTTGTTTATTTGAGATGTTTCTTGTCTCTTGAGGTAGGATTGTATTGCTATAAACTTCCCTCTTAGAACTGCTTTTGCTGCCTCCTATAGGTTTTGGGTTGTCATGTTTTCATTGTCATTTGTTTCTAGGTATTTTTTGATTTTGATTTCTTCAGTGATCTCTTGGTTATTTAGTAGCATATTGTTTAGCCTCGATATGTTTGTATTCCTTACAGATTTTTTTCCTGTAATTGATATCTAGTCTCATAGCGTTGTGGTTGGAAAAGATACTTGATATGATTTCAGTTTTCTTAAATTTACCAAGGCTTGATTTGTGACCCAAGATGTGATCTATTCTGGAGAATGTTCCATGAGCATTTGAGAAGAATGTGTATTCTGTTGTTTTTGGATGGAATGTCCTATAAATATCAATTAAGTCCATCTTGTTTAATGTATCATTTAAAGCTTGTGTTTCCTTATTTATTTTCATTTTTGATGATCTGTCCATTGGTGAAAGTGGGATGTTAAAGTCCCCTACTATGATTGTGTTACTGTCGATTTCCTCTTTTATGGCTGTTAGTATTTGCCTTATGTATTGAGGTGTTCCTATGTTGGGTGCATAAATATTTACAATTGTTATATCTTCTTCTTGGATTGATCCCTTGATCAGTATGTAGTGTCCTTCTTTGTCTCTTGTAATATTCTTTGTTTTAAAGGCTATTTTGTCTTATATGAGAATTGCTACTCCAGCTTTCTTTTGATTTCCATTTGCATGGAGTATCTTTTTTCATCCCCTCACTTTCAGTCTGTATGTGTCCCTAGGTCTGAAGTGGGTCTCTTGTAGACAGCATATATACGGGTCTTGTTTTTCTATCCATTCAGCCAGTCTATGTCTTTTGGTTGGAGCATTTAATCCATTTACATTTAAGGTAATTATCGATATGTATGTTCCTATTACCATTTTCTTAATTGTTTTGGGTTTATTATTGTAGGTCTTTTCCTTCTCCTGTGTTTCCTGCCTAGAGAAGTTCCTTTAGCATTTGTTGTAAAGCTGGTTTGGTGGTGCTGAATTCTCTTAGCTTTTGCTTGTGTGTAAATGTTTTAATTTCTCCATCGAATCTGAATGAGATCCTTACTGGTTAGCGTAATCTTGGTTGTAGGTTTTTCTCCTTCATCATTTTAAATATGTCCTGCCACTCCCTTCTGACTAGCAGAGTTTCTGCTGAAAGATCAGCTGTTAACCTTATGGGGATTCCCTTATGTGTTATTTGTTGTTTTTCCTTGCTGCTTTTAATATTTGTTCTTTCTATTTAATTTTTGATAGTTTGATTAATATGTGTCTTGGCGTGTTTCTCCTTGGATTTACCCTGTATGGGACTCTCTTTGCTTCCTGGACTTGATTAACTATTTCCTTTCCCATATTAGGGAAGTTTTCAACTATAATCTCTTCACATATTTTCTCAGTCCCTTTCTTTTTATCTTCTTCTTCTGGGACCCCTATAATTCGAATGTTGGTGCATTTAATGTTGTCCCAGAGGTCTCCGAGACTGTCCTCAATTCTTTTCATTCTTTTTTCTTTATTCTGCTCTGCAGTAGTTATTTCCACTATTTTATCTTCCAGGTCACTTACCCGTTCTTCTGCCTCAGTTATTCTGCTATTGATCCCTTCTAGAGAATTAATTTCATTTATTGTGTGGTTCATCACTGTTTGCTCTTTAGTTCTTCTAGGTCCTTGTTAAACATTTCTTGTATTTTCTCCATTCTGTTTCCAAGATTTTGCATCATCTTTACTATCATTATTCTGAATTCTTTTTGAGGTAGACTGCCTATGTCCTCTTCATTTGTTTGGTCTGGTGGGTTTTTACTTTGCTCCTTCATCTGCTGTGTGTTTCTCTGTCTTCTCATTTTGCTTATCTTACTGTGTTTGGGGTCTCCTTTTCGCAGGCTGCAGGTTCGTAGTTCCTGTTGTTTTTTTTGTCTGCCCCCAGTGGCTAAGGTTGGTTCAGTTGGTTGTGTAGGCTTCCTGGTGGAAAGGACTGGTGCCTGTGCTCTGCTGGATGAGTGTGGATCTTGTCTTTCTGGTGGGCGGGGCTGCGTCTGGTGGTGTATTTTGGGGTGTCTGTGGCCTTATTATGATTTTAGGCAGCCTCTCTGCTAATGGGTGGGTTTGTGTTCCTGTCTTGCTAGTTGTTTGGCATTGGTGTCCTGCACTGTAGCTTGCTGGTCGTTGAGTGAAGCTGGGTCTTGATGTTGAGATGGAGATCTCTGGGAGATTTTCGGTTTGATATTTATGAGGAGCTGGGAGGTCTCTTTTGGACCAGTGTCCTGAACTTGGCTCTCCCACCTCAGAGGCACAGCCCTGACGCCTGGCTGGAGCACCAAGAGCCTGTTATCCACACGGCTCAGAATAAAAGGGAAAAAAAAAAGAAAGAAAAGAAGAAGGTAAAGTAAAATAAAATAAAGTAAAATAAAATAAAATAAAGTTATTAGATTAAAAATAGAAAATATTAAGACAAAAATTTTTGTAAGTAATAATAATAAGAAAAAAACCGGACAGACAGAACCCTAGGACAAATGGTAAAAGCAAAGCTATACGGAGAAAATCACACACAGAAGCCTACACATACACACTCAGAAAAAGAGAAAAAGGGGAAAAAAAATATATCTTTGCTTGCAAAGTCCACCTCCTGAATTTGGGATGATTCGTTGTCTATTCAGGTATTCCACAGATGCAGGTACATCCAGTTGATTGTGGAGCTTTAATCCGCTGCTTCTGAGGCTGCTGGGAGAGATTTCCCTTTCTCTTCTGTGTTCGCACAGCTCCTGGGGTTCAGCTTTGGATTTGGACCAGCCTCTGCGTGTAGGGCGCCTGAGGGCATCTCTTCTTCGCTCAGACAGGACGGGGTTAAAGGAGCAGCTGATTCGGGGGCTCTGGCTCACTCAGGCGGGGGGAGGGAGCCGTACGGAGGAGGCGGGGCGAGCCTGCGGCGTCAGAGGCGTCGTGACGTTGCAGCAGCCCGAGGCGCACCGTGCGTTCTCCCGGGAAAGTCGTCCCCGGATCTCGGGACCCTGGCCATGGCGGGCTGCACAGGCTCCTGGGACGGGCGACATGGAGAGTGACCTGTGCTCACACACAGGCTTCTTGGTGGCGGCAGCAGCAGCCTTAGCGTCTCAGGCCCGTCTCTGGGGTCCGCGCTGATGGCCGCGGCTCGCGCCTGTCTCTGGAGCTCTTTTAGGCGGCGCTCTGAATCCCCTCTCCTCGCGCACCAGGAAGCAAAGAGGGAAGAAAAAGTCTCTTGCCTCTTTGGCAGCTGCAGACTTTTCCCGGACTCCCTCCCAGCTAGCTGTGGTGCACTAGCCCCTTCAGGCTGTGTTCACGCCGCCAACCCCAGTCCTCTCCCTGCGATCCGACCGCAGCCCGAGCCTCAGCTCCCAGCCCCACCCGCCCCAGCAGGGGAGCAGACAAGCCTCTCAGGCTGGTGAGTGCTACTCAGCACCGATCCTCCGTGCGGGAATCTCTCTGCTTTGCCCTCTGCACCCCTGTGGCTGCGCTCTCCTCCGCGGCTCCGAAGCTCCCCCCTCCGCCACCCACAGTCTCCGCCCGCGAAGGGGCTTCCTAGGGTGTGGATACCTTTCCTCCTTCACGGCTCCCTCCTAGAGGTTCAGGTCCCATCCCTATTTTGTCTCTGTTGTTTCTTTTTTCTTCTGCCCTCCCCAGGTACGTGGGGAGTTTCTTGCCTTTTGGGAGGTCTGAGGTCTTCTGCCAGCATTCAGTAGGTGTTCTGTAGGAGCTGTTCCACATGTAGATGTATTTCTGATGTATTTGTGGGGAGGAAGGTGATCTCCGCGTCTTACTCTTCTGCCATCTTGAAGCTCCTCTCTGTTTTAAATTTCAATTAAAAGAAAAACCACTTTCATAACTCATAATCTAACATTTCTTTAAATGTTTTTTTTTTTCCAATTAAAGGCTGATCTTAAGAAAGCTCAGGAGATAGCACCAGAGGATAAAGGTAAGTTGGCAGTTTCTGTAGTGGAAGTTCATTTTGTCCCTTAAGAATTTATCCTCATGAACCAGCATACCCTTTGTCACTTAGAGGTTGATTTGTCCAGCAGATACTGCAGCACGCGTGCTACAGGCCAGGCTGCAGTCATGCTGCAGAAAGCACACGTCAGGGTCCCTGCCTTCAGCTTACACTCCAGCCGCTTTACACGTGTCTGAAGACTGTTTGCTCTGGTGTCCTGTAATTCTAGATGGAAGAGCAGCATTAGAAGACACAGTATTTAGGGCGGATTTAGTGTTTGGGACCATTTTTTAAGCTGAACGTGGCCGTGACCTAAGTATTCTAGCTACTGAATATGCTTTAGGAAAGTTTTGGAAAGCTGTGACAAAAATTAGCCTGTTTTTCAAATAAACCAAGTACAAATGGTGATTCTAGGTCTAGAGGTGGAAGTAGGTCTTTGGGGAGGCACTTCAGCGGGGCCCCTCTGATGGAAGGGAGAAGGCGCGTCTGTGTCTAAGTCAGTGAGTTCTCTCGGCGGACGGTCTCCTAAAATTGTGCTCTGCGGTTTTTATGTTTGTGTGGTCGCTTTCTCCAAATAAATACTCTGTTAATACGGCTCGCTTACTCTTTGAAGAGTTTTATCATTTTTTATCATACTAAAGCATCAGTTTGCTGGTCAGCCTAATTTTTTGGATGTTTTAAGAAATAACTCATATTACATATTTATTTTGCAGCTATCCAGGCAGAATTGCGCAAAGTCAAGCAAAAGATAAAGGCACAGAAAGATAAAGAGAAGGCAGCTTATGCAAAAATGTTTGCTTAATAAGGAATTCAGTTTTGCTTAAGTATGCATTGATTGTATAAAGCGAGTAAGACAGTTGAAGGGTCTTGTCTAGTATGTGTGATCCCTAATGTGTTCCCTCTGAGACTTCAGTTCCCATTGTTTGCAGCCTAGGAATACAGGTAGGGATTCACTCTTAATAGACCAGTGTTACAAAATATGGTGAAGTTGAACTCATTTTAAATGGCTCTCTGCATTACAGAGGATAATGGTGTCCACTGTATTTTAAACTCCTAGACACATCTTGTTTGAATAAACAGATGAAAACTTAAGTATGTGTGTTGTTTTTCTCAGTTCTTTGATGCATCTCTCTATGACGTGTGTGCAGGGCTGGCAGACGTCTCTAAAGGGTCAGGTAGACATTACAGTCTGTCACAGCTACTCAGTTCTGCACTTGGAGCTCAAAAGCCCCCGTCGACAGTGTGTAAAACCAGGAGGCACTGCTGTGTTCCAGTAAAACTGCGTAAGAAGAGTGGTGGGCCGGACGCCAACCTCTGGTCTAGGAGATACCCTCACCGGAGGTGCTGAGCCTGATGAGTCAAATATGCACTGGAGGCCAGCAATGCCAGTAGTGTTCCGAATCTCAGAAGACTTGGAGAGAGAAGGAGATGCTACATCACTTACAACGTTTTATTTAAGAGAGAGATTCATAATTTTTTATGGGACAGTTTTAGGTACAGTATAAAATTATTTCACTGATAATTATTTTATGAACATTCTGATCAAAAATATTTAAGCTTTTTTGACACCTGTGAACTTCCAAACATTGGAAGTTAACTTGCTGTCCGTTTTAGAGAGACTGGCGCGGGTGAAGCCGGCTGCAGTTTACATTCCATTGTATGCTGGGCCTCCACCGCCTTCGGGCACCACCCAGTTAACGTTCTGACTTGGATCCTTAATGTCACATGTTTTACAGTGCACACAGTTCTGAGCATTTATCTGTAGCCGAAATCCGTCACCTTGTTCCAAGGGTACAAATTCATAAACTCCTGTAAGGAAACACAGGCAACTCCATGCAGTAGCTGCCTTTAAAGCAGAGGCTGAAGTCCTGGAGAAATTAGCCACAGAAACCCTCAGGTTTGTGGACTGAATGTTTACCCACAATATCACAGAGGTCTGGGTGTGTGCATCTGCTGCTGTATACATTAACAATGACAGAAGCAGAAGGTACAGCAGCATGTGGTTGAGTTGGCGTCACCAACAAGGGAACTCGAGGTTGAGCAGTTTTTGGGTGTGATGTTATATATGGACATACTTCAGAGACCCAGACGCCGCAATAAAGTGAATTCTCACAATAGAGCAAGTCATGTGAATTTTTTGGTTGCCAGTGCATATGTAACAGTTATATTTACGCTACTTTGCAGTCTGTGAAGCGTGCAATAACAGCATTACGTCTAAAAAACAATGTACATGCCTTACTTAAAATACACCTTATTGCTAAAAATGCTATCTGAGCCTTTAGCGAGTCACAGTACTAACGTCAGAGATCACTGAGCACAATGTCAAATATACTAATGAGAAAGTTTGAAATTTTGCAAGAATTACCACTTGTGACACATGGAGTGAGCAAATGTTGGAAAAATGGCCCCAGCAGGCTTCTTCAACGTGGGGTTGCCAGGGACCTTTGATTTGCAAAAAAAGCAGTATCTCCCAGGTGCAATAAAATGAGGTCTGCCCGTATACATGTGCGCCACGACTGCACAGACAAATTAGGTCAGCCCTCACCCTCAGCTTACAACCCAGCGGGATGACAGAGATGGTTAAAAGATAAAGTCACGAGACGGTCCAGGCCCCTCCCTCACAGAGCGAGTGTTCTAGTTCCTGTCCAGAATGTCTGATTTTCACACAGCTGGATGCCGTTCTACCAGCACTCGAGACCCAGTTCCTACTGTAATTCTAGGTGAAAGCTCAGCACTGGAAGATACAGTATCCGTGATGGATTTAAAGTCTGGGACCATTTCCCTGAGCTGCATGTGGCCAAAATCTGTAGTAGTCTAGGCTGTGTACACATACATAATGTATATGTGTGTGTGTACGTGAGCATACATATATACAGACAGGAGCAGCCGTGACAGAAACGATTTTTCTTTAAGTCACGTGAACACGGAAAGAGGTGTTTGATGCTTTTTCCCGTAACCCTTAACCTTGTGCTGAGGGTAAACAGAGAAAGGCTGCTTTTGAGAAATGCCATCTGAATTAGGCTTAACGAGAAATCCCTACTGCCCTAGCATTACAGTAGAAACATAAGAATGAGTTTCCGAAAGGAAGCTGGAGATGGGAGTCACTTACAATTTCAGAGTGGAAAGCAATAGAAGGAGAAATTTCTTTAAAAAAACGGAAGGCTATTTCTAACGTGTTTCAAGCATGTCCTCCTGTTGACGTTTCAGGAGTGGATGGAAACGCGCGTACTGACCTGCAGGGCAGAACCGCTGCTCGGGCCCGTCGTATATGGTCAGGTTTCTGTTTACAGGTACACTGTCATCTTTCAGCGTCAGATGTGCCGGCTGGTCGTGTTCGTGGTTGGTGCCGCTCAGAGCCACGGAGGACAGAAGGTCAAAACTGATCTGCCCGTCTGGTTTTGGATACTCAATAGGTGTGCAGTCCTTGGCTGGCTTGAGCTGATCGCAGTCAGAACCTTCCCAAGTTTTGAGGAAGGTTTTTAGTAAAAATGTATCTAATTCTAAAGTACTTCCTTAGACATTTTAATAAAAGCCTGTAAATATTATACTGAAGAATTAAGACTTTAGCCCTCTTTCAACAATGATACCTTGTTCTCCTAAAGATACTGAATTCATCATTTCTCTAAGAAAGCAAGTTTAAAACAGTAAAGTGTAAAAGGTCACCTTTTCCCCTACTTACTGGATCCCGTTTCCTAAGGACTAACGTTCATACTCAGGCCGGAATTACCTTTATGTTTTAGGGTCCAGGGCTCCATCCCTCTGAATATCCAGTAGAAGATTCCAGTGTAAATCATCCCTCCGTACACACCCAGGACGCCATGGCAGGAGGGTCTGATGTTCCTGATGGCATATAGCTCTTTCCACACCCATGATTTCTTCAAATTGTCTTCATACTCAGTTACATCAAGTCCTTTTTATGAAAACCATGAAATGGTAAGTGAAGTTGCCTCAAGGAGTGTAGAACACTTTACCGTCAAGGTACTTTGCTACTGAAATAACAGATGACTTCTACGTAGTTATAAAAAGCAGGTGGTCTTATGAGACCACACTGAAGAACGTTTCATGTATAAATGCTGACATCTTCCAAAAAGATACCCATTTGATAGGTTGTTAATAGGCAGTAAGGCCATACTGGTAGCATGGAAAATTAGTTTCAAAATTCCGTGAACCTGAAAAGGAAGCTAAGAGAGTTTATGCTACCTATGGAGCTGATCACTGAAACACTTCTGTTACGGGCTGAACCGTGACCGCCCAGAAAGGTATTCTGAAGTCCTGACCCCTAGCTGTCTCAGAATTGGTCAGAAGAGGGTCGCTGCCGGTATGGCGAGTTAAGATGAGGGCATGCTGGAGCGGCCTGGACCCTTGGTCCAATGACTGGCGTCCTGTAAGGGCGCCACGCGGACACGGAAGACAAGGCAGGGGCTGGCGGCGCTCTGCCAGGAGCCCGGGGCCCCCGGAAGCTGGAGACTTGGACACAGCTGCGAGGTGCTCGCCTGCGGAACTCCGAATACCTTCCCGGTTAAAGCTGCCCAGTTCGTGGTGCTCGGTTGTGGCGGCCCCAGGAGGTGGCAGCACCTAGAGCTTGGGGCCCTGCACTTGATCTCTACCAGGACGTCTTGGTTCCCGTGGCCTCCCTCCTCCTGGTGCCGGTGACCTGCCTGCTCCGGCCCGACGTGCGCGGTGCAAGCGGGGCCGGCGAGGAGCTCTGAGGCACCGGCCCTGCCTCTCCTGCCCCCGAGGCCCCTTCTGCTCCCCCGCAGGCCCCCGTCTCCGAGCACACCTGAAGGGACAGGCTACCTGGAGGAGCGCGTCACCCGACCCTCAGGCACACGGCTTGTCCGTCGGGTACCTGCGGGCTCGCTGCTGGGGCGTGTGGCCACAGGGAGCGAAGGCCCTGCTCCGGAGGAGTGCTCCGCCCGAGGCGGCGCGGTTGACCGGTGAGCACGTTAGACAGGGAGCCGGGCGGAAGGTGGAGCACACCGGCGAGGGAGCAGCGCGGGCAGCGGGGCTGGCAGAGTGCCGCGTGCCTGTGCGCGCGCGGTGCCGATTCCCCGGCGAGGTCCACGCGAGGCCCCGGGAGAGCGAGCCGAGCCGAGGTGCGGGGAGCTCGGGGCCCCCGGGACGCAGGAAGCGTGTCCGCGATGGAGGGTGACAGGGGTGAAGGCGGAGGCGCGTCCGCTGCCTGCCCTGCAGTGAAGGTCGGGGGCGCCCGCGAGGGTCCACCTGGGCCTGTGCGATGCGAGGCGGGACCCTCACGTGGAACTTGTTTCCAGGGGGCGGGACACCTCAGGCCCGCTCTACCTGCCATTCAGGAGACGGCACGTGGCGGCCCTAAAACCCTCCCTGACGGCGCGCAGGCTGCAGTGTGCTTGGCCCAGCAGGCATCTCGGCGCTGTGTGCAGAGCGACAGTCACACGAGGCATCTTTCAATGCCCGATACAATCAACATACCAGACCGCCAAGATTCCTAACTCTATCCACTGTCATCCTCCGTCTGTACACCTAGTGTATGTTTACACAGCTTCTTTTTAAACGTCCCCGTGAAGAACCTGAGAATAAATGGAAGTTCTTACCTATCGTCTTTGATTGGAGATTCTCACTCGTTAGTTGATTAAAGATAGATTCTGCTGCCAAAATCCCACTTTTCATTGCTGTGTGGGTCCCTTTGATCTTGGGAACATTCATAAAACCAGGGCTACAACCAATTAGTAAGCCCCCAGGAAAGGTGAGTTTTGGTATAGACTGAGGAGAGAAACAGTCAAAGTGCATCTGTTAGTTCAAATTAAACAAACAGAACCGAATATACCAAATCACAGCCTCTTTGAAAGCTGTAGGGAAAAACCGAAAAAAAAAAAAATTACACGAAAATGAATACGAGTGAAGAGAGAAATCAGAGCCAGGGCAGTTTTTCTCCTCCTCTAAAAACGAGGATCAGAACTATTGCTCTTTTTCTGTTAAGACTTTTTCCACCTCCCTCTCCATGACTTCCCTACATGAGACAGATGTTAAGACCAGAGCATTAACATTTAAATAAGATGTTTTTATTTATACATATCTATGTCATAATTAAAAATACTCTCTGAACCTGAACGACTGTTATCTAAATTGTGACCTGCTTTTACACGCATTGTGGGTAACACATGATTTACAAAGGATGTTATCTTAACTCTTCATACCTCCTTGTTTTACCTTGATGTCCAGGGAGGGAAACCTAGGTTCTAATCATGGCATCACCACAATTAGCCAGTACCTTAAATAATATATTTTAATTAACCTAAGAACAAACTGAATTTCCAAAATAAACTTTAAGATGGTTGTTTGGGCCTCAGTATACACTTCTGACGGAAAACAACGTACTAAAGGGTGGGTGACGGTTTTGGTTTAGCCCCACGATGCAGCAGCTAAGTTACAGACTGCCTCCCTCAGGAGATGGTACTGTCATCTACGGAGTGGAAAGGAGACGGTACCGTCACCTGCGGAGTGGAAAGGAGACGGTACCGTCACCTGCGGAGTGGAAAGGAGACGGTACCGTCATCTTCGGAGTGGAAAGGAGACGGTACCGTCATTTGCGGAGTGGAAAGGAAGGAAAGAGCGCCGTGGAGTTGCTCTTCCCCTCCTGGAGGCTCCCTACAGTAGCCACGGGTCTTTGTTGAGAAAGCGGTGGGTGGTGACAGTCTGGCCGATGGGCTGAGAGGGACCCTGAGGAGAGGAGGTCAACGGGGAGCCCGCCACCGTCAGCCGCCACGCCGAGGGGCTGTGGCCGCGCTCCCGTGATTACAGAGTTCTAACTGCGACGGAGGGGCGGTGAGAAGCAAAAGCAACGCTGGCACAGGAAGGCGGGCCCAGGTGTGACTGCTGTTCTCCAACCAAACTCAGCATCAGAACCACGCAGATAAGAGAGCGTGAAATCGGCCCGCAAAGCAGACAACAGGGGGAAGGGCTTTCTGGAATGCCAGGAACTGCAAACAGAGGTAACGGTTAGGAACCTGGATCATGGCAGTGCTCCTCTCATCAGGCTGTGGCCCTGCTAATCCTAAGTCTGATTCAGGAGCCAGAAGACTGACGTTTAATAAGAGGACACGGATCGCTAGTGCAAATTCTTCCCAATGGGCGCTTAAGTCCTAAGAATAAAAAATGTTATGGCCCAAGGGAAATGTGTGTTTTTCAGTTCTGGGAGGATCCTGCCCTGTGTGGGCAGCTGGACGTCTTGTTAAGGACGTGGGGGACCCAGGAAAAGTCGTACAGAGAGATGTATTCTGGGACATCCATTAAATGGGGGTTAGGGCTTCCCTGGTGGCGCAGTGGTTAAGAATCCGCCTGCCAATGCAGGGGACACGGGATCGAGCCCTGGTCCAGGAAAAGCCCACATGCCGCGGAGCAACTAAGCCTGTGCGCCACAACTACTGAGCCCGCGCGCCTAGAGCCCGTGCTCCACAGCAGGAGAGGCCGCCCACCGCAATGGGAGGCCCACGCACCGCAGTGTGGAGTGGCCCCCGCTCGCCGCAACTAGAGAAAGCCCCGCGCACAGCAACGGAGAACCAAGGCAGCCAAAAGTAAATAAAATAAATTTAAAAAACAAACAAACAAAAAAACGGGGGTTAAAATGAGGAACCAGGCCATATCACTGAAGAAGATGGGTATGGCCTGGAGTAGTTCTACAGTAACAGATTTTACCCTTCCACCTGACAATTGGTAACATCAGTCTCGTAACTTCCTTTTCCTAGGACTTTTCTGTAACCTAAACTATTTCTGTACCAAAACAAAATTACACTTCCCTGCACTAAAAGAAAAAAAAAGAACCCCCCCCCCCCCCGCAAAAACACAGGGGTTAAATACTAGAAACCCACCAGGAAAGGGGAGCTTTGGTACAGACTGAAGAAAGAGAAATAAAAAGTCATGTAATACTTGTTAGCGCAAAATAAAATTGGATGTTCCAAATTTTTGTCTCTGAAGGGTCTTCAGAAACTTAATGGCAGTAAGTTTCTGAATCTTTGACTAATTAAATCAGAAAACTTAGGTAAGAAGTGTATTGTGTGTGTGGGGTCATCTCTTCCTGCTCATCTAAAGATCACGTGAGATGCTGAAGCACACGAGGCAAGTGTCATAAACACGAGTCTGCACGCACCACTGAACATACAGAAGCCTTTACACTGTAAGCTAAAGAGTAGAATTAGGCTGGCAATAGGTATTATGCACATTATTCAGAAAAGCTTAATGGGCTTGAACATAGGAAATTTAGCAAATATTATTGCAAACGAATAACTGCTCCAGAAATAAAAACAACCTCATGAGAGGTAACCCCGCAGCAACGGAACTTAGGGACAGTGTTATTTTAGGGTTCTAGTGATGACATTCATAATTTAGCTGTGATTTTACTTGACTTTATGAATGTATTCAGAACTTCACTTTAAAGGTTAAGTCAACTTTTCTCCCCAATTTTCTATGATCTATTTGTTACTTTTACAACAGATTAAAAACAAAAAGATACCAGATTTCTAAAATATCAATAGTTCTAGATTCCTAGAATATTAGAGACAGAAGGGATCATCTTTATTTTACAGATGATCCCTTAACGCCCGAGGAGTTAAATAACTTGACCAAACCGTTTGGGACAAGTTCTAGAGCTGACTTTTAGATCATCTTACCTGTCTGATACTATTTCCAAAACAGTTCTAATAGCTTTTGTCATAGTTAGCCATCTAGCTCTTGTTTCACTGTTTAATAACTAAATACTTAATGAATTATTTGTTTAATAACTAACTACTTAATAAGTTAACTGCACTCGATAGTGTTTACTTTGAACATATACTAAACTAGGACAAGTAGGGTAAAGGCTTAACAGGGGCCACCGAAAGGGCACAGATGACACCAGGTAGTTGAGATTCATTAATTACCTTTGCTGAAAACTACATCTGTCCTCGAGTTTCCTGGCAGCAAAGGAATAAAGGAAAAGATCTTGGATCACATAGTTTAAATACTCTGGTTAAAGACAAACCAGTAAACAAAAAAGCCCATGAATTTTTCTCTAGAAATCAATATATCCTTAAAACTAAATTCATGGTGTCACTTAACTCTGGTGTGGTACAGTTTTATAAATACTAGGGTGCTTTGCTTAGTTACTTAAATTTTCTTCCTGAGATAATCTTCTATCCTTTATCTAAAGTTGTTACCTTATGTTTCAACGTTGAATTTATAATACAGAAATAAGGATTAAAAACGCGGAAAGTGTTACCTGAAAGCCACCTTCATTGAGGGCTCTGGCTCCGTATGCAATCCTTTTCCCACCTTCCAACGTCGGCTGGATGCTGGGGTGGTGTTTCCACCTCTGGAACTCTCTAAATGGACTTAGGTACGGATTTTGATAGTCTAGACCAACCTTAAAATGTTTATATTTAAATTAGACATTGTTATTTCAAATTATATCAGGCTGAAATGTGAGCAATATTTACCAGAGAACATGTACATTAAATTGCTTGTACTCAAAGTACTTGGAGAAATGTATGCAATGACCCAAATTTAACTAAATAACCCAATAAAATCTGTTTGGAAAAGAAAGGGTAAACGAAAGGATGCCATGTGTTTATAATTGGCAGAACTTGAAAACATTTAGAACGTATTAATAAATCATTGTGCTTTGTAAATCAAAGTCCAAATTAGAAAAATATTTGTAGGTAAGTGTTGCACATTATGTTTCTACAAAAGGAGTTGTAAAAATTTATCATTCATTTCTCAATACCAACTCCAGAAATAAACTAATAAGCTCGATGCAGTACTACTGAGGCAAAAATGAAGAAAAAGAATGTAATCGCACTTACAAAAAAAGAAGGTGAAAAACATTAGAGATTAGATTTTTACCAAAATGCTGAAATTAATAACCAAACCTTTTTTGCTTTGAAAAGTCATTATAAAAACTAAATCGCCGTGATGCACCGAACACAACAATAATGCATAAATTTAACAACGTGTCATACACAAGTCTAATCATGACCTTGACCTATAAAGCCACAACTGCAAGGTGCGGTAACTCATATCACTTTTCCATTCCTTGTAATGTTCAGGATATAATTTACTGTAAAGATGTTTAAGCGACCAAAAGGGAGGAAATGGTCCTGTTTTCGTTAGAGGTTCAAACCCAGTGCGGACCGCACTTCCTGCAGTGGCATGCCACAGTGGACACGGGCTTCAGGTCAGACAGGTTCGGGCATGAATCCTGCCTCTGTCACTTAGTGCGTGTGTCTGGGAAGGCTGTTTAGCTTGTCTGGACTCCAGTTTTCCCAGCAGTAAAATAACGCTAGACCAACTTCACAGGATTTTTACGGACCAGGATTCCCAGGGAAGCATCCAGCACAGGGCCTGGCGTGTAGCAGCTACGGTACTACGGCTACATGAGCTGAAGCAGACCACTGTCTACAGTGGCCATAAGCACTTCAGATGTGGATAAAAGCAGAGAGGAAGCTTTAAATGAGAAGCCTTTTACATCCTCCAGATGCAAAGCCCTGGTTCTGTGACACCGGAGACCCAGTGGCTCTCAGAGTGGGAACTTCCCATCACGGAGTGTAACTTACCACGAAGCCGAGCGCTACGAGGGGCTCCCCTTCATTCAGGTGATAGAGGAAAGAGCCCCCATACGTGTGTCTGTCCAGGGGCCAGCCGACAGTGTGATCGACTCTCCCGGGTTTCCACTTCTTCTCATCGATAATCCATAACTTAAAAAAAAAGTCCTAGAGTATTATTTAGATGTTTTATGTCACCACATGTATAAAACTTGCTAAGTTTTATGTCTTATTTATGAAAGTTACAACTGAAAAGCAGAAATAAGAGAAACACACAAAAAAGTACTTCAAATATCCCAGAAAATGACATCAAACTGCAGCAGGATGATCGGAGTAAAGAAACAGGTCAGGAACTCTGTAAGACATTAATTAAGTTCTCAGACGGGTAAGGCGTTCATGCGATTGTGGGAAACGCCGCTGAAGAGATGGGGTGCTGGGAACCACCTACACCTTGACCCGGGTGACGGCCACACGGGCGTGTTCGCCTCATGAACGCGAGCTGTGCCCTGCACTTCGGATCTGTTACTTTACGGGACAGATGTTATTCTACAGTAAAAAAAAAAGTGTGCTCCCTCCTGCACCACCCTCTCCCCGACTGAAGCTAACTGATCATCCTGTTTTCAGAATGGTTAAGTTTTAAATTGCAAACAACAATTTCCACAGGAAATATTACCTAAAAATCAGATATTATGTGCCATCGCATAGAATTATGTACAGTCTACCGAAACAATTAAGCCCTTATTCACAATATAATGAATCTAGTTATATATAGAATTTGAAACTTTCTGAGCTTTACCCTAAAAAGATCTTTAACAAAAGAGTTATGATGAAACTTTTACGCTAATAGACCTAAGGTTTGGATAAACTGAGAAAATATACAACACTCAGCCTAATTAAATTTTAGGCTGCAGGTCAATATACTATAGCTGAGTGTATATTTCATAACCTAAATTATCTTTACGTTATAATTTTGAATAAACAATTCTTGTAGGATGTGGTCATTTTACAAAGATCATTGGATAACAGGTCAAATCCTATTAGGGCAGATGGCATTACCATGAAAAAAATCAATATTACAAATATTTTCAAATTCAAGACTTACTTCAATCAACATTTGATAAAACAACTAGAACATGCAGACACAATTTAGGTAATAGTGAAATTTGATTAGTAATATTCTCCAGCCCCTTGAAAAATATCCCTAATATTTTCAGTCATTATGAACATTTCAGGTTAGTGAAAAATATAACTATAAAATTAAATCAATATTATAAACCACACGACAATACAAATGAATGTAAGCTTCATCTTTTCACATGAAAGTCACACCAGCAAACTCGAGTACCTCCTTGAGTCCGATCCCGTACGTCTGGGGCTCGCAGCTGGCCCTCAAGTCGAACCTCCTGTACAGCTGCTTGGCCAGGTGTCCGTGGCAGCCCTCTGCAAAAATTGTGACCTTGGCATGTAGTTCCAGCCCCCGCTCGAAAGTTGTCTAAGAAACGGGAACACGTTAAATTGCAATGTTTGACAATTTTAAAAATATTCACATTCTGGTCAGTTTTGAGTTGATCTACGATTCAGGTATAGAAGAGAAGGTGCAGATATATAATTTCAGTAACAGAACTAAGTACTGTTGTAAGTGGAATCTAATGTAAATTTTACAATGTACCTTGTGTCTTTGTCATATTGATCCAATGGTTAAGCTTGTATGAATTAAAAAAAACAAACAAAGCATGCTCACCCCCCCACGAACACTTACCTACAAATGATTGTACAGTGAGGAGTGAAGGGGGGCAGCCGAAGTGCGTGAAGGGGGTCAAGTGGGTGGTGACAGGCGGTAGCCAGGCTCGGGGCGCTCACCACCGTCTAGTGTACAGATGGCGGATTATAATGCTGACCCCTGAAGCTTACATAACTAAAACACAATGTTTTTGAAGTGAAAGGCCATTTCCCCATTGTTCGTGATTTTCCAGTCCCATGATTTGAAGCAAAACACACTATTAATAGATTTCTTGTGAATCATGCCAGGAAATTTCCATGAGTAAAAAACCTACACGAGTCTATTTATATCCTCCTAACACAGACAGGACCCTCCTAACATGCTCTGCAGCTACTTGCTTTTTCCATTTTAATTTCCAAGGGGAAAAAAATAAGCTGCAATTACAAAGTCTTTCTCTCTCTCTTTTGCTCTCTGTATTTTGCACTTATATCTGGCACATGGTAGGTACTCAGTAAAGCTCCTGAATAAAGGAATGCAGAATAATAAGGAGTCTCTTATGAAATATGTATTTCCCGATATTTCTCCATTCATATGTTTACAGGTATTGTGTGTACACAGCCACATTCATACAAAAAAATGGTTTACACGGACAAAGCATTTTATAACTGTTTTCACATTATACAATATAAAGTGATTTGCCTAAGGCAATATATACCAAATTAAACATTCATTTTTTAAATAATTAATTTATTTACTTTTGGCTGCGTTGGGTCTTCGTTGCTGCGTGCGGGGCTTTCTCTAGTTGTGGCGAGCGGGGGCTACTCTTCATTGCAGTGCGCGGGCTTCTCACTGCAGTGGCTTCTCTTGTTGCGGAGCACGGGCTCTAGGCACGTGGGCTCAGTAGTTGTGGCTCGTGGGCTCAGTAGTTGTGGCTCACAGGCACTAGAGTGCAGGCTCAGTAGTTCTGGCGCACGGGCTTAGTTGCTCCATGGCATGTGGGATCTTCCCAGACCAGGGCTCGAACCCATGTCCCCTGCACTGGCAGGCGGATTCTTAACCACTGCGCCACCAGGGAAGTCCTAAGCGCTCATTTTTAATACGTGAATAGATTCCTACCTTCTCAATCAGCTCTCAATAACTGGACGTTTAGGTTATTCCAGGCTGTTTCACTATTATAAGCATGGCTCAGATTGATATCCTTGATGAGAAATATTTTCGGTCTAAGTGGTAAGAACTATTTCACTACTGATTTCATACGTTCAGTCACTAGAGAGTCTGAACATCTTTCACGTTTGTTGGTAACTCTGTGTCTCTTGTGCAGAGCTCACCAACGTCATACACGTGCACACACGTCCTATAAGTGACTGTGCTCAGTACCTTTGGATTTGTTCCCATCTCCTTCCTCTTACTATACTTCACTCATCCATAAACCCTGTTAACAGCCTAGCATGCCAAGTTTTACCCAAATATATACACATACGCACCTGTGCACTGAGGTTTTTACATAGACACCTCAACTGTTTTGGCTCCTGATTCATTTCACAATGGTAGCATCATATAATACAGACTTTTCTGTGCCTTATTTTTCTCACAATAATACTTCATGGAAACCTTTCCAAGTCACTGTGTGGCTCGAATCTTCCTTTTTAGCAGCAGGCAGTAGTCCGTGCGGGAACACCGTAGGTTATCCAGCCATTCTGCCAATGGGCAATGCACTGTTTCCAGTTTATTTGCGATGATAAGCAATGTCATAAAACATACACCCTGTATATGTATCCTTACAACACTGGTGCTTTTATTCCTGTAAGCTAGGTCCCCAGGAGTGGCAGTGTACAATCAAAGAGCACACCTCCTTTTATTTTACGGGATGTTCCCCGACTGCTTTCCCCAAAGCCTGAACAATTCACATTTCCACCCACAGCGTATAAGAAGACCCTTTTCCTATTTCTAGCTAGTGACAGTATAACCGTTCCTTTCACGGTTTTGCTACGTGTAGAGCTGGCTAACTTACTGCTATTTTAATTTGCATTTTCCGGATTACTCTTTTCAGCAACTTTTTCTTTTTGATTCAAGAAATATTAACTGAGCCCCTCTGGTGTGCCAGGTGGTACGCTAGGCACTGGGACAGAGATGACAGAAAAACACTGCCCCTTTCCCTGGGGCGAGGCACAGAGGCAGCGCTAAATATAAGTAACTACGCGGGCATGCAAGGCCGAAGTGTGACTGCCTGCCGTGAGGAGGGCACGGGCGCTGGCGGAGGGCTGGGGAGCCGGCACGCGAGCCTGGGGCCCAGATAACAGACATCAGGGGACCTGCCTGCTGGCCAGCGGCTACTGCTCACCGGGATCTGCTCTTCGTTCTGTAAGATTCTGCCCGTTCTTCTACCGTGCTCTCTTTCTTCTTGTCAGTGGAGAAGTGCTCTTTGACATCATGGGTCGTCAAAATTTTTCCCCCGATCTCCTGCTTATCTGCAGACTCACTAGTATTTTTGGTATACAGAAGTGTTTAATTTTTAAATAGTTAAAAAAGGCCTGCCTCTTATAGGTTTTTAATTTCTTGCCTTTATAGGATGGTTTATCTACCCTACACCTAGGTTGTAATTATAACCTAGATTTCTAATTTTTTTATTGTTTTAAGAAATCATCAGAATTTTTTAAAAATGAAGGTCTAAGCTTCGAGATGTACATGCAGTTTACTCAGCACCACTTACAAAACAACTCGACCTCAATGAACGAAAACATTCCTCTTAGAGGCAGTACGCCCCTTCGTGTTCAAGGGGCAGCTCTGCAGCCTCTACCCCAACCCCAGCTCCACCACCTAACAGCGGCCTGGCCCTGGGCAAGTCACCTAACCTCCGAAGCGTGAAGACGTCCACATCAGAGCTGTGGCAGTAAGATGCCCACGAGACCTAAGACGAGAGCTGCTGAATGAGCAGCAGGACGCAGGGCGCTGGGACTCGGGGGGGGGGGGGCGCGCTGCCACTGGACACTCCGAGGACCGGGCGCAGAGCGAGAGCAAGGCGGCGGGAGGGGCCGCGAAGCACCAGGAAAACCAGGAGAAGGTGGAGTGACAAGCCAGGTCCAGACAGCGTTCGGGAAGGAAGGAGTTACTCAGCTGTGCCAGCACTGCCCACCGGGGGCCAAGCGAGAGGACAGAGAACTGGGTACCACCAGGCGGAGGTGTCTGAGCGACGAGAATGTTTCAGTGCAAGAGCAGGAGGAAGCCTGACCACGCCGGGACCCACGCAGCCAAACGGCGGAGCACACAGAATCCTTCCCTGCTTCTCCTCACCCCACCGGCCGGGTGAAAATAAACTTGCAGGGGCTTCCCTGGTGGCGCAGGGGTTGAGAATCCGCCTGCCAATGCAGGGGACACGGGTTCGAGCCCTGGTCCGGGAAGATCCCACGTGCCGCGGAGCGACTAGGCCCGTGAGCCACACCTACTGAGCCTGCGCTCTAGAGCCCGCGAGCCACAACTACTGAGCCTGCGCTCTAGAGCCCACGAGACACAACAACTACTGAAGCCCGTGCACCTAGAGCCTGTGCTCCACAACAAGAGAAGCCACCGCAATGAAAAGCCTGCGCACAGCAACAAAGAGTAGCCCCCGCTCGCTGCAACTAGAGAAAGCCCACGCACAGCAACAAAGACCCAACACAGCCAAAAATAAATAAAATAAACTAAAAAAAGGAAAGGGGTACTTCCCTGTTGGCACAGTGGTTAAGAATCCACCTGCCAATGCAGGGGACACAGGTTCCAGCCCTGGTCCGGGAAGATCCCACATGCCGCGGAGCAACTAAGCCCGTGCACCACAACTACTGAGCCTGTGCTCTAGAGCCCACGAGCCACAACTACTGAGCCCGCGAGCCACAACTACTGAGCCCGCGAGCCACAACTACTGAGCCCACGAGCCACAACTACTGAAGCCCGCACGCCTAGAGCCTGTGCTCCACAACAAGAGAAGCCACCGCAATGAGAAGCCCACACGCCGCAACGAAGAGTAGCCCCCGCTCGCCGTAACTAGAGAAAGCCGCGCGCAGCAACGAAGACCCAACACAGCCAAAAATAAATAAATTTAAAAAAAAGAAAAAGAAATTTACAAACTCGAATTACTGAGACTCCACTATACTCTTCTATGCTTTTATATCTATATAAATACAATATATGAGTGTTTTTATAAGTACAAAGCACAAGACACAAAAATATACATTTGAACAAATATCCTGACAATACACACACACAAAAAGAACTATCAGAATGGAAGAATTTGCATGCTTCAATGTTGTTGTAATATTAAATATGGACATTTTTAAAGAATAAAGTGCAATTTATAATCAAATGATCATAATACAGAAAAGAACAGCCATAACACAGGAAAGACTATAGGAAAGACAGCATTCTTTTATCATCACCGAGTTCCCTTAAGCCCGAGCTCCCTTACTGAGTTCATGATTCCTCTCCATCCAGAACTCTGTTCCCTTTCTGTGCCCTCTGACCTCATCCTGTGCTCACTCAACACCAGTCAACTAGAGCCCGATGACTACAATGGCTGTCACTGATAACACAGTCACTGTACTAAAATGGCTCTTGGAGATCTCATCACTAACGTACAAACTCAGGCTGTTTCTCCAGGGCAAGATGAGCCCACAGACCCCCGAGGCGTGGACCACCCGGCCAGAGCGTCGTCAGCCAGAGGCACCCTGACCCCCGAAACAGAGTAAGAAATGTCACGAGACAATGATTCTTCCCAGCTTCTTTATTCTTCTGCTTTAAAACACCCCGAACCCAAAGGCCAGGCTGCAGTGGATCTGAGAGGCTTGTCTCACACCCCCTTGCTGGGCGTCCTGCAATAAACTCTTACTTTGTTGCAAACTCCTGCTGTCAGAGTCTGGCTTTCTGTGCTGCGAGCACATGTCACACTGTGAGAAGCAGGATGAGATAATAGGTGCTGCAAACCTGGCTATGCATCAGAATCCCTGGGGCTTGTTACAAGACAGCTTCTTGGGCCCTGCCACAGGACAGGCTGAGCCCCAAGGCCACATGTGATTCTGGTGTAGCCAGCCAAGCCACTAGGAGAACGACGACGCAGGTAAGACTCGAGAGCTTTGGCACTTGCTTATCTCTACGCAGGAAGGAGTGAAGAGCAGGATGGTCTGCTGGAGGAGACTTAGACTAGACGCCCAGCTCTGTTCTAGGATGGCAGCGAGGACTAACTAGGAGTTGACTAATCTCTACTGAGGCCCTGGCACTGCCCGGCGCTTTGCTAGCCCTGGAGTAACCCTCCGTGAGCTCTACCTTCATGGAGGTTCTAATCTAGTTGAGAAATGAACACAATCCACAAATAAACATGAATAGGCAAGTTAATTTATCAAGATGTTAATTTGTGTTTTGTTCTTTTTATCATAGGAAAGCAAGGTATTTTTTTTCCTTGTCCTTTCCAAGGGATCTTACAGAGTGTGGGATCCATGTCTTAGGAGCTCTTCTTTTACAAATGCAAAAATAACAAGTTGTGAAAACCAGAAGGCCATACAGGCCTATTCTGAAATGGATGAAGGCAATCAGTTTTGCATTTACCAAAAGATGTCAAAATCCGGTCAAAGACTCCATCAGCATTACTGATAGTAATAATGCAAATGACTCTTGTCCACAGAAGTGGACACCGTGGAGGTGGCCCAGCCGCTGACCCACGTGTGCATGGTTTTTGATTCTCCTTGAACTGGTTCTAACAACTTACTGATTCCCTCATTAATTAATGAGTGAAATAAAATCTTTGACACATGTTTGTTTTATATTTGTATGTCATGTTTTTATCTTTTAAGAAAATTATTGTTAAACATGTTATATCTACTTGCCTAAATTATGGTTAGTTCAAAGATGTTTCTCTATTTTTTAACAATGAGAAAAATTCCACATTAATAACTAATGTTCTAACATGCATTTAATTAATGTGCAGTTTGTAGCAAGACTAAATTATTGCGTGTGAGTTGATTCTTTCTCTTTCACTGTCAGTTTGCGAAGCGCAGAACTGTTCACGTGCATACCTTGGGCGCACCATCCTTCTGTATCCCTACGTCATTGGTGGCAACTCCTTTCACGCTACCGTCTTCATGAAAAAGGACCTAGAATGAAAACACGTTTGGTTATCACCTAGGGATTCACAACCGCTTGCACAGAAACAATAAACAGCCCTCAATTTTTAGAAGGTGAACTTGTTCTCAAGGTTATAGAGACAAAGGCTTAAGAACGTTCCGGCAAAAAAGGCGATGTGCTTCTAAGCTACTCCCTTCTAGACAGAACAGAACACAGCTCAAACAGCTGGAAATGAAGGAAATGCCCCAACCTGGTGAGGAAGAACAGGGGGAGCTGCCAGAGGACAACGAAGGAGCCGGGAAGATGCAGCAGGAAGCCCTCTGCCGAGTTCAGGGGTCAAAGGCATGTGCACAGAACTTGGGGTCAGGGCCTGTGACAGGCTGGACCGTCAGGTGGGTGGCTGAGGACAGTGTTGGGAAAGCCTCTGTCCCTAGTGAGCCCAGACCCCAAAACCAAGAGACCAAACAACAAGACAAAACAAAGAGGGCTGAAGGCAGCCCAAGGGTGATTAAAGTTTATTTCTGGACCACAAAGAAGAGGGAAAACTGGTCAAAGGTATGATTCTGGAGATGAGAAATAACAATTCTCTCTCTTATTTGGTTTCTGTTTCCTCCGGAGGAAAATGCTCTTTGGACAGGAAAGAACAAACTGTACACTAGAACCTCAGCAGAAAGCACGGGAGAGGAAAGGCGAAACAAGAACTAGCAGCAATGGATGTGACACCTTGAAAACAAATCCACAGTAGTATGTGGCTATGGCCTGGACCCGAAGACGGCCTCGGTGTACAAAACCTGGGGAGGAGAGGAGAGCTGCAGGGGACCAGAGAGAGACAGAGAGAGACACGGAGGGAGAGAGAGCGAATGCGAGCGGGCACGTGTGCAGATACACTCAAAAAGTGAAAATCATGGATGCTACAAAACACCTACTTGTGACTTTGATTCCTGTCGAACACAGTTTAATTGGGAGAAATGCAAAACCAAATGCATGTGCATGAACTGGGAAACCAGAAATCAGTAGCGGCAAGTGTAATGCAGGGACCATGTGTTTTATTTGGTTTATATACTGTACAGGTAAAAACAAAGTTTTTCAATTTTCGCTTGTGCCAAAAACAAGAGAACTCGCTCTCCCATCCAGATTCTTTTTAGCATTTCCTTTAGAAAACTTAACTGTAAACCCTTTCTCTGTCTCTCTTAGATATATGGGAGTCATGTTAAAAGCCAAGTAAGACTGCTGCCAGGTCTGTATCTCAGCAATGTGTTTCTTGGGTACTCGGGGACACATCTGAGATGTGACCATGGAGGAGGATGGTGGCTGGTCTCCCTGTCTCTGGGGGAAGAGTCTGGGCTCCGTGCTGGCCTCCGCGTTGTCACTTCCCGCTTGTCACAAAGATACAGGATGCTTTATTTGTCCTCTGGATAGAGACGATTAACGTGCATGTAATGCACTGTATCTGCCTGACTCTGTAAAAGGGTGAGATTTCTTTCCGTCTCGGCGACCTCCCTAGCAGATGGCCCGTAGCTGCACTGCAGTCTTGGCAAGAAAAAAACTGTTTCATTCTTGTTTATAGTATGTAGAGGTGATTTTTCTGGGCTGGCAGATTTTATTTTTAATAATTTCCCCAATAATATTCAGTGAGAAGCTACAGTCCAATGTGGCTGCCAAAGAGTTATTCTGAGGAAATTACTGGAAGACCAGTTTCCAGAATGAAGCGGGTAATGGCCCTGCTGTACAGCAGGCTGGAAGTAGTGCAGGCATTCTGGATGCCACTTAGGAAGGGAAGAAAAAGGGAATGCGGTCAGAGGAGGGCACGGAGAATAATGACGGGACTCGAGATATGTAACGTGGTGGCTGCAAGAGTGGGGACTATTCAACTGGGAAGAGAAAAGCCACCTGCGAAGGTGGGGAAGGAGAGCAGGGCATAGTTATAACTGGAGAGTTCTCCCTGGAGGAGGGCACAGATTTGTTCCGCACGGTATAAAACAGTAAATAAACGTCTCCTCAACTTAAGGAAGAGAGTCTCACCAACAAACCAAACATCGGAGATATTTTCCATCCTTGAAGGTGTTCAGTCCTAAGCTGGACTGTCACTTGATGTGGTGACAAGGACTTCAAGTGCTCTTGGGTGAGATCTTGCTAAGATTTCTTCTGATCTTGCAATCCTAAAATCCTACGGCTTTTTGAAAATATACATCTATTTACCTCTGTACCCATCGTGGTTGCTTTTCAGCAGAAACAGAGACCGCGTCCTATAAGCACTAAGAACAGGGCTGCACAAACCTCCGCAGCCGCGTAGCCGGGGTACACTTCCACGCCCAGGGCTTCTGCCTGCTCGCCCATCCAGCTCACCAGGTGCCCCAGGCGCACGATGTAATTGCCGTGATTGTTCATTGGGAGACCTACAGATACATGCTTGGTTTACAAGTCTGACTTTTTATGGGTAAGACATCTCAAAACCAGAAATACTTAATTTAGAAATTCTAATCAGTGTCTAATTTCTACATAAATACACACACATCATCTTATGGCCATAATTTCAATTTATTTTCTAACAATTCTGGTCTAGAGTTCAAGTTATTACATTGAAAACAACATTACAGACTAAAAATTCCTAGTTGCCTTACAAGACTATCTCAGTTCTTCCAGACTGGAAGACAAAAGCACTGGGCTCTAGGCCTGCTTTCTTCCCCACAAGCTAGCTGTGAAATTTTGGTTAAGTCCTTCGAGTCTCTGGGCCTTAGTTTTCTCATCTGTAAAAGGAAGGGATTCCACCCGATGAAATGTAGCTCCTTCCAGCTGTGGAATTCTGTAAGTCTATGAGTATTTATCATTCCTCACCTGGGAGAATTGGCACAGGAATTCTATATTTCTCTGTCAAAATTCCAAATCTATCTTCTGTTACGGGAGTGTTAAGTGGAGCCTGGAAGCAAAAGGAGGAGAGAGAAGGACTTTTTTAGTTCATATTTGTGAGGTAAATACAAATCATAAACTACTATGTCAAAAAGGAAAGGGAACTATCCTCCTCCCGTTTCTTCCATCACTTCCTTTGGAGAACTTGACCCTGTAAATCCTTCGTCTCTTTGAGATGCATGGGAATCTTTTTAAACCTAAATAAGCCAGTTTGCATCCCAGGAAGGTCTTTGCTGGGGGCCTTGGAGCCACTTTGAAAGTGGACATCAGGGGGGCTGTCCTCCTGTCTCTGCCTCTGTGGGAGGTGCCTAGGCACCTGCTGTAACTTCCTGCTCCATGGAAGGAGAAGAGTTTTAGTTTTCCTCCGGATAAAGGCAGTTAACAGGTGTGGGATGGATTGGCTCTGCCCGGCTACATAAGGCTTTGATGTGAAAAACTTCTTCTATTAGACTTGCTATTGTGTCAGCAATAAGTCAGTGATACCTATTTTCGACGTAACACTGAAGAGAGAAAGTTAATTAGGCAAAGTTACAGCGTTTCTAGTTTCCAGGAGCTCACTGCTGTAGAAAGAAGAGCATCGTCCCTGTGCTAAGCAAGCCCCACGTCAGCAAACCCAGCCCCGACCTTAACCTCATTCAGTCCCGGCCTCTCCAAGGAATGTAATCTTACCCGGCAGCCTCTCTACCAGCCCTCGTGAGGCACCACCTGGACCCCCGCCTGGTAGGCGACAGTGCCTGAACTAACCCTTCCCCCCCCCTTTTTTTTTTTAAATCGTAGAGTCCTAACCACTGGACCGCCAGGGAATACCCTGAAATAACCCTTCTGCTTATGACTTCCGTGCCCCATACCCTTTCTGCCTGTAAAAACCTTTCCTTTTCTGCTGCTCCTTGGAGCTCCTTCTGTTTGCTAGATGGGATGCTGCCCAGAATCACTGAATAAAGCCAGTTTGATCTTTAAATTTACTCAGCTGAATTTTGCTTTTTAACCATCTTTACAGAGTATGTTCACAGATATTAAATATTCTAACACTGAATACCTTGAACAGGTGTAATAAAACCCATCTTATGGGGTTTCCCTGGTGGCTCAGTGGTTAAGAATCCACCTGCCAATGCAGGGGACACGGGTTCGAGCCCTGGTCTGGGAAGATCCCACATGCTGCGGAGCAACTAAGCCCGTGAGCCACAACTACTGAGCCTGTGCTCTAGAGCCCGCAAGCCACAACTGCTGAGCCCACGAGCCAAAACTACTGAAGCCCACGTGCCACAACTACTGAGCCCGCGTGCCACAACTACTGAAGCCTGTGCACCTAGAGCCCATGCTCTGCAACAAGAGAAGCCACCACAATGAGAAGCCCACGCACCGCAACGAAGAGCAGCCCCCGCTCGCCACAACTAGAGAAAGCCCGCGTGCAGCAATGAAGACCCAATGCAGCCAAAAATAAATAAAATAACAACAAAAAAACCCCCCATCTTACAGAAGAAAAAAACTGAGATGCATAGAGTACAATATTTTAACCAAGGTCATACAAATGATGACTGGAGTAAAACTAGCACTTGATTCTCTGTGTATCATACCAGTGACTTTTCTGCTTGCGTTATAAGGGGTCTTATTAATGTATTTCCTTAGAAAATTAGATTAAATTATCCTCCTTGGCTTTAGATACTGCAATGTCCCACAAAAGTTATAGAACACTTTATTAAGAACAATGATATAAACACCTATGGAACAAGTTAGGAAATACCCTCAAAATCAAAAAGCTGTATTTATTCAAAGATCTTCTATTTATTCAAAGATCTTCTCAAGATAATACCTTCTCATAAATCCAGTACACAAATACTATGTGCAGAAGGCATTAAATAAAAATGAGTTAATAGCTTAAAATTTTAACTATATTTGATATGATTCAAATTTTTTGGCCCTTTTAAAATTAAAAACCTATCTACAAGTATCCTCTAAGAGACAGAACTGGGTGAAAAGGTTTTCCACATTCCTTTCATTTGGAAACAGAGATGCAATAAAGACGAGACTGGGTATAAAAACTACTTTTCATACTCCCTTCTCCTTCCAGTCTGGGAACAGCTCTTGGAAAGCTCGTGGGTCCAGGCAAGCCCCCGAGAGTGTGTGCGCGCCTATCTGAGCAGCTTTCTCCACCAGACACACGCGGATGTCCTTCTCGTGCTGGGCCGCCAGCTGCTTGAGCCGAGCGGCTGCTGAGAGCCCCGCAGGGCCGGCACCCACGATTACCACGTCTGCCTCGTCTGCAAACCGCTCCATGTTCACCCCTGGAGGGGAGAGGGTTTAAACATACGTAACATCTGTAACTCCACTTCTGCTTTGCAAAGAAGTTCATTTGTACCATTTTTTTAGATTCCACTCAGTTTGCTGTAATGCAGAAAGTAACACAACACTGTAAATCAACTATACTCCAAAAAAAACAGATATCAATTCTGGGATGACTATTACCTGATAAAATTACAGGCTGGGTTACAAGTACCCACTATCCTTTAGAGCATTATTTATAGAAATAACCCCTCTGCTTCCCATGAGAATTATACTAAGTCCATTACTGTCTTAGTTTATTGTTCTCTTAGGTTCTGTTCGAGGACGTATCTTATTTTAGCTTCCATAAACCAACTTTTATTACTGAGATTTATTATTATAAGTTTGCAAGCATTTGCTTATCTAAATATTAATATGTAACAGATTTTGTAAAGTTATAAAATATTATTAGATGATTTTACACTATCATGAAAAATATAGTATTTACCTCCACAAAATGATACAAACTGTCTAGAAAAGTCTCAACAATTCTACAGAAACGACTACTTACCCTCCCATCGCTTGTCCTTATCCCGGGGATGAACAGTATAGTGGGTAGTGATTCGAGGTACCGCAGAAGTTGAAGACCATCTTGCAGCACACAGAGGTAGATAAGTTTTCTTAATTTGTAAGGCATGAAAGCACTGGTTTGCTGTACAAAAATCATGAACAGTATTATTTTTCTAATTCGTTTTTCTCAGGAGTAGATTGAAAAAAAAATTTTTTAAAGCAAAAAAAAAAAAAATCTACGACTGGGGATCAGATCTGGCTTCTGTTTGGTTCTCTGTTAATTACCCTAAAGCCTTAAACAGATCACTTAACTGCTATAGATCTCAGTCTCCTCATTCAAAAAAGTAAAGGGCTACCAGGCGATCACTAAGGTACCATCTTGTTTTTGTTTTGGGCCGCGTCACGCAGCTTGCGGCACCTCAGTTCCCCAACCGGGGATTGAACCCAGGGTCACGGCACTGAAAGCGCTGAATCCTCACCACTGGACCGCCAGGGAACTCCCCCACTAAGGTACCACCTTGACCTGAAATTGTATGAGTCCACGTGATGCCTTCTCTTTGGAAACATGTATATCTTCTGGACACAGCAACACTGCGGACTGTCAGTGAACGGTTACATCTACGCTGCAGAGCCGTTAGCTGTGAATTGTCTCTTTCCTAGGTGAATTCAGCTGGCTTTTCCTCAGAAAGCAGTGTTTTCAAATTATAACATTTTAAAAGTATCTAATAAACTAATTTATTCAATTTACCTCATGTCAAGCTTCATCTATAAATAGGATGACCATGTAACTTATCACCTAAACTGGATACTTTGAAAGTAATAAGAGGCAGTACTAATGGTTATGCCGGGACGAGGTGGCAAACTGCATTTTATGGTCAGCTTCCTTTTAAATTAAGTGGACCCTGCCATATAGCAGCATCTTCGGAGAGCCTCAAAAATGTATCTATTCTCTGAGTTAGCAGATAGGATTTTATGGAAATAAACAGAAGTGTGCGAAGATTTATCTGCAAGAATGTTCATTAAACCTCTGTCGGCCTTAAACCTTCACCTCTATCTCCTCCCTCCCTTACGTGAAACCAAGCACATCAAACCTCACAGAAAGACAGAAGCAATTAGGTGGGAACTGTCTCAATTCCTGGCAAGAACGTCTAATGTAATCTGTATTGTGTCCTTCCTATGTTCACTCTCTCAGGTTATAATAACGAGATGTCTTTTCTCCTCACTTAGAGTAATCCTTCCACCTGGATGACGAGGCTAACCCTCCCCATCTTCTTAGAGACATTTCTACATCAAAGACCCCCCGAACTCCTGTATCTTCAATTTCTCACTCCCTTCTCTGGTACTCCTCTCCATGGCGATCCTTCCCTTAATAAAAGAAGGGCAGAGAATCCCACCTTGGGAATAGCCCTGAAAGATATGAAAACTTATATTTGTAGCTTAAATAATTAAAAGTCTGTTATGGGAGAAGGGATGGAATAATCAAAGGAACAGAATAAAGAGTTTAGAAATAGACGGAATACACTTAAGGATCTGTCATATGATAAAGACGCCATTTCAAATAAGGAAGAGACAGTTCCTCATTAAATGGTCAGAGACAGGTAGAACATTTGGAAAAAAGTATACCTCTCTCCTTATATGAAAATGAATTCCATTTGATCAATGATTTTAACAGGAAAAGTCAAAGTATAAAAGTTTATGGTGACAACTTCCCTGGTGGCACAGTGGTTAAGAATCTGCCTGCCAATGCAGGGGACACGGGTTTGAGCCCTGGTCCGGGAAGACCCCGCATGCCGCAGAGCAACTAAGCCCGTGAGCCACAACTACTGAGCCTGCGCTCTAGAGCCCGTGAGCCACAACTACTGAACCCGTGCACCTAAACCCCGTGCTCCGCAACAAGAGAAGACACAGAAATGAGAAGCCCGCGCACCACAACGAAGAGTAGCCCCCAAAGAGTTTCTCATTACAACTAGAGAAAGCCTGTGCACAGCAACGAAGACCCAACGTAGCCAAAAATAAATAAATTAATTAATTAAAAAAAAGATTATGGTGATAGATCCACAAATTATTTGATTCTCTGCTTTTGAGTGTGGGCTGAACTTAGGGATTAGCTTCCAACAAGTAGAGTGTGGCAGAGACAAATACTAGCTTTACAGTGGAGAAATATGACAGACACTTTAACCAAGTGATCAAGTCTAACATTACCAGCAATAAGACATACTGGCATCACATGATGTAATGTGATGAGAAGGGCTCCTCACCTCTGTGCTATACCTCCCCCAGATCCACAACCTTAGTCTAATCGAGAGAAATCACCAGACAGACTCGGATGGAGGGACCTCCTACAAAATGCCTGACCAGTCCACACTGCAAGTGGCCAGGTTATGAGAGACAAGAAAAGACAGCAGAATTACCACACTGAAGTAGACTTGATATGAGAAGACGTGACAGCTGAAGCAATGTGGGACCCTGGACTTGGTCCTGGACAGAAAAGGAATCTGAATAAAGTCTGTAGTTCAGTTAATAGTACTGCACCAATGTTAATTTCTTACTAACTGTTCTACGGATACGAAGTTAAGCTGGGTGAAGGGTGTATGGGAACTCCTCGTGCTATCTCAAAAAAAAAAGGGTGTAAATACTTGTGACCTTGGATTAGGCAATGGTTTCTTAGCTATGACACCAAAAGCACAAGCAACAAAAGAGAAAACAGATACACTGTCCTTCATAAAAATGATAACTTTTTATTTTTAAAAGATACCAACAAAAAGGGAAAAGATAACCCATGGAAGGGGAGAAAGTATCTGCACGTCATATATCTGATAAGGGACTTGTATCTGGCATATATAAAGAACTCATTTCTAATAATAAAAAGACAAACAACCCAATTAAAAACACACAAAGAATCTGTATAGATGTTTCTCCAAAGGAGATAAACAAATGTCCAATAAGCACATGAGAAGATGCTCAATATCATTAACCATCAGAGAACTACAAATCAAAACCACAACATGACACCACTTTATACCCACTAAGACGGCTATAATCAGTAAGACATAACAAGTGCTGGTGAGGAGGTGGAGAAATTGGAACCCTCGTACACTGCTGGCGGGGGAGTAAAACGGTGCAGCCACTGTGGAAAACAGGCTGGCAGTTCCTCAGAATGTTAAACATACAGTTTCCATATAACTCAGTCACAGGTATACACTTTTTCCATTAAAAATTATTTTATTCAAATTATGTTTTCCAAAAGAGAGGGTTCTGTGCTAGTCGTCTTTGCAAGTTTCATACCATTTCAGAACCACATTTGTCGGAATGAACACCTCAGATGGACGTGGTGTCACCTGGGCCTGAGAGACATCGAATGATGAAGCAAAACCGTCGAAGCCGTCCAACATCTTCCGTGTGAACTGAGTGAACGAGTCAACTGCAGATACAGCACCATCACCTACACAAGTCTGAGCCAGACTGCCAATAATTCCACTGAACTTCCAATCTGAGCCACAGACGGAGTTCAGACAATATTCATGGCTCCAAAGGGTGCTGGCTTCCTTCTCCAGATTTAAGACCTGAAATTCTGAAGACGGCACTTGGTTTCCCATTCGTGACGAATCCTAGGAGTTGCCATGCTGGCATTCCATTGGAATCAGGATAGGAAAAGTAGACAGATCCTTCCATCCCTCAGGAAACGGGACTGTTCCCAGCATAAAAACCACAGCACGGTTGATACTTTCATAATCAGGCAGGTCAAAAACAAATTTATCCTCTGCCACTTGCTGTGCAGCTGTCTGCACCAGCCTCCCCGCCAGCAAGCGGCCAAACACGGTGGCGGCTCCACTCAGCCAGCAGAGACCCGAAGTCCTGGCGCTGCTGCTGTAGTCGAACCCAAGAACCTTCCAGAACGTGGCGGAGGGTGCCTACCCCTCTGCTCCACAGCGACTAGGCCAGCGGCGGGAACGCCTCCTGCCCCCGTGACCTCTGACCTCTCCTTCCTCAGGTATACACTTAAAAGAGAACATACGTCTGCACAGAAACTTGCACATGTATGTTCATAGGTCCGTTTATTCACAGCAGCCCCACAGTGGAAACAGCCCGAATGTCCCTTAGTGGATGGATAGTTGTCGCCTAGGGCTGGAGGGGCTGGGGAGTGATTGTTAATGGGCACGAGGTTTCTTTCTGGGATTATGGCAACGTTCTAAGACACGCTGTGGTGTGAATATACTAACCACCACTGAATCGTATCTTTCAGATGACGTGATTGTATGGTGTGCGACTTGTATCTCAATAAAACTGTTGCTTAAAAAAGAACATTTACAGTCACACACAAAAAAGATTATGGGGGAAACAATTGTAATTTTTTTTAAAGAATCTTGAATTTGGAAAGGTTTTTCTAAGTGTGGCGAAAAAATCTCAAAAATCGTAAGATCACTTAACTAAAAATTTAATACATCGATATGACCAAAAAATGATATAAACATAACTGTCTTGTTTATTTGTCTGTGTTTCCCAGCAGAGAGAATACTCCTAAAGTATTTCTTTTTCTTTTTGTATTCTAGATCCCAGTGTTAGCCTATATATAGGTACAAATATTTATTGACTGACTATCAGTCCTTTTTATATTTCCCTTTATTAGAGTACTTATTTATGATGGACTCATGATATTATTAAACAGGTTAGTGCTTTTTTTAAGTGTAATTCTCTGTGAAAAGGCAGGCTAGAATCATAAATCAAAAGCATTAAAAGGCCAACATGAGGGAATGAACAGCTAAGCTGTAGGCTGGAAGAAAATATCTGCAGAACACATAGCTGATGTAGGGCTGACATAATACAAAGAACTCATACAACTGAACAAGAAAACAAACAACTCAAAAGACAGGCTAAAGATCTGATCAGACACCTCACCAAAGAAGATATTCACATGGAAAATAAGCATAGGAAAAGATGCTGAACATCTTGTGTCATCTGGGAGTTGCAAATTAAAACAACGAGATACCACTACCCACCTATTAGAATGGCCAAAACCCAGAACGTGGACAACACCAGACGCTAAGAGGATGTGGAGTAGCAGGAACACTCATTCACTGCTGGTGGGAACGCAAAATGGTACACACACTTTGGAAGACAGTTTGGCAGTTTCTAACAAAGCTAAACATACTCTTAACATAGGATCCAGCAACTGCAATTGCCAAAATGAGTTGAAAATTAACATCCACACAAAAAACCACAGTCAAGCAAGATGAACAAACTCTAGAGACCTCCTGAATGACACTTTACCTCTAGTCAACAATAATGCATTGTACATTTAAAATTTTGTCAACAGTGTATATCTCATGCTGTGTTCTTATCACAGTAAAATAAAACAAAACATCCAGAGTTAAAAAAAATCTTCACATGAATGTTTATAACAGCTTTATTCATAATGATCAAAACTTGGGAGATGTCCTTCAGTAGGCGAATGGATAAACAGACTGTGGTACATCCATACAACGCAATGTTATTCAGGGCTAAAAAATGAAAAGACACGGAGGAAATGGAAACACATACTGGAAAGGCTGCATCCTGTATGATTCCAACTCTAGGACATTCTGGAAAAGGCACAGCTATGGAGACAGTGAGAGACCAGTGGGTATCAGGGGTTCAGGAAGAGGGAGGAAGGGCAGCGAGGCTCTTCTGTATGACAATGTAATTAATGGTGGATACGCACCATTACACATTTGTCAAAACCCACAGACTGTCCAACACACAGAGTGAACCCTAATGTAAACTATGAACTTTAATAATAACGTCTCCCCAATTGCGACTAAGGTACCACACCAGTGCAAGATGTTAATGGGAAAAGGGAGAAAGTTATATGGAAACTCTGTGTACTTTCCACTCAATTTTTCTTTCAACCTAAAGCTGCTAAATAAAATAAAGTTTATTAATTGAAAACAAAACAAAAAGACAAGAAAAAGGCAGCAGTTAAGTGAATAGGCTCTGGAGTCTGTCTTCTTTGTGTTTGAATTCAGTAAGTTATGAACTCTCCCCACTCCACCAGCTCTGAAGTTTACGGTCAATCTCTGCCTTGGAAATACTACGGTGTAGGATCTAGAATGTCTTACACAAAGCAAGTGGCTAATATACAGTTGTTAATGGGATGGGTACCTTCCTAATTACAATTTTAACTATCATCCAGGTACCTTCAAATGTCTGGTGTTAATTTCCTAAAACAAATTCCTGGGTTATAGAGCAATCCTATCAATAGAATGAAGCATCTATCTACATACGAACAAATTTCTAAATATGGAACAACAAATAAATAGTAAAGATCAACAAAGGCTTTTGCATGGATTTGGAATATATAATAAAATTTGCATTCTCATGGACATATGGAGCACACAGGAATTTTCAATTTTAATACCACATCGTCCTCTTCATGACCTTATGAGATACGTGGGGCACCACAATCCCCACTTACAGCAGAGAAAGAGAAAGTCAGATGATCCCAGCCAATCCCCCTCTCAATCCTCCCAACACCAGTCAACTCTGAGACTACAGTTGGACTTGAAATGATCTCTCAAGTAATGGAACCTGAAAACAAGTTGTTTTCTTTCTTTTCTGATTAAAAGGAGAGATGTCAGCCTGGCATAGGCTAATTATTTTTATTCTTTAGCACCCCACTGCATAACTGATATATTTTTATGTTTCATTCTTTCCAATAAAATGACTTTTTTAAAAGTAAAAACCTAGCATCAATCAATAATTAAAGATTATGATGAATGCAGGAGGGGAAGAGATTTGAAGCGACTGAACCCTAAAGCCTCTTAAACACTAAAAATCTGTTTTTGACAGTCACTCAAAAAAAAGTGTCAAGGTAACTAATTTTCTCTACGGGAAAATAGCATAATAAAAACTATAATATTGGAAATAAGTTTTTAAAACCTAGTTATCCCTTCATCTATCCTAAATCTTGAAAAAATGATAAAGATATTATAGGAGAGCCCAGTTCCAGTGTCCAAATATAGTATTATCATCATTCAAGAGTATTTACTTATTATAAAAAACAAATTTGTTTTATGATGCATTGTAGTTTAGTGTATAGAAGTTATTATTTGCTTCTGAAAACTGATGATTTGGTATCAGACAAAATTGTAATTCCATTGTTTATACAGCTAATGATTTTCTTGAAAATACTTGGAACTGGTTAGTCTGACCTCCTCCAGGGGGGTTAAAAAAAAAAAGTCACAACCTTTACCCCTTTTCTGAAAAAAAATCTGATACTTCACTTTAGAGATTTAAACACTTAGACACACTGGCTGAATTCTTGTAGAGAAGTGAGGTCAAAAAGTCCAGTGAACTCATAACATCACCATACAAAATCACAGATGGCAATTCTATGTCCATCTCTTTGATGCCAGTAGTGCTAACACCAGGCTATGAAATGGCAATGATTTAAATACCCAATGGAAATAGAAATGGTAATTTGAGTGGAATTTGGATAGCACTTGACCCAAGAATGATTTCAACTAAGTTAAGAGTAGGGCAGATAGTGTCCAATTACTTTGATATTCCAAAAAACATAAAGCAAACTGTGGACAAAGAAAGTCGCCTGTCATCTCAGTAAACAAAGGATGTGGAGGCCTTGAAGCCCTCAGCCACTGCAGCTGCCCCCGAGTGCACCCTGAGGGGGTTCAGGATAGAGAAAAGCAGGACACTGGCCCTAGATGGTATAGGTGCACATCAAAGGAATAATGTCAATGAGCCCAGACTCTTGCATCTTCCCATACAGAGAAAAGCACTAAATTCATTAACTTGAGATTTTTAGTTTTCCCTAATTAGCAGTAATCTTTCGATGTTCCAACTACCTGTTTGTTTTTGTTTTTGTTTGTTGTTGTTATTGTTGCAAAAACCCCTCCAGATCCTGGCTCTTCCCTTATGTCTCTGGAGCCGTCCCTCAGAGCTGTCTCAGAGGATGTCTCCCGGGCTGTACTCCTCAGAATGTCTGTTGAATAAAACATAATTCTCAACTTTTACGCTGTGCTCTTTTATCCCCCAGCTGACAGTCTGGCGACCATTAAGGGACCTACAGCTGACTTCTCTCCTTCATCTGAACTCTCTGAGGAACGGGAGCCTTGGTACCAGCAGAGGCCTCTTCTGTCCACCCACATCCTGAGAGACTCCAGACGAATCTGGGTGAGTGTCCCCTGGTTCTCAGAGCTCCAGATTATTGGTTGATGATCCAGTTTTATGTGGCGGTGTGTAACAGGCACCTGGCTCCCAAGCTGAAAGATACTGGGGGTGGGGGGCCTGGCTGAAAGACCCTGGGGGCTCCGGACTGGGTGATGAGGTGGGAGGCTGGCCTAATATCTTTGCCTCCAACTATGACTCCAGCCAGGTTTATGTGCATACAAACCTTATACTTACAAGTACTTACTTAATTGGGAATTAAAGGAAATCTCGCCTCGAAAATGACAAAGATGGGGCTTTTTTATTGTGCCCACAGGTAAGTTAGAGAAAACCGGCTTGTTAAAACACCTTTTCAGAATTCTGACCTTAAAGTAACAAAAGTCCTTCTAGGGGGACCTTGCATTTCCCTTCCTGTGTCTTTGAGATGTAAATGTTCTACCTGATCTTCCGTGCTGTGTGTGTTTTTAAACTTGGTCTCTGCCATCCGGAAGGTAACATACGGTGTACATCTGTCAGCCAATCGAACAGACTGGGATTCCGAGTAGTCTTCTGTCTGTGCCAACTCCCAGGGACTTTTTTTGCCATCTTAACCTTCATCGTGTCAGCCTGTTCAACGAAGGCCTTTACTTTCTTAGACCATTTCTGGGAGTAAACCTTCTGGATCTTGTTTAGGCGGCACCCTCCACACTCTCTTATTGGGAAGCCTCTTGCATTCTATTGGTTTGAGTCACTATTAAGATATACCTCATTAAGGGCCAGATGATGGATCCTGTAAATTGGAGATACTTCTAAACTGGTAAAATTTTAGAGCGCTCTCATAGTGAGCAGCTGTTTTATTGGTACCCATGAAAAAAACAAATTAGAAGGTGGAAAAAGACATATATAATGATTAACCTAAGAACTCCTTTAAAACAAACAAAGAAAAAAACAGTTTGGGAAGACTTATTTGTGGTCTCTGCTTCCCCTCAATGGGTCTTACAGATGCTAATAAAAGCATTAGGTTAATTAATGTTAACTAGTTTAACATAGAAGTTAAAAAAAAAACCGAAGGGAAAAGTCTAGAGACTTCTTCCTGACAAGGTGGAAATTTTAGAGACTGGAACCCCCCAAATAAAGAAATCTACAGATGGTTATTAATAAATGGGATAAATAAAATGGATGTTAGTGGGATTAAAAGGTTTTGATGCAACACTACATAAGGATGATGGGCCAAAGGGACCCCCTATTGGTTCCCAACATTAAAGGGCCCCAAACAAGTCCACTCTACCCAGTTTAAAAAACATATATATTTAAAAGGCTGGAAGAAAATTACATTTAGATACCTGACCAACAGTTACTTGGGGCAACAGGCCAACTAATCAAGTGAAAAGACTGACAAAAGGGCCTGAGTCCCTTGGTTCAACCCCTCACTAGGGACCCCAGAGCCTTTTAAACAAAATAGATAAAATGGTTGGGGAATGAAAGAAAGCTTCTAGGACTCCTTGTATGACCAAAGCTTGTTGATTGGGTCCTAATGGGAACCAAAGTTAAAGGTATAAAAGTTGACAGAACTGAGATGAAAGTTTATAAAAACTGGTATATTTAAATAGGCTTTATATAAGATGTTTACATCTCTTTTGCTGAATTATATTGTGGGATAGACATGTTTCACTGGGCTTCCTCTACTTGGTATTATAAGACAGGGCATATGAATCTGGCCCTCATGAAATATTAAACATATGAAAGGAAACCAATAGGGTTACCTGAGCCCATACAATATAAAGTAAAAACTGGGAACTAATATTCAGGGGTCAATAAAAATAATAATAGACATTTTGCTCTGGGTCTACCCTGTGCACTCAAAAAGAGAGCTGCTGTTAATGCCTTATGCAAGCTTTTGAAGTCATGATAAATTAAATCCTAAAGTTCTAGAATATGGAACTCTTGATTTTCAGTTTAGTTGGAAATCTTCTCTCTGATACAAAAGCAAATAAAGTAAGCATAGTTGGGCAAATCAATCTTTTAATATCATTTAGGTGGCAGATCAGTTCTTTGGAGAATTAGGAGCAGATGTATCTTTCAAATCTCTACATATCAGAAATGTAAATACAGCCCACAAAGACCGGAGACTGAGCCTAATTAGCTCAAACAGGTAAAACCTGAAACCAAGGGGAAAAAAAGGGGGAAAAGGCCTTTTTTAAACTCAAACTGTTGGAAAGGTTTCCTCAGCCAAAATCTAATTCATAGCCTCCTTAAGGGTTTATCAAGGACAAATACAAATCTTAAGTCTTTTCCACAAATAGTGAAGCCTTGGTCATCTGAGCAAACAAATTTAACTTATTGCAACTGTTACTTATAAACTAGTGAGTTTATACAGTAATACCTGATTCATAA
The DNA here is from genome assembly GCF_949987535.1 of Balaenoptera acutorostrata. NCBI lineage: Eukaryota > Metazoa > Chordata > Mammalia > Artiodactyla > Balaenopteridae > Balaenoptera > Balaenoptera acutorostrata. Next base: position 3,136,408 of record NC_080068.1, on the reverse strand, counting down.
CTAAGCTTTTAGAGTGAAGCTATGCTCTCTCTAGTTTTGTCTGTTTATATGTCTGGGTGTACATTACATACGAGATGTCTCAAACTCTGGAAAATATTATCAAAATTAAACTTATAAAAGAGCTCTATTTAACTGACTTAAAATAAGCACTTACAAACTGAATATTTCTAAATATAAAAGAAACTGGCTGGAGTGAATTTTGGGTTCACATGATCTAGGAAATATTCAATATTAAATTAATATCTGATATTAAAGCTATCTTAAGCTTGTTGGTTTAATCAGTACAGACCTGTCTTACTTTTATTGTACCTAGGTTTACTGAAGGTCATAAGTTCATGTTATTTGTAACAGAGTTTGTCAACAAGAAAAAAAATTAAATAGTATGATTTTCATAAGTTACAAAATAAAGGTAAATGAGATAAGAGTTTTCAGGTGAACTCTTCAGGAATAATTATGTTTTGGGTATGTCTATCTTAAAATAGTTTCTTCAGATTTTTGGTAATTTGAGTTTTGACAAGTTAAATGATGGGAATTTATTGAATATACAGATTATTTCAAATAAGATAAAATACTGGAACGTAATTGCTAAAGAGGTCTAAATCTACCTACTTTTGTCTCCTCACGAGAGGGAAACTAAAGATGTCGGGTTTATTGGACACATGCCTTGTTCCACACTGAGGAAAGGAATGATGCTATGAGAAAGATGTATGTTTCTAGAGGTAACAGAATATTCTAATCAGGAGATGCTGTTTGTGAACAAACAGTTCACAATCACTTGCTCCTTTTCAGTTTTTGCTAAAGATTAAGGTTTTCAAGGGTTGAAATTAATATGTAATCAAAGCTACTAAAAATATTAAGGGAAACATTTCAGTGTGCTAGGAAAGTAGGATGTATGTTCTCAGCAAAAGAAGATATGAAGAATAGAAATGAATTTGTTGGAAAAAGAAGGGTGATTTTGTCCTAGAGACATTTACTTCTGGATAAAAAAATTAAGGAACAAACTAATATGAACACAGAAAGTTGTGGAAGGTTTGCAGAAAGAGAGCCCTGAAAAGGAGTTCTGGACATAGGCTGGGATTAGATTAAATTTAATTAGGTAAATGGATTTTGTTATTAAAAGTAGGCTGGTGTAGGACTGGACTTGGTTCCTCTCTCTGTTAAGAGAACAAAGTTTTCACTGCTTTTGGTAAGAGATTGAGTTTCCGTGCCTCTAAGCGATCTGTTTTTGCTTTTGAAGTATTTTGTCACTTTCGTTAAGTGAATAAGTGTTGTTTCACAGTGACCTATGATCTTATTTGACCAAGTGTTTTGAAACCTTTTTGATACTTTTGACAAACTTCCCAAATGGAAAATTCGAACTAAAGTTCTTTTGACCTCCAGCTAACTCTGAGATGCTTCAAAGGAATCCTGAGATATCTCAAAGAGAGATTTTAAACTAAGTTTATTTACATTAACTTACATGGGGAACGCTGTCAAATAAGTGGTGATAATACCTTCTAAGGTTAGATGTCATTCATATAGATATTCCAAAATTTGTAAAGAATTCCTAAAAGTCTGATATGTCCTGGTATAATGCTATCAGTCATAATTCTAGTTATTATCTTAAAATGTTGTTTGTCACAGAAATATCCAAGTTTTTTGTCAATTGCATTGTAATCAGATCTTTAACCATGCCATAGTAAGTCTTTTGTCGTTTTGAGACAATCATTATTTTACTCTGATGCTTTTATATAATGAAGATCTTCAAGAAAAGGACTATTTGACAAATACAAGTTTCTGACAACTTTTAGATCATACCACTGAGCTGGAAAACCTTTCCTCTTACACTTACCCACAGGTTGATTAAGTATACCTTTGTAAACAAAGATGAAACATTTCTTTTTCTCTCTACCTGATCCCTCCAGAATTTGGCTTCTCCAGCTGGCTCCCTTGTGGACTTGATGGCTTATTTCCACCAGATTACAACTAGTTATACTAATCACTGTTTTAATCTGCTCTCCTGTTAGTTTCAAATTACTTATGACTTGTCCCTCTCTCTGCTGCACTGTGACCTTATTAATGTTATTAGCTGTATTACTTATATCCTGTCTATTTTATAAGATTGCTTTCTCTCGCATTACCCAATGTGTAACCAGGCCTCCAACAAAATCAATGATGTCTTAAGACAGGTGATCACATACATAACTCTAGAATAATTTTAACAGTGCAACTTTAGATATGGGAAGAAGTAACAAGGGAAAACAGCTCCTGGATCGTCATAAACTAGTTAAGACAGGCGTTGCAGAGAATCTTAGATTACCAACAGGGCCCGATCCCCCAAATAACACATTGGGTGGCCTATCAACAGAATCTTCGCCTGATCTAGGAAGGAGCCCTCCTAGCGCCATGGGACAAAAACTGGTCATGAAATGACTCCCAAACATCGGTCAGATTTATGACTAAGAGGAGGCACTGTGGACAAAGAATATCGCCTGCCATCTCAGTAAACAAAGGATGTTGGAGCCATCGAGCCCTCAGCCACTGCAGCTGCCCCAGCTGTGCACCCTGGGGGGATTCAGGATGGAGAGAAGCAGGACACTGGCCCCAGATAGCTGAGGTGCACATCAAAGGAAGGAGTTCAATGAGCCCAGACTCTTGCATCTTCCCATACCTGGCAAAATGCTAGATTCATTCACTTGAGATATCTGGTTTTCACTATTGAGCAGTAATCTTTTGATGCCCCAACTACCTGGCTTTTTTTTTGTTTGTTTTTTGCTTTTGTTTGTTTGTTTTTGCAAACACGCCTCTGCATCTTGGCTTCTCCCTGACCTCTTCACAACAGTCCCTCAGAGCTGTCTGAAGAGGCTGTCTCCTGGGCTTAAGTGCTCAGTGTGTCTGCGAATAAACCATAATTCGCAACCTTTAGGTTGTGCTTTTTTTTTTTTTTTTCAGTCAACAATACTTACCCGTTAGGTGTAGTAGTACACGCACGAGGTACAGAAACTTTAAATGAAATCCTAACTATTTAATCCACGATGGCCGAATTTGACAAAATTCTTTCATGAAATTCGTTGACTTTGCAATAAGTACACCTGTTTATTCTATAACCACAAATTAATTTAAAGAAACTAAAGATAAAAACTAAGTCCGTTGTGGGAGAATTCAATATCCTGGAGTAAACTTTTTTTTTTTTTTTGACTTTTTAAACGTTCTTTTGTTCTTAAGTAAAACAAAACAAAACAAAACCCATCCCGCTGCATCATTCTACTTTTTTTTTAAGTGAAAGGCGGGGGGCGGGTAAAGAGGTATTTTACCAAGTCATCCTGACGGTTCTAGGGGCAACCACGAGACGACAAGCCCTAGAGTTAATTTCAGGCAACGCAGAAAAATTCCTGGCCCCAGATCCACTCTGGTCACTTGCGCAGCATTTGAAAGTTAATGCTGGTGGCAGAACGGTTCAAATTCTTAAGAAAGGAGTAGGACGGCTGCCAAGACGCCAGCCAGCTGAAGACCAAGGGGGAAAGCTGTGCAAATGTTAGTTTACCCATTTCCAACTCGGCGACAGACAACGCCTGGGCTTCGGGAGGGGGCTCAGCACCGGCGCTCGGGGAGATTCCGCGCCGTGCTGACAAGTTTCCTCCGCCCGTGACCTCTGGCCTAGTTAGTTGTCAACTCTGCAGCTGGACGAGCCGGGGAGGGAGCCGGAGCGGAAGCCAGGGGGGAACCCAGGGTCCGCCGGGCGCTGACCGCGCGCCCTCTGCCTTGGTTCCACCCAACGACGCGGGCCCGGGCTGCCCCGCGACCTCGCTCCCCTCACCCGCGCGCGCAGACCCCGCTCACCCGGGCAGGCCAGCCTGGCCAGCGGCACCTGCATGTTCACTGCAGCCGGTTCGCTGGCGGACGCCGCGGGAGGAGCTCGGGCTCGGCTCGCCCGGGCGCGGGACCTCTAGGCCGCGGGGGGCACCATCGCCCGCCTGCACGCCCGGAGTCTCCGCCCCCTCCTCAGCGACCGCTCCGCCTTCACGGCGCTCCCGCCTCCCTCTTGCTGTGCACTGACGCCGCGCGAGACGCGACGAACGCAGCGCTTCCGGGTCACGGACTGAGGGGGCAAGGGAAGAGACGCCAAGTCCCGGCGCCGCCCGCGGCTGCAGGCGGCGCGGCCTGTCACCCGGGCGCGCGGAGGCCGCCGGAGCTCCGGGGGGCCGAGACCACCAATCCCAGGGTGCTTCGCGCGCGCAGTACCAAGACGGTGGGGCGGAGCGGCGCGCACGGCACCCTGGGAGGTGTCGTCTTCCGCTCCGGGGGCGCAGAGCCGCCCGAGGCGCACTCACTGGCACCTGATTGGCTGTCCCGAGAAAGTGACAGGGCTTCGCGGCCCAGGGCCGAGAGCGGCGAGGAGGCGGGCCCGCTGGGCTTTAGGCGCGAGCGGTTGAAAGTCGGTTGGTATCGGTTCGGCCGCCGAGGTGCCGTCCCACCGCCCAGCCCGCTCCATGGCGGACCCGGAGGAGCTGCGGCTTTCCCCGCAGCCGCCGCCCTCCTCTCCCTCGTCTTCAGACGCGTCTTCAGCATCTTCCCCCGGCACCCCGGGGGGTTTGGGCCGTCCGGTTCCGAACAGGAACAGCGGCCGGCCGGTGGACCCGCTGGAGGAGGTGGAGCTGCAGATCGGAGACGTGAGTGCGGCCGGCGGGTCCGGGCCGGTCCCGCCCGTGTTCAGGATCCGCGTCGGCAGTCCCGGGCACCCTTCCCGCGCCGCGCCCGCGCCGGGGGTTCTTCGTGCCCGGCCGCCGGGTTCCCGTCCGGCGCTGTAACCCGAAACCGCGCAGTTCGCATCGCCCGCCCCACCTCGGCTGCGGGGCTGAGGGCCAGGCCGTGATCCCTCTGCCGGGACTTTAGGCGCCCCCGTCCCGGTGGGCCGCCTGCCCAGAGCCCGCTGACAAGGCGATTATCTGTCCGGGCGGACCCAGTCAGGACAAGTCACTCCCCGCCCGGGGGTCCAGACGGCTTCCACTAACGGGGCAGAGACCCCTCCCCGGGCTGTCTGCCGGGATGCCGGGTGTGGACGGCTTCTGTTGAACCTCCAGTTTCCAGACCCCGCCTCCCCGAGCGGTCCCGGTTTCAGGATTTAAGGTCAAGTGTAGGGTGTGTCTTAACTGGGAGAGCCTCCCGTGCAGATCGCAAACTGCGGAGTGAACTCCGTTAATGTCTCGTTGCTCAGTGGGTATTTGTTGTTCTAGAAGATGGCGAGAGTGCTGCCTCAGTTTCTGTCTCTGCTGAGCAGGCTGGTTCCAAGTGAGCGCGTAGAATGCAGTGCGGATGTGTAACGTGAGGGTCTGTTCTTTGGTCTGTACGTTTTCACGGTCTGCCGCGTTCACAGGTGAAGACACTGGAGCACGGCCCTTGGTACCCACGTATCAGTAAGAGCTGTGTCATAAGAAGACCTTCAGATACTTCTGGTACTTGGTGTCAAGGGGCCCAAGTCGTCTTGTTGAGCTAAATGAGACTCTAGTGTATTTTCAACGAAAAAAAAATGCTGACTGCTCCTGTCTCATCCGTCATGGATTATCTTTCTCGCAGACATACTTCCTCAAAGCTTACTTCATATAGAAGAACTTCTGGGACTTCCCGGGTGGCCCAGTGGTTAAGAATCCGCCTTGCAACGCAGCGGAGGCGGGCCCGAGCCCTGGTCGGGGGACTAAGATCCCGCGTGCCACCTGGGCATCTGAGCCACGCGCTGTAGAGCCGGCGCCTGGCAGCTAGTGAGCCCGCGTGCCCCAAGGACGAGCCTGGCTGCTGCAGCTAAGACCCGATGCAAGCAAAGAAGCAACTAAATTAAAAAAAAAAAAGAAAATTTCTTAGGTTCCACGAAAGAGCTGATGTTTTAGTTCGTAGATTTTTTTACTTTTAAAGAAAATAACTTGGGCATTGAATTCGAGGTTCTAAGTTATTTTCAGGTTGGTTTATAGGATGCGGAGAGAATTAAAAAAAAAAAAACTTATGTTGTTTGACTTTTTTTTTTTTTTTTAAATTTCAGGCAGCATTTTCATTAACCAAACTTCTTGAAGCTGCATCTGCAGTATCAGCTCAAGTGGAAGAGCTTGCCTTCAAATGTACAGAAAATGCACGTTTCCTTAAAACATGGCGGGACCTCTTGAAAGAAGGCTATGATTCCTTGAAGCCTGACAACTGATTTGACTGTAATAATCCGTACCACCTCATTTATGATGTTTGCACATGTGCCGTGTGGATAGGATAATCACCAGCAGTTCTGTATACAGAAGATGAAATTTTTCTTGGTGTTCTTCATTTTGTGAAAACAGAATATGATATTTTTGATGTTGGCCCGTTTATCTTTAAACACTTTCTGTTCTCTAAACTTTCAAAGACTCTTCTATGAAAGTTAATTTAATCAGTAGATAATATTAATAATGCCACAGTGCTACCAGTAGCAAACTAGGTGGACCATTATTCTCTTCAGTTTGCAAGACGATACCAAAAATGGCAGAGTTTGAAGTCGAGCTTTATTATATGGACCAATGTTAGATTCAGCTCCATTAGGCTAAGTTCCCTAGAACCAATGATTGTGTCTTATTTCTTCTATATTTCCAGCAGCTAGAAGTCTGTTACACAACAATCACTAAATGTTTGATGAATAAGAGTTGAGAACGTAATTAAAAGCTGTTTTTTCTTCCTGTTTTTAGCATGAAGATTATAATTGTTTCTCGAAAAGATATTTGAGTCAGAACCTCATTGACTTGAAGGAAAATGTTATCTTTTTTTTTAAACAGGATTTTGAACTTTAACTGGTGACAGCTTTTTAAAATATATGATACATATTTTTCACCCTTCTATCATGCTTTCCAAAAAAGCTTTTACTGAAACCTGTCTTGAAAGAATGCCTATTTTTTTTTTCTAAGGTTAACTGCTTTTATGGATATTTCTCATATTTGATGTTGTTATATGTTTGATTGCTCTCTTTAAAGTGCCTTATCAAAATTGTCGCTCTGTATTATTACTTTTGGAGCTTGGCAAGTAATAATTCTAAATTCTAAATATAATAATTCTAAACAAGTTACTTTTAAAAAATGCATCAAATTTAAATGATGCAATTATTTTCCTATTATTTGATCTTCATGACAGTGTCCTATTTTACTTGTCCTGTATCTTACGTTGCGCTGCCTCTCTCTCTCTTTCTCTTTTTTGGTGGGTTTGTGTCGTATATGTCAGTGATTGAACCAACTAATTCTCTTGCTGTGTAACTTCTGGACGCCTCTGATACAGTATCTTACTTCTTTGTAGGTAAGGAGGTATGTGCAGAACTATATTCCCAAGCCCCACAATGGGCCTGTGAAAGGGGACACATGGATGGGCAAAGGATAGTTTTGTTTAGCATATTAGGTCATGGTTCTTGATTAATTTTTTTAAGCTAAGTATAACACATATGGTGTGTTCCTATACCAAAGAGATGCTTATTTTGATATTAGAAAACTGTTTTTCTTATGTGTCATGAAAATTGCAATTTTTAAAATATACAAAAATAAACTTTTGTTCAAACCAAATGTTATTTCCATTTCTTTGGGTTCATTATTTTAAAACTTTTTACTGAAATATTTCAAACCTAACAGGAAAGGTGAATGATTTAAAGAGCACCCATGTATTCTCACCATGTGGATTTAATGAATGTTAACATTTGGTATGTTTTCTTCAGATCTATGCATGTATGTAAATGTTAGATGCATTTGAAGCTTGTTTTGTTACCTCTTTGATCCCATCCCCTTCTTCTCTCCCCAGAGATAACCACTGTCCTAGAGGTGGTGCATATTCTAGTTTGCGTTCTTGTATTTTTAATACGTATGCATGTTTTCAAAACACTACAAAGTACTGTCCTGAAACTAATATGATACTGTAAATCAACTATACTTCAGTTTAAAAAAAAAAAAGGTACTATTTTGTGTATGTAGTAACCAGCCTCCAGAGGGCCCCAGTGGTCTTCTCTCGCCTGATGATACCCATGGCCTTGTAGATTCTCCCACGTTGAATAGTGCTGACTTGTGTAAGTACCAGCATATTGAGGAAATGCAGTGTGATTTCCCAGACTATACCTTTTGTCCATTGTTCTGTTATGTTTTGTGTTTCCCTTATGGATTTGTAGGTATTACATAGTTTGAATACTAACTAATGATCCATTATGTAGGTTTCAACTATCTTTTGTAGTCTGTGGTTTATTTTTGTATTTGATTATAGAGTCTCCTTGAATAAACGTTTTTCATTTTAATTTAATCTCACCAATCTTTCATAATAGTGTTTTCTGGGTCTTGTCTAGGAAATGTCAAAAAGATGCTCTCCTGTATGTCTTTCCAAAAGTTAAAAAAGTTTGTTTTTAATGTTTGAGTGTTTAATCCACCTGAATTTCTTTTTGCTTATGGTTTAATTTTCGGGTCTTGTTTTGCATGTTTATTTTTGTATGTGTATAGCTGTTCCTCCAAATACCATGTTTCAAATGCTACATGTCATTCGATTGCCATGTAAATGCCTCGGTCTGAGCTCTCTATTCTGTTCTTTTGGTCTATTTGCTTGGTCTCAAGCTAAGATTCCCTGTAACTTCCCCTGTTTCGGCTGTGTCATGAGTGTGATCTGTACTACTTTGGTTTTTGTGTGAGTTCCTCCCCCTGCCCCCACCATGTATGTTCTTTTAAGTTAGAAAAAGCATGTTAGTTGATTTCTAATGTAATTGCCATCAGCTTGGGCTAACCCTGATTTCAGGCACTGAGCTGTCTGTGGACACTTGAGTTAATTCCTCTACCAAACTTATAGCTGCTAATGTCGGAGCTCACAGGCCTGCAGCTCCGCTCTGCTTATAGTTTCTGTTGCCCAGCAGGGTCCACAGAGAAGTTCATCTTATTTTCAAGAGTGGCTTTTAAAGAAAATCATCCCGTTTTATATTTCTTTTTGCTCTGCTTCATGGGAGAGATTGGGGAAGAGCTCAGGGCATAAACATTTCTTTAAAACTTCAGAAAAAATTTTAAACTTAGTAGCTCATTGCCAGCTCTATACAAACCTCAGAGGACAATTTATTATTCTGACTGATGTAAACTTTTAAAAGCCTCAAGAGGCTGAAGTCAATAAGATGGAATTTTTAGCATTAAAATAGTGTATTTAGTTTCAAAAGTTCCTAGTATGAAATATGCATCAGACAGTATGCTGGGAGCTTTATAAACATTATTTCATGTAACCATATTAGCTCTCTGAGGAAAGTGATATTATTCCTATCTACAGAATAGAAAACAGGCTGAGATAAAATAATTTGCCTGAGGGCCTCCAACACCAAAACTAATATGCTTGTCTATAACATACCTAGCTACCTAGCTTTTGGTTAGACCTATTAATATTCAAGGTTGTGATTTTATTTACTCTTCCCATGCGATGGTTTATGTGTCAACTTGGCTGGACCACAGGGTACCCATATATTTTGGCCAAACATTCTGGGTGCTTGTGTGAGGGCATTTTTGGATGAGATTAACAATTAAATTGGTAGCCTGAGTAAAACAGATTGCCCTTCATAATCTGGGTGGGCCTCATTCAATCAGTAGAAGGCCTTGGAAACATAGCTCTTCCTGCCTGATGACCTTTGAACTGAGACATTAGCTTTTCCTGGTTCTGCAGAGCTTCTGGCGTTTGGACTTGAACTAGGACATTGGCTCTGCAGATTTTTGGACTTGCCAGCCTCCATAATCACATGAGCCAATTCCTTATAATAAATCTCTCTATATATGTAAATATATATATATCTATATATATATATATATATACACACACACACACATTTGTTGAAAGTCTACCACATTCTTCATGTGGAAAACATATTGGTATCATTCCGTGTAAGAACAGAAATGACTCAGACAAGCCATGTTTTTAACAGAATTAAAGTTTGGGTAGTTTATTTTCAAAAGAAATCTATATAATTATATATTCAATAAATTTGTTATGTTTTTCATTCCAGTATTTTCATGTTTCAGACATTTTGGGGGTATTTAAAACTACCTGAAAACATTTTATTCCTGTGTAATGTTTTCAAATTATGAAAGCAAAAGATTTCAGTAGCTCAGAGCCAAAAAGTATCTGATGAACTTGCCGACCACATGAACAGAAGGTAAATTCATCCCCTGACGACTTTCTCTGTAGAGTAAAAATGTCCTATAGAGTAAAACATGCAGATCTTTTTCCCCTGAAGTTCAGGTCCTGAATCAGTGCATTATAGCTCTTTTTTTCTTTTTCCTTAACTGCTTTATTGAGATATAATTTACATACCATAAAATTCACCCATCTAAAGTGTACAGTTCAGTGGCTTTTCATATAACCGCAGAGTTGTTTATCTAGCACTACAATCAATTTTAGAACTTCTTTTTGCCCAAGAAGATCCTCTACTTCTCAGGCATCATCTCCCCAGCCCTCCCACCTCAGTAACCTCTGATGTACTTTGTCTCTATGAATCTGCTTCTTCTAGATACATCGTGTAAATGGAACCATACAGGTATTTGAACTTTTTGTGCCTGGTTTACTTCGCATTCATCATGTTATAGCGTGTGTCAGAATTTATTCCTTTTTATGGCTGAATAATACTCCATCATACGTATACACCACATTTTGTTTATCTGTTCGTCAGTTCACGGGCACTTGGGTTGTTTCCATCTTTTGGCTGCTGTGAATAATGCTATGATGAGTATCTGAATACAAGTATCTGAGTCCTGTTTTCTTCTGGGTTTATACCCAAGAATGAAATTGCTGTATCATATGGGACTACTGTGATAAGCTTTTGAGGAACCGCCAAACTGTTTTCTACAGTGACTGTGTCATTTTACATTCTGACCAGCAATGTAGAAAGGTTTTCAATATCCACGTCCTTGCCAATACTTGTTATTTTCTGTTTTTGTTTTTGTTTTTTTAAATTATAGCCCTCCTAGTAGGTGTAGTGTTATCTCATTATAGTTTAATTTGCATTTTCCTAATGATTAGTGATATTGAACATGCTTATTGGCCATTTATGAATCTTCTTTGGAGAAAAGTCTATTCAAGTCCTTTGCCCATTTAATAAATTGGGTTGCTTATCTTTTTTGTTGAGTTATAAGAGTTCTTTGTATATTCTGGACATTAAACCCTTCTCAGATATATGAATGAAACTTCTTTCATTCTGAAGGTTGTCTTTTCACTTCTTTTAATAATGTTTGTTGATGCACAAAAGGTTTTAATTTAGATGAAGTCCAGTTTATCCATTTTTTTCCTTTTGTTGCTCATGCTTTTGTTGTTATATCTAAGACTCCATTGCCAAATCCAGGGTTTGGAAGATTTCCCATATATTTTCTTCTAAATGATTCATGTCATATTTATGTCGTTGATTTGTTTTGAGTAAATTTTTGTATATGGTGTAAGGTAGGGGTCCAAATTCATTATTTTGCATGTGGATATCCAGTTGTCCCAGCACTATTTGTTGAAAAAACTGTTCTTTCCCCATTTGATTGTCTTGTCATCTTTGTTGAACATCAACTGACTGTTAAATATGAGGGTTTTATTTCTGGACTCTCACTTCTGTTCCACTGATCTGAATGTCTATCCTTGTTCTAGCTTTTCTGATTCATTCCTTTGCCATACTTTTATTCTCTTTTTATGATCTCATATAATGGTGCTCATTTAAAGCAAAAAGACAACTGGGAAGGAAGTGACAGAGAGGTGCTGTTTTGAGTTAATATCAGAGCTCTTTTTTCATAGTAATAAATATGTTTATTGGCTCTCAAGAGAGGCTTGAAGAGAGGTAAGATGAGTTCTTAAAACAAAATGTCTGTACTTTGCTAATAATCAGACATGTTCTCTGATGCTAGTATACTGATTATTCCAAAACCGTAAACCTTTATTTAAGAGTGTCTGTGATTCTTACTTTTGCTGGTAAGCAAGACAGACAAAGCTCTACCTTAAACTAGGAGCTGCAGATGGACTTTTTATATTCTTGTAGTTAAATACAATTTAACATTGCAAATTGAAAAGATTCTATACTGTCTACTCCCAGGAATTTACTGCAGTGCTATGCACACAATGGGTACTCAATAAATGCATGGTAAAAGAATGAATGAACCTTGAAGTAGATTTCTCTTAGCTTCCTATCCAAAATATGTACCAGTATATACACATTATCAATATAATTTATTTCCCTTTACACGGGCATCAGTCATTTTGATTTTTTCCCAAATAACCTCATGTCCATGTAAGCTAATTTATTTTTGCCGTTATTATAAATTATTTTGTGGCATTTATTTTATACTAATAAATCCATCATGAAGCATCCCACAGTATTCTCTGTGTAGAAATAGGTTTCAGTCGGTTATGAATAGGAATTGAGTCTAGTTGATTGAGAAATGAGTGATAATTCACAGGGGTCTGTGAAAAGAGCTGGCTTCATTAGCTCAGAAGGCATCTCCTGCAGGGGCCACATTTCTACCCAGATGAACGATGGAGCATATGTCTTCTGACTTCCTTTGCTGTCAATAGATCTTCTCTGTCTGTAGTTATACCAAAACTGATGGATCATTTCTTTGAATGGTCTTGTGGTCAGAGTATAGAGAATTGGGTTCAAAGCACTGTTGATAGGCAGAATAAAAATCACTACCCAAGACGTTATGGTACCTGGAAGAGAAAAATGAAATTCCTTGAGTGTTTATGGATCTTTACAAGGTATGGGCATACCGTGTCCTGGTTTCCCGGCCCCCCCCCAGCCCCCCACACTGACTTTTGAGTCTTAATTTTTTTCCCCTTGATGTCACATAATTAAATACCAAGTCTATATGTGTTTCCAGATGTTTTTCCAGGGTGCCAGTGTTTGAGGGAGGAGCTAACACTATCAAAAACCAGGTGTTTTGCTAAGTAGCTTTTCTCGAATACATCAACAAAAGTATTCTATTGGGTAGAAATGTGTTCTACCAAGTGATTATATATTACTCGGATATGATTCCATCTTAGGAAAAACAATATTGTTTAGTATTTAAATCATACCTTTTCAAGTGTTTTAATTATTAGATAGTACATGTAATATTTCTCAGAATATATAGACTTAGCTTTAATAGATTTCTTTTCTGCTATTTATTTGGTTTGAAAAACAGGTATGCATTTTTAGGCTTTTGACCAGATATTTATTTCGGTAAAAACATCTTTGCCTAACCTTATCTTAAAATTACTGCAGTATATATGCAACTACCTAATACTCAGATTTTTATTATAATTTAATTTATGCTGTCTTCCCTCTTTTACTTATAAAATGTAAGGCACTATCACGACCAATCATGGGATAAAGCAAAATTAAAGTTGTATGTTTATAAATTTTTAAAGTGTGAATATATATTGCAGTATACATACAGTTAACAGGATTTTATACATTTTTTTATTGTGGTAAAATATACATAACATAAACTTTTCCATTTTAACCATTTTTAAGTGTACAGTTCAGTGGCATTAACTACATTCACATTGTTGTGCAACCCTCACCACCATCCATTTCCAAAACTTTTTCATCTTCCCACACTGAAACTCCGTACCTTTAAACACTACCCACCCCCAACCCTCCTCCCCCTAATCCCTGACAACGCCATTCACAAACTTTTTGTCTCTGTGACTCTGACTACACTAATTACCTCATATAAGTGGAATCATACAGAATCTGTCCTTTTGTGACTGGCTTATTTCAGTAGCGTAATGTTTTCAAAATCTATCCATGTTGTAGCATGTATCAGAATTTCCTCCCTTTAAAGGCTGAATAATAATCCATTGTGTGTATATAACTCATTTGCTTTAAGCATTCGTCCGTTGATGGACCCTTGGGTTGTTTCGCTCCCACATTTTGGCTACTGTGAATAATGCTGTCATGAACATGGGTGTATGAATGTCTGTTTGATTCCCTGCTTTCAATTCTTTTGGGTATATACTCAGGAGTAGAATGGCTGGGTCACATGGTAATCCTATGTGTAAGTTTTTGAGGAACCACCATACTGCTTTCTACAGCAGCTGTGCCATTTTACATTCCTACCAGCACAAGAGCTCCAATTTCTCCACATCCTTGCCGGTACTTGTTATTTTCTGGTTTTGAGAACAGCCATCCTAATGAATGTGATGCACCTTATTTTTAAAGATCAAGAGTGCCTTCTTCTGTCGTCTCTCACACTCTGGGGTAATGTTCCCTAAATTGCTATGTATTTCAGGAAGAAAAATTTCTTATGTTCTAAAAAAAAAATGAAGTAATTATTTGATAATCATTTTGACCTGTGTTCCTTTCTGATCATCTTAAGCATGGGATTATCAGAATTTCAACACAGTGAGTATAATTTATTGGAATCATTGTTCCTTTGTTCCCATAGTCACTATGTTTTTTGGCATTTGTGGAAAAAATTGAACACGTGGCAGGCTCCAGCTTGCGCCAGGAGAAGCCGTAGCCCCCGCCATGCTCTGGCTCCAGCCCCCCAGCCCTCAAGGCAGCAGCTGCCAGTGACCCAGGAGAAGCCCTGGCTCACATGGGGCTCTGACTCTAGCCCCTTCATCTCCAGCCCCCAAACCCCCACCAAGGCGATGGGCCTGACATGCTGCAGGAAAACCCTTGCCCCTGTTTGTTTCAGATTTAGCTCTCCCACCAAAGCCACTGGGCATGTGCAGACCGCATAGGGGTGCTCCCACATAAGGACACAAATCAAGCTCAGGATAGGCAACTGTTTTGCCTAATTTCACAGAGACAAACAGAGGAAGCCAAACAAAATGAGATGACAGAGGAATATTTTCCAAATTAAAGAGCAAGATAAAACCCCAGGAGAAAAACCAAAAGAAGTGGAGATAAGTAATTTACCTAACAAAGAATTTAAAGCAATGGTCATAAAAATGTTCACCCGCCTTGGGAAAGGACAAGAGGAGCCCACAACTGTAACAAAGAAACAGAAAATGTAAAAGAGAACCAATCAGAGCCGAAGAATACAATAACTGAAATGAAAAATACACTAGAGGGTATCAACAGTAAAGTGATACAGAAGAATGAAACAGAAGAATCCTTAGCAACCTGGAAGACAGAATAGTGTAAATCACTCGATCAGAATAGCAAAAAGAAAAAAATAATTAAAAAAAAATGAGGATAGTTTAAAGGACCTCAGAGACAGCATCAGGTGTACTAACATTTGCATTATAGGGTTCCCAGAAGGAGAAAAGAGAGAGGAAGGGGGCAAAAAATGTATTTGATTAAATAATGGCTGAAAATTATTTAATTTAACCTGAAGAAGGAAGCACCTGATCCAGGAAGCACATAAAGTCCCAAACAAAATGAACCCAAAGAGATCCACACTAAGACATATAATAATTAAAATGGCAAGAGTTAAAGCGAGAATTTTAAAGGCAGCAAGAGAAAGGCAAAGAGTCACATACAAGGGAAACCCCATAAGGCTACCAGCTGACTATTCAGCAGAAATTTGCAGGCCAGAAGGGAGTGGCATGATACATTTAAAGTGCTGAAAGAAAGGAAAAAACCTATAGCCAAGGATACTGTACCTGGCAATGCTATCATTCAGAATTGAAAGAGCAGCAGCAGCATAGCCCAGTGAGATCACCTCGGTGCTTTGTGGTGACTTACAGGGGCGGGATAGGGAGGGTGGGAGCGAGGCTCAAGATGTGGGGGGATGTGGGGACATACGTATGCATATGGCTGATTCACTTTGTTGTACAACAGAGACTCGCACAGCATTGGGAAGCAATTGTACTCCAATAAAGATGTATTTTAAAAAAAAGAGTTTCCCATCAAGCAAAAACTAAAAAAATTCATCACCACTAAACCAGCCTTACAAGAACCGTTAAGGGGACTTTTTCAAGTGAAAAAAAAAAGGCTGTAATAAAAAGTAAAATATATAAAGGAAAAAAATCTTACTGATAAAGGCAAATATAGAGTAAAGGCAGTGGATCACGTACTTAAAAGAGCTAGTACTAAGGTTAAAACCAAAAGTTTGTAAAATCAAAATCAACTATAGTTACAATAAACAGTTAAGGGATACATATAAAGATGTAAAATATGACATCAAAACAAAACTTCAGGGGGGAATAACAATGTAGAGCTTTTAGAATGCATTTGAACTTAACTATCAGTTTGTGTGTGTGTGTGTGTGTGTGTGTGTGTGTGTGTGTGTGTGTGTATATATAGCATGGTAACTACAAACCTTAAAACAACAATAGATACACACACACAAAAGGGAAAGGAACCCAAACATAACACTAAGGAAAATCAAGGGAAGATGCTAAAAGAAGACAAGAACAGAGAAGAACTACAAAAACAACCAGAAAACAAGTAACAAAATGACAATAAGTACATACCTACCAATAACCACTTTAAATGTAAATGGACTAAATGCTCCAATAAAAAGACATAGGGTGGCTGAATGGATTAAAAAACAAGCCCCATCTATATGCTAGCTACAAGAGAGTCACTTCAGAGCAAAGATACACACATACTGAAAGTGAAGAGATGGAAAAAGATATTCCATGCAAATGAAAATGAAAAGAAAGCTGGGTTAGCAATACACATATCAGACAAAATAGACTTTAAAGAGAAATCTGTAACAAAAGACATAGAAGGGCACTTATATAATGATAAAGGGGTAAACCCACGAAGAGGATATAACATTTGTAAACATATGTGCACCTAACATAGAAGCACCTAAATATGTAACACAAATATTATCAGACATAAAGGGAGAAATTGACGGTATTAGAAGATGGTAGGAGACTTTAATACTCCACACACATCAAGGGCTAGATCATCCAGACAGAAAATCAATAAGGAAACAGTGGCTTTAAGAGACACATTATACCAGTTGGACTTAATAAATATCTACAGAACATTCCATTAAAAACAGGAAATTACACATCCTTTTCAAACGTGCATACAACATTTTCTAGGATAAATCACATGCTAGGCCACACAACAAGTCTTAGTAAATTTAAGAAGGCTAAAATTATATCAAGCATCTTTTCCAACCACAATAGTATGAAACTAGGAGCCAATTACAGGAAGAAAAGTGGAAAAACACAAATGTGTAGACTAAACAACATGCTACTAAAAAACCAATGGGTCAACAAAGAAATGAAAGAGGAAACAAAAAATTACCTTAAGATGAATGAAAATAGAAACACAACCCTCCAGAATCTATGAGACACAGCAAAAGCAGTTCTAAGAGGGAAGTTTACAGTGATTCAGGGACACCCCAAGAAACAAAAAAATCTCAAATGGACAACCTAACTTTCTAATGAAAGGAACTAGAAAAAGAACAAACAAGGCCCAAAGTTAGTAGAAGGAAGGAAGTAATAAAGATCAGAGCAGAAAGAATTGAGATAGAGACTAAAAAGTAGTCAAAAAGATCAGTGAAACTAAGAGTTCGTTTTTTGAAAAGATAAAATATTGCTAAATCTTTAGCCAGACTCATCAAGAAAAAAAAGAGAAGGGATCAAAATAAATAAAATTAGAAATGAAAAAGTAGAAGTTACAACTGATATCACAGAAGTACAAACAATCATCAGAGAATACTACTAACAGTTATATGTCAACAAATTGGACAACTTACAAGAAATGGATAAATTCCTAGAAACATAAAAACTTATAAGAGTGAATCAGGAAGAAATATGGAAAAAGGTATTCCATGCAAATGGAAATCAAAAGAAAGCCAGAGTAGCAATACTCATATCAGACAAAATAGACTTTAAATGGAAGACTGTTACAAGAGACAAAGACTGACACTACATAATGATCAAGGGATCAATGCAAGAAAAGGATATAACAATTATAAGTGTATATGCATCCAACATAGAATCACCTAAATATATAAGGCAAATATTAATGGACAGATTTTTAATTTCTTTACAGGAAGAAAAAATTCATACCTGGTATTTCTACCTGAAGCAATGAGAGAAATTTCAGTATAAAGATGGGTATCCAGCATAATGCATCGGTAAATACAATAAAGAAAAAACGTTTGGCAAGGATCATCTCTTTCCTAACTTGATTCCGTACTTTGGTTGCTGTTATGGCACTTTGATGGATGCTGTAAAACATGCTTCCATATGAAAAAACTATGATGATAAATGCTGCTAAGTTAATACCTATGAAGAACACAAAGATGATGATTAATGAATAAGAACATTCTTTCAGAACAAGCAAACATACCCTTAGCTGTTATTGTAAAGGAGAAGATACAAAGACCACAATGTTCTTTGTAAGAATTACTAAGGCACAAAAATCATTAATTAAAAAATTTAAATATTGTTGAAGCTATAAGAATGATGAAATGTTTAATTTTAAAATGGCATATTAAAATTAGATTATAGTGATTCAATGACTATCTTCGGCTTATTAAATTAATCTGTCTTGTGTTAATTTTTTTGGTAATTCAATTACTTTGTTATATTTTGAGAATATTTTTCACAAGAGGGCATACTTGGTTGTCTGCTCCCAAGCCAAAGACTTGTGTGGCTACTTTGAATTTGTTCATATTATAAAGGCGAAGAGTTAAAATATGTTTTGCTTAGTATTATTAGGGTGATTGCATGAAATGCAAGTGTTTAGCATCTTGTCTTTTATTAAAGTGTATCATATAAGAATTAATATGATGAAGTGGTAATTTAGAAAAAATAATCCCTTTAGGGGATTCTGATACAATCCACCCTCAATGTCCATTCTGGTTAGAAGATCTGAAATAGAAAGTTGTAAATATTAAAAGGGATAATGAGATTCAGATTGTGATTTATTCTAGCATTTGAATGAAAGGGCTTCTAATACAGAGTTTCTTACCGAGAAAAATTGCCACTGAATAAATCTGGGCTCCAATACTTTCTGTATCTTCTGAATGAAGAGGGAAGCATACCCCATTGGTGCCGTAGTAGTTTTTGAAAAATTCCTTATTGCTCAGTGGAATGAAAGCCACGATAAAACCGATAATCCAAATGAGAATCAAAACTGTAATGGTTCTGCATTTTCCAGGTCTTAAACATCTGAAAGGATATACAATACAGATATATTTTTCCACTGTCAGAAATGTTAAAAGTAACACTGATACTTCTGTGGACAGAATGGCCAGGGACCCCAGAAGCTGGCAATGAATACTCTCCATCCACAGCTGTGCGTGCTTGTTGTATTCTCCTCGAAACTTCAGGTCAAAGGCTCCGATCAGAAACAAATAGATTCCCATCAGGCAGTCGGCACCTACAGGGATCAGTGAATTTCACAAATTTAGAGAAATAAATAGGTAAGATGGAGTTATCATTAAGCAGAAATTTTTAAAAAAAATTTATCTATTTATTTTTGGCTGCATTGGGTCTTCGTTGCTGCGCGCGGGCTTCTCATCGCGGTGGCTTATCTTGTTGCGGAGCACGGGCTCTAGGCGGGTGGGCTTCAGTAGTTGTGGCTCGCGGGCTGTCGAGCACAGGCTCAGCAGTTGTGGTGCACAGGCCTGGTTGCTCTGCGGCATGTGGAATCTTCCCGGGCCAGGGCTCCAACCCATGTCCCCTGCATTGGCAGGCGGATTCTTAACCACTGCGCCACCAGGGAAGCCCCAGAAGTATTTTTAATATTAGCCCCAAATAGCCAAGATCCTTCTATCTTGGGGGCGGGGGAGGGAAGTTTTATTCTAAGAGTTCATTTATGGTTAAGGACCACTTCATCAACTCTCCCTGCTAAGCACTCTTACAGCATTCTCTGCAGCCAATTATGTAATCATTCCTCTGTTTTCGTCTAACACACAGTCTGTAAGAGCAGGGATCTTGTCTGTTTTGTTTTCTGTTCTAGTCCCATCACCTAGCAGTGCTGAGTAAATGAGTAAAATGCATGAGCATTCAATTAGGGACAAGATCGAGATGTTATAATTTGGTTCATCTCTTCCATGGAAATTCTCCCAGCTTAAGAAACTTAAGTCATTCAAAATCCCAGAGAAAGTAATCCAGAAGTTGCTATGACAGAGTAATGACTATGAATTTTGAGGTCTGTCATTTTGAAGATGTGAATAATTATGAAGTGCTCTGTAGTCAGTATAATTCTGAGGGGCTTAAATGACTCACCCAGGGGTGGTCGAAGAAAAACTGTTCTCTCTGATTCTTTCTTCCCATCTGAACATCTTTCTCTGTCTCTTTTCAGACTCCTCCATCCCCCACATCAGCTGTTAATGTGATACACTTCTTGGTGTATTTGCTTTTTTAGCAAATATTACGTATCAGAGAGTAGGTGAGATTTTTTGTGGACCGCGCAAGCATTCTATACAACGATCCTAAAGTCACATCACCGTATACATCGTAAGGCTGGCCCTAATCTTTAAACACCGAGGTTATATTGTAGCCTTTATCAGGGAAATTGAGCAAACTCAAAATTGTGTAGCTAACAATACAGAGTAGTAAACCATTTCTGAGTTCTGTTTCTTGGGTAGCTTGCAATGAAAAGACAGTTCGACATTATACTTTGAGTGAGGGCGAGGGTAAGATATGGCACAGAACTTGTAAAGAAGTAGAACATCATATAGATTGATGCTTGCTTGAGGGAGTATGGGTAAATTATAGGCCACTTGACCAAGATTATAAACACCTTGAGGACTGGTTTCTTGCTTTTATTTAATTAATTAATTTATTTTTGTATTCCTCATTTAACATAATACCTTGCAATCACGTTTCAAAAACTTAAAAAATTTAATACTACCTAAAACACTTTCTTATTTAAATATTTCAAATTATGAATGGAAAAGACTGTAGAAGCTCAGAGACCGGAAAAACAACGTTTGAAGTCAGCATCCATGAACTGGACATTCAAACAAGGAATAAACACAGCTCTGGAACCATGAAAGGGTCCAATTTGATTATAGTAAAAGATTTTACATGCTTTGATCAAATATTACTATTTTATTAAATAATAAAGATATTATTTATAATATATTACAATTTTAAATAAATTATTTAATAATATTAAATTCGCTTTCTTCTTCCTTCAGAGAAGAAAGCAAATGAACAAAAGCTTCTTTATGAGAAAAAAATTAATGAATGAGCCCTTCATTAATCTGTGTAAGGTGACTGAGTTTTCTTATTTTAAAAACTTATTTTCTTTCTTATTGCTAAAGTAATTTTATTTTCATTGTAGCGTATGTGAAAACAACATATAAGCGAAGGGGAGAAATTTTAAAAATCTCATAATTCTACCGCTCTCATTACTTATTGTCTAATAGCAACGCTTTCATATATTTTGAAACTGTAATTCCTCTTCAGCCAGGAAATACTCACAGCAGAGGGAAATGATTGACATGGCATGCAGCTTGTTCTCAGATCTGATATAAGGTCGCATACAGATGACAAAGATGTTTCCAAAGCACGTAACTGCAGACACAACCCAGACGAATACTCTCTGAATAATGCTCGCCAAGAGATCCTCTAAAGATGAGATTCCATCAGTGTTTGGTTTACAGCTGCGAACATGCGGTGCATAACCACAGTACTGGAACTTCTTAAAATAGCTGATGTGCAAAGAGAAGGGAAAAGAAGATTTTAAACTGAAGTCAGTGTCACTCTACATTAATATCTATTTTCTACATTCTCTCAGTAGAAAGAAAACATCTTAATATGAGACTCAGAGGAATGGATGTAAAACATTAGGGATACTGAAGATTTAACCTTAAGTTTAATTCTCATTAACTTGGTTTTTAAAAGAATGTGTGGGTGAGAGCCGCAAAAAGGCGTAATAAACATACAAGTGTTAGACATGTCTTAGAATATAAATCAAATGTTAGCATGTGGTCAGGACAATCCACCCAAGGAAACTTGTTACTGGGTTTTCAGTGTTTAGTGCACGTGTTAATAAATCCACCGTTACATAACTCCCATGGTTGCTGCAACTGATTTTCCTTTTTCAAACCCAGGGGAAGAGAATTTGTCCTCTGTGCTTCTATGGCTTTTCTAGTATAGAATTTGTGTGATCTGTAGCTACTTGCTAACATGCTTATCCTCACACTAGAGTTTGGTACATAATAAGGTGTTCGATAAATATGTGTTGAGTGAATTCTTTCATCAGTAGAGAGACCTCCCTTGTTAATAAAACACCGCCGGGATAATCAGTAATTACTACTGTGCTACCACCAACACCAGCACCGTTTACTGAGCGTCTCCCAAGTATCAAGAATAACTTCTCAAATCAGCTCCATGAGGTTGATGTCAGTATCACCATAGAAGAAGGTGACTCTTCAATGGAGGCAAATTATCTGCTAGGAAATTTTCTAATAAATGCAGAAATTAGGATTTAAATTAGATCTCTTTGCCCCTAAAGCAACGTACTCTGGCAAAAAATATAAGTGATCTTTATAGTGTAAGGAGTTGTAGTAATACAAGATAAAAACTTGACAATTACAGTATATTGTCCTGTTGTTTAACTCTTGCTGCCTGGATCCCAGGATCTGCCATGGTTTCTGCCCAATTCAGTTCTGCTCCTTGAGTTGTTTCTTGGGTTTTGTGACCTACACCATTTTCTGCCAATAAACTCTGCTTTGTTTAATTTAGTCAGAGTGTTTTATGTTGTGTGCAACCAAGGAAACTTTTATAAGCGTGCTCTCTGAGGAATTATGGGGAAAAAAACCCCAGTATCCTCTGTTAGATTTAAAATACAAGCAAGATTATAGAGTGGTGGTGACTGCCATGACACTTTCTAAATTATTGGGAATTAATTACCTTGGCATGGAGACTATTCTAATATATTTCATATATATACTGCTATATATTACATTCAATTAAAGAAAATGTTTCTGAAGCATGTAATTGATGGCATGATGAGACACACTGTTTGAATAAAAGATTTTTCATGGTTTACCATTTTATCCGTACACCCTTGCACATCATGCCCTGACATTGTGGGCAATTTTCACTGAGGAGGATTTCTCTCTTCCCTTCCTCCATTTACATGAATTATTTATAATTATTTTATGTTGTTTATGTAACTTCTTCATCTGGTCGCATTTGTGCCATGTGTACAAATTACTAGCTGAGTGGACAAACATGACTATCAGTGAGTGGCATCAGGGCTCGGGAGAGTTTACAAGCCTGAGTGGGTTCCCTCCACACTCCTGCTGTCTGACATTCAGACAAAACTTTCATTCTGCCAGATCATGGAAAACTAAAAATCACCCCACCCAATACCAACGCTTTAAGAGTTAATTATTGTTTAAGCAAATTAATCAGTAGAAAATGTTAATAGATTGGATGCATTGGGTATGGAGGTATTAGCACAATACATGTGGAAACGTAAAAGACTAAAATCAAGGTGAAGAACAAGAAAAAAACATCTGCTTACATGTGAGAGAGATTCGTGAGAGGTCTAAACATCCTTTGTTGGATATTTGAAATTTCAATTCCTTCTAGGCTGCTAAAAATATCAAATTAATTATCAAAAAAATATGTTATGCAGGGTACAATAAAATTAGTTTTTGTGACGAACAGTTTAATAAAATGCTGTTAGTTAACACTTATTCGGTACCAAACATTCATACTTAACCTTCCCTAGGCACTTCCCCAACTCCTTTAAAAGTTTTTTTATTAAAAAAATTTTTTTATTGAATGAAATATTCTTTAAATTCTACAGTGCTTTACAATTTTCAAAAGTTTCACACACATGATTTCATATGATCCCATAATAACCCATTTTTTTCTCTCCAATGCCTTTTTGATTCTGCTATTTATATGTATATATCCTGCTTATTTGAATTTTTTGTCTTCTAATAGAGAGTGGAACAATGTTTTTTGCATAGTAACTACTCAATATATATTTTTGAAATAAATGAACAAGCATTATCTTTTAGACAATATTGCAATAGCAGAGGCATTTTACATTCTTGAAGTTTTTCTAATAATTTTAAATAATAAATGTTTTTCTAATAAAATGCCATTTTACTGAGGGAACACTTAAAAGAACTGAAGCTTACCTTCTTAAGGCAATTCTTAGACCCTAACATAATTTGTGTGTGTGTGTTTATGTGTGTGTGTGTTGCAAGTAATGACTTATATCATCTAGAACATTCCATCTTGGGATAACGATGGCTATAATAAATTCTTAGATACCCAGTGCTAATGAAGGAATAAATATGCATAGATGCCTTCAGAGGATCAAGCAAACAATCCAATATAAGCTTCTGGTGATTACAGAAACATATGAAATGATTAATCATTATCTAATTTGTAGCTTATAAATACGAAAGATTAAACTAATAGCTATCTGTTTGTAGCCCAGCAAGCACTCATCTTATATGTTTTTCTGGAGTTTAACCAATATCCTGGGACTAAAGCTTCTGATTTGAGATCCTATCAATCTTATTTTATAGAATTTATTAGCTATTAGTATGTAAATAAAAATTACATCATAAAACTATCTCCATAGGTGTATACTTACAGAGACTTGAGTTTGACAAGGTAATCAAATTGGTTTGCTTGAATTTTCTGGATTGGGTTATAGGAAAGATTCCTGTTTTAAAAAAAGAGCAGCAATAGGTCAATTCTTAAAAAGTATTTGAGTAAAGAGAAAATGTGTCTCTTGACTTAGGGTTACTTTTAAACAGTAACAAAAAAAGTACAGCAATGTCACTTGACCCCTAGGGCTCGCTGGACATTCAAATGGATTAATGGAAACAGAACTCTTAGGCCAGTGCACGGCTGTCAGTAAGTGCGTTAGTGACAGAGCTGAGAGAACGTAAGCGTGAAGGTGGGGAGGTCCAGAGACGGTCCCACCAGAGGAGCAGCAGGGTACCCAAAGGGAAGCCACACCACTTCAGGTTTTGCCTATTATCAGGTGTGGTTTAAATGAAAGAAAGAAGAATCTCATTTAGTCAAAACTTGAATTAGTGAAATCACATTGAATGCTTTTTACAATAAATCATGTCAAAGAGTGGCATACTGTGTTAGCAATTTGTGAGGCATGAAATGAAAAGTAAAAGGCTCTATAGTTAGAAACAAAGAAACAGAGGTCAGAGTGACAGTGTAGCTGAGTGTAAATGGAGAAAATTTCAGAATCTTTGCAAAACAACACCTTGAAACAAGAATTGTTGATTAAAGGGACCTTCTCAGGGCAGGTTCACTTTTTAAGAAATTTATTGCAGATTAGACTATTATTTGGGTGGGGGAGGGGCGGTGACTACAGAAAAAAGGGAAGAGAGGAAGGATGGCAATAAGAAGAAATGTGTTGTATGAAAGAAGGGAAGGGGACTCAACAATCTATGAACAGAAGGAAACGACCTTAACATAATAAAAGCCATATAGGAAAGCCATAGTGAGCGTCATAGCCAATGGTGAAAGGCCGAAAGCTTTTCCTCTAAAATCAGTAAGAAGACAAGGATGCCCACTTTTGCCATTTCTATTCAACATACTACTGGAAGTCCTAGCCAGAGCAATTAGGCAAGAAATAAAAGGCATCCAAATTGTGAAGGGAGAAGTAAAATTATCTCTGTTCACAGATGACATGATTTTATGTGCATAAAACCCTAATGATTTCACACACGCATACACACAAAAACTGTCAGAACTATTATAATAAACAAATTCAACAAAATTGCCATATGTGAAACCAACACATAATAATAAAACAATAATCAATAATCAAATGCATTTCTATACACTAACCATGAGCAATCCATAAAGAAAATTAAGAAAATGATTCAATTTACAATAGCATCAAAAGAACACAGTACTTAGGAATAAACTGAATAAAGGTGAAACACTTGCACTTTGAAAACAAAATGTTGCTGAAAGAAATTAAAGAAGACATCAGTTAAAGAAGACATTCTGTGTTTTGGGACTGGAAGACTTAATATTGTTAAGATGTTAATACTACCCAAAGCAATCTACAGATTCAGTGTAATCTCTGTCAAAATCCCAATGATTTTTTTTTTGCATAAATGGAAAAATCCATCCTAAAATTCGTATGGAATCTCAAGGGAACCTGAATATCTAAA
The DNA here is from genome assembly GCF_949987535.1 of Balaenoptera acutorostrata. NCBI lineage: Eukaryota > Metazoa > Chordata > Mammalia > Artiodactyla > Balaenopteridae > Balaenoptera > Balaenoptera acutorostrata. Next base: position 3,110,423 of record NC_080068.1, on the reverse strand, counting down.
ACAACCTTGAAAAAGAAGAACAAAGTTGGAGGTCTCACTTCCTGATTCAAAACTTACTACAAAGCTACAGTAGTCAAAACAGTGTGGTGCTGGCTAAAAGATAGTTGTATAGAACAATGGAATAGAACGGAGAGCCCAGGAACAAGCCTTTGTATATATAGTCAAATAATTTTTAAAATGTGCCAAGATTGTTCAATGGGGAAAGGGCAATCTTTTCAACAAATAATGCTGTGAAAACCAGATAAATATCCACATGAAAAAAAAAAAAAAAGAGCTTAGACCCTTAGCTTCCACCATGTACAGAATTAACTCAAAATGGATCAAAGGACTAAATAGAAAAGCTAAAACTTTAAAACTCTTAGAAGAAGTCATAAGAGAAAAGCTTCATGATATTGGATTATGCAATGACTTCTTGTATATGAAACCAAAACCACAGGTAACAAAAGAAAAAAAAAACAAGAATTGGACTACATCTAAATCAAAAACTTTTGTGCATCAGAAAACACTGTCAACAGAGTGAAAAGGCAACCTACAGAATGGGAGCATACATTTGTAAATCATATATCTGAAAATGATTTAATATCTAAAATATATACACTCCTACAACTTAACAACAAAAACCCAAACAACCCAGTTTAAAAGCGGGCAAAAGACTTGAATAGGTATTCTCCAAAGAAGTTACACGAATGGCCAATAAGCACATGAAAAGATGCTCAACATCATTAATCATTAGAGAAATGCAAATCAAATCCACAATGAAACACCATTTCACATCCATTAGATTGGCGATTATCAAAAAATATAAAATAACAAGTGTTGTTAAAGAGGTGGAGAAATTAGAATCCTTGTGCACTGATAGTGGGAATATAAAATAGTGTAGTCACTATGCAAAAGAGTATGGTGTTTCCTTTAAAAATTAAAAAAAGAGTTACCATATGATCCAGTAATTCTACTTCTGGGGTTATATATCCAAAGAATTGAAAGCAAGCTCTTGAACAGATATTTGTACACCCACATTCATAGCAGCACTACTCATAGCAGCTAAAAGGTGGAAGCCACCCAAGTGTCCACCAATGGATGAATGGATAAATGCCATGTGGTACTTACATACAGCGGATTATTATTCAGAATGATAATATTCAGAACTTCTGACACATGCTACAACCTGTGGATGAACCTTGAGGTCATTATGCTAAGTGGAATAAGTCAGTCATAAAAGGACAAATATGTATGATTCCACTGATTTATGAGTTACTTAGAGATGCCAAATTCATAGAACCAGAACAGAGTGATGGATGCTGGAGGGGCAGGCGTTGATGGGGAGTTAGTGTTTAATATGTATGGAGTTTCAGTTTGGAAAGATGGAAAAGTTCTAGAGATGGATGGTGGTGATGGTTGCACAACAATGTGAATGAAGTTAATGCCACAGTTGTACACTTACAAATGGTTAAAATGGTAAATATACATACTTATGTATATTTTAATCACAATTTTTAAAAGTAAAATAAAAAATAAAGATACAAAATTAGTATCAGTCTTACAACTGTGAGAGCTCCTTCAGATCCTTAAAGACAAGTGGTGAAAGATTTTCAATCTTATTACTTCCTAAATCCCTAGGGAAACAATTGCAAATGTCATATTATTTCCTTAAGACTTTACTCATAGTTCTGTAATTTATTAAAAAACCATTAGACAACTTTCAAACAATGCCATTAGTGAGTTATATTAATTAATAGAAGTCAAAACTTTAAAAAGGGAGTGAGATGGTAAAAGATAAAAATATTTTATCCCATTTTATTGCTCACTCAGAGACAGTACTTGGTGGTATTTGATCTAGTTCTAATAGATACAATTTTCTAATTCAATTAATATATGTGTTGTGCCCTTCTTCCTTTCTCTTCTTCCTCCCCTTCCTCCCTCCCTCCCTCCCTCCCTCCCTTCCTTCCTTTGCTAAAGTAGAAATATGCTTTGGGACCTTAATCTTTTCCTTTGCTTGGGTGTATTATAATTTTCAACTGGAAGTGGATTATTTCAGTTTCCAGTTTCTTCCACAGCTGATATACACCAGGTCTCATACACACCTGGGGCAGGATATTTCATATGTTACTTCATGTACATATAGAGGTTGGGCTGCCTAAAGTGGTATGAACTTGTAGCTTAGTTGTGAGAAGATTTCGGACAGTAGCAGCTCTTATGGTAGCTTTGACAGCGGCAACTCTCATGAGAAAGGCCTCAGATTCTTCTACACAAGGCAATCTTTCGATAGGCTTGAGTTCTTCAATGTCATCAAGAGATACTAAGAGAAAGCCTAACCGCTTTCCCTGTGCATCTCCAAATCCTATTAGTTGCTACAGGGAGAAGCACGGGAATAGATCTATTCGTTATTGCAGTGCTTATAAATCAAAAGTTAGGTTATTCAACTTGGAAGGGCAAGATAGATTTAGACTGAGTTTTTAAAACTAAAGAGTAGCTAATGTAATCAATACTATAAATGTCTTTGCTGTAAATGTTTTATTTTTATACTGTAAACTGAACCTTGAGTCTGTTTTTGTTATTTATGTTTTCATGGGTGAATTGTCTGTGAAGATAGATGGTCTGATTTGACAACCAAAGGAATGTTTCTAAAATTTCCTCCCTTTCTTAAAATCCTTCAATAGCTCATTGTTGCATAGAAGATAAAATCAAAAAGTCTTAGTGTGATATAAAAAAGCCTTTAAATATCTTGCCACTGTCTAGCTTTCCAGCTCAGTTTCCTACCACTTTCTACTCAGTCAAAATGACTTTCACCAGGGCCTGAAGGCACCTCAGTATTCCAACCTCTGGGTTTTTGCACGGGCGCTTCCTTCTGCCTGGAATAAGCTTTCATTCTTGTCCTTCTGGTGAACTCCCTATTCATCTTTCAAGATTCTGCTCAGATAAACAACAAGGATTTACTGTACAGAACAGGGAACTATATTCAATATCTTGTAATACCCTGTAATGGAAAAGAATCTGAAAAAAGAATGGGTATGCAGAACTGAATCACTTTGCCGTACACCTGAAACTAACACAATATTGTAAATCAACTATACTTAAAAAAAAATAAAAAGATTCTGCTCACATGTCACTCCTCTGTGACCAGGGAGGTTAGGCGTTCTCTCCTCTGTTCTCCCGTATGTAGCATGGATAACACGTACAGCACTTATAACATCATATTAAAACTGTTTCTGTACATACGTTCTCCTCTTCTGAAGGATGTGAGCTCTTTCAGTGCAAGCCCTGTACCTATTCATCTTGGGCTCTCCAGCATCTAGCTTAATTTTGGGCTAGCTATTCTTTGTATCCCTACCTAGAAGACCATTAACAAACTGGACCTGCTTCATATTTAGGTAAAAGTGGTGGCACAATTCCAGTTCTTTGTATGGGAAGCCAAGTAAAAGATTGATCATGTTAGCGAGGCAATGTGAAAAACAGATTTAGAAGAGTCCTCTAGGATATTAAATCTTGAAATATCATGTTCAGCTGTTTCTGGTGGGAGTGCTGTTTTGGCTATTAGAGCCAATTCTGACATATAGTTCTTTTATCATGAATCATGTAATGGGAACCATTTGGCCTAGACCCTAAGTGATGTGTAAAAAGACCATTTTCTCAGTTTCGTTTTAGGAAAGTTGGTCTAAACTTAACTGGACTTGAGGTCCATTTCTGAATGGGCTCAGGAAACACATTATCACCTAGAGTAGTTGACTTTAAAAGCACAAAGTAAATCAAGTTGCAAAGAGTTTCTGCCATCAGAACTATTTAAAGTCTACTGTGAGAAGTGAATTCTGATTGTTGCCAACTTATTTACCCTCATTAACTCTGTCTGTGGGATCAAGCCAGGAGGGGCACAGAGTGTAGTCCAAACCCTCTCTCAAAGGGAGAGTCACTCATTTGAGGTCTAGACCCACCCATTTAAAGCCATCACCTCTTAGAAAACATGCTATTTTCATCCCTGTAAATCCGATTTTTCAAGCCAGTTGGGTATGGGATTCGGCAGTGTTTAGGCAGGACTAATTCTTGGCCTTGGTGACCCTCTCTGCCCCTTTGTTGCTCTTTCCTTTACCTCTGAACCTGCATTAGCACTGGTTACGGACTAAGCTGTTGTGTTCCATGCTCACTCCTGGTTACTGATACTTAGAACCTCCACCTCAGCGCCACCATGCAAGTCAGGATTGGCAGAAATTGCCTTCTGGTGTTCAGATCGCGGTGGCAAGTAGGATAAAACAAGGAAAAATATGGACCCCTCGACTAGCTTGTATTTTCATGGCTAGATACTACCTTTCGAGTCACCTACATGCACCTCTCCCTACTACTGAGGATAAAATAATTTCCTATGTGTTGATGGTATGGTTCACTTCAAGACACTGGGAGCTGTTACAGCAGGTGCTTGGTTCTGATATCTACTGAGATTTTCTTGTGCGTTTTGTGAATGATTGGTACTGTCTACTGAAAAATGTTTCAAGCTAATGGTCATGGAAGAACCCTGGGGTTTCAGTGGCTTGTTTATTGATGTTTTGGAGCAGAACGCTGCATTGGTTCCCGAGGAACGTTTCTGTCTGTGGCATATGTATTCCCTCCACCTGTCTTAGTTTGCAGGTAAGGTGTCCCGAGAGGCAGTTTAGTTACATTCTTTAATTTTTATGGACAAGTTTTAATGAATCAAAGTTCTTCCCAATTAACTGTCAAACATGTACCTTCTGTCCATACTCCAGATTCTTTCTAGAGCTCACAAAATCAAACTGGTGGCTAGCCTAAGCTTTAGCAAAAACCCAATTGAAGAAATTAATGGTAAAAAATAAAAAGTTGTCTGAAGGACATGTACTTCATTTATTGTCCTGTGTATATTTTATTTGGACAATCAGCTCCTATGCGCTTGGACCACAAGGCTTTGATTTATCAGAGAGTTGTCTTAATGTCCTCTGGAACTGTGTCATTGATCTTACAAAAGGGACATTATAAATAGCTCTCTTTTCCATTATTACAGTCTGGGATGTTACCCATGGTAGTGTCTAATTTCCTTATGGATCCAAGATTATCCTTTGGTTTCAGAATCAGCAGGGTGGTGTCTTTTTATCTCCTGGTTTTTAAATCCTAACTCTCTAGGAAACTTAAAGATAAATTTGCTATCCCTCTCCAGCAGTGGGTTAGAGTGGTGCAAGATGTATTTTATTTATTGATCTCCCCAGACTTTATTCTTTCTCCACAGCTATGTTTCCCTTACCTCACTTTTCTCAAATATTTATTTTATAGTTTTCCTTTACACATATTTTTTAAACTATCAGAATTCTTTTGTGGCTCAAGGTATGCAGAACTAGTGCTAGGAAAAGAGAAAAATAAATCTTTCTTAAATGTATAAAAATGTATACGTGTGACAACTATGAACTGGAACAGTAGAAAGAAAATTCTTATCAATATATGTGTAATTGAGCTTACAATTCATCTAGTTTCTGGAGCGGTGCAAACGTATTTTCACCGAGGTGATTAATTTTGTTTTTCCTCATTACCCTGAAAGTAAAAAGAAAAGGATGTTGTAGCTTCCAGAGGTAACTGATAGGTGAGTTATTGGAGAGGAGATTAACAGCCTGCAAAAACAAAGATAATTACGTGGAGTGCACTTTTCACATCAAGAGAGGTTGAAGTAGCGTGATAGATTACCCAGTCTGTAATAACTTTAATCTTAAATTTCCCAGATCTTTCAATGATGATAAAAGTAAAACAGTGTTCAAATTTCTAAGTGATTTAGGGAAGAGCTCCACAGGGGAAGAGTGAAAACCCCGACTCCTGAGAATACAAACTGAGCATCTGCACGGGGAACTGTCCTAGGGTCGCCTCTGTAGGCTTCGTGGTGAGTCTGTCGAACAAAATACCTCCCACACAATAGCACTGGTGCACATTGGGCAGTTGATGTGATTTAGGGTGGAGATGCTGCAGGAGGTCTACTTTAAGCTGGACCAACTCAGAAGATCTCTAGTTTGGGACGCTGAATGAGACTGTAAGTCTTGACAGTTCATCTCTGCCCTGATGTCGTGTCATGAGATCGCATAAAGGACTAACTCACAGGAAACCTTTAAAGGATTTCCAGTTCTTGAGGCATTGTGGGACATGCCTGGAAGCTGGCCTCGTCCCATCCTTAAGTATTTATTTCCTCTCAGCACTCCAAACCGTTACCACTTTCTCCCAGCATCCTTGGACCAGAAAAGCACAAGCATCTGCCAAGAGGAAACTCACGAATGATTTCTTCATACAGAGGGTTCTCTAAACACAAATACAAGTAGAATAGAAAAGAAGGGCTACATTTTTTTGATATTTATTTGGCCTGTGTCCTTTAAGTGCAATTTGGTTTCCTTTGGGCAATTACCATGAACTGTTTTGCATGACTGATAGAATCCTGCATCTGAAGACTGCTAAACTCACTGCAGAAAAGTTCACACATTTCAGTGGCTTTGAGCCCACTGGAATGGGGCAGAGGGCATAACTGGGTAAAAATTTTTGTTGTGTCAGTGGTAGCTATTGCATTGCCCGTACACAGGGGTCCTGTATATTCGAGTATGATGATTTTCAAACTTTTCACATGGTAACCGACAGTAGAAAAATGCATTTTGCATTGGGACATAATATACACCCACACAACCCAAGATTCATGGAACAATACATTTAATCATCTGAATTGCACTCTGATGTTTTTATTCAATTCAATCCCATTCTATTTCATTTACAAGATGCGGCTCGGGACATACTACATTGCTTTCATCACCTGCTTGTGAGTTTCAACCCACAATTTGAAAAATACTCTTCTGGAAGAATAAACTGCAAATGAGGCAGTTATATTTTTATACTGAAGGAAGCCCCAGTATCCCTCACTTTTATGGAAGAGGCACCCTGAATTTAAAATAAGCCGGAGAGGAGTATAAGGAGAAATTACACTCGATAACATTCTAAGGTTTATCCTGGTGTCCGCAGTTACATCCTCAGGGATGTGAACATTCTACAGTTTCTAAAAGTTATAATTAATTTTCCCCCATGATCTTTGCAGTAATAATTTTTATAGATTAGGACTTTAATTTGGTGTTTCTCAAACTGAGATCCAAGGACAGATTCTAGGTGCTTTATGAGAAATTTTTTTTCCATTAAATTGGGTCTTACTTGTAAGGTTGAGAAAAGCAGGTCTCACGTAAGATAGTACCATTGTGATGACCCATGTATGTTGTGAATCTGTGGTTATACCTGGTTTGAACTTCAGTCATTTTGCCAATGTGCTTCCTTTTCAAAAAACTTCAAGTTGAGAGGGAACATTTGCTGTAATTACTATGCATGTTTATGCTAGATTCTTTTCGCATAAATGATTCATTTTACTTGTAAAGAGATAAAACGGTACTTCAAAAGGACAAAACATTACTTACAAAACAGTTAAATTACTGCAGGAAATAAAAGTCAAATTCCTTAAATTATGGATATGGTTGCCTTCAAAGTCCCTGAAATATAAAAATAAAAAGTGATAAAGCTAAATTTTAATCACAGACAAAAGTCAGTCGGTTAAGAATGATTTGTTTTCTAGTAAAATATCTTTTTCCCACATACTGCTTATTTCATAGGGATTCTCACATAATGTAAGTGTAGCCACTTACATAATAGTCGAAATGATATATTTATATATAATGTTTCTTTTTTTCTGTGTTTATAGTAAAAATGTTTTGAGTTGCGTCTGTATGAGGTGTTCCTATGGGTACATATGCTATCCTAAGGAATGTGAAGAGAATGAAAAAAGCACATGGAAAGCTTTTGTTGTGGTAACTACCAGCTATATAAACAGAAAGCACGTAGTGATCCGCATTAAACACCCGTCCAGAGATACCAATGGCATTTCTCTGAGTGGCGTGACTCTATCTGCTACAGCCTGCGGAAGAACCTACTATTGCTGCAGAAGCTGCTACCGCAAAACAATGTTTAACCTCTACCTCCCTTGCCTAGACACTCCCAGAAAAAATTCTCCATAGCCTTTTACCACTGAGAACGTGCTTTCTTGCTTTATTGTATGGCCACACAGGCCAGTGCAGAGGGAGACCCACAGCTGCTCTTGGCTCTCCACTCCCGACTCAGGGCGCTGCTTGCAGACCTCACTTGAGCTCCCGTGCTGTGTGATGCTAGGTCACCAACGGGAGTCTGGTCTGAGCAGCAAACTTGTCAAAAAGTTGATGTTTTATTGTCTCTGCATCATGGTTTTCATGAAGGCGTTCTTCTATTGCCTGTCTTTTATCTTGTCGTAGGGTTCATGGTAGAAGTTCATAGAACAGAGTTAACCGAGCTCAGGGATACACTTTCAGAAGCAGATGCTGGCTCTTAAATCTACTCGTTTTACCCCAGCACTTAGCTTACCAGTCACCATGCCACGTAAAGCCATTCGGGAACAATTGCCACTAAAATATATGAGCTGAAGTCTGACACAGCTACTAAAATCTATGCAGGAAACATGAGTAGCATTAATGGACATGCCTATTTTTTTCTGCTGGAGAGGCTATATCTGGGACACTCAGTTTTATTTTGGCACTGCAGTAAAAATGGATGCTGACAAATCAAAGTCTATCTGGAAGATCTGGAAGGCCAGCATGTAAGCGTTCTAGAAATCAAGTCAATGGACTAAAAGGTTGTATTTATCACAGAGAAGAGCAAAGAAGAGAGATATATTTGAAGTCAGGCATAGGGCTTTTCTCTGTTGCATCAGACTGCAAAATCAGATTTACTCGTTGAAGGACACAAAGCATTTCAAATTTAAGCTCACAATCCATGGTGTCCAGAGAATAAGCTTCTTATTACTATAGTGATCTAAGAAGGGCATATACTATAGCAAGGTTTTTGTAGACGGGATTTCTGTATATATGGAATGTTGTGTTAAAATCTTAAATCTTGATTCTAGATCACCCTTCTAAAGAAAAACTTCCATTATTCTGTTAAACTGGAAATGAAACATTTGTAGTACTATCTTCTTTTGATCATTAGGCTTGGCCAAGGCTTTTTGGCCTTGCATAACGAAGGTTGTCATTGACACGGACTGTTCATTTCCTTTTCCTATTTTGTTGTTGTTACCATGAATCTACCACCAGGGGGTGATGTTCTCCTAAGCCTCACAAAATTTCTTGATGTTAGTTTCTTGTTAGTTACACCTGTAACTTTTTTTTTTTCTATTAAGGTAGCAAAAATATTTAAGTTAATATTAATTTACTATTTGTAAAAGTCAGTAAGAGGCATAAACTAGGGACTTTTGATTAAATTGTTAAATTCAATGTTGAGTTTATTTTAATCTTTATTTGTAAATTTGCTTTGGCTTTCTTCCTAAAATTAGAGGTTTTAGTTCTTGATATGCAGGGGTCTGGCATACAAATCTGTTCCTTGTGCCAGGGCTTCAAGTTCTAATGGACCTGAGGGGGTGTTTTGCTTACTTAATTCCTGGATCACTTTTCCAACTTAATGATCCTCTGAATCTAACCACTTTATGTTTCCCTCTATACATGGCAGAACTGGCTGAAAAATGAAAATTTGGTTCTTGGATCTGAAGAACAACAATAACAAAATAAAAACACCAAGAGTCTTGCCCTCTCAATTCTCTCTCTCATCCCCCTAGGGGCTTTGTAAACATGCAAATCTCCTCTCCCTCTACTTCCTCCCGTACATTTCTGGCTCCTATCTCACAGAGAAAATTGAGGTGATGAAGGAAGGGAAAGCCTTCGCCTTTCTGCCCGACATCCGTGATTTACCTGTACGTGCACCTGGTCTACACCCAGGATGCGATGACCTTCCTTCTGCTCTAGGCTAATCCCGCGTTTCCTGAGTTTTGTTTGTGAACGTGTATGTCCTAAAATACATGGTCAATTCTGGTGAATGTTTTTTGGGCGTTCTTCACTTTCAGTTTATATCTATTAGGATTAAGCACAGGTACATAGAACAGAGACCCAACTATAACAGCATAACTACACAAGGATTTAAAAAAAAAAAATCTAGGGTTAGGTAGCCCAAGGCTAGTGTGGTAATTTTACCAAGTTGTTAGAAACCTAAGGTCTTTCATATTCACTGTCCGCAGGTCCTTGTCTTCGTGTTCCAAGATGTTGCTAAAGCTTGAGCCATCATATCCGTCTTTTCTGGATAAGGAAAGAAAGGGAGGGTCTGCCTGTTTCTCTTTAAGGAGGTTGCCCAGAAGTTCCACACTATACGCCTTCCTCCTCATTAGTTAGGGCTCGGCCACGTGGCTCTGTCTAGACATGGGGAAGTCTGGGAATGTAGTATTTTAGCTGGGCACTTTGCCGCACCAGATAAATCTGTTCTGTTATCGAGAAGGGACTTTGCACTTTGATATGTACCAGTTAGAGCTGATTCATTAACTGTGTTATTTAGTTCTCCATATCCTTTTTTTGGTTTTCCTTGATCTTTCATGGACTGAAAGAGGTGGATTATTATTTCTTACCGCTTATGTATGTCTATTTTTCTTTTGTTTTGGTTGTTATATGAATCTATTTGGTGCATATATATACTCCTAATATAATATCTTGTATTGGAAATTGCACACTGCAGCATTTAAATGTCCTTCTTTGTACTGCTTAATGCAAATTGGCCAAACTTCTACCTACTTAGATAAAAAATGATGCCTGCTTTCTTTGGTTTGCATTTACATGGCATATTTTTGAGCAGTCTTTTATTTTTAATCTTTCTTAATCACTTAGTTACAGCTGGACTTTTTTGTACATAGTACTGAGTTAGGTTTTGCTCTGTGAGCCAACTTGAAAATCTGTTTTTCTTTTTAGTAGGTAATTTTAGCCCACTTAGGTTTATCGATCTGACTAATGTATCTTACCTTAGTCTGCTATTTAAAAATATTATTATATGGTTTTATAGCTTACAAAATCTTTCAACAAATGGCTTAAAAATTTTATTTCTTCTAACATTGAAAAAGGTTTGTATATTCTATTGGTAACCTTTATAATTATAACTTTACCCAATATACCATATCTTCTTTTTCTTAGAGAATAACAATAGCACTTATCAATTTCCTATTATAAGAAATGATGAAATTAGTATATATTGTCTTCCTGCCTTTTCTTTCATCTCTCTCTCTCTCACCATAGGATTTTGATCAATTATATGCTATTTATTAATATTCACCCTAGGAATATCAAATATCCACATATTGGTAGATTTCTTAGTTATAAATGACATCTCTTGACACCAGCCTATTTTTCTTTATAGTTTTATGGTTTCACTTTATTACTTTGAAACTGCTTACTCACTTAAGATTATTGTGGCTCTTGCTGAATTGACCCCTGTATAATTCTGTGATATTTCTCTTTATCCTTGGTGATAGTCTTTGTTCAGAAGGCTATTTTTTTTCCAATGTTAACACAGCCCCTCCAGCTTTTTAAAAAAATTAGTGCTGCATTTCTTATCTTCATTTTACAGCTTGAATATCTCTGTTTTCTCTGGTTGCCTCAAGCTTTTTTCTTTGCTTTTCTTTATCTTTGGTTTTCAGCAGTTTGACTATGATTTGTCTGGTTTTTTTTTTTTTTTTCTTTTCTACTTCTGCTTGTTTTCTTTTCTGAGGTTCTTAGATTTTTTTTTGGTTTGTTGTATTACATCATTTTAGAAAATTCTTGGTCATTATCTCTTCAGATATTTCTTTGAAAAATGAGCAGGACCCTGTGTCCCCCACCTCTTGTTTGTAGAAAAGCTTTACCCTCCTAGGCCTTCCCTGAGTTCCAAAGAGCAGATTTAATCAGAGAAGTGAGAAAATGGTGAAACAAAGGAAAATAGTCAAACAAGACAAAATATAATAGTTTAACCATAAAGCAAAGTCAGGGACCTTTAGTTCCTCCTCAAGGGCAATAGATAATACCCTGAGCCATATCCTTGAGTTGTTTTGCAGACACTAAAACCCTCACCAGGTGGAGGAAGTTAACGGCATGCTGATCACCAGCACGTAGACCCCAGGCTGGTTGGAACCAGAAGGTTGATGATTGAGATTCCCATAACATCACCCTGTTACCTCACCACCAACCAATCAGAGAATCGTGCACGAGCTGATCACACACCCTGCAGTCCCTTCCCTCACCTTGCCTTTAAAAACCCTTCCCTGAAAACCATCAGGGAATTTGGGTCTTTTGAGCATGAGCTGCCCATCCTCCTTGCTTGGCACCTGCAATAAATGCTGTACTTTCCTTCAGCACAATCTGGTGCCAGTAGATTGGCTTTCCTGTGTGTCTGGTTAGCAGACTCAAGTTTTGTTTGGTAACGTCTTCTGTCCTGTTGTCCCTCTCTTTTTCTGTGACCACTTTAACACATTTTGAGAAACTTTTATATTATCCTGTAACTTTTGGATTCTCTATTCTGTCTTTATTTTATGCTCCGTTCTCGTTTTGATTCAAATGAAAGCTTTCTATTGACCTATCTTCAAGGCCACTGATTCTTTTGTTAGCTGTGCTCAGCCTGTTGAAGTAATTCTCTGATTCTCTTTAAAGCTTCCATCTCTTTGCAGACATTTTCCATGTGTGCATGTTTTGCCCACCTTTCCCACTATATCATTTAACTGATTAATTGGTAGTTGTAACATCTGAGTTATCTCTGGGACTAGTTCTGTTGATTGCTTTATAATTTGACAAGGATTGTTTCTCTTGCTCTTTCTGGGATGGGGCTTTCTCAGCATCGCTGTCCCGCATGCCCCAGAAGCCCCAACCCACTTTGCAACAGTGCAGGATGCTGGGCTGGAGAGGTTTATTTGCCCCTATTGCTGGAGTAGAGAGCTTTGGCTGCTACCACTCCTTTGGAAGCAGTGGGTCTATGCACGGTCCCTGGCTGCAGGAAGATTTTCTGTCCCTCTCCTCATGGCGTAAAGCTTTTGCTTCCTAAGAAGGAAGAGTCTAGGGGAGAAGGTGGGGTTTGTGCCTGCATGCCACCAAAGAAGACTCTGTCTGGTTTCCTTAATTACTCCCAGCTTTTTCCGTGAGCTGGTGGAGGCCAGAGAAAAAGAGCCTGTTAGGAATAGCTGACTCCCTTGAGTGTGGGGTTCCCAATATTCCAAAGGGTTACACTAGCCCACACTTAACCTTTAGAGGTTTATTAAAATTTTAGCAGTTTTCTTTGTACCTGCTCTGTGAGGGTCAACTCTTCACCTTGTGCTCTGCCAAAGGTGATATACTGTATATATCCCGTCTCTCTTGGTCACTCCTTAGAATTCAGTTTACCTGCTTGCCTTATGACTGACAGGGTGGAGAAAATTAAGACTGTGTAGATTGTAAAGTTCTTTCTCATTGGTAGAGTGGGAGCAATATTGTCTTGAGGCTGTCTACAGCTTCAGCACAGCATTGTTGGAATGGAATTCTCATATATAATATGTATCCTTCTGTGACTTTTTCTTTATACTTCATATTATGATCTTGAAATTGTGCCATGTCGATTGAAGCAGGGCAGGTGCATTCATCTTTATTGCACCTGTGTGTGTATATCCCATCTTATTTGTCCATGCTTTCCACGGCTTCCAGGACCTTGCTCCATAATGCATCCTCACTGTTTTCCATGTTTACAAATTCTTTACATTAGCTTCTTCTGCCTATATATAAACTTGCTTTGTCTCATCCCCAGATAAAAGTTTACTTTACCTTCTTGCTCTTTAGCTCATATTTGGCTATTGCTCCATCTGTTCATATGCTTATTTATTAGTTATATTCCTTCCTTTTTGAATTTCACATCTTTTATTGTGGTGTTTATAGTTTTTTTATTGTTTTGAAAGAACTATATTAAAGGTTTTAATCTGTTGTCTGTTGTATATCTTGCAAATATATTCTCCTGGGCTGTCATATCTCTTTTTGTTTTATTTGTATTTTTCTACTTAACCATAGTTAAACAAATGTTTGCCGACATATCCAACAGATTTTCTAGTTTATACTTTGCTAAGTGAAAGTTCACGTGCAAGGTAAATATATTTTAACTAATTAAAAAAAATGAATACTTATAAAGCAAAAATTATTACTAGCATTAAAATTGGGACAACATTCACTCTCAGGGATGCATGTGGAGTGAGTTGTTTTGGATAGCTAAAATTTAAAGATTATAATTTTAGTAACAAAAATTTAAAAAGTCCACGTCTTTAGTAATAAATCCTAATCATTTTTTATTTTTATCTGAAATATACATTTGGCTACCTTTTTAAAAGCAAAGGAAAGATTTCTTATTGTATGGGCATAAAATCTCCCACATTTGCTTCTGGTCTCAATGCATGAATTTTTAATTTACTCATATAAATATTAATCAATTTTACTTCATTACTAAGTTTGGATCACTGAGCATGTAATAACCATTAATGAATTCTTTTGAGCCCAAATTTAATCACCACAAAGGATATTGCACTTAATTTGCCCTTTCCTTGATGACTTAGTTCGTCATTACTGAGGGTACTACACTGTCGTATCAAGATGCCCTCTGGACTTACTAATGATTTGGGGGATGTTTCTCTTCCCCTAGATGGTTCCAAACTAGTGTGTTTTGAGTTACTCTGTCTGCTTTTTATAGCATTTCTTGCTCCTGCTTTATTATCAGATTGCTAATTGTTACTTACTAAAATAAACGTTTCTAACTCCCCCTCCTACTTTTAAGTTGGCTCTTCTAGTCTGTTGTGAGCTTAGAACTCCAACGACCAAACTTTTGGGAATTTCCTACAAAATAAAAGACAGAGGGAATTTTCATATACAGAGTATATGCAGGTTATTGACTGAACTTTTAAAGAAATATTTTGAATGTATTTCTTCATTTTTGTCTGTATTTTAAATAGACACGTTTACTGGGTAATTGAGTTCTGCATAGGTAGAGTGATGCTAATTACCACAAACAAAACTACTGTGTGAAAAACTCTGTGGAACATATTCTGTTGTGATGAGACTTCAAAAATAAAGTCTAAGTATCATATTCTTATTACATAGAATTTAGCAATGAAACTAAAGTGGCTTAGTCTCTCTGTACCAAATGAACAGGTGAACAGATTGACAGGGGGAAGGGGTGATGTTACATAGATATCATAACATCCCTTCTGTCTTCCTTCTTCCTGCCTCCAAAGTATGTTTTGTTTTTTGGAGATGTTTTATTTTGGTAAGAGTTTAGAGGAGTTAGTTTAGATAATATTTATGTTTAATAAGAAAATCATGCTAAAAATATTAACAACTACCATTTGAAAAAACCTGACATCCAAAATGAACTAGGCAAAACCAGAAAAGTTAGTTGTCTTCTGTAAGAAGAGATAGAGGGAACCCTCCTACACTGTTGGTGTAGAATGTAAATTGGTGCAGTCACTATGGAGAATAGTAGGGAGGTTCCTTAAAAAACTAAAAATAGAGCTACCATATGATCCAGCAATCCCACTCCTGGGCATATATCTGGAGAAAACTCTAATTTGAAAATATACATGCACCCCAATGTTCATAGCAGCACTATTCACAATAGCCAAGAGATGGAAGCAACCTAAATGTCCATCAACAGAGGAATGGATAAAGAAGATGTGGTACATATATACAATGGAATATTACTCAGCCATAAAAAGAATGAAATAATGCCAGTTGCAGCAACATGGATGAACCTGGAGATTATCACACTAAGTGAAGTAAGTCAGAAAGCAACAAATACCATATGATATCACTTACATGTGGAATCTACAAAAATGATACAAATGAACTTATTTACAAAACAGAAAGAGACTCACAGACATAGAAAACAAACTATGGTTACCAAAGGGGAAAGGGGGGGAGGGATAAATTAAGAGTTTGGGATTGACATATACACACTACTATATATGAAATAGGTAACTAGTAAGGACCTACTGTATAGCACAGAGAACTCTACTCAATACTCTGTAATGACCTATATGGGAAAAGAATCTAAAAAAGAGTGGATGTATGTATATGTATAAGTGAATCACTTTGTTGTACACCTGAAACTAACACAACAGTGTAAGTCAACTACTATATTTCAATAAAAATTAAAAAAAAGAGGAGATACAGCAACTTACAGCCAGTGCAGCCTGGGCATGTGCTGACAAAGAGGTTTGTCAGGCAAGCGGGTAAGGATGTTATTCATCAGTGCTCTGAAAAAGAGAAACAAAAAGGAATCTCATTTTTCTGTTTCTTTTCTCAACTGAAGTCAAACGTAGTTTTATCATTATTCTTATGAAGCTGTGAACATCTACTAAGTTCGTTGTCTTCTCACTCAAATATTTTTCTGTTAAGTCTTGATATATTTAAGTGCCTGTTAGTAATAAAATTAGACAAACGGTAGCCATCAGATGGAGGAAGCAGTAGCACCAGCAACTGAAGGAAAGTCCTGTGCCCTTCAGTAGTGGGTACTGAAAGGGAGGTGATTTTAAACAAACGTTATTTTTCTTTACCAAGATTAATATAGGATAGTACTGGTGTGCTTAAGAATATTTCAATAAAACATGGCAGTGGGGCTGTGTTCAGTTTTGATGGGCTGACATTCTAGAAGATGGAAGATCTTATAAAACTGTTACAACTACAAAATAGCCTCATAGGATATGACTAGGAGATGGTTTTTAGTTGAAAATTCCCTTTTAGGGTTTTAATTCCAAATGTCATATTGTTAAACGCAAAGCAGTACTTTTTATTCATGCCTTTTCCTTCAGTTGAAATATTTGCATAAATTTTTAGTACTTACAGGAGAATAAGAGAATTTAGTCCGTAAAATGTTAGTGGGGAAATTCGACTGAGATGATTCTCTTCAATTATCCTGCCAGCCAGAAGAAAAAAATGGATTCATTTACATATTTTTTGAACATGAAGACTAATACTATAAAATGCCACATAAATTAAACATACAGCCACTCTAGTCTGTGGAGATCTTCAAAAACACCTGGCTTCAAGAAGGTTATTCTGTTATGACTGAGATACCTGAAAAAAGAGAAATAACTACAGTAAATTTGATACCTTCTTGATATCTTATAACAAGGAAAGGAAGAACAATAATTGTCCATCTTAAATTTTCTTATGTGTTCTCATCAGGCTATTTCCCTGCCTTCGGAGCCCTGAAAGTTCTTTATCACTTACCTTTTCACGTCTAGGTTTTCATTTCCCAACAATCAACCAACCATCAGCCAATCCCTCACTCACTCTGTCTATTCATTTATTCATCAAATTGTTTGAGCCCCTATGCTACGGCACTGTGCTAGGTGTGGAATCGCTTTCTCTGAGGGGCTTTGCATCTAGTAGAAGACAGCGTGTGAGCAGGTAGTTATTGCAGCAGCAGAGGGAAAAGAGCAAGAACATACAGTTCCTCTGACTTTTCAGCGGAGGAGGTGCCGGCCTCTGCTGGGACTGGGGAAGCAGAGCTTGGAGGGGAGAGGGGACAGGGAGTGTTAAAGAAAGAGGTCTCTACTCCTGCCCTGCAAATAGGTTCATCTGTGCCATTTCTCTAGATGCCACATATATGCGTTAATATACGGTATTTGTTTTTCTCTTTCTGACGTACTTCACTCTGTATGACAGACTCTAGGTCCATCCACCTCATTACAAATACCTCCATTTCATTTCTTTTTATGGCTGAGTAATATTCCATTGTATATATGTGCCACATCTTATCTTATTTGCAAACCATAAATAGAGACATGGACGTAGAGAATAAATGTATGGACACCAAGGGGGAAAGGAGGGCGAGGGATGAACTGGGAGATTGGGATTGACATATATACACTATACTGTGTATAAAATAGATAACTAATGATAACCTACTGTAGAGCACAGGGAGCTCTACTCAATGCTCTGTGGTGACCAAAATGGGAAGGAAATCCAAAAGAGAGGGGCTGTATGTATACGTATAGCTGATTCACTTTGCTGTACAGCAGAAACTAAGACAACATTGTAAAGCAACTATAATCCAATGAAAATTAATTACAAAAAAAGAAAAGAAAAAGAAAGGAGGCTCAGTTGAGGAGAGCCTTGAATGAGGTGTATCATTCACAAAGCAAAGTGTGGGTGGGAGTGATTCCAGGCAGAGGAAATGTCTTATGCAAAGGTGAGATGTGTGAGGGTGACAAGGTGAAGGGTCACGGGGAAGAGGCTGTGAGGGGATGCAGGAGATGCCCCTGGAGGCAGGCATGGACCTGCTCTGGAGAAAAGACACTGAATGCCTTGCTGGAGAGTCAGACCCATTGTACTTCGACCTGACTACTTCTCACTCTTCTGCAGAGTGAACCGACTCTTCCTTCTCTTATGCTGATCTCTTACGTGTTTATTTCTTTGTTTTCTTCCAAAAGCAAACACCAGCTTTTAATAACTTTCAAAATCACCTCTCTTCTTTTATAGAGGCCTTAGAGTCTTTTTTCTTTTTTTAATTTATTTATTTGTTTTTCGCTGCATTGGGTCTTCGTTGTTGCGCGTGGGCTTTCTCTAGTTGTGGCGATTGGGGGCTACTCTTCGTTGTGGTGCGTGGGCTTCTCATCGCGGTGGCTTCTCTTGTTGCGGAGCATGGGCTCTAGGCGCCCAGGCTTCAGTAGTTGTGGCACGTGGGCCCAGTAGTTGTGGCACACCTGCTTAGTTGCTCCGTGGCATGTGGGATCTTCCTGGACCAGGGCTCGAACCTGTGTCCCCTGAATTGGCAGGCAGATTCTTAACCACTGTGCCACCAGGGAAGCCCCGGCCTTAGAGTCTTTATGTGGCCTTTTTTCTTTTTTTTCCTGAAGAAAACTTTTGGACACACACACAACCACACACAGCTCAACAGAAGCTGGTAAAGAAAGGGAAATATTTGGAAAACTCTAATTCCACTTAACTTTGTCCTTTTGGTTTGGTAAAGTGGAGGTGAGACTCTCAAAATACCTAAGGTTGCCAATGGTAGCAAAAGCACTGGACTCAAATGTGTGCAAAATTCCTTTCCTTCCATTTTGTCTTAAAATGGCAGAGAAATTGTCTTGCGTTTTTATTTTTGTCTCAGTTTCTCTAGTGCAGCAAGTCACTGCTCTGAATCTGCTGTCAGACAGTTTGGTTCCTGGCTTTGCTACTTGTTAATAGTGTGACCTGAAACAAACAGCAACTTCAGAAACCCTCAGTTTCCCCAACTCTAAAATGGAAATAACACCAGTACCTAATTCACTGGGCTGTTGAACATTCGAGCCGGGCATGTCAGGAACACTTGGTGCATGTTAGTAGAATGGAGTCTCTGTTCAATCTCCCACTTCAACTTCTTTCCTGTTCTTTTTCCTCACTGCCTATGATTCTCATGCAAGTATTTGTTCAAATTCCTTTTCCCCTGATACACGGACCACACTGATTTCTCTTTTTGCTACTCTGACAGATCTTAGAGCTGACATCCTGTAAAATCTGTCCTTCCAGGAATCTCCCCTTCCCCATCAGATTTGACTTTTCTTGGGGGTAGCAAAGGATAAGACCCCATATTAGAGCCACTTCCTTCCCTTGCAAGCCTGGAGCCCCAGTTGGACACAGGAAGATGTTAAGAATCTCTTCAACACTTGCCCTGAACACCTCAGGGGTTCCCTTAAGAGCCACTAGAAATCCTCTAGAAAGGTACTTGATCCACCCCCACCCCCATGCCCTGTGCTGTCTGATTTGCCGTGTCCTCTTCATTTTTCAGAGCCATCCTTCACTGCTCTGGACCCAAAATAATCACTCCTTTTCGGGAATCATCTTAGCGGTTGTGGTCTGAACAACATAGGTTTAAGTCTTAGTTAAGTAAACTCCCTTGCCATTCTCCAGTTGTTGTGTGTATGTTGGCATTGTTTCCCCACTGTAGACTGTAAGATTCCAGAGAGCGAGTGGGTGCCTCTCCCCAGTGGAAGCACAGGGTTCTACCTGAAATGCTAGGTCATAAAGAGCTGGAAGGCAGCAGGTCTGACTTCTCTTTCTATGCCCCCCACGGTGTCTCGCTGAAGACCTTGCACACTATGAGGGGTAATGAATGTCTATGGATGAATTAAGAGCAGTATCTGATGTTTTCCCATGAAAGACCAGAACCGTGTGACATTTTAACACCCAGGCAATATTCTCGTGCCAGGAAAAAACCAAGGAGCAGATGGGAGACACTTAGGTTTACTCTCCAGTCTGTACTGTCTTTCAAGAGCCTCCTCCACATCCATTGAACATTAAACCAAGCAGATGCTGTTCAGCAGGTTTTGAATAGATTCGTGAGAGGCTGTAGAGAAAGGTAGTCAGAAGCGTGATGAGGACGAGTCCAGTATTGACTTTGAGTAATTTGCTAAGACACGAGAGAGCAGGGAAGGGACAGACATAGCTACCGGGGTTACTGTTAAGACTTTGGGTCTCCGGCGACCTTCTTTGCTAGTAAATGATTAGGTGGCCTTCTTGACTCAACCCCAAACTCTGATACAACCAGTGAGGAATCTGACCGGAAAGAGTTTCTTGGGTTAAGGAGTAAAAAAATGGGGTAGGATAGAAAGCAAGGGGCCAGAAATAGAAATACAGGGAGTTGTTTATTAATGTGATTTTTGGGTTATATTTCCATTCAGTAACTTCTAGGTGGTAAGTTTCAGCTGCCTGGTAAAATGCAATGCAATGGACCTTTGAGAAAGACTATTTTTAAAAGCTTAGCTCTTAACCACAAGAAGATACTACTTCACACCCGTAAGGATGGCTGTTATTAAAACAACACAACACAAAACAACAAAATCCCAGAAAATAGCAAGGGTTGTTGAGGATGTGGAAGAATTGGAACCCTGTGCATTGCTGATGAGAATGTAAAATGGTGCAGATGCTGTGGAAACCAGTATGGTGGATCCTCAGAAAATCAGACGTAGAACTGCCATGTGACCCAGCAATTCCTCTTCTGGGCGTACACCCAAAAGAATGGAATGCAGAGACTCAAATATTTGTACACCAAATTTCATAGCAGCATTATTCACAATAGCCGAAAGGTGGAAACGACCTAAATGTCCATCCATCGAGGAATGAATATAGAAAATGTGGTGTATATATATATATATATATATATATATATATATATATATATACACACACACAATGGACTATTATTCAGCCTTCAAAAAGAAGGAAATTCTAATATATGTTACAACATGTATGAAACTTGAAGGCATTATGCTAAGTTTACGACGTGATGAAAAAGGCCTGACACTAAAGGGAAAATATTACCTGATTCCACTTCTGTGAGGTCCCCTAGAGTAGTCAGAGTCATAGAGACAGAAAGTACCGTGGTGGGTACCAGGGGCTGGGAGGGGCCGTGGCGAGTTAGTGTTTAGTGGGTGTGGAGTCTTAGTTGGGAAGGTGAACAGTTCTGGAGATGGATAGTTGTACAACAGTGTGAATGTACTGAACGCCACTGAACGAAACCCTTAAAAATGATTAAAATGGCAAATTTGTTATATATATTTTACCATACTTAAGAAAACAAGCTTTGTTCTTTTAAACTTATCGTGCTTTATGTATTTGTAAAAGCAGAATTAGTGGGAAAAGAGTAACTGGAGAAGTCTTTGGGTTTTTTCCTTCATAAATTTTAATCATCACCAGGCTTTCTCATGTTGATAAAGTTCATTCAATCCTCATTCCCGTCACCACGGCTAATGTATATTGAGTTCTTACTACGTGCCCGCACAGTGTGCCCAATTCTTCCCACGGATTTTCTCATTCGTTCCTTACAACAATCCTGAGGTAGGTACTGTTGTAGTTTGCATTTTACGGTAGAGGGCGCTGATGCTTAGAAAGGAAATTAAGTTCTCAAGTTCACACACCCAGTGAGTGGTGAGGTCAGGACTGGGACAGCAGCCTGTGTGACTCAGGGTCCCATGCCCTTGGCCCCAGTGCTGTGCTGCACCGTCCGCTGTCTGCACGTCCCCTGGGCACTGTCGTGGGCGGGAGGGTCGTGTTGGGTGGGATGGGGTCAGGCTGGCAGGCCACCACGGACGGGCAGACTAATTGGCGCTGGTACTTACAGTTTAGTAAGACTGTACAGTCCTCGGAAAGCATAGACAGATACGGATCTAATCTTATTGTTTTGCAGGCACCTGTGAAAATGATTATTAAAAGGAAAACATAAGGAAATAGAGTTTCAGTTTTGCAAGGTGAAAAGAGTTCTGCGGATGGATGATGGTGATAGCCCTGCAAAGATGTGGGTGTATGTAAGGCCTCTGAACGTACACTAAATGGTCAAGCCAGTATATTTTATGTTGTGCGTATTTTACCACAATATCTTGTGATAACCTATAATGGAAGATAATGTCAAAAAAGAATACATATATTTACATGTATATGTACAACTGAATCACTGTGCTGTACATCTGAAACAAACACAACATTGTAAATCAAGTATACTTAAATAAAAATTTAAAAAAATAAAAAGATAAAAAATGAAAGAGGAAATGTCAAAAAATTCTTAAAAATTAAAAAAGGTAAACATAAAATAATTTAGCGGAGCTGGGTATCATCATGTCACTTTGTTTCTCGATTAAGTTCACATATGATTAGGCTAGTTTTTATCTGGAACTTCTAGTTATAAAGGTAGACACATGATAGCTAAAATTTAATGTTTGAATTTTTAGTGAGTGAAACTTTAGTTTTAGTGCATAGCAATGCACTCACTAATCAAACAAGCTTAGAAGCCTTTTTAACTTTTTAACATTTTCTGCTATAATTCTACAAACTTGACAGTATTCAACATAGTCCTGGCAAAACTACAAGGTTGTGACATCGTTAAGACCCCAAACCATATTCCATGTAAACCACAAACTGGCCAAGCAAGTCAACTTGAATTGTATTAATTTGACACCTAAGTTTCGCTCCAAAAACTGTTTGAGGAAACTTATCAAGAGTATATATGACAAAAGAGAAAAACAGAAATCGAAAGAATCAGGTCGACCGAGAAGATTGAGAATATTCCAGAATGTAGAGGGTGGGACAAGTTTTAGGGGAAGCATATATTAGTATCTTATTTTTAGCCTGGAAGAGTCCCCAAACTTCCAAAACTAGAAGTATAATTTTTGCTAAAAGAAAATTTCCAGGAACAAGAAGTAAAAACAGTAACAGTTGGTTTTCAGATTAAAAAACAAACAACAAAAAAGGATCAGGTCTAGAAGAAGATAAATTAGCTTGGAAGGCCAAGGAAGAATGCTGGCTGCAGAGTTCACTGAGGTCATGCGGGAGGTTGGGCCTGGAGTTAACAGGAGGTCAAAGGAAACAGAACCTGGAGCACAAGCCGTTGCATCCCACACACCCATTTAAGCTCTGCACATCTACGTACGCTGGCCCCAGGTTGTGAACAAGGGCAAAAGTAAGGGCTTCAAGTCTTATTTCTTCTGTTGATGCAGGTCACCATTGTTTTTCAGGGTTTGCTGAGTTTATGTATAATTTTCTCAGATTTTAGGAGGGATATGGGATAAACCAGTATGAGCCAACTCTCAGTTAATTAGAAATTTTGACTAAAGGAGAGTCCCTATTTCTCCAGCATGCAAGAAACCTAACTTTAATTGTAAAATGTTAAATTTGTTACACACCTAACACTCTCACAGAACATGCTGTGGTCCAATTGTTTGCTAGGCAATGCATCTTTCTCACTAATAAACAGAAAAACTTTGACAAGTATTTATTCATTTATTTCTAACTACTGTAATTTTCCATTAAGCAATAGATTATATTGCCTGGAGGTGGAACCAAAGTACATCTCTAATCACCAATTAGAACTTTTTTGGTAATTAGGCTATTTTGATCTATTACGTGGAACAAATTGGTTGTTCAAGAATTAATTCAATGTTCACTGTGTAAAATTGCTAAACTATTGAATCCTGCTGTTTAGAGTTGAAGCCCTGACTCCTTTTAAACCATGTGGACATAAGGTGGTGCTACAGATCAGAAAAATTCTTCCTGCTCCAGAAATCAGAAAATAAAGTAAGGAAGTATCCTCTTGAAGTTTGTGTATCAGGTTTAATTTTGAAAAGCTCTTCTCACTTGATTGATATATGTCTAGAATACAGTTCTGAAAAGTCATTTTTATTAGAATTTAATTTTCTGATGTGAAATATTTTTCTGCAGATAATCTGAGCTTTGAGAATATTTCATCAAACAAAGTGGATAAATTTTTCTTCTGATTCTGCTCTATCTTTATTATCTTAAAGAAAAAGTACAGATAGATGATATCTATACACCAGGGTTCTCTAGTGTAAAAACAAATCCCAAACCAGTGTAGGTGTGAAAATGAAACTGGGAATTCTGAGACGTTTTCTAGATAGTGTGATTCAGGCACAGACTATTTAAACCCAACAGTTTAAGGCTATGACAATATGATTTAGCCTCAAAGTTGACCTAAATAACAGGTAACCATCCCCTGGGTCATTATGGATTCTGTGAGTACATAGGTAATCTTAGACTGATGAGAAGCTAGCATTTCAGATAAAACTCAACCAATGAGGCAGATGTGAAAATGGAATTAAGTCCCTAAAAAACATGCTTGGAGGTTTCAAACCACAAGGACTTTCTATCTTAGGTAGAGATTGAATTTGCAAACATTTGGAAGAAAATTCTTCTCTATCTAATCTTCTTTATTTTTTAATATATATTTATTTATTTGGCTGCCGGGTCTCAGTTGCAGCACAGGGGATCTTTGTTGCCACGTGCAGGATCTGTAGTTGTGGCATGTGGGTTCTAGTTCCCTGACCAGGGGTCGAACCTGGGCCCCCTGCATTGGGAGCGTGGAGCCTTACCCACTGGACCACCAGGGAAGTCCCTTCTCTACCTAATCTGAGGGCAGCTCTGGTAAGGGGTCATTACATCTTTCTGTAAGATGGACATTGAAATGCAGAGAGTAAAACCTCTTGAGTATCTTCACTGGGGGGAGTGTGGTCAGAGGGTTCATAGCACATGTACTCTGGTTTCTTTGGGGATAGGTTTCTGAGGTTTTTGTAGGATAGTTTCTAGAATCACTCAGGAAAAAAATGTTACCTGGTAGTCTGCAGCTAACGGCTAAATAATTCCCCAAAGAGGTGTTAGACTTAAGTAGTGGTGCAGTGTTTGTCTCTGCAGAAGTGGGAAGAAACAGATATGCCAAAAAATGTTAGTCAATTCAATACTAAGAATTAAAATTTTCCTTACAGCTTCTGAAGATCATGGTACTTCTTAAAGCCATCAGGAGGAAGTTTTCTTATTAAGTTCCACTTGAGTGACCTGAAATAAATGTAAATTTTGGTTCTTACTTAAAGGGTTTTTCTTTACTTTTAACAACATTATGAATAATTATAAACTTTATTTACTTTAGCACTAGCTTTCAGGAAACATTTTGCTTCATGATGTCACTCTTGTATTCATAATATCATTTAAAAAATTTTAAAGAGATTTTATTTGAGAGGTATTTTTATTTTATTTATTTTAATTAATTTTTAATTGAAGTATAACTGATTTACAATATTATATTAGTTTCAGGTATACAACATAATTATAGACCATAGCGCATTTATAGTTATTATAAAATACTGTGATGTAGCTCACAATGGTTTGCACCTCTTAATCCCCTACCCCCACCTTGCCTCTCCCCCTTCCCTCTCCCCACTGGTAAGCCCTAGTTTGGTCTCTATATCTGTGAGCTTGTTTCTTTTTTGTTATATTCACTAGTTTTTAAAAAATTTTTTAGATTCTACATATAAGTGATATCATACAGTATTTGTCTTTCTCTGACTTATTTCACTCAGCATAATGCCCTCCAAGTCCCTCCATGTTGTTGCAAATGGCAAAATTTCATTCTCTTTATGGCTGAGTACTATTCCATTGTGTATACACACACCACATCTTCTTTATCCATTCATCTGTGGATGGACACTTAGGTTGCTTCCATATCTTGGCAATTGTAAGTAATGCTGCTAGAACATTGGGGTGCATGTATCTTTTCGAATTAGTATTTCCATTTCCTTTGGAATATACCCAGGAGTGGAATTGCTGGATCACATGTAGCTCTACTTTTAGCTTTTTGAGAAACCTCCGTACTGTTTTTCACAGTGGCTGCATCAATTTACATTCCCACCAACAGTGGAGGAGGGTTCCCTTTTCTCCACACCCTCTCCAGCATTTGTATTTGCTGTCTTTTTGATGACAGCCATTCTGACAGGTGTGAGGTGATATCTCACTATGGTTTTGATTTGCATTTCTCTGATGATCAGTGAAGTCAAGCGTCTTTTCATGTGTTTGTTGACCATCTGTATGTTTTCTTTGGAAAAAGACAAATGTTCTGGGGGCTTCCTGGTGGAGGACCCCTGGGCTGGAGGGCCCAATGTGTGGCTTAGACCGCTCACCCCTTGGGGAGAACCTCTGCAATTGTAATGATTCTCCCATTTGTGGGTCACCCACCTGGGGTTATGGGTCTCAATTCTACTGAGACTCTGCCCCTCCTACCCATCTTGCTGTGGTTACTTTTTCTGCCTTTAGTTATAGGAGATCTTTCCTGGGAGGTCCCGGTCTTTTTCTTGGATGGTTCTTCTGCAGATAGTGGTGGTTTTGGTGTGCCCATGAGAAGAGGTGAGCTCGGGTCTTTCCACTTCACCATCTTGGGAACTCCCTCTCTTCATGGTACCATTTGAACTACGTTTAGCTTTTGATCTTGAATGATTAGAGATCGTCATCTTTTCTTAAAGTTACAACGTTGTAGTTCTGACAAAAAAGACTTGAAATAATAAAACTGGGAAAATAATCTTCAGTTATGTTCTCCTTTTCTATTTTCATTTAGCAAATGGAAAGCATCTCAGTTTTTGAGTGACAAGAATAGTGTTTTCTTGCTTAAAACACATTCAAGACCTCAAATAATTTTATATTCTTCAATATTTTAGTTCTCACATTCCACTACCTTTGCTTCCTTTAAAAATTAGTTGGAAAGGAAACTGTCAATTGGTCCATACAGTTGAACCATCTCTATTCAATAAGTGATCCCAATGCAATTTCTAATAAATTGTATAGAAAGATTTCCCCTTGTATCATAATTTGATAAGCAGCTTGACACAAGCCAGGTTCACATAATTTTGAGGTTGTATTGGAAAAGACCTAACCTTTACTTTTTAAAAGAAAAGCAATGTAATATGGTAGGAACAAAATAAAACAAGCAAAAAATCCAAACCGTTGAAGCTGGGACGCCCTTGCATGAACCATGCAGAATCTTTCCATATCAGTTTCTTTAACAGTAAAAGAATGGATTTGGAGTAGGTGACCTCTAATAATATGATGCCATTATTATTGCTATCCTTGTCTATTACGATGGAGCAGATGCTCATTGAGAAATGATCAATGGATGCCATTGTCAGGAGTTTGACCTACTGTGGAATAAACACTTGGAAACACTTGGTTAACATAAAGGACTCAGTGGAGACAACTTCATACAAAAGACACGAACAGTGTTAGTTGCTGTGTTGGTTTTGACCAGTGTTGCTTGAACTTGGTAATGAATGCTTCTTAAAGAAAAATAGTTTCTCAGACTCCCTAGAGCACATTTTTGGAAATTATTGAAATTTTGAGAAACAAACTGTTCCAGAGTCTAGAAAACTGTGTATTCTCAACACGGTGTTATTGCTGTTATTGTTTGGGGGTGAAAACAGGTTCTTAGGGAGTGGAAAAAAATTACTTTTTTTTTTTTTTTTTAGAAAACTAGATCATTTTATTTTGTTTTTATCGGTTATCTTTGCATGGTGGTTTTAAAAACTATCTTTATTGGAGTATAATTGTTTTACAATGTTGTGTTACACAACCAAATGTAAAATAGATAGCTAGTGGGAAGCAGTCACATAGCACAGGGAGATCAGCTCAGTGCTTTGTGTCCACCTAGAGGGGTGGGATAGGGAAGGTGGGAGAGAGACGCAAGAGGGAAGAGATATGTGGATATATGTGTATGTATAGCTGATTCACTTTGTTGTACAGCAGAAAATCTTACTTTTTTAATGGATAAAGAACTAGTATATTTAGGATAATTCCCTGAATGCTCCGTCTTTGACATTTAATGGTATTTATTGTCTACATAACCAATCAAATGGATGTATATGCAAATAAAAAAAGAACTAGTATATGTAAACAAACACATAGTATATCTGAAGTATTAAAACATCCCAGGAGGGGACAAAAAAATGTCTAAAAAGGCTCAGGAAGGGGAGGTGATAATGAAAAGAGAAAGGGTTGAGAAACACTGTTCTAGACTATACATACCTGTCACTTAGTGATTTTTTAATGAATAAATGTCCAAGATTGATTAACTAGTAATCTCTTGAAATCACTCTTAGCTGCTGGGCTATCACCAGATGTTCTTTCATTCCTTATATTAGCTAATTGAAAATCCCTTTTCTACTAATGGTTCTCACTTGGCTTGGATCTTCAGTTCTGCTTTATATCCTGTTTAAATGTTTGTGTCATGTAAAGATAAACTGCCAAATATTTGAGTTTGTTTAAGGACATTGATGAAAGTTTAGTGTGCTCTCAAAAATGCGTTCATTCACTCATTTTCTCAACAAACATGGGTTGAATGCCTTCCATTTGCACTTTGGGAAAAAAAGGATAATATCCCTGCCCTTAAGAAGCTTATACTCTATTTGGATGACAAGTAACATATTTTATCTACAAATAAAGATTTTTCTTTGCAAAATAACTTCAGTCTTATAGCCCAGGACTATTTTTTATTGTAACGATTTACTTGTAAATTCAACTCAAAAACACTGTTTAGAGCTTATTATACTCTGTTAGGAACTTTGGAGGTTATATAGAAGAACCATGTTGTAGACCACCACGGAGCCATGAAAGGGAAAGGGAAATGAAAGGGAAATGAAATGCCATAACCACGGAGCTTATGGCATTTCCCTTTCTCTGGTGGAGAAGACTAGGACCCCAACCCTACAGCACGCGGAAGAATGTTTGATATACTTAAAGGAGACACCAATGAGGTTCTATGAGAGAACCCAAGAGGAGAGCTTAATTGCCCCTGAGTGGGAGGGTCATTTTGGAGGGAAGGGAGGCTCCTTTAGGGACCCCTAAATAGTGTTTCTTAGGAAGTTGAGTTTTTATTAATAGTGCCTAGAATTTACAGGCTACCTCTTTCTAAATGATGCCGAATATTTTCATAAGTAGCATTCTCTACATTTTCATAATACCCTATTGAGATAGAAAGAGGTAGGTGTTATTACTCTCACTTTACAGGATGAACCAAAATACTTTTTAATATAATAGATTCTTGTATTTCAAAGTTTAATATTAATAAAGTGTTATACACATAAACTCCTGAGCTTGATTCTTACATTTCCAAATGCCTGTTGGAAATTTCCACGGGGTGACCTTTAATCTCCAATTGAAAAAACTTCTAAATTGGAGTTCTAATCTTCCTCACTAACTGACACCAAGTCTTCCCCTGTTACTCAGGATGGAAACCTTGCATCATCCTGGACCCCTCCTTCTCTCTTGCCTTCTGTACCCAATCGTTCATGAGGATCTGATTCCAGTTTTTTCTTTATACCAAGGGTTGCAAATTGGCGGCCCACAGGCCCGTACACATCTCTCTATGAATGTCTGTATGTATGTGTGTGTGTACGTTAAACCAGGACAGTCTTTTTTAAGTTGAATCCGAATGCCTTTAGGTGGGGCTTACACTCTCTCCCTAGTCACTGCCGTATCCACTTTCATTCCTCCAGCCCTTTCCCTCTCTCCCTTTCTTTTACAAAGATTAGTTAAATTGTTGAAGAATGTATTCAAATCCTACTTATGGGAAAACAAGAAATGAGGTTGCCAGCCTTATTCAGGGTATTCATCGATTTGGATTTTCTAGTTTGGATTTGGTTGCCAGGGTATTCATCGATTTGGATTTTCTAGTAATTTGATATAAGCAGTACGGGTGATCATTTTTTTCTTTGAAAATAGAGTGAAATCATCATAACTTTTTATACCCAGCCATTCCAGTCAGAATTTAAATCTTGGAAACTCTCCACAGGACCTCAGATTTTTTGGGGGGTGTTATTATTTTTTTCCGGTAGGACTAATTACTATGAAAAAGAGCTATGGTGAGTCTAGGGTAGGATAGAATGCTGTCCTTAGTACAGGTGGGAATGTCACCTCCTTTGGAAAAACAAGTCTTTGTGGTTTAACCTGCCTGGTGTTCTCAGTTCATTATCCAATTGGGTAAGCTCCCCAGATTCTGTTAATTTGATGATACCACTGTGTACGGGAGCTCTGAGCTGGAGCTTTTCCTTATTCCTTGAATATGTCAAGCATATGAGCTGCAGTGTTATGTGGTTTGGGTTGAAAAAGGCAAGACTTGCCAACATTTGTAACCTTAAGAATTACTCCTATCTTGTCCTCGTATATACAAAAGTCAGAGCCATAAGGCACTAAAACATCTGGATGAAAACAAAAAACTCAGCAAAAATATTGTATTATAATGTCTGTCCTCCACTAAGTTCTTTTTAAAGTTTCAGCCAAATGTGTGTGTTTGTGTTGCTGAAATTTGTTGAATTCAAATTAGTACTGGGTCAATAAACTGCTTATTATGAGGGTAATTTTCTTTTACATATGAAAATTTGAGTTATTTAAGGGAAAACCCAGCATCAAATCTCCCAGTCAAATGTGATTCAGAAGAGTTAGATTTTAAATGTGAAGTTCTGGAATATTTTATCCAATTTATTTTACTTGTTTTATATTTTTATTTATACATAAGTATATTAAAATTTATTTCCAATAAAGTCAAAAATTGACTCGTTCAATAAACTTCAATTCTTGTAATAAGAAAGCTCTATATGATAGTTTATTTGGTAACCTTTTTTCTTTAGTAGCACATACACTTGATTGCATCTTTTGTATAGATAAAATGTGGTGATACTGAATACTTCATAAGATTGTTATGAAGGGCTAAATAAGTGAACATATAGAATAATTTAGAGTCAGATCTATCATGTAATGAATGCAAATAAATATCAGCAATCATTATAATTGACCAAGGAACAATGATATCATCTTAAGTGACAATGCATTATCAATAATGACAATTACACCTGAATTATGATACAATTTTATAGGGGCTGTTCTGGCTGTCAGGATGAAGCCATTCTTTTCTACTTACATTAAAGTCACATTTGAAGAAACTGATGGAACAGCTCGTAAATTGGTCTCATCACAATCAAGCTCTAAACCTCGGCAAAGACATTGCATGGGCACAGAATCGACCACTGAATAAAGAGGAAGCAGTAAGGAATGGGGATGATGAGGGACCAGGAACAGGAGGGTAATGAAAAGAAAGAAACAAAAAGCTATAAGAAAATCATATACAAAAATGTGTCATGTCTTACGTAAGCAATTTGTGCAAAGCTTTAAATTAAGGTTCCAAAGTTTTGCTTTTAACATTAAAATGATGCTAGAACTTGAAGATAAGGAAACATATACATTTACCAGCCCATGCATTAAAAAAAAAAAAAAAATAGCAGCCTGCCCCTCTCCATTTGTTGCAGAATGAATGAAGTCATACGCTCTTTCTTATCCTTGGAGAGTAGCTACGTCCCAGGGTGACAGGACAGGGTGTGATGGGCATTAATGTCCATATTAAAGCTGCTGTTTAAGAATAAAGTATTAATAGTTTTAATAGAAGACAAAGCCCTTTTTAACTAGCAAGAAAGAGAACTCAACTCTGAACTACAGTGCTCGTAGATTTTTTTTTTTTTTAATTCAGGAGTTCTTCAAAAGACTTCTTTTGGCTTATGTAGGGATGTAAGGATGCCTACAGCTTCACTTGAGGAAGTGAATATTTCTTATGCATAGCCATTCTGTTCTCACTGATGAGAGTTGGAAAGAGAGAGGAAATGGAATGTACGCCTTTGATTACCTTGCGGGGCTATAGCGGTAGTCTTAAAGATGTGACCTGATATTTCTAAAATCTGTTAGAGACTTGCAGTGGTGTGTTCATATAGCTAAGCAACGAAATGGGATTATTATTCAGAGTAATAGACATCATCTGACTGCTGACTTGATGGGGAATGGACGATTCCTGAGAGGAATGAGGTGTGTTCTTTTCTACGTTTACTTTGAAACTCTGCACTTAGAGCAGAGGTTACAGCCTTGAATATCTACAGGGGCAGGCAAAGCAGGTAGAGACTGCATCCAGGAGTCCCAGTGGGGCAGCTTCTCCTAACTGTTGTCCTGTATTACAACAGGAACATCTGTGGCCAAGTCAACCAACTTCCTCAAAGAAGCCAGAAAGACAATGTTTCCTACTATATAATTACCTACTTAAAAATAATAATGCCTAACTTAAAACATGTTAAATCATCATAGGACAAACAAAACTTCTTGTGAGAACTGTCTGTCTGCAGACTTTTAGTCTATAACCTTTACAGTAAAGCTTCTGAAGAGTAGAAAATCATCGTGATGGCAAAGAAGACACCCTGAGGCAAAGCTGGGGGATGACAGTGGTGCACCCGGTGGGCTCCAGCCTTGGAAATAGTCAGGTGTCTCTTTGCTCAGATATGAGGCCACAGGTGTTTTCCCTCTCCTCCCAAATAACTCTGCAGACTCCCTACAGGATCCTGAGAGCTCACGATTGTAATTTAGGTTTTGTGTGTTTTGTAAACAGAGTCTGTGCCAAGAACTTTAAAACAGGTTTATGGTTGTAAGTGACCATTCTGGCGATGGAGCTCTGAAAACTGATTCTCTCTCTCTATCCTCTGCTAATGTGAATGTTGTGGGGAAGGGATGCGGAGGGTTAGGATGGAACACGAAGGTCCCGAGAGGGACAGTATGAAAGGTAAAAATGGAGGGCGGTGAAGTTGGCATTAATCCAGTGTGTCTTTTCTATTATGCAGACTGGATTCAGATAATCCATATATGCTGATTACAGGGTTACCTGTGATAGGGAAAAATGAAAAAAATGACACCTAAATATCCAACCAGGAAAGAAGGATGAAACAAACTGTCACTTATAGAGTATTTTGAAAAGTTTATAATATGGATACCTGATTATGGTAAAATGCTACCTGAAAATATGATAAAAATGGATTGCATAGAAAATTTCAACTATGTTAAAATAAAAAAAGATGAGTAATGCACCAGTAAGTTAATGCTGGTAGCTTCTGAGTGGTGAAATTATGGCTGAGTAAACAATTCTTTCCAAATCTCCATACTTTCCAAATCCTTGAAACTTAAACTTTATTAATATATTGGTTAATGATGGATATGTTTTCCATGATATTGTTCTTGAGAGGTGACTTTGTAAATGCGAATTCCTCACATTCTTTCATCCAGTCAAAAAGTATTATAAGCCATTTTCAGTTAAATTTCCAATAAATCCTTATTATAATCTGATTTAAAAACATCAGTACAAAAAAATAATAAAGCAGTACAATAGGAACCTTAATTTAAGTTTCACCCCTTAATTTTATGTTACACTTCCCATTTCATTTTTACACTGCTTTTAAGCTTGAAAAAAGACATTGAATTATTAATTACCACCCCCCCATCTTTCTTGAAAACTCTAATTAAAAATTATATATTTGTTCATTACTAAGAATTGATAAAACATCGCCTTTGTATTTTTTGAAACTTTTCTTTTGTGTGTGTAGCTGCATTCCTCTTATGTAAGTATACTTAGGACACATTTCTCCCAGAGTTCATCATCGGGCAAAAATTTATTTCTCCTGCTAACTTGATCTGTTTCCCCCCTTTGTTTGCTTTTGCTTTACAGACCAGACTACGAAAAAGTTATGTAGCCCATTATTTTCCCTCTTTGACCTGATGACTACAGAATTAAGAACTAGGCAGTAACTTTTCTTAGTGAGGATTTCCTTATCTAATTTTTCTTCTCCATTCCTTTTCCCACTCACCATGGAATTTTTGTCTCTTATGTCATGTTAACGGGTTAAGTCTGTTCGTAGCCATATTTTTATTGTAAATTGCCTAACATCCTTTTGGGAATAATGTGAGATATAAAAAAATTAAATTAAAATTTAAGAAATGAAAAGGAAAGGATGTACAATAAAACAAGAAAATAAAAACTACATTTTGAGATCATATGGCTTAATCCATTAGTTTTTTGCCTTGTATTAGTAGTTAAATTATACCTGTTAACTTTTTCCTTTCCCAAAAGCTTTTAGCTCTTTAATGATCAAGCAATCTGATCTCCATATCTGACAAGAAGACAACATGAGGTTGAGATAGATTGCTGAGTGACCTGTGAGACTTACAGGAGGGATGTATACCCCCTTAAAGTGGGGATAGCTAGCAGTTTTTTTTAGTCTCTTTTGAGTAATGAGGACAAAACAATATTAAAAAAATTTTTAAAAGCTGTACTTTACAATTTGTGGTAGAACATAAAGGGAAAAATACAGTGAAGTACCCTTTTCCCCAACCCCTGCTTTTTAACCAAGGTTTTGAAAAGCTAGGATTAAAATTACAACTTTAAGACACACATTTACATTTGAATAATTTATTAGAATAGACATTTATTTAAAAGGAGTTATGTATATAGATCTTCCTGATCTTAAAAATTATAGTTTATCCTCAATGTTGTACCTTCTTACAGCCCCTTTCCAGGGTTTTTGTAAGTTTTCAGTATGTGGCTAAAAGTAGCCAATTATAATTAATAAGACTTTTTTTGGTAGCTGTAAGGTATGGCTTAGACTCCAGAAGCTTTCTCACTTACAAACATTAAAATCCAAACAGCTTCTCTGCTCTTCTATTTTCAGTTGCCTTTATATCAGAGTTGCTTTTATATCAGAGTTTATAGTGATTGTGAAAAGGGGGCATGAAAAATAGCAACCCTGATGGACTGACTTTAATTTTGTTCACAATACCTGGCATGATTTATTACTGTTGCACTTATGATCCTTGAGTGATTTTAAAATAAAATCCTCAAATTAAGGCTGCGTGTCTACTAGAACATTATAATTTTGCAAATAGAAGACTATAAATTTTTTAAAATGTTGGATCCAACTTTTAAGAACATGGCGTCTTACTATGAACCTATAGACAAGGACCGTCAGTCCCTCTGATTACTTACAACATTCAGATGTTTCTGTCACAAAGGGATACCAGGAAGTCATTTTGTAGTAATTGGCAAAATATTTGTCAAGTTGCGTAGACCATCCATTGTTGTCACCTAAAATAAAGATCACAGAGCAGAAAAGTTCAAGAACAGAAATATTCTGTTGTGTTGGGGAAAACAGGTCCTCTCTTTAAAATAATTTAATGACCTATATGAGAATAGAATCTAAAAAAAAGTGGATACAAGTATATGTAT
The DNA here is from genome assembly GCF_949987535.1 of Balaenoptera acutorostrata. NCBI lineage: Eukaryota > Metazoa > Chordata > Mammalia > Artiodactyla > Balaenopteridae > Balaenoptera > Balaenoptera acutorostrata. Next base: position 3,075,173 of record NC_080068.1, on the reverse strand, counting down.
AACTGATTCACTTTTCTGTACAGCAGAAACTAACACAGCATTGTAAATCAACTATACTCTGATAAAAATTAATTACAAAAATAATGAGTGATTGACAAACAGAGAAACGTCATCTGGGAGCTTGTCAGAAATGAGAATTTCTGGGTCCTTCACCTAGAGATCTTGATTTCATAGGCCTGAGATGGGTCCTGTAATCTCCATTTTTACCAGGCACTAGAGGTGATTCTTCAACACGTAGTGTTTGTTTGAACCACACTTCAACAAACAGAACTTTAAAAAAAAATTTTTTTATTTTATATTGGAGTTTAGTTGGTTAACAATCTTGTGTTAATTTCAGGTGTACAGCAAAGTGATTCAGTTATACGTATCCATATATCTATTCTTTTTCAAATTCTAATTTGAAATTTAGTAATTTTGGTTATTACAGAGTATTGAGCAGAGTTCCTCGTGCTCTACAGTTGGTCCTTGTTGGTTATCTATTTTAAATATAGCAGTAACAAACAGTACCTTACTTAGATGTACTGAAACACAGCACCCTGTTCATACCATCTTTATTATAAACCCCTCAATCTTCTTCAATCCTGTAAACTGATGTTGGAGATGGATGTATTAACATGGGAGATGGCTGGCCATGATTGTTAAATAGAAAAAGAAAAAAATAACATGACCAGCACAATCTCATTCTTTTTTTTTTTTTTTTTTAACGCACTGTGGTATCACGGATCATGTTGAGTGATTATCCTTTGAGTGCTTACATATTTTCTCTTCTATATTTGCTGATTTTGATATTAGACTCATCATTTTTTAAATAAAATGAAACAAAAAATAGTAAAAGTCTTCATTTGGGGGGAAAATTTTTTTTTTCTTCACAAGATTCCTCATGACCTTGCAGTTATTTTTGAACGAGACATGAGGCCAGTCAGGAGGTATAATGGAGGTGAATGGGGATGCAGGACCAGCTTCTCTGTGTCATCTGCAGATGGTACCAGCCTTCATCCCACTGCAGGTTGCGGGTGCATTTGAATGGGATCCTTTCCAGAGGTTTTGATATTTTTTCAGGATGCTGTTGGGACTCTTCAAGGATGCATAAACATATAAACAGGTGATACAAATGATAAAAGTTTATCCTATTTTTAAAGTTACTATTAAATCTGGCATCTATTTTATAAGTTATTTCTGCCATGTATGTAAAATTCAAACCTGAGATTGAGTCTAGATAGTACAATTTTGTTTAGTTGTCCTCTTATCAGAGGATTTCCAAGTTATTTTTCCAACTTGCACTTTATCTTGTGTAACATGGGATCAGTTCACTACAGGCACCTCAAACACAACATTCTCCAAATGGAAGACATTATCTGTCTCCATATAAACTTGCTATTCCTCCTAAATTCTCTGGATTGGTGAATGGTCCCTACAATCTATCAAACTGCTCAAAACAGAAAAGTTAAGTTTTTTGGAATATGCTCATATCTGATTAAATATAATTTGTACAATTTTCCTCCATCTCCATGTTATTTTCTTATTTTTTCATGGCTCATTAACTCTTCCATGAATATTACATTTGGGGAAGGAAAGGTATTCTAACATAAGTGCTATGTATGCTTGTAAGAGTATACTTCCTATTAAAGTCCCATTAAAAATAAATTGGAAAGAAGATAGACTATTTAAACATTGTATTTATAGCAGTTTCCATCCTTTAGTATTACTTATTAGTTTTAAAACTTCTTTATTACAGAAGATTTCAAAATAAACACCAGTAGCAAAGTATTATAATGATATCTCAAAGATTATTATATCTCAATATTATTATGATGTCTCACTGATATCATTATGATATCTCAGAGATGACTGATGGACCTCAAGTTTACCAACTGCAGATGTCAGCCTGAGACTCCAGCTGAGTGCCAGTAACTGCGTGGACAAGAGAAGCACCCCAGAAACAGCAAATCTCAGCTTCTGAACACCCAGGAACCAGGTCAAGGTGCCTCTCTGACCCTTGACATTGTAAAGAAGGTGGCACCTTAGGCAGAGTAAGAGGAGGAAGGGAAGGACATTTGAAAGAATGGGCTTGTTCAGGCAAATAGAGATGGTAGCTTGTTGCGACTGTGGGGATTTAGTGCATGTTTGCTCCCTTTCCATTCTATCTTCGGTTTAGAATGCTTCCTTGTTCTTCAGAAGCTGGTAACTTAGATCTATGTTTTCCAGACCCCAAGCAGCTCAGGTTCTTGTTATAGAAAAGCTTCTACCAAAGGGACTCACTCCTGCGAGACTGGAAGTTTGTAGACACCAGTCTTGTGGGTACCTAGCAGAGGTGGGGCAGTTATCATGGCCAGTCTCAGGTTCCAGCTTCCTGGGTGTGGAGCTGATGAGCCGTAGTAATGGGGCAGATGCTTGCAACTGTGGTGGTGTTTTCCCCACCCCTGACTCTTGCTTCTATTGCCTTTATAATGATTCTATAAACACATTCTTCTCTGTATGAAATCTCTTTTTTCTTAAGCAAAAGCGAAAAAAAAAAAAAGTCTAGAGTGGTTTCTCTTTCCTCCTTCCAGAAGGGATTGCAGATAACAGAATGTCAAAGATAGTAAGGTTGGGCTGGTTGTCTGACCTGGATGGTTTTGAAGATAACGGTAGTCCTGTCACCATTGCAAAATGGTGCTTTCATAGTTTATGACACACAGCAACCACAAAAAGTTGTTTAAATGATCACTCTTGGCTTCCTGTGATTATGAGCCTCTTCGAAGGATAGACTCTGGCAAAGTGGATGCTATCGTAACTCATCAGAATGAAAATGGGAAATGTCAAGGGCTGTGGAATGAGATGACTGTGGAGATGGCCCTGGAGACATTAAGGAAAGAAAATGACAAGCTCAGGGTATGATGTCATCAGCTCAAGAAAATTCAGAGAACCAGGGAGCGGCCATGACTACCCTAAGATAATCTTTTATCTCTTGGGACCTCAGGACTCAGATAGAATCTGATCCAATGGGTTGCTAAGGTTACAACATAAGCTGAATTCACATTTTGTCCTGTCTTTTAAGTGCACATTATGACACTGATTTGGAAAGAGAGGGACCCTGCGAATTGTAATGGGACTTTTGAATGTGGTCAGTTGAATTTGCAAACCCTAAATCTTCATCCCACTGAGCCTCTGTGCCCAGCATAAATGGGTCCCTTCCCCTGTCTGACCAGGTTACTTTTTTGTTGGAGGCCTGCTAGTTACTTTACTTGACGAAAATAACTTGTCAACTCTCCTAGTAACTCTATTTCGTCATTATTGTGAACTCTACTTACAGATGGAAAGACTGATTCTGAGAACTTTAAGTGATTTGACTAAGAAACAGAATTATTAAAAATAACCAAAGAATTAAAATAATACAATTATTTTAATGTTTTCTTTTCTAGGTCCAAAGATGATTGAATCAGTTTATATTCCTCTTATAGAAATTCCAACTTTTATACGACATTGTCTTTAAATATTTAGCTGTTACTATCTGTTTCCTATTTATTGCTCTATTGCCTGTTTCATTTCCATTCTTGAGGCTCTTACATCAGCATTGCGTGAATTATACAAAAAATTATTTTACAACCAGAAGTAGTTATTAACTGGAATTTAAGCTCATCATTATTATTTTCCATGGATCAACGGAAGTATTGTGAATCATTTGTAAAAAAAAATTTAAAAATAAATTAATTTTCATACTAATGTTATGAATTTTTATACATTTATAAACGTTACAGGTGAAACACGTGGTAAGAGAAGTCTTTTGGCTCTGTGTAGGTTGAGGCGCTGATTATTTTTACAGGCGAGTTTTTGTGTATCTACAGAGCGAGGGTGGAAAGGTCTGAAGGACACAACCCCGCAGGCTGCCAGGGCCTGGCTGGGGGCGGGGCAGATGGCGCCCATGCTCACATTCGTGACCTGACCCATCCTCCTGGACCTCAGAACACAGCGATGGGACTCAGGTGAGGGGCCTGCGTCGCAGGGCTGGGCCTGTATCCGCAGGTGGCGTCTCACAGCTGCTGTGACATTCATGAGACAGAGTGGTTGGGTGACCGCCAGAAGACGTTGCTTTTCCTTCTCTCTTGTTCTTCAGCAGGCCCTATATTTAACTGAGCTTTTCAAGTGAACTGTTGCAATTTGCTGCATTCTTACCATTAATAGGTGGTGCAGTGCTTAACATCTGTTCTAAAGGGGTTCACCATACACGGTGTAGTTGCAACACTTTAGTCCAACAAATCCAAGTGATGTAGTTATTTATGCTACTTCTCTTCTCTGTCTCTTTCTTAATCTTATTCTTTTCTCTCCTTTTCTACCTCATTGTACCTCAACACACACACACACACACACACACACACACACACACACAGAGTTGAAAAGAGAGGGAAAAGAGAAAGAGAGGTGATGGGGAATTTGAGAATGCAGAAGGAAACAGGACAAGATGGCTTATATTTCTCCAAGTGAGAGCATATATTTTGCGGGGAGATCTCTTTTTAAATAGCAGCATCTTCAAACAAACAAGCTTCTTTGCAATTAGCATTTACCTTCTTTCCTGCCTTCCCAAAGCATTTTCTTCTTCCCACCCATTACTTCCTCTCATCAGAAAGCAGGAACACAGAACACAGAAGATGTAGCCAAAATTGCAAAGTTGGAAAGTTAGCATTTTTAAGAAAACAGCTTTTGGAATATGTGTTTCTATATTTTAAATCCCATATCCTTCATATTTTAAGGATGTATGGGGCAGTGAGCCGAATGGTTTTCATACTTTACTTATGATCCCACTGAAATTTGACTCTCTGATTTTTCTTGAGGTATCACAGAGTAGAGAGCACAGTACAAGAGGATATTGTGTTGGGGGATATGTTTTCTAGTATGTGTTGGTAGTGTTGTATGAACAGCATTAAGTATATATATTTACTAAAAATAGGTTTTTTTAAAACTAAAAACATGTAATGATGCTCTGAATAAGAATGAATGACGTAGACCAAGAAAAATCTGGTCTTGCATACTGCCTGAACAAGTATGTGCTAATTCAATGAATGAATGAATGAATGGGTCTCTGTCCTCAAAGACGCTTCAGAGAAAACCCAGTCTCCCTGATGTTATAATAAAATTTGGGAACTGGGGCACTTAACAAAAACACAGATCTCCAGGCTCCTCTACTGGAGACTCTGATTTATTTGGTCAGTATGGGGTCTGGGGGTCTATATATTCCATCAATGCCCTGGGGGAATCTTACAACAAGTTTTGGAAGAACTGCATTATGGGATTTTCTCCGACTAGAGCCCTTCTCGTGTTGCAGTGGAGGAGGGCTAGATTTAGCAAAAGAAAAATCCTGTCAATCAGAAGGATCAGATTTCTTTTCCTTAATAAAGTTGCTGACTGTTAACAAGATGAATGCAAGTGGTCCGTAATTTAAGGGCACTTTGCTCATATATCTTGTTACACTTATTATAATCTGCTTCATACTGTGCCTATTTATATATGTATTTTATCTCCTTATGAGAGTATGATAGGAATTAATTTTCTTAACTTATGTATTTTATTGCCTCAGTGACTTCTAAGGTACTTTTAATATAGTTAAAACATGACTTTTACTAGCTCTCCTAAAGTATATAAAATAGTAAAGCATTATTTCATTTGCACCTACTATTAGTTATAATTTAGTTTTATGGAAAAGTGGGTTAGACACACCAATCTGAATTCTGGAGAGTGCATCTCTCTCCTCCATGCTCTCACATTCCCTGGCATTGGCGCCGGGGGTGGGTGTGTGACGTGTCAAGGGTTGAGGTCTGGATGGGAATGGGAAAGGTCCAAGTTTCTTGCAGGCACTGCATAGTTGTGACGGTGCTATATTAGGCTTTCCTCAAATTGCTTCCCAGGATTCTTCTTGAGAAGAGAGTTCTGTGGTTAAATATGCTTGGGAAATGCTGAATCCTGTATCCCCACTTGGAATTAATAATGCAGGCTAGTATGATGAAAGGAGAAATCAACCTTAAAGAAATAGCTTTAATATTGTTGAACCCTTTTATATGCCATCTTTTAATACATGTTGGGAACTGTTTGCTTCTGCATTTGCACAAGAAAACTCACAGACTTAGAGAACGAACTTACGGGTACCAGGGGGGACGGGTGGTGGGGAGGGAGATTGGGACCGACATGTATACACTACTGTATTTAAAATGGATAACCAGCAAGGACCTACTGTACAGCACAGGGAACTCTACTCAATGTAATGCGGCAGGCTGGATGGGAGGGGAGTTTGGGGGAGAATGGATACATGTATATGTATGGCTGAGTCGCTTTGTTGTGAAACTATCACAGCGTTGTTAATTGGCTATACTCCAATATAAGATAAAAAGTTAAAAAAAAAAGTCTAGATGAGTGGTTTCCAAAGTGCAGATCCGGGGCAAGTAGCATGAGCATCACTTGGGAACTTCACAGAAAAGCAAATTCTTGGGCTCCACTCCAGGGGCTTTCAATTAGAAACGCTGTAGATGGGGTCCAGCATTCTGCATTTTAACAAGCCCTCCAGCTGATCTGATGCCTGCTAACGTTTGAATTAAACACTCTAATTAGTCACTTTCAAGGGGTTCTGAATTTGGTAATAAAATCGTCTGCATTGGGAAGTGAATCATTTCAAAACTTTAACAGGGGTGCTACTCACCCACTGTGTTAAAATGCGGATTTCTGGGCCCCATTCCTACCTACTAGGTCAATGTTTCTGGGGGTGGAGCTCAGGACTCTCCACCTCTCACCAGCCGGCTGTGCCGGAGCACGGCTCCCAAACAGTCCTGTAGGTTTGCAGGGGCCATTCCTGGGTTCCTTTCATGTTTGGATTTTGAGTACTCAAAGTCGAGGGACTCATGCCTCTGTCAGAGAGGAAGCCAGGACAAGGAAGGGTGACATGGTGCTGTGTGTTAAATGCTCTACACGTTCATGAAACTGAAGGCATAAATCCTATTGGCTCCAATGTGGTTAATTTATAAAGTGTGGATTTATGCCAAGCAGAGCATCCCTGATTCTCAGATATTTCCTCAATTCTCAGCACCCATTCTTGGGACACAGTGGAGCATCTTTTTCTCAGAAATTAATGATCCCCAGAGTAGAGGTGCCCTGGGCCATTAAAATAGACCTTGAGGTGTCGCCTGGTCAGACAGACCAATTCATCAAACCAGTAGTGTGAGATCTTGAATTTGAATGACAATAGCTGTTTGCTGACGGAATACATATGCCTCTTTCTGGGTACTTTTATTTTTTATTTTATTTTTTAAATTAATTTTTATTGGATGAGAGTTGATTTACAATGTTGTGTTAGTTTCTGCTGTGCAGCAAAGTGATTCAGTTATACATATACATGTATCCACTCTTTTTAAGATTCTTTTCCCATATAGGTCATTACAGAGTATTGAGTAGAGTTCCCTGTGCTATACAGTAGGTCCTTGTTGATTATCTATTTTATATATAGTAGTGTGTATATGTCAATCCCAATCTCCCAATTTATCCCTCCCCGCCTTTCCCACTTTGTAACCACAAGTTTGTTTTCTACATCTGTGACTCTATTTCTGAGTACCTTTAGAGGCAACTCTGAAGAAATTAAGGCTGTGACATTATCCTGGGGATTTTTTAAAGGAAATTGAAGCCGCTACAGAAACTGCCTTTCGTGTCCTATCTCATAGGAAGTGTTCTGAGCTGAAAGCCTTTGTGGAGTTATCTCAAACATCACTGAAGCATTGTTGGATAAACATAGATAAACATATTTGATGTTAAAATGAGGTTTGTATTTATAGAAAAGCCAGGAGTTCAGCTACATGCATTTTTCCAACTCTATTTTGAGAATAATAAATAGAAACCCAGTCATTTTTGAACGTACAATGCATAGTTGTGTATCAATACACATATTTATGACTTGTGTCACTTTTCCTCCTGTCTTTTTAACCTTAAAAAAGACAAACTACCAACTTTAATGGAATATTCTAAGATGAGAACAGGGAAGTTCTACATCAAATTGCCTGGCATTGCCATAATCCTGACAGCTGTGTAAAAGGAAGTGAAGGGATATTTAGCGTTCCAGAATTTTAAAAGCAGGCCCAGTTAAAAATTAAAAGGATCTTTGAATACACTTCAAACACTCCTATAATCCTATTAAAAAGTACGTATCATCACCATCATACCCATAAATAAATACTGTTTGTCTAATTCGCATAGATTAGTGACAGGCAAATAATCGGGGTTATTAATAAAGTTTCCTTTCCCTTGAATTCCTTGCACCCTGCCCTTTTCCGATAGCAAGAGGCTAGAATTTTCCACTTTCATTGCCTTGGAAAAGGGATGACACAGATGTCTGCAGATAACAAAAGAATCAAATTCTTAGTATCTGATTGTCAAAGGCCCAGGTTTGAGCACTGACAATAGATGTGGAAAAACAACTAAAGAAGAGCTGGGCTTTGCTGTTCCCAGACCAGACAAGAGACTTGGACCAGAAAGGCAGAGGGGAAAGGTCTGCCTGGGCTGAACCAGGGGGAAACCAGAAACTCCTCACCTTCATTATGTTTGCAAAGACCCTATTTCCACATAAGGTCACATTCTGAGGTTCTGGGTGGACATACATTTTTAGCAGATGCTAACTTACTGCATCACCCGAAATGTATTAGAGGAAGCTCTCGATTTCCCTGTGGATCAAAGGAATACAAATATGGAAACAGCGGGACCAATGCCTTCATCCTTTTCCTGTGGACAAGGCTGTTAAAGTGCAGAGCAGGGTGATGCTCCGAGGCTGCCAAGGAGAGAGTCTGAACCTGGGTCTTCGAGGCGGAGTGATTCAGCCTGCCTCCACCTGGGATGAGGATGGGTCAGCATGGCCGTGATGGGGAGCCCCTTACGGCACGGCCATTTGTTCATAATACACAGGCAGTGCTGGCAAATTCTACTCTGGGGACTCAAAGAGCTCCTTTTAAATAAAAGTCTGGATGTAATCAATACATTTCATAGCATTTGAGAATTTCATGGTATTTTATTTTATTTTATTTTTTTAATACATGTACATATATTCCCCATATCTCTTCCCTCTTGCCTCTCCCTCCCACCCTCCCTACCCCACCCCTCTAGGTGGTCACAAAGCACAGAGCTGATCTCCCTGTGCTATGCGGCTGCTTCCCACTAGCTATCTGTTTTACATTTGAGAGTTAATATATGTCCATGCCACTCTCTCACTTCGTCCCAGCTTACCCTTCCCCCTCCCCGTGTCCTCAAGTCCATTCTCTACGTCTGCGTCTTTATTCCTGTCCTGCCCCTAGGTTCTTCAGAACCTTTTTTTTTTTTTTTTAGATTCCATATATATGTGTTAGCATACAATATTTGTTTTTCTCTTTCTGACTTACTTCACTCTGTATGACAGGCTCTAGGTCCATCCACCTCACTACAAATAACTCAATTTCGTTTCTTTTTATGGCTGAGTAATATTCCATTGTATATATGTGCCACATCTTCTTTATCCATTCATCTGTCGATGGACACTTAGGTTGCTTCCATGTCCTGGCTACTGTAAATAGTGCTGCAGTGAACATTGTGGACATGACTCTTTTTGAATTATGGTTTTCTCAGGGTATATGCCCAGTAGTGGGACTGCTGGGTCGTATGGTAGTTCTATTTTTAGTTTTTTAAGGAACCTCCCTACTGTTCTCCATAGCAGCTGTATCAATTTACATTCCCACCAACAGTGCAAGAGGGTTCCCTTTTCTCCACACCCTCTCCAGCATTTATTGTTTCTAGATTTTTTGATGATGGCCATTCTAACTCGTGTGAGGTGATACCTCATTGTAGTTTTGATTTGCATTTCTCTAATGATTACTGATGTTGAGCAACCTTTCATGTGTTTGTTGGCAATCTGTATATCTTCTTTGGAGAAATGTCTATTTAGGTCTTCTGCCCATTTTTGGATTGGGGTGTTTGTTTCTTTGATATTGAGCTGCATAACCTGCTTGTAAATTTTGGAGATTAATCCTTTGTCCATTGATTCATTGGCAAATATTTTCTCCCATTCTGAGGGGTGTCTTTTCGTCTTCTTTATGGTTTCCTTTGTTGTGCAAAAGCTTTTAAGTTTCATTAGGTCCCATTTGTTTACTTTTGCTTTTATTTCCATTTCTCTAGGAGGTGGGTCAAAAAGGATCTTGCTGTGATTTATGTCATAGAGTGTTCTGCCTATGTTTTTCTCTAAGAGTTTGATAGTGTCTGGCCTTACATTTAGGTCTCTAATCCATTTTGAGTTTATTTTTGTGTATGGTGTTAGGGAGTGTTCTAAGATCATTATTTTACATATAGCTGTCCAGGTTTCCCAGCACCACTTATTGAAGAGGCTGTCTTTTCTCCACTGTATACGCTTGCCTCCTTTATCAAAGATAAGGTGACCATATGTGCGTGGGTTTATCTCTGGGCTTTCTATCCTGTTCCATTGATGTATATTTCTGTTTTTGTTCCAGTACTATACTGTCTTGATTACTGTGCTTTGTAATATAGTCTGAAGTCAGGGAGTCTGATTCCTCCAGCTGCGTTTTCTTTCTCAAGATTGTTTTGGCTATTCGGGGTCTTTTGCGTTTCCATACAAATTGTGAAATGTTTTGTTCTAGTTCTGTGAAAAATGCCATTGGTAATTTGATAGGGATTGCATTGAATCTGTAGATTGCTTTGGGTAGTAGAGTCATTTTCACAATGTTGATTCTTCCAATCCAAGAACATGGTATATCTCTCCATTTGTTTGTTTCATCTTTAATTTCTTTCATCAGTGTCTTTTAGTTTTCTGCATACAGGTCTTTTGTCTCCTTAGGTAGGTTTATTCCTAGATATTTTATTCTTTTTGTTGCAATGGTAAACGGGAGTGTTTTCTTAATTTCACTTTCAGATTTTTCATCATTACTGTATAGGAATGCAAGAGATTTCTGTGCATTAATTTTGTATCCTGCTACTTTACCAAATTCATTGATTAGCTCTAGTAGTTTTCTGGTAGTGTCTTTAGGATTCTCTATGTATAGTATCATGTCACCTTCAAACAGTGGCAGCTTTAGTTCTTTTCCAGTTTGGATTCCTTTTATTTCTTTTTCTTCTCTGATTGCTGTGGCTAAAACTTCCAAAACTATGTTGAATAATAGTGGTGAGAGTGTGCAACCTTGTCTTGCTCCTGATCTTAGTGGAAATGGTTTCAGTTTTTCACCATTGAGAATGATGTTGGCTGTGGGTTTGTCATATATGACCTTTATTATGTTGAGGTAAGTTCCCTCTATGCCTACTTTTGGGAAGATTTTTATCATAAATGGATGTTGAATTTTGTCAAAAGCTTTTTCTGCAACTATTGAGATGATCATATGGTTTTTCTCCTTCAATTTGTTAATATGGTGTATCACATTGATTGATTTGCATATACTGAAGAATCCTTGCATTCCTGGGATAAACCCCACTTGATCATGGTGTATGATTCTTTTCATGTGCTGCTGCATTCTGTTTGCTAGTATTTTGTTCAAGATTTTTACATCTATGTTCATAAGCGATATTGGCCTGTAGTTTTCTTTCTTTGTGACATCATCGTCTGGTTGGTATCAGGGTGATGGTGGCTTCGTAGAATGAGTTTGGGAGTGTTCCTCCCTCTGCTATATTTTGGAAGAGTTTGAGAAGGATAGGTGTTAGCTCTTCTCTAAATCTTTGACAGAATTCGCCTCTGAAGGCATCTGGTCCTGGGCTTTTGTATGTTGCAAGATTTTAAATCACAGTCTCAATTTCAGTGCTTGTGATTGTCTGTTTATATTTTCTATTTCTTCCTGGTTCAGTCTCGGAAGGTTGTGCTTTGCTAAGAATTGGTCCATTTCTTCCAGGCTGTCCATTTTATCGGCATATAGTTGCTTGTAGTAATCTCTCATGATCCTTTGTATTTCTGCATTGTCAGTTGTTACTTCTCCTTTTTCATTTCTAATTCTATTGATTTGAGTCTTCTCCCTTTTTTTCTTGATGAGTCTGGCTAATGGTTTATCAATTTTGTTTATCTTCTCAAAGAACCAGCTTTTAGTTTTATTGATCTCTGCTATTGTTTCCTTCATTTCTTTTTCATTTATTTCTGATCTGATCTTAATGATTTCTTTCCTTCTGCTAACTTTGGGGGTTTTTTGTTCTTCTTTCTCTAATTGCTTTAAGTTTAAGGTTAGGTTGTTTATTTGAGATGTTCCTTGGTTCTTGAGGCAGGATTGTATTGCTATAAACTTCCCTCTTAGAACTGCTTTTGCAGCATCCCATAGGTTTTGGGTCGTCGTGTTTTCATTGTCATTTGTTTCTAGGTATTTTTTTATTTCCTCTTGGATTTCTTCAGTGATCTCTTGGTCATTAAGTAGTGTATTGTTTAGCTTCCATGAATTTGTATTTTTTACAGATTATTTTCCTGTAATTGATATCTAGTCTCATAACGTTGTGGTCAGAAAAGATACTTGATATGATTTCAATTTTGTTAAATTTACCAAGGCTTGATTTGTGACTGAAGATATGATCTATCCTGCAGAATGTTCCATGAGCACTTGAGAAGAAAGTGTATTCTGTTGTTTTTGGATGGAATGTGCTATAAATATCAATTAAGTCCATCTTGTTTAATGTATCATTTAAAGCTTGTGCTTCCTTATTTATTTTCATTTTGGATGATCTGTCCATTGGTGAAAGTGAGGTGTTAAAGTCCCCTACTATGATTGTGTTACTTTTGATTTCCCCTTTTATGGCTGTTAGCATTTGCCTTATGCATTGAGGTGCTCCTATGTTGGGTGCATAAATATTTACAGTTGTTATATCTTCTTCTTTGATGGATCCCTTGATCATTATGTAGTGTCTCTCTTTGTGTCTTGTAATAGTCTTTATTTTAAGGTCTATTTTGTCTGATATGAGAATTGCTACTCCAGCTTTTTTTTGATTTCCATTTGCATGGAATATCTTTTTCCATCCCCTCACTGTCAGTCTGTATGTGTCCCTAGGTCTGAAGTGGATCTCTTGTAGACAGCATATGTATGGGTCTTCTTTTTGTATCCATTCAGCCAGGCTATGTCTTTTGGTTGGAGCATTTAATCCATTTATATTTAAGGTAGTTATTGCTATGCATGTTCCTACTACCATTTTCTTAATTGTTGTGTTTTTGTTTTTGTAGGTCTTTTCCTTTTCTTTTGTTTCCTGCCTAGAGAAGTTCCTTTAGCATTTGTTGTAAAGCTAATTTGGTGGTGCTGAATTCTCTTAGCTTTTGCTTGCCTGTAAAGGTTTTAATTTCTCTGTTGAATTTGAATGAGATCCTTGCTGGGTAGAGTAATCTTCATTGTAGGTTTTTCCCTTTCATCACTTTAAATATGTCCTGCCACTCTCTTCTGGCTTGCAGAGTTTCTGCTGAAAGATCAACTGTTAACCTTATGGGGATTCCCTTGCATGTTATGTGTTGTTTTCCCCTTGCTGCTTTTAATATTTTTTCTTTGTATTTAATTTTTGATAGTTTGATTAATATGTGTCTTGGTGTGGTTCCCCATGGATTTATCCTGTATGGGACTTTCTGCACTTCCTGCACTTGGTTAACTATTTCCTTTCCCATATTAGGGAAGTTTTCAACTATAATCTCATCAAATATCTTCTTGGTGGTTTTCTTTTTCTCTTCTCCTTCTGGGACCCTTATAATTCGAATGTTGGTGCGTTTAATGTTGTCCCAGAGGTCGCTGAGACTGTCCTCAATTCTCTCCATTCTTTTATCCTTATTCTGCTCTGCAGTAGTTATTTCCACTATTTTATCTTCCAGGTCACTTATCCATTCTTCTGTCTCAGTTATTCTGCTACTGATTCTTTCTAGAGAATTATAAATTTCATTTATTGTGTTGTACATCATTGTTTGCTCTTTAGTTCTCCTTGTTAAACATTCCTTGTATTTTCTCCATTCTATTTCCAAGATTTTGGATCATCTTTACTATCAGTACTCTGAATTCTTTTTCAGGTAGACTGCCTATTTCCTGTTCATTTGTGTGATCTGGTGGGTTTTTACCTTGCTGCTTCATCTGCTGTGTGTTTCTCTGTCTTCCCATTTTGCTTAAGTTACTGTGTTTGTGGTCTAGTTTTCACAGGCTGCAGGTTCATGGTTGCTGTTGTTTTTGGTGTCTGCCCCCATGGCTAAGGTTGGTTCAGTGGGTTGTGTAGGCTTCCTGGTGGAGGGGACTAGTGCTTGTGTTCTGGTAGATGAGGATGGATCTTGTCTTTCTGGTGGGCAGGTCCACATCTGGTGGTGTGTTTTGGGGTGTCTGTGCCCTTATTATGACTTTAGGCAGCCTTTCTGCTAATGGGTTCCTGTCTTGCTAGTTGTTTGGCATGGGGTGTCCAGCACTGTAGCTTGCTCGTCATTGAGTGGAGTTGGGTCTTAGTGTTGAGATGGAGAACTCTGGGAGAGCTCTTGCTGTTTGATATTATGTGGAGCCAGGAGGTCTCTGGTGGACAAATGTCCTGAACTCGGCTCTTCCACCTCAGAGGCACAGGCCTGACAACTGACTGGAGTACCAAGACCCTGTCAGCCACACAGCTCAGAAGAAAAGGGAGGAAAAAAGAAAGAAAGAAAGAAAGAATAAAATTAAGTTATTAAAATAAAAAATAACTATTAAAAAAATTAAAATGTAATTAAAAAAAGAAAGAAAGAAGAGAGCATCCAAACCCAAAAATATATCCACCAATGATAACAATTCCTAAAACTATACTAAAAAAAACAAAACAAAAAAAAATGGACAGACAGAACCCTAGGACAAATGGTAAAAGCAAAGCTATACAGACAAAATCACACACAGAAGCATACACATACACACTCAGAAAAAGAGAAAAAGGGAAAAAAATATATATATCGTTGCTCCCAAAGTCCACCTCCTGAATTTGGGATGATTCATTGTCTATTCAGGTATTCCACAGATGCAGGTACATCAGGTTGTTTGTGGAGCTTTAATCCGCTGCTCCTGAGGCTGCTGGGAGGGATTTCCCTTTCTCTTCTTTGTTCGCACAGCTCCCGGGGCTCAGCTTTGGATTTGGACCCGCCTCTGCGTGTAGGTCGCCTGAGGGCGTCTGTTCTTCGCTCAGACAGGACGGGGTTAAAGGAGCAGCTGCTTCGGGGGCTCTGGCTCACTCAGGCGGGGGGAGGGAGCGGTACGGAGGAGGCGGGGCGAGCCTGCGGCGTCAGAGGCGTCGTGACGTTGCAGCAGCCCGAGGCGCGCCGTGCGTTCTCCCGGGGAAGTTGTCCCCGGGTCATGGGAGCCTGGCGGTGGCGGGCTGCACCGGCTCCCGGGAGGGGCGGTGTGGAGAGTGACCTGGGCTCGCACACAGGCTTCTTGGTGGCGGCGGCAGCAGCCTTAGCGTCTCAGGCCCGTCTCTGGGGTCCGCGCTGATGGCCGCGGCTCGCGCCTGTCTCTGGAGCTCGTTTAGGCGGCGCTCTGAATCCCCTCTCCTCGCGCCCCAGGAAACAAAGAGGTAAGAAAAAGTCTCTTGTCTCTTCGGCAGCTGCAGACTTTTCCCAGACTCCCTCCCGGCTCGCCGTGGTGCACTAACCCCTTCAGGCTGTGTTCACTCTGCCAACCCCAGTCCTCTCCCTGCGATCCGACCGCAGCCCGAGCCTCAGCTCCCAGCCCCGCCCGCCCCGGCGGGGGAGCAGACGAGCCTCTCGGGCTGGTGAGTGCTGCTCGGCGCCGAGCCTCCGTGCGGGAGTCTCTCCGCTTTGCCCTCCGCACCCCTGTGGCTGCGCTCTCCTCCGTGGCTCCGAAGCTTCCCCTCCGCCACCCGCAGTCTCCGCCCGCGAAGGGGCTCCTAGTGCATGGACACCTTTCCTCCTTCTCGGCTCCCTCCCCCTGGTGCAGGCCCCGTCCCTATTCTTTTGTCTCTGTTATTTCTTTTTTCTTTTGCCCTACCCAGGTATGTGGGGGAGTTTCTTGCCTTTTGGGAGGTCTGAGGTCTTCTGCCAGCGTTCAGGAGGTGTTCTGTAGTGGTTGTTCCACATGTAGATGTATTTCTGATGTATCTGTGGGGAGGAAGGTGATCTCCGCGTCTTACTTTTCCGCCATCTTGAAGGTCTTCAATGCTTTGCTATTTTTAAAGTGCCTCAGGTTATAAGATTCCACTTTCCCAGCCAAAATTCTATTTAAGGCATTCTATAGACCGTCATGAGATCTCAAAGCACATTCTTTATAATGTTGCTGATCTCCGTTTTCCAAGAGTAGAGAATAAAGGCCAAGGGAAGTAAGATGTGAGGGTGTCAGAGGAAGGGACGGAGTCCCACCCCTCTGATGCTATTTTAATATTTCACTTTTACTGCCAAGTTGGCACTCAGTTTGAAATCGACAGAGATAATTCCTGAATGAGAGTCTCACACCTTTTTGTAATCAGGTTCCCTTGGTATTTACCCAGACATATTCTCCCAAGTATCTAAGAGTTTTAGCTGAAACAGTGAATGGTCCCTCCTTTTTTGGTTTGTCATTGTCACACTAAACACTACTGTAATGACTCAAAGATTTCTTTTTTGGCCTCTTTTCTGATTGCATCTGTGATAGTTCCGCATGGAGATGAATAAATGGGTTAGTAATACATGGCAGAAACATATGGGAATTATATCAAATGGCATAATTCGGGAAAAATGTGTACATTTCCATATTGGAGTTTATCAGTAAAGATCAAAGTTATAAAAACGGTGCAATCAATTTTGACCAGAACTTCCCTGGTTTGGAGTTCAGTCAAATGTAAACAATTCCTGGGATAGAATGAAAAAGATGTGAACTCCAGAGTAACTGCCTAGTAGACATATATATAAATTCTGTATTGCCCAAATATTTTAGAAAGAAGGGATGCTTGTGAATGCAACTGAAAACTTTAATCATTTTATATCAAAAACTTGATTTAAACTTTTCCTTGCATTGTGTCCATAAAAAATGTTCAGTGATTTTGATATCTTATGCTTTTTGTACTGAGATATTTTACTTTTTAAAAATATTTTATATTCTTTTGTTTTTTTTGGGTTTTCTAAGAGAACTGGAAAATTATAGTCAAATTAGACTACTTGTTTAAGATGTCTGTGATAATACAAAAGTAACAGTTCTTTCTAAATATAATTAGTTTATATTATAGTTCAGTCCATGGGGAGTCAGTTTAACTTATTTGATGGTGTTTCATTTTCTTTTAGTGACTTCCTTAAATTCTATTACCACTATTTCCGTCTGACTTTTTTCTCCACTTTAATAATTACTATTGGTGTCAAAGTTAAGTAGCTTAAGGGAATAAGGGAGAGCTTTTCGGAGCTACTTTTTTTAGGATGTCTCTTTTAAAAGGTCTAACCAAGAAAAAAGTCCCCCCTTCCATTAGAAAAAGATTTTTTATTTGACAATATACTAAGCTGTAAATGATCACTCTGAAAGTGATTTTTAGCTGTGGGTTTTCCTTGTATATCTAAGATACTGTATTTTATGTGATTGCAAATATATTTAATGCTGCTTATTCAAAGATGCATGAGGTTGACATATTCTGAAAAGGACTTTCTGACTTGGTCCTTTTAGACCAAATTTAAATATGGATGTCTTAAAAATGAACAGCTGGGGGAGCATAAATTATCCAGATACTATAAAATGCAGGAAGAAAACACAGCTAGTGAGGGAAATTGAAGTAATGAGAAGCAGGAAGAAATAGCTACATCTCATAATTTTTATGACCTGGACTGTAAAAATGGTGTGCAATTCTGACGCCCCTCTTGGGAAGTTCCAGCCCTTTCACGCATGAACAGCAGCAGCATGTCAACTGGCCATCTTTGAGGTTTCGAGCGTAGTTCAATTTTTTGGTGTTTCCAGATGACTGCCACTAGTAGAGTGTCAACTTTTCTTACAGAAACAAAAAAAAATTGATAATAATTGTAATAATGGAGTTTGGTAGCAAGTTAGAACGCTTGTACGCCATACTAAAGTCTTGATGCAAGTTTAGTTCTGCCGTGGCTACTATTTCGCCTGCATCCCTTACTTCCTGCTCACTTGGGTTTAGGTCAGTGGTTCTCAAAGTCTACTGTGCATCTGAATGAGACAGAGAGCTTACAGAAACTGCAGGGCCAGCGGCAGAGTTTCTGAGTCAATAGGGCTGGGATGGAGCCTGAGAACCTGCATTTCTAACAACTTCCTAGATGCCGCTGATGGGTTTGGTCCTGAACTACATTTGGGGATCTGCTGGTCCAGGTGAATTTCAGGAGAGTTATGTGATCCTGGCATAAAAAGACCAGGAACAGTGTAACATAATATTTGTTACGAAGACATGTCTTCATAAGAGTGGATTATGATTTTCCCCATATTTCCAAAATTGGACGTGGGGATTTTTAAATGTCGACAATGGTGAATAACAAAGATTTTAAAAGAGCATACTCTTTTTCGTCCGATAACATTTTAAAATATTAATTGCTTTCCAAATGTCACCTGTATTTTTAATAATTAGTAATAGTTGATTAAACAAATGCTGTTTATTTTCACATGCTAATATTTAAGGTATGTATTTATATGCACGTGTAGCTAGAACTTAAGTTATTTGATCCATGCTCTGAATATTTCTTTTTCATAAAAGTTAGTAGTACACACCATTCCCTGCTCATGTCCGAGATCCCTAAGATGATATATTAGCAAGATCTTGGGGACAGATTTCTTACACTACCTTGTCTCAGCTTGCTTCATACTTCCTTTCACACCTGCAAACCAGTACTTCCCTGGTTTGGAGTCCAATCAAATGTAAACAATTCCTCGGATAGAATTTCAAAGAGGTGAATTCCAGAGTAACTGCCAAGTATGGTAGTCAGTAATCTGGTCTGCCCAGATTTACTGCGTGCCCGTTACATGACAAGCATTTCTACCCCTGTAACTCACTTAATCCTCACAATAAATTTATTACTCCAATTTCACAGTAAGGAATGGGACTTAGCCCAAAGAAATGATTTGCTGAAGTAACGACAGACAGAAAGAGGCAGTTCCAGGATCTGAGCCTGAACCTTCTGAGGCCTGGTTGAGGAATCTTGCTACAACTTTGTTTCTATTTTAAAAAGAAATCACAGGGAGATCAGCTCTGTGCTTTGTGCCCACCTAGAGGGGTGGGATAGGGAGGGTGGGAGGGAGACGCAAGAGGGAGGGGATATGGGGATATATGTGTATGTATAGCTGATCACTTTGTTATACAGCGGAAAACTAACACACCATTGTAAAGCAATTATACTCCAATAAAGATGTTAAAAAAAAAAAAAAGAGAACAGTACGGCCGACTTAAAAATTGCTTCAAAATTTAAAAGGCTAGATCTCATGTTAAGTTTCCTTACCATAATAAAATTTAAAAAATTTAAAGTATAATGTTGGTATATAGTATACATTAAGTGCTTAATAAATATTAGTTCCTTGTCAAAAAAAAAAAAAAAGAAATCAAAGAAGGTAAGGGAAATTTGTTGCTGTTGTGATTACTGTCGTAAACTACTCACAACTACTGATTTTATATGGACAGATTTAGAGTGCTAGTTGGGAGAAACTGATTCCAGCTTGGGATGAAATTGTTTTTCTAGGAGATGTCTGTTTTAGCCAATGACAGGAATAAGGAAGCTTTTTGCCTTTTAAAAACTCTAAGCCTTTTGCAAAGCTGTTAAGTTGCGAACACTTTTCTTGTTGAAAATGCACATGTACACAAATACACAACATTTCATAGTTTTCAGGGGATTTCCAGACCCCACACTGCCTGAAGATTTTCTTGATTCTCAGGGTCCACTGACCATAAGATAAAAACCACCCTTCTGGGCAACTCAGCCCAAGAGTGGGGTAGGCGTGGCAGGAATGTTTTTACAGTTACTTGGAAATTAAAAGCAACTCCTTGGATTTTTTCTTTGGAAGTAAAGGTGTTAAAATCTGTATAATGAGCAGCTTATAAACTTAATGGAGTGAGCTAAATAATAATTAAAATCTAATTTATGAATACTGAGGTGGATTCGATTTGAAAAAGAAAAGAATGGAGGACAAGAGAAGGATGAAAATAAGAAGGGGAGTTGAGAGAGAGTAAAGGAAGGAATGCGAGTGGGCAGCTAGAGAGGAGGAATAGAAGGGGAGACACATGGAAATGACGGGACAGAGAGGGAGAGGCTGGTCGCAGACCTGCAGAGAGTGAAAACACTGCAGGAAGAGGATGGGAAAGAGGAGGGAAAGAAGAAACAATTACGGAGGATGCATCTCCAACCCGGTTTTGCTTCCCATTAAGTACTGTTTCCACAAGAGTCATGCCCATGCTTGTCATCAGAATTCAATTCTAAGTTTGAAGAAATAGACCTGAATGTCTTTCCTAGTGTTATATTCTCTCTATTAAACTTCACTAGGATTCAGAGTAATGAATATCCTTCAGGACCAAATATAGAAATCTGCATAATTTACCTCCCCCCAAAATAAACTACAGTTACATTTTCAGGAGATGGGGGAAAGCTTACCCACCTCCTGAATAACTATCCCTGAATCAAGAGGGCACATACACACACACACCCCTACATACACACATAACTACAAAATCAAGAGTGCAGAAAAATATCACTTCTTCAAATATCAGCTGCTGTTTCAATAAGATAAATAAACAGACAAATCATGGTTGCTCCTGGAAATACTTAAATTAAAAGACAGACCTTCCTAAGGTCATGCAGGTGGGACTCTTTGAGTCACTGTGGGTTAATATTAATGTCTGTGGGAAAAGCAAGTGTAATACCAACTGTGTCAAGCGTGGCTGCAGGCTTCCCTCCCTCTGTCTGAGCTCCTTGCACTTAGCTTTGAGCTGCTCTCTGCAGGAGGAGGGCCCCATTTCCCCTGCTGGAACAGGGCTGGCCTTGTGACATGCTTTGGGAGGGATGTGGCAGAAGGGCCAGTGTCCCCAGCTGTCTCAGCCCAGGTTGCAGGCACGGGGACAGAGCCAACCCACAGAGGCCTGCAGAGGCATCGAGAAAGTGCAGCAGAGGCGAGAAGACCATGTAGCTGATCTCAGCTGAGCCCAGCCGGGATTGCTGCCCCACAGAATCTGAGCTAATACATAGGAAAGAATGGATTTTTCTTTTTTTAAATTGAAGTATAGTTGATTTACAATGTTGTGTTAATTTCCAGTGTACAGCAAAGTGATTCAGTTGTACATATATATGTCATACTAAGTAAATATATATATTTTCTTTTACAGATTCTTTTCCATTATAGTTTATTACAAGATAAAGAATATATTCCCTGTGCTGAACTCTACTGAATACACTGTAATGGTCTATATGGGGAAAAAATCTAAAAAAGAGTGAATATATGTATATGTACACCTGATTCACTTTGCTGTACAGCAGAAACTAACACAACATTGTAAAGCAACTATACTCCAATAAAAATTAATTTAAAAAAAGAATATATTCCCTGTGCTATACCTAGGTCCTTGTTGTTTATCTATATAGTGGTGTGTATATGTTAATCCCAAACTCCTAATTTATCCCTCCTACAACCCTTTCCCTTCGGTAACCGTAAGTTTGTTTTCTATGCCTGTGATTCTGTTTCTGTTTTGTAAATAGGTCATTTGTGTCATAGTTTAGAATCCACATATAAGTGATATCATATGATATTTGTGTTTCTCTGACTTACTTAGTACGATAATCTCTAGGTCCATCTATGTTGCTGCAAATGGCATTATTTCATCGTTTTTTTATAGCTGAGTAGTATTCCACTGTGTATATGTTATGTACACACACCCACAAACATATATATATATATATATATATATATAACCGCATCTTCTTTATAAGAATGGATTATTTTAAGCTAATAAAATACATGTAAGATTTCCTTCAGCGCCATATGTTTTGTCTTTCAACTTCGTTTTCTCGTTTCCCGTTTCTCTCCGCACCGAGAGGTCTCAGCGCCTTGACCCTGGCCCCCCCCTCCCCTGGCGCTACTGCGCCCCGACCCCGTCCAGCTGCGACTCGGGGCGCGCTCACCGCAGTTGTCCTCGTCCTGCTGGTTCCCGCAGTCGTCCACGCCATTGCAGTGGAGCAGCTGAGGCAAGCATCTGGTGGTGTTGCCGCAGGGGAAGTAGCCCAGGGCGCACGAGACCTCCTGCCCGCTGCCGGCAGCCACTGTGAGGAGGGAGGGCAGAGAGGTTTACCCGAGGCACTGCGAAGAGCGACTCCCCCACGTTCCACACTCCTCCCTTCTTGGCATCCTGGCGGGTCCCACCCTCCTGTGCAGCCTCACCCCGCGCCCCAGCCTGACGCCAGCTATTTTCCAAGAACCCCCACCCCTAAAGGATGCTCTTTTCCGTGTCCCCAGAGGATGCCAGGATTCTCCGCTCTTTGCTTTTTCTCACGTTTCCCACCTGGAATGTCCTCACCATCCCTCTTTTTCTATGAAATGTCTGCCCATACTTTACAGTGGAGCTCCATTCCCCTCTTCTCTTTCAAAAATATTTCATCCAATCATTTTAAAAATCACGACTTTCTTGCATTGTTACTATTGGCTTAGAGTTACGGCTGGTCTGACACTGGGGGAAGAAGAGGAGGGGCGGTAACAGGAAAGCACTGCCCATGCTACTATGGGGGGTAGCTCCCGAGGGCAAGGTCCTGCGCAAGACATTGTGCTGTAGCATCAAATAAAATAGTTCCTGACCTTTTCACATTGGCTTCTTTTACTAAGTAATATGCATTTAAGGTTCCTCCATGTCATTTCATGGCTTAGTAATTCACTTCTTTTTAGTACTAAATAATATTCCTTTGTCTGAAGGTACCACAGTTTATCCATTCACCTAAGGAAAGGGCATCTTGGTTGTGTGCAAGTTTTGGCAATTTTTAATAAAGCTCCTATTAACATCTATGTGCAGGTTTTTGTGTGGAGGGACATAGATTGTGCTGTTTAAAACCTCAGATTTATAGGATTTCAAAGATTATTGCAGAATCCAAGATAATTCTGTTGCTTATTATCTTTACCAAGTTTGTAAATCATTGAGACCTTATAGAATAGTAATAATAGTCAATTATAAAGAAAAAGACAGAATAGTTTGAACAGTCAATAAAGCTTATTGTGTAAAAATGTATTTTTGATCTATCATCAAAACATGAAAAGAATAAAAGGGACTATTTCCTTTGTAAGATACAGTGGAACATTTTGATAACAAGGCAGGTGGCATTCTCCTAGGGGAGAAATCCATCTATGTCAGGTTTTGACTGTCCTTACTTGTTTCAGAGAACATCATTTGATAAAGGAAATAGTCAAATCTATTTAATAATGAGCTTTTTGTACATAGTGTTCTCACTTGTGAAATTATTTAAAAATTATTTATCAATCTCTTCTCAACAAATTGATTAGAACAGAGTCAAGACACAGGATTTGTATACCACAGGATGTCATTGGTAGAACATCACACATTTCAGAGACCTGCAGTGTACATATAAATACATTGATCTGTGTTGAGACTGTTTTATGTATTTATTAATTTTTTAAGAACCAACTTTAAAAATCAAGGGTTTCAGAAAAATTCTTTGATGAATTGTCAGGCTTCAGTCACAGTGACTGTTTGAAGACATTTTAACTAAACATACCTGCCTGTGTTTTCATCCTGCTGTTTTGAAAATTCTTCTCTAACTTACTTTTATGAATATTGTACTTTTATGTCCTGTCTTTAAAATTTATATTTAGAAGCAGGTATAGTTCTTTTTAAAAATTATTTATTTATTTATTTATTTATTTAATTTTTTGGCTGCTTTGGGTCTTGATTGCTGCGTGCAGACTTTTCTCTCTAGTTGTGGCAGGCGGGGGGCTACTTCATTGTGGTGCGTGGGCTTCTCATTGTGGTGGCTTCTCTTGTTGTGGAGCATGGGTTCTAGGTATGTGGGTTCAGTAGTTGTGGCTCGTGGGCCCTAGAGTGCGTGGGCTTCAGTAGTTGTGGTACATGGGCTCAGTAGTTGTGACTCGTGGGCTCTAGAGCACAGGCTCAGTAGCTGTGGCACACAGGTTAGTTGCTCCACAACATGTGGGATCTTCCCAGACCAGGGCTCAAACCCGTGTCCCCTGCATTGGCAGATGGATACTTAACTACTGCACCACCAGGGAAGACCTAGAAACAGGTATAGCTCTTTAATGATAGTGTCATGAAATTAGTCCTACATTTTCATAACATTTTGATTCAACAAATAAATTTGCAATCTTAGAGATATTTTAAAAATAAGTTTTTTATTTTGAGATGATCTCAAACTTAAAGAGAAGTTGCAAATATATTATTAAGAGCGTTTTCCCCCTCTGAACCGTTTGAGAGTAAGTTCCTGACCATGCTCCATCCCCCTAAAAACTTTGGTGTGTATTTCCTATAAGAAAGGACATTCTCCTACTAGAGGGACATTCTCCACACTAGAACCATCAAAATTAGAAAATGAACATTGATCCCTTGCTGCCATTTAAATCTCAGAACACATTCAAGTTTCACATATTGACCAAAAAATGTCCTTCAGAGTGAAAGGATCTAGTTCACAGTCACTCCTTGCATTTTGTCACAGTCCTTTAGTTTCCTTTGATCTGAAATCATTTCTCAGTCTTTCCTTATCTTGAATTATTTTGTAGAGTGCTCCTGAATTTTGGTTCATTTCATCATAATTAGATTTAGGTTAGGCACCTTCGGCAAGAAATTCACAGAAGAGATGCTCATGTCAACCTGTCAGGTAGTGCAAGATCTGCTTTGTCCCATTCCTGGTGATGATCACTTCGGTCACCTCATCAAGGTGATGTCCCCCACACTTCTCCACTGTAAAGTTAGCCTCTGTGATTAATAAGCATCTTGTAGAGGGGGTCTTTGAAGCTATGTAAAAATCCCTTCTCCTGGTGAAGGTATTCCCCTGCTCTCTTCTGAACCCGGAGGAGAACAACCCTTATCACTAGAGAAGGAAAGTTGTCACTGAGATGAGTCTGCACAAGCAAACTACTAAAACAAGCCTCTCTTCCATTGGTTTCTCCATGGGTTTACCTGCCTACAACTTACCACCTATAGAAGCCCAGTCGCCCCCTTCCCTCTCTTGTCACTTTCCCACAATTTATCGTCTTTGTTAAAATAGTATATAAGCCCTCAAGTCTAACCACTTCTTTGAGTTTTCACTTATTTTCTATGGAGACTCCATGCATGTACAATTAAATATAGTAACATCCATAAAATTTGTAAACTTTTTTCCCTGTTAATCTATCTCTTGTCAGTTTAATTTGCAGGTCCTAGGCACAGAATACAATACTTTCTTTCCCAACTCCCTTGCTTCTCAGTGGCTAAGAGGCACAGCTCTGGCGATGAGACACGGGTGCAGCCTGCTGAGGAAGTCCTGAGGGGTTAGCTCTCCTGACACAAGAATGGATGGAGCAGTTGCCATGCCTTCCACCTTCTTCCTGCCTTTCACATGATGTGATGTGTGGAGCTGCAGCAGCGATCTTGCAGCTATGAGGAAACAAGCATGCTTGTGGGGCCAAGAAAACTCACAGGGATCTGAGAAATGCCAGCCCTGAAATCATTGGGTTAAGCAGCATCCCCCTTATGTGAGAAAAACAAACACATCCTTGTTTAGGCCATGGTAGGTCAGATTTTCTCTATTTTGAAAAAAAAAAAAAAAAAAAGAATGCTTTCCTAACATACATCAAGAACTTAAAAGTGTCTTTTCTACACACACACAGCCTCTTTCCAGATATGAAAAAATCTCATGTTGGCAATTTATTTGCAAGGATGGTTGAATGAGTAATTGAAAGACTGGTGGGGGCCTGGTGGAGGGGGCAGTACAGGAGGCCATGCTCCCTGAGCCTCAGGCATGAATAGCCTACACATACCTTCAGAGTTGGTGGGGTTAGTGTTCTCTGTTGGGCTGTGTAGATCAACTGGGGATAAAAACATCACAAAGCTATCACATCTTTCCCTGGCAGCCAGTGTACTGAAAGCTCCAAGGGAGATGACTGGGGAATAAAAAGCCAGTTTGGGTAAGGAGACAGTGTTGGGACTGACATGCAGACAGGTCCTTTGTACGACGTGCTCAGTGTAGCAAGATGGTCTCTGGCAACCCTGCCAGCTTCATTGCCTGCATCACCTGGCTTAGCTGCGTCCATGCAACTGAAGGAGTAAAAAACCAGAGTAAAGCTTTACCTCTGATTCCTTCCCACAAACATTGTTTTAACTTTCCTGGACTAGGGGAAGGAAGCTTGTCTTTACTCTTGAGGAAAGAAGCTCTCAATGACCAAAATAACATGTATGCATTTTATAACTTGGCTTTACATTAATGTATATCCATAGTTCTGAGCTTTCTCTGACCTGGTGGTAAGCAGTTTAATTTCATTTATCAAGTTTATTGCAATTCACAAATATCAGTGCAACAAAGAAAGGTGCTTGAAAAATGAGTGTAGAATTCTGCAAGGATATTAATTTGCCATTGGAAAGACAACTCTGTGTCTTGCCACGAACAGATTCTTGCCTTCTTAGTTTGCATGATATACTCTTGCACTTTCATATTAAAATAGAAAAAAATAGCCTATTTTGTTGTTAATACGCAAATCGTGAGAGTAGAATTCAAGGCCACTTGTTTTAATATTGAGTATGTAATTGGTACAATATATAGTCTTTCTCAGATTCTTTTCCATTATAGGTTATTACAAGATTGAGTACAGTTAACTGTGCTATACAGTAGGACCTTGTTGTTTACCTATTTTATATATAGTAGGGTATATATGTTGATCCCAAACTCCTAATTTATTCCTCCCCCACTTCTTTCCCTTAACCATAAGTTTGTTTTCTATGTCTATTTCTGTTTTATAAATAAGTTCATTTGTATTATTTTTTAAGATTCCACATATAAGTGATATCACATGGTATTTGTCTTTCTCTGTCCGACTTACTTCATTTAGTATGATGATCTCTAGCTCCATCCATGTTGCTGCAAATGGCATTATTTTTCTTTTTTATGGCTGAGTAGTATTCCATTGTATATATGTACCACTTCTTCTTTACCCATTCCTCTGTTGATACACTTAGGTTGCTTCTGTATCTTGACTATTGTAAATAATGCAGCTATGAAGATTGGGGTGCATGTATCTTCTCAAATTAGTGTTTTCATTTTCTTCAGATAGATACCCAGGAGCAGAACTGCTGGGTCATATGGTAGCTCTATTTTTAGTTTTTTGAGAAAACTTCATACTGTTTTCCACAGTTGCTGTACCAATTTACATCCCCACCGACAGTGTCAGAGGGTTCTCTTTTCTCCAAATCCTCACCAATGCTTGTTATTTGTGTTCTTTTTGATGATGGCCATTCTGACAGGTGTGAGGTGATATCTCATTGTGATTTTGATTTGCCTTTCCCTGATGATAAGTGATGTTGAGCATCTCTTCATGTGCTTGCTGACCATCTGTATGCCTTCTTTGGAAAAATGTCTATTTAGGTTTTCTGCCCATTTATTAATCAGGTTCTTTGTTATTTTGATATTGAATTGTATGAGCTGTTTATATAGTTTGGATATTAACCCTTTACTGGTCATATCATTTGCAAATATTTTCTCCCAGTCAGTAGGTTTTCTTTTCATTTTGTTAATGGTTTCCTTTGCTGTGCAAAAGCTTTTAAGTTTAATTAGGTCCCATTTGTTTACTTTTGCTTTTGTTACCTTTGCCTGAGGAAACAGTTCCAAAAAAAATATTGCTATGATTTATGTCGAAGTGTATTCTGCCTATATTTTCTTCTAGGAGTTTTATGGTTTCCAGTCTAACATTTACATCTTTAATCCATTTTGAGTCTATTTTTGTGTATGGTGTGAAAGAGTATATATCTTTTGTAGCTCCATAGCAACCAAGACAATTTGGTCCAGTTCTATTATTTTTTTGTAGTTATTAAGAAAGGAATAAAGAATGGCTTTTGAAAATATAAACTTATAATATTGGAGCTGCTCTGTTAAGCCATACATGCCTTACTCTATCTATCCCTCAATCCTGATAAGCTACTCTTCACTGAGGATCTCTGTTTAGATGGTTCTATGTTGTTTGGCCCTAAATAAGGAAGATTCAGTGATTTGTGGATGTGAGGACTAAATGGAGTAAGCAAACACTTTTTCATCTCTCTGTTTATGTTAGTCTTGGCTGTGTGTGAATTTGCCAAGATGCACACACCAGGCATCAAAGCGCAAAGGAAGAGAACAGCAGCAGGAGGACAATGAATGGCTTCATTTGAATCATTGTTTTTTTTTTTTTTTTTTTTTTGCTTATTTTTCTATTAAGTTTGTTTAGTCTTAAATGTGATAGCAAGCTCTTTTAGATAAGGAGTGAATAGATGAGACAGAAAAGTTTAAGAAAATGGGATTTAGTGCAAATGTTGCTAAGCTTACCTCACAGGGAAAATACGTGGCTTAGGAGTAGATGCATTTCTAAATAAGTTTTTTTTTTTTTTTGCACTGGGTAGTTTTATTTTATAGAGAGTGTAAGGATTAGGTGGTGTCAAGAAGAGTGACATGGAGCAAATGATTTTTATTATTATTTTTTTCTTTTACAAATACACTGAAGAATCATGCAATGCTGCCTGCATTGGATGCAATCCTGGGCCACAAGTCTGCACATTCTTTTGCAACTGGTCCTGTGACGGCAGAACCTTTCATGTAGCCTTTATTGTTTACTATGACCCCCGTGTTATCTTCAAAATAAAGAAACACACCATCCTTTCTCCGGTATGACTTTCGTTGTCGAATTACCACTGCTGGATGTACCTTCTTTCTGAGCTCTTGTTTGCCTTTCTTGACGGTGGCCATCACCATGTCACCCACACCAGCAGCAGGAAGTCTATTGAGTCGTCCCTTGACCCCCTTCACGGAGATGATATACAGATTTTTGGCTCCTGTGTTGTCAGCACAGTTGATCACGGCTCCAAACGGAAGACCCAAGGAAATCCGGAATTTCTCACCAGAGGACCCACCACGTCCTCGCTTTGGCATCTTGAGCGCCAGACTCTAAATAAGTTTTTGAAGGCTTTCTGACCACAGTAAATCAAGTATTAAATATATCTGGATATATTTTTGCAGTGGGAATTGGTAAGGCACTGCGACCGGGAAATTAATAATTTCAACAGAGGATGGGTAGCAATAGACTCAGAACTGAAGGAAAACACTTAGCAGAGCCCTCGTGACGCAGGGGGCAGTTGATGACGGTGACAACAGGGCAGGGATGAGCCACTGGCTCTGTCAGCGTGGTATAAGTTAGTACTTAATGCTGGTATAAATGCATCTTGCTTTCAGTGATACTTGAATTAAAATTTTTGCGATTACAGTTTGTTTTCATTTGAATACTCTCATACAAAAATCACTCATAATTTAAGAAATTTATAAATTATTATTTTTTAAAAAGCACCCTAACTGAAAAGTTACTCCGATGCATAAGAAGTCAGGTAAATATCACAGTCAAAATTTGAAGCAATTTGGAAAACATGCTTAATAATTTTAATTGCAACAGCAGAAATATTTTTGGATGAAGCACTTAAATCTCTTCCTTCTCCTGGAAATCCTTTGAGATGAAGTGGATGGAAAAACAGATGAACAGTTACATGTACTGGTTGCCAAGTGAGACACAGTACTGAGTGAAAATCAGTGGCTTTCTTTTTTTCTGCTAGAGGACGAATTATTGTCATTCCCTTATAACTAAAAAATATGTATCTGCATTTCGTGGGTCTGGGGGAACTGTAGTGCACAGAAAAGGGAAAGATGGTCCAGACTTTTTGCAGTGATCATAGCTTCTCATTGACTTAATTGGGTGCCAGAGTGATTCAAGGGCCAAAGCCAAAGAGGAAGGACAGTGAAGCATTTTAATAATGTGGTTTTGAGGAAACTGCCCTCATTAACCATATAGTGAGGTGATTATGCTGGGGCTGGTTATCATTTTTTGGGGGAGACATGATCTGACCTGGGTTGTGTCCACATCTTGAATCCCTCTATCAGAACAAAAGTCTTAAGGGTTTCAATAAACATATCTTGGAAGCTAAGTTCCTAGGGATTTATCACTAATGGAATAAAACTGAGCTTTTACTTTTTGACAGACCTTGACAGAAACGCACAAGCACTTACGAATGTGTCTAGGGAACTCATTTTCTATGGAAAACACTAACTCAGTGAAATTATAACCCTCATTCTGTAACAACATTAAATGTTAAAATGGAAAATGTCAGCATGGTTAGTCTGGAATCAGTGCAGTCACTGCTTAGAGGCAGTTCTGCTAACTTAGGTTCAAATAAAGGAGGTGAGTACTGTTTAATTGTTTGTAGTGTTTCTGAATAGCCATGGCTTTTGCAAACACTAAGATAAGCGTCTCATTGGATTCTATGACTTATTACCAGCATTTGAAATCCTTTTTATAGTCTATGGAAAATATGCAGTATTCCTATTTTCTTGGGTAACTACCCACAGCATAAAAGGTATAGAGGCAGTTTGCTAAAATACTTTGTTCGGAAGCAAAATTTACAAAAACAAAATACGAAAAACCATGTACAAAGGCAAACTTTCCCTATATTTAACCCACTTATTTTATAGTTTCTATTTTAAATGCTAACTATCAATAACTATTTCAGATATCCAACAACAAAATAAAAATACCAGGAGTAATAGGGGGTTGTTAAATAAATATATAATGTAATTATAGAACTCTGCATTCTTATATAGATATTCAGTTCAACAACTTGGAAAGTGAGGTAGATATACACCTACTAATATAATAAGATATTCAGTACATATCATTGAGTTACAGAAAGTATGTTGAACAACAGCCTATATAGTTTGGTTTTATTTGTATAAGATATATATTTATATCCTTTATAAAATTCTGATATACTAACAAGAAACTATTGCCAGTGGTTGTCTTTGGGAATTGGGACAATAATGGTAAGAGAAAGGGGTGATTTTACTCTTCAGTTTATATCCTTGGGAAAATTTGGACTTTTTTTTTTTTAAAGTGACTATTCTTCAATAAAAATAATCTGGAAGAGGGATAAATTAGGAATTTGGGATTAACAGATACACAGTACTACATATAAAATAGATAAACAACAAGGACCTACTGTATAGCACAGGGAACTATATTCAATATCTTGTAATAACCTATAATGGCAAAGAATCTGAAAAATAATATATATGTATATGTGTGTGTGTATAACTGAATCACCTTTCTGTACTCCTGGAACATTGTAAGTCAACTATACTTCAATTAAAAAAAATAATAATCTGAAGCTATTTACAGATGATTCAAATGCATGACAATCTGGTTTTTTGGCAATAGATGAAAATACACTGATTGTAATTAGCTGGTTTTCTTTAGACCTTTTGAAATGAGGTAGGACCAAGCCAGTGGCTCTCAGTCAGGGATGATTTTGCAGCCAAAGGGACATTTGGCAAAGTCTGGAGATATTTTTTATCATCACCACTTGGGGGTGTGCTACTGGCATCAAATAGGTAGAGTCCAGCGATGCTGCGAAGTATCCCACAATGCACAGGACAGCTCACCCCGCAAAGGTTTTATCACCCTAAAATGTCAGTAGTGCCCAGGTTGAGAGACTCAGAATTAGGCATTGGTGAAGCACCAGTGGGAAAGCATCTCATGTCAGCAGCCTGTGAACACATGTGCTCATTTGCAGGACAGGCAATTCGTTACATCTGTGGCTTGTTTATCTTCTAGTGGAGATTTTCTAATTGATTTCATGAGATCTTAGAAGTAGATGGGCATTACCAAGCAGAGGGACCAGTGCAGCTGTTGTATCTCTTGAAAGGCTGTGATTGCTGTTGTTTTGGCAGGTAACATGGGGAAAAGGCTGCCGTTTGTTCTGTGCTCTGATGCCAGGGACGATTTTCAAGTTAGTTATAAGGAATCGTTTCTTAGCTACAAGAATCATTAAACAATGGATTGGGTTACTAAGAGAATCTCTGGAAGTTTTGAAAAATTGGATAGCTAATTTAAGGATATTCTGCCAAAATTAAGGGGATATGTCACAAAATATTTTCAGGCTGTTTGAACTAGTTCCACCAATCTATGAATAACATAAACAGATGTTTAAAAGAAGTTATCATTTAAAGGAACATTTTAGACTTCAAATTTGAGATTTTGCGATGTGTGTACTCTGATATACACAGAAAACCTTGAAAAATTCAATTGTCTATACCTCAACAAAGCTGAAAAAAAACCCCAAACCAAAACCAGACAAAAAGAAAAACACACCAATGTCCTGACAAAATCCAGGTATTCAATATCCCTTCGTGATCTTGTCTTCGTCCAGTTTCTCATTTTAAATCTTTTGTTAATGTTCTTTCTCATAACTTATGCTGGGCCAGATGAATTGGACACTCAGTTTCCCAAGAATTATGCCTTTCTTACTGTCTGTCCTCATTCCCGTCTGACTGCAGAACTTACACAGCATTGACCCATGAACAGATCTGTTTGTGGTCCCCAAATGTGCCGTGCACACTGCCGCCTCCTTCCAATGAAATGGGAGAGGGGCCTTGATGCCACTCGGCAGTGTTCTCTCTCCCATGCACTCTCCCATCTCCTAGACGTTTATTTCCTTCCTTCTCTCCTTGAGCCTCCAGCACCTCCTGAGGCCACCCGAAGAGCCTCACAAATCCCCGCATGGACCCCCCACCTCGTGAGCTCCACCTCCTCCATGCCCCCTTCACGTTGTCTAAATCCAGTCCCTCCCCTGAGCTCAGCCTCCATCCCTCTCTCCTGCTCAGGACGGATCCGGTGGTTCTCCCTTCTCTCTCAGCATCGTCCATCTTCACCTCTTTCCTGAAACATGCTCTTGTGTCTCTCTTCTTAAAAACGGCAAAGAAAACACACTTCTTTCCCCATGCCAAGTACATCCTCATTTCTCATCTCCCTTTTTTAGAAAAACTTGTCAGAAATTCTATACTGGTATCTCTGATTCAAGTTTTGGATGTAGCTTTACTTCTAAAGATTTGGAGATCTATTGAACACAAGAATAACCTTCTTTTATGAATTTGGGTTATTGTGTTCGTAACAGGGAAGAACAAACCTGACTCCATATTGGAGCTGCTTCTTTTACTTTAACCTTTATATTCTATTGTTTTTGCTACAAGTTAATCACTAAAGGGATGTTGCCTACAGCTTAAAGCGTCCACAGTGGCCCATCTCTGGGAACCCTGCCTCCCATGCCTGAGTGTTAAGCTAAAATACATGTGTTTAGCTCCCAGGAAACATCCTGACCAGGCCCACCTGTGAATGGCTGCAGGAAGGAAGACAGAGTCTCCTCTCCAGAGTCTGGAGGAACCAGGAAAGATTCACAACAACTTGTCACCTTTTTCACTTTACCTCCTCACCTCTCCCTCTTTGCTCTATAAGATAAACTAGCATCCAAACCCTGGGCAAGATGGTTCTTTGGGACATGAGTCCACCATCTTCTCTGTCTGCTGGCTTTCCGAATAAAGTCTCTGTTCCTTGTCCCAACAGCCTGTCTCTCGATTTATTGGCCTGTCATGCAGCCAGCAGTATGAGCTTAGACTTGGTAACACATTGATGCCTTAGGGGCTTTGAGGGCACTCATGTCCTATAACTTTGACCATAGACTCCTGTGCTTTTGGAGTCCTGTCAAATTTTTATGGTTTTTCCTCCATAATTCTTTATCAGCTGTCACTTCAACTATCATTAATCTATCTGCTCTATAGAGTCAGTACTCTGATTACCATTTCTAATTTATTACTTAAATCTGCTATGGCTAAAAATGCAGATACTCAGGCATTATGTGTAGACGTCTTTGTAAAGTGAGCAAATGAGCTATGAACGAGGGCCTGATAAAGGACAAGATTTCCTTCTTTCTCTTTTTTTAATGCCTGGGTTTTCAAGAATCAAAGTTTTGGAGATTCTAGGATGAGTGATCTTTAGCTGGGTGAGATGTTATTATAAACATTGCTTAGGGTTTAGTATTCTGCCATAATAAACATCCAGTGAGCATATATTGAATGAGTGCACATGCTTCCCAACACACAGAATAGCTGGAAGTTCTAAATTTTGTATTTATACATTTCTAGCATAGGCCTCAAACTATGACACAACTCTTTTCTCGACTGTCCAACTATCCCATTTGATTCCTTCTCAGTTCATTGATGACACTAGTAGTGCAGCCAAGAAATAAAGACCATAAATCAAGGGCCGTTGTACATCTTCTTAACAGGCTTTCCATCCAGCAATGCCTTTCCACTCCCCCTCTCCCAGCTGTGATTCCAGTCTGGATTAGCTCATGTCTGGCTGGTATACTTTTTTTTTTTTTAATTTATATTTGGCTGTGTTGGGTCTCCGTTTCTGTGCGAGGGCTTTCTCTAGTTGCAGCAAGCGGGGGCCACTCTTCATCGTGGTGCGCGGACCTCTCACTGTCGCGACCTCTCTTGTTGCGGAGCACAAGCTCCAGATGCGCAGGCTCAGTAGTTGTGGCGCACGGGTCTAGTTGCTCCGCGGCATGTGGGATCTTCCCAGACCAGGGCTCGAACCCGTGTCCCCTGCATTGGCAGGCAGACTCTCAACCACTGCGCCACCAGGGAAGCCCTGGCTTCCTTTGGATTACACTTTAGCCTTAGAGCCAAAGCCTCCACAACTGGCCACAACCTACTTTCCTAAACCTAAGAGTCCAGTACATTGACCTTTGCATTCTGATCAGTAGTTTTTTCTTTCATGTTTTAAGCATTTAGTATGTTTGAGGCACTAGCACAGAGCACTTTACATACCTTGTTTTATTTCATCCTCGTAACAAAGCCATTGAGTAGTTATTAATATTATCATGCTCTTACAGCTTAGAAGGTAAGGCATAGAGGAGTAACTTGCTTGGGGAATCACAGAACTAGGAAGTGGCAGAACTGGGATTCAGATCAGGTCTGTCCGACTTCAGAACATGCGTTTTTAACCACTGCCCTCTATTGGTTCCCCCACCCCCTCCACTGACCTGCTTATAAGACCCCTGAAAAACCATTCATATTTGTGCTTCCCTTTCTTGGCTCGTGACAGTTTTGCCGCATATCTTATTTTCAGCTATGTCTTACCCTTCAAGACCAAGGTCAATTACACCTTCAAACTGATTCCCTCTCTGACTATTTCTATTCTGGGTGCGCTGTCCCCCTTTTAGATCTTTCAGTGCAGGGATGAGATGCTGGCTGCTTCATAAAGGTATTTTATGTTTGTGTTGCCCTGGGTGACCCAAGATGTTTCCCAACAAGGCCAAAGACAAGAATGATGCATCTAAATAGACATGGTCCCATTGCTACTTGACAGACGTATTGGAGATGGAAGCTCTACAAATTCAGACTCAGGGTTCAGGGGAGCAATGATTTCCAATGAAGACAATAGTTTATCACCCCATTTCTCCCTCCTTCATATTTAGAGAGTAAATTAAAAAAGTAAAAAGGGAAAAATACGGTTCTCTCATTATTTTTCCTTTTTGGAGAAGTTTCCAGAAACAAACAACTGGATTGATGAAGCCTCATGGAGAATTTTATATTTAAATGCCCAAGGTATGGGCAAAAGGGTCCAAACAGAGCAGAGTGGAACATAGGTACCATGTATTCTGAGCGGCAGATCTGACAATGCTGATAGTCAGTAGAGTTATGTTCTATTCTTGGGTGTGCCTCTCAACTGACGGGTGAATTTGGGCAAGCGTCTTCACCTTGCTGGATTTCAGCTTTCTTCACCTGTCAAAGGTGGAGATACTACCAATGGTTGTAATATTATTTGACTCTAGGAGGAAGATGAGGTGATAATAAAACTGTGTGAAAGTTCATTTTTCAAGGGGACGTAGAAGGGAGAGAAGATAAATGAAGAAAAATTGAGAAGGCACCTAGAATAAAATTGAGCAGGAGGGAATGAGTAAATCTACATAGCGTTGGAGGAGCCAGAGAATCTGTACGTTGCCCACCTGTTGTCCATTTCCCCTTTGCCTCTCAATGCCTTCAGTCCCGGCTGAGGAGATGTCTGGCTTCAACAGTAAGGCTACTCTTGTTTCCCACTTTCCCTGCTGCCTTGGCAAGTAAGCACGGCTCTGGGACCAAATCCTGACCAATGAGATCTAAGAAGCAGAAGTCTTCTAAAGGAATTCCTGGGAAAGCTAACAGGGAAAGATGGAGCTACATGCTCCACTCTTCCCTTTCGTCCTGCTTTGAACATGGACTTGATGTCTGGAGCGACAGTGGCCATCTTTCCATGAATTAGGAGATAAGCCTGGGACATAATAACCAGCACAAAGGATGGTGGACTGGGAAATACAGGAAAAGCCACGGACCCTAATGGCATGGCTGGACAGCTGATCTGGTGTCAGCAAACACTTACTGCTGGACTGTTTATGTGAGAAAAATAAGTTCTTATTTGTTTAACCCACTGATGATTGGTCTTTCTCTTTGTTGCATGTAGAGTGCATTTCTCACTGATAGAGAGGGGATGGATGAAAATAGCAATGCAAGCTCGCTACCTGGAGGGGAATGTCAGAGCTCCGAGGGTGAAGGAACCCTGGAGATGACTGCCAACCAGGGAAGGGGAAGTGCGGGTTAGGGTTAAGGCTTCAGAGATGACCTTGAAAGTTAGGCTAGATAAATGCAAGTCTTTGTTTGAAGATTGTCTGAGGACAATTAGAAGAATAAGGGACAGGTTAAAACAGGAAGTCCCGTGAGTCACAATTTTAAAGAAAAAAAAATGAAAATGTGAGGAGACGCTTTACCAAGAGATCAGACCCCAAACACAGCAGGTAACTTTCCTCTGGTGTATCTCTATGACAACTTCTGTAACAGTCTTGTGTTTGCATCAGACAAACCCAAATTGAGGAATATTCTACAAGACAACTGGTCCACGTTCTTCAGAACTCACGTCATTGTCTCCAGGTTAAAGGAAGCTACAGAGCTGAGGATGTTGAATGCAAGGTGTGATCCTGGCTGGAGCCTGGATTAGGAAAAAAATATTTTTTTTCTATAAAGGACATAATTAGGACAATTGATGAACTATGAATATGGACGTTATATTAGATAGTCTTATTTTATTAATGTTAAATTTCTTGAATTTAGTCATCGTATGGGGGCTAAGAGAATGTAGTTTTTAGGAGATCCAGGCTGAAGTGCTTAGGTGGGAAGAGTCATGATGTCTACAATTTACTCTCAAATCATTCAGCAAGAAAACATATGCATGTGTGTGGGTTTGGTGAGAGAGAAAAAGCAAATGTGGGAAAATATTAATGGGTGAATCCAGAGGAAAGTATATGGGTAGTCACTGTACTACTTTTGTAGGTTTGAAATTTTTCAAAGTACAATAAAAAAAAAGCTTGGTACATATTTTAATCGTTTAAACTTATTGTAGCTGAAGCGCTTTGTAAAGTTTCCAGGTTTTAGATTTTTTTTTTTTGGCCGAGCCACGAGTCTTGTGGGATCTTAGTTCCCCAACCAGGGATTGAACCTGGGCCATGGCAGTGAAAGCGCTGAGTCCTAACCACTGGACTTCCA
Organism: Balaenoptera acutorostrata; assembly: GCF_949987535.1. Classification (NCBI taxonomy): domain Eukaryota; kingdom Metazoa; phylum Chordata; class Mammalia; order Artiodactyla; family Balaenopteridae; genus Balaenoptera; species Balaenoptera acutorostrata. The sequence goes on along the minus strand of NC_080068.1, from coordinate 3,037,666 downwards.
GGGAATTCCCTAGAATTTTTATTATTTGAAGAATATTTAACTCACTCCCATCTGCCTGGTATTTGGACACATACCCACACGGTTTTTAAGTAAATATGAAATTACCTGGACACCGTGTGTGTGTGTGATGCATGTGTGCTTTAAACTTTCTCAGAATTATGGGTGTGAGACACAAAGAATTTTAAATGCCAGAAATATTATTTATAAGATATGTCATCCCATATCATCTGTGTGTTTATGACTTGGAGTCTAATTTTGGACTGATATTTTTTTCCATCTTTGAAAATATTTTTCCAAGTGATATTTTTTCCATCTTTAACCCAGAGGACAATTTCAAAGGCATTTACAGGCTATGAGAGTTGGACAAAGTTTTATTGGGCGTGACACAAATGTCTCACGACGCATAGTGGGGATATTACATTTTGGGGAGGATATACCATAAGCAGGCTTCTAAATGTCATTATGGGGCAGCTCAGGGCAGGGGCTGTTAGCCAACCGCACATCTGCCGGCTACAGATTAAGTGGACACTGCTTCCTTTCTAGAATTCCCATGTGGCTGTTATTTTGTGAATGACATATACCATGGGCTTAATTGTAATGCTTTTCCCTACAGCTACGTATTATTCCGCAAAGTCAAGCAGGCTCATTTAAATCTGAAAGCAGTGTTTTCCTGATTCTGCCTTTTCTTGGAGTTACCACAACTGCAGACCACGGCAGTTCCCAACGCTTGGTGCCTACACCTGCACCCCCATGCCCAGCACAGGCTGAGTGTGCCTGCTGCTGGGCAGGGAGGGTGTCTTGGAAGTTCCCAATGTGCCCTTGTGGACTCTCAGTAGGTCTTGTCACTTCTCAGTTCCCTCTTCCAGAACATGGGGATTAGTAAAACTCCCTCGCAGGGTTTTTGGTGTGATTAGACAAAACTAATGGATGTAAAGAGCCCCTTACTGCCTTTCACAGAAGTCATATGTATTAAATGTGAATTCCCCTTCTTTTTAAGTCCACTGGTCTTTTTTATTTTATATTGGAGTGTAGTTAATTAACAATGTTGTGTTAGTTTCAGGTGTACAGCAAAGTGATGCAGTTACACATATACATGTATCTATTCTTTTCCAGATTCTTTTCCCATATAGGTTGTTACAGAATAGTCACCAGAGTTCCCTGTGCTATACAGAAGGTCTCTGCTTGTTATCCATTTATCCACTGGTCTTGATTTCCAGGTAATTTCTATTGTAACTAACAACTGTGCTAAAATATATTTAACAGAATCTATACTGTACAACCCATGAAATTGTAAGCAGCATGGGCCAAGTATTGGCAGAGATCCTGAGAGTCACATGTGGTCCACTTGAATGCTAACACTCTCTCTGAGATCAAGTAAAGGTTGCTTATGCCTTTCTTTTCTTATAAACGTCTGTCAGGAACTAGTTAATACTCCACTTAATCTTTTGTAGAGCTCTCCCATCCTCAAATCATTCACGATTGAGTTCTAATGAACATAGCCACCTAAGGGTACTTCGTTTGTGTTGCCAACTGCCCGACATTTTATTTCTGTTTATGCTGCCATCTGAAATTAAGAGTGAAGCCTGTGGAGGTGGGGTTGGGGGAGGGGGCGTCCCTCGGTGTGGGAGCTCTTCACACCCTGCCCTGGACGATGCCCCTGGAGCATCCAGGTCATCCCTCAGGAGCCCGAGGCCAAGCGGTGGCATAATTTCCTGTTCCCAGTGAGCCCCTCAGGACCCAGTGTGGTGCTGTGTGGCTGACAGGGTCTTGGTGCTCCAGCCGGGTGTCAGGCCTGAGCCTCTGAGGTGGGAGAGCCGAGTTCAGGACATTGGTCCACCAGAGCCCTCCTGACACCATGTAATAACAATCAGTGAGAGTTCTCCCAGAGATATCTCAATGCTGAGACCCAGCTCCACTTAACAACCAGCAAGCTCCGGGAAGATCCCACCTACTGTGGAGCAACTAAGCCCGTGTGCCACAACTACTGAGCTTGCTCTCTAGAGCTCACGAACCACAACTACTGAGCCCACATGCCACAACTAGTGAAGCCCACACACCTACAGTCTGTGCACTGCAACAAGAGAAGCCACCTTAATGAGAGGCCTGTCCACTGCAATGAAGAGTAGCCCCCACTCACTGCAGCTGAAAAGAAAGCCTGCATGCAGTGACGAAGACCTGACACAGACAAAAATAAATAAGTAAATAAATAAATTTATTTTTAAAAAATTAAGTAGATTTCCAAATTTAGCTGTGAATTTATAGACATTTTATTTGTGCATTTGTTAATGCAACCAAAATTATGTCTAATACACATTGTCCTAAAATTTGATTCTCACTTAATATATTAGAAATAATTTCCTATTAGTATGTTTAGAACTATTCTTTTTTTGAGCTGCGTATTATTTATTTTTAATGAATAATTCATTAACCAGTGCTATATTGATCGGCAATAAAAATTTTTTCCCAGTCCTATCCTATCATGACTAGTTTGGAATGAATATCCTTGTATATATTTCATGTTATACCTATGAAAGAATGTATAAAACAGTAGAATAAATACCTGTAGCAAAATTACTATGTCAAACTGTGTGTATTTTTAATTTTGACAGATATTGCTGAACTGTGTTATAAATTTGACAGTCCCATCTGTATCTCCTTGCCCCTGTCAATACTGAACACTATCAATTTTTTTACTTTGCCAATCTTATAAATGTTTCATTAATTAGAATGCATATAAAAATATTAAAATTAAAAGACACATAGATTACATAACCAACATCAAAAAGAATAACTTCTGTTGATGCTTAATTTTGACTGTGTGTAATCCTCAATAATTTAAATATACCACCTGCCCAGTATTGCATGAATTTGGAGCCATGTTGGTTTATATTGTACAGGTAAATATAATTCTCATGATTCATTCTAAAAACACTATCAATTTTTAAATGATATGTTTTTTCTGAAGTTTTAAGTGCTCTTTTTATAATATCAGATTGTTTAACTTATCACTCCTCAAACACTAGACTTTAGGATATATATTTGAGAGATTTGGTGCAAAATTTTTGAATACTTTGTTGAAATTTGGTAGGAATGAAAGTTTGGTCCTCATGATTTGTATGTTCATTTGTATTTGTCTATTTGTTGAAAAGCAATTTTTTTCACTCTGTTACAAATGCAGTTGGAGCACAGCATGTGTGTGTGTGTGTTACATGTGTGTAGTGAGCGCTGTTTGCATTATTATATTCTTGGCTTTCGAAATGAAATAGAGAAGATGTTCATGAATATCACCTATGTTTTCATGAGAGAGCATTTTAATTTAACAGCTCTTCTACTAACAGATTGGAGTTGACATTTATGAAATTTATGTTTATTTTACATGTGTATGAGATGAAAGTTTTAAGCAATTATTACTATAGTTCTTTGACTTCGATTATGCTGATGTTCAAACATAGTATTCTATATAACCAGGATAAGCTCCATAATTGAATCACTCCCCTACTTCATTTTCCTTTTTTTCTTGGAGTAGAGAGTTCAAATTTTTCTGTGTTTGTACTTCTGTTGACAAAAGAAGCTTAATATGAGCACACAGAGGTGGGGATGGCACGTGTGGAAGGGACTGGTGACTGACACAAGCATGAGGTTTGTCTAATTCATTTATATCTTGCATTATATTCTGTATTATCTCCTAGCTTTAAACGTGTTTCCACTCACATCATTGCATAAAGTTGATGTTTCAGTATTACGTGCCACATTTGTTGGGTGACTTTTCCTATCCTTGCCACAAATAAGCCCTGTACACAGTTTGAGAAGGACTGTAGTGTGTTAAGTGAGTTAAATGGGCAATTCACTGGATAATTTAACTGATTTAATTAAAGTCTTTTGGGTATAGAGCTAACATTTTTCCTACTAAATAATTAAATCAAACACAATTGATTTTATTTAAAAATACGGGCATACCTTTGAGATATTGTGGGTTTGGTTCCAGACCACCTCAAAAAAGCGAATATCACAATAAAGTAAGTTTACACACACACACACACACACACACACACACACACACACACAAAATCAATGTGATACACCATATTAACAAATTTAAGGGTATAAATCACATGATCATCTCAATAGATGTAGAAAAAGCATTTGACAAAATTCAGTATTGATTTATGATAAAAACTCTCAACAAAGTGGGTATAGATGGAATATAACTCAACACAATAGGTCATATATGACAAACCCACAGCTAACATACTCAACAGTGAAAAGCTGAAAACATTTCCTCAAGATCAGGAACAAGACAAGGATGTCCATTCTTGCCACTTTTATGCAACAGAGTAATGGAAGCCCTAGCCACAGCAATCAGACAAGAAAGAGAAATAAAAGGAATCCAAATTGGAAAGGAAGAAGTAAAATTGTCACTATTTGCAGATGACATGATACTATACGTAGAAAATCCTAAAGACACTACCCAAAAACTGCTAGAACACATCAATAAATTTGGTAAAGTTGCAGGATACAAAATTAATGTACAGAAATCTTTTGCATTTCTATACACTAACAACAAACTATCAGAAAGAGAAATTAAGGAAACAATCCCATTTACAATCACATCAAAAAGAATAAAATACTTAAGACTAAATCTAACTAAGGAAGTAAAAGACCTGTACTCTGAAACCTATAAGACACTGATGAAAGAAACTGAAGATGACACAAACAGATGGAAAGATACATTATGCTCTTGGATTGGAAGAATTAATATTGTTAAAATGTCCATACTACCCAAGACAATCTACAGAATCAATGCAATCCCTATCAAAATAACCAATAGTATTTTTCACAGAACTAGAACAAATAATTCTAAAATTTGTATGGAAATACAAAATACCTCAAAAAGCCAACACAGTCCTGGGAAAGAAGAACAAAGTTGGAGGTATTATGCTCCATGATTTCAAACTAAACTACAAAGTTACAGTGATCAAAACAGTACAGTACTGGCACTAAAACAGACACAAAGATCAATGGAACAGAATAGAGAGCCCAGAAAAGAATCCACACTTATATGGTTAATTAATCTACAACAAAGGAGGCAAGACTATAAAATGGGGAAAAGACAGCCTCTTCATTAAGTGGTTCTGGGAAAGTTGGACAGCTACATGCAAAAGAATCAAACTGGAGTACCCTGTCACACCATGCACAAAAATAAATTCAAAATGAATTATAGACTTAAATGTAAGACATGAAACCATAAAAAATCTAGAAGAAACCATAGGCTGTAAACTCATTGACATCAGTCTTAGTAATTTTTTTGAATATGTCTCCTTAGGCAAGGGAAACAAAAGCAAAAATAAACAAATGGAACTACATCAAACTAAAAAGCTTTTGCACACTGAAGGAAACTATCAGCAAAGCAAAAAGGTCAGCTATTGAATGGGAGAAGATATTTTCATATGATATATCTGATAAGGGGTTAATATCCAAAATATACCAAGGACTCACACAACTCAACACCAAAAAACAAACAACCTGACTAAAAATTGGTAAAGGACCTGAATAGACATTTTCCCAAAGAAGACATACAGATGGCTGACAGACACATGAAAAGATGCTAAACATCACTAATCAACAGAGAAATACAAATGAAAAACACAATGAGATATTCACCTCACACCTGCTAGAATGACAGTCATCAAAAAGACAAACAATAACAAGTGTTGGCAAGGATATGGAGAAAAGGGAGCCCTCATGTACTGTTGGTGGGAATACAAATTGGTGCAGCCACTATGGAGAACAGTATGGAGATTTTTCAAAAAATTAAAAATAGAAATACCATATGATCTAACAATTCCACTCTTGGGTATTTATCTGAAGAAAATGAAAACACTAATTAGAAAAGTGCACCCCTATGTTTATTGCAGCATTATTTACAATAGCCAAGTTATAGAAGCAACCTAAGTGACCATAAATAGATGAACGGATAAAGAAGATGTGGTACATATCTACAATGGAATACTACTCAACCATAAAAAAACATGAAAACTTGCCATTTGTGACAACTTGGATGAACCTTGAGCGTATTATGCTAAGTGAGATAAGTCAAACAGAGAAAGCCATACTGTGTGATTTCATTTATATGTGGAATCTAAAAAACAAACAAATGAATAAACATAACAAAACAGAAACAGAGTTATAGATACAGAGGACAACCAGGTGGTTGCCAGAGGTTGGTGGCGGGTGGGGGGGGTGGGGGGGAGAAATAGACCAGGGAGATTAAGAGGCACAAACTTTCAGCTGTAAAACAAATGAGTCATCAGTGTGAATTGCACGGTGTGGGGAATAGAGTTAATAACTCTGTGACATCTTTGTATGGTGGCATAGCCTAACTGAGCTTATCATGGTGATCATTCTGTAATATACAGAAATATTGAAATGCTATGTTGTGTACCAGGAACTAACATTGTGTTTTAGGTCAATTATACTTCAAAAACAATCAAACAAACAAACTCGTAGAAGAAAATATCAGATTTGTGGTTATCAGAGGTGGGGAGACGGGGTGAAGGGAGGGGGAATTGGATGAAGGTGGTCAGAAAGTACAAGGTTCCAGTTTTAAGATAAAAAAAAGTCCTCCAAAGCATCCTGGGCCTGATCCTAGCATAATCAGCCACCAAATCTTTGTTTCCTCAAAGGACGTGAACCCCTTACAGTCCCATAGCAACTCTGGGGTCTACATATGGTCTGTGGAACCACCAGACTAAGGAGCCTTAGTTGTTTTTTAGGGCAAGGGGAGGAAAGGAGGAAAGAAAGAGAAAATTAAAGGAAGAAAGGGATAAAGAGAGAAATATTTTAAATTAAGACTAGCTTTTCAGTAAAGCTGGTGGTGGAATAGTACTGTTTTTAATCACAGCTGTACTTTGTTATCAAATGATGGTGAAAATCCTAAAGAGGGTTTAGATTTAGAATCTAGAATACACATCTGCATTAACTGAGTAAATACAAACTTATTTTCCTAGATTAGCTAGGTTTCTCTAAATTGACAAGGGATTAAATTGGCATGGAATTTACTTTTTTGGGGAAACAATAAACAAAACTTTGTGCATTCCGTATGCATGGAATTCTTTCAGCCCAGCAGTGCATACCCTATTTGGTATGCCAATATTGCAACTCCAGAATGTATATAATTTTCTGACTGTTATTTTTAAAGAGTTTATAATAGAGTTTCCAAATGTGCATTTAATTTGCACCAGAAAGTAATTTATTCAGTAGAAAGACATTACTTGGTCCAACTGAAGGTGAATCACTTGTCTTTTCATAAATGTATTTGTTTTTAGTTTTCTGTGACCTGTGGTTAAAACACTTCTTGTCATGTTAGAAGCCATTAGCATAGTTTTTATATAATGTATATAGTATTTGCAAAAAGAGCCCACTTTCAGTCATGTATCTCAAATTTAGTACTTGAGTTAATAATTACCGCAAGAATGGTATAATGTATTCTGACTTCAAAGATGTTCTGCACAAGCTATTTCTCTAGATAGTATGACTATGGTTCTGCAGTTTTTAAGGAGATTAAAAATGTGTTGAGTATTGAAAGTATCTTGATGCATTTTCAATGAGGTGCCTTAAATTTTCAGCACCATTTCACCCTATCCTTATTGTGCCATTCCTAAAGGAAAATCCTAGAAATGAAGTCATCAGGGTACACCTGTGCATCAAACTTACCGTGGGTAGTGTTACTGATTAAAATGTAAACGTGCTAAAATAGAGTAAAATTATATTCCTATAGTTATTAGGTTTTGGACCTATGAACACAGTATTTTAAATTATTTTTATATATGCTACTTCTCCACTGTTGGGGGGTTACAGCTGCTGAGTAAAACCTCTTGAGTTGTTTTTTTTTTTTTTTTTAAATAAATTTATTTATTTATTTATTGGCTGCATTGGGTCTTCATTCCTGCGCGCGGGCTCTCTCTAGTTGCGGCGACCGGGGGCTACACTTTGTCACGGTGCGTGGGCTTCTCATTGCAGTGACTTCTCATTGTTGCAGAGCACAGGCTCTAGGCACACGGGCTGCAGTAGCTGTGGCTCACGGGCTCTAGAGCACAGGCTCAGTAGTTGTGGCACACGGGCTTAGTTGCTCCGTGGCATGTGGGATCTTCCCAGACCAGGGCTCGAACCCGTGTCCCCTGCATTGGCAGGCAGATTCTTAACCACTGCACCACCAGGGAAGTCCCTCTTGAGTTGTTAACTGGACTAATACTTTCTTAGTTAACAGCCCTGCTTTGCAAAGTTACTTATTGATTGAAGAGGATGGACTGTACCTCGAGATAGTCAGTATCTTCTATTTGATTCAAATGACCATGTATATGGACACTTCGTCCACCTACTGTCCATCATTGTACGCTCCTTTGTTAACTGTGTTTTCTGTTATGTTTTTTTTAAAGATTTATTCATTATTTATTTATTTAATTTATTTTTGGCTGCATCTGGTCTCAGTTGCAGGATCTTCCTTGAGGTGTGTGGGATCTTTCGTTGCGGCACGCAGGCTCTTCGTTGTGGTGCGCGGGCTTCTCTCTAGTTGTGGCCTGAGGGTTTTCTCTTCTCTAGTTGTGGCGCACAGGCTCCAGGGTGCGTGGGCTCTGTAGTTTGCGGCACGTGGGTATTAAACAAAAATTTTGTGTTGTATTCCACGTGTATTTTGTATATTTCATAATGTATATTTCCTAGAGAAAATGTACTCAGGTTCTGGGAAAGCAATGTCAAAACCAGCAGCCAACTTGTGTTGGCCGTAGCAGCTTCCTCTTTAGAGATGGAGAGCAACCTCCACACTCCTTTAGGGCTTGCTTTCAGTTTCTCACATTCTAGACTATTTTGGGTAAGTTGTCAGAGTTACTTCCTAAAGAAAAAAACTCTTTATATCATTCTGTGCAAAACCTCCCTTCCAACTGCTTATGCACTAAGTCTGAAGTCATTCTTGAGTGAGGTTCACAAAGGCTTCCTGGTCTTTCCAGGGAGCTCCCCCAACTTCATCTCCCAGCCTGTCCTGAGCCCTACTCTTAATGCCTCCACCCAATTCCTCCTAGTTTTCCCAGGTCTGGCCCCGCCCATGCTCCACCTGTGCCTGCCCTGCCTCCGCCTCTTCCCCCGGAAGCAGTAAGTGGTAGATCTGAATTGAGTTCGACTTGCTTGGTCAGTTTGCTCATCTGTCCCGTAAAATGAGAGATAATATACATAACTCTGTGCACCATGATTTTGGTGTTAGTATGGCGAGTGGAAAGAACTCAAATAAACGTGAATTCACGTCCTGCATTAAGCACTTAGGATCCTGTGATCTTGGCAAATTCCCAAGTCTCTTTGAGACTGAGTCCCTCTTCTGGTGAGGGGAGGAACCATTGCCCTGCATGGTTCATGGGAGGATTTAATTAGACAGCACTTTCAAGTGTTATCATTTAATCAGAATGTCAATACAGTAACTGACTCTCAATTTTAGCCATAACATAACATAAATAATTCATGTTAATCATCAGACTATGGCAACTTTGGCCTAGTACATTTCTTGTATCTAATCACATTATCAGTCATATTAAAAACTTGCAACAATTTCCGCAGGATGAATTTAAATGTAGTGTAGCTTCCTGGGAACTCATTGGAGACGTGTGTTTGTGATGGTGCAGCTTCTAGGTAGGATGGGAGAATCATGACAGACTACTCTTTGTTCCTCTTATTTATCACAAACTCTGTTGTTTTAGACATTCCATCAGAAAGGATTTGTGGAAGAAAGTTAATATATAAACACAATTTTTCACAATTTGAATGACATTTCTATATTTTGGTGTTTTCGTCTATAATATTGTAATTAATGTAGGTTAGAACAACAGGAAAAGAAAGCACTAGGTAAAATGCAGGGAAAAGAGATTGAAAACAAAAATCACCCAAAAGGTAGGTGTAAGTGAAATAAGAGGAACCAGTCTGGGCAACAGAATGGAAAGTGGGAGGAAATAGCACAGAAAGAGCATAGGATTTTGAGTCGGAATCCGAATAGGGTGGGCACCTTTTTGGGTGATTAAAAAAAAACCTCAGACAAAGATACCACTCTTATAAAGTGAATAACCATATTTACTACCATTATGAAAGTTTTGCAAATTCTGATTTTTCCTTAGGAATTTCTTAAAAGTGGGAATAAACATGTATCTTCATTAGTGTCCACGTAACACGGTTGGAAACACAGCTAAATATTTCATATTATGTATTTTGCATATTCTCAAAAGAGTTCATATTTTACTAATGTATGTCATTGTAATTATTATGTCAAACGTCTGTGGCTTTGCATTTATAATTCCTGCTTGTCAAATGCTCCATGCTTTTAGGATGTATCCAAATATACTGCCTTCTTGGTTATTCCTTTTTTTTTTTTTAACCCCTCCCCACTCATAGGAGGCAGGTAGACTGTACTTGATTGCTCAGGGAGTGTAGAGCACAGAAGAACCTTTGTGGAAGGGTCATCTGCCAAAAATAACCAACGGCGAAAGCCAGATGCTTGAGAGAGAGAATATTTTTGAAACTTGGTATGCTTTTTTGAATTTGAGCATCTTGGCTTGACTATCAAGACCAAATACTGAAGGACACAGAGCACTGAGCCTTTCCACAGCCTGTAGGGAAGGTCAAGCTTGCTTCCCTGAACTTGGTGATGGCTGCGTGTGACAACCTCCTGTCCCCGTGGAATTTAGAGCTCCTTAGGGGAAGGGGGAGGTGGGGATCACCAGAGAGTGGGGCCGCCCAAGCAGAGGTGGTTAGAAGGCGCAGCCCAAGGAAAGGGCGTGACTCTGGCAGAAGCCACGTGCTCTGCGTGGCGCCAGGGCCCGGATGGCTGTGGGTCTGAGTCAGCCCCACGTCTCCCTTGCTTCCCGACACAGGAGGAAGGACCTTTGAGGCTTCCTAGGCTCTCCCGAGAAGGTTGGCTAGGAGCAGACAGTCCGTGTGAAGCGGCCTCTTGCTTGGGTGGGAAACATGGGTTATCTGGCCAGGTAGCCGGAGAAGGTGGAAGTGTTTACATGCTTGGGTAGGTGCCGATGCCCGCGCCCAGAGGAACGAGTTACATCTCACGAGAAGCTGGCAAAGTTACGTTGATAATTCATCTCTCTAGCTGTCCCCTCACGTGGATGTTTCCGATGTTGCCCTGGAACCTAAAAGCTTTTTGGGCAGAATTGGAAAAGGGTGGAGCAGGTAGACCATTCTTAAGTGATTAAGTTTGTATTTTAAAGAAAAAGTGCCTGATTTTTAAACCAAGCTACTTCGAATTAGCAAGTTTATTGTCCTGTTATTTTATGCAGGAGTCACGAGCTCTGAGTTGAGTCACAGAAACATAAAATTTCATTTTCTGCACATCTGACTGTTGAATTAAGTAAACAAGGAAGCCTCTTAGTTGGACGTGGTCCTCAAGCCATGGCAGCAGAGGTAAGCAAACCAAAACCTAAGCCCATAAAGCCCTCAGGGTCATGAAACCAAAGAGCTGGGACAACCGATCACAAACAGCTGACTAACCTCTAAGCGGTAGCCAAGCAACAATTTCCTCACTTGGCCTCTGCAACTTTCTCTGTATGTCTCCCACTTCCCTTTCCAGTTTGGTGCTGTTCAATTCAAATCCATTTTTGCTCACATAAACTATTAAAAATTTTAATTTGCCTCAGTTGATCTCTTAACATGAGATTTGTGGCCTAAAAGTATGGAAATTTGATATTATATACGATATCTGGTTTGGGTATACTTAGTACTAATGATGGAACAAAACTGTTGGAGTGTGTGTGTGTGTAATAGTTCATAACATTTCCCACCACCCTCAAACTTCATGACAGAGAATGCTGGCGTTGCCTTTTGACCTTCTTCTGTGAACTCCTCCTCCACCATGGGTGTTCTGAGGGGAAAAAAAGGGCAAAGAATGTTTTCTCCTGAAAAATGAGTCAGAATAGAAAAGAAACTTTGTGGCCAAGAACAGCAGAGGTGTGTGTAGTGTCGGGAGTGTAGTGGGAGTGGAGGCTGAGTGATGGGGAAATGAGAGGAAGATGGGGGTCCAGGCAGCCTTGGATTGGACAGAAATCGGGGTATAAAGAGGCAAAGGCTCCTGGGGATGGAAGACTGATGGACAAGAAGGGAGACCATGGGATTTGATAGGACTCCTTTTAGGAGATCATGTGTAAGGGGCTTTCTTTAGCTCCTTTCAGAGGCATGAATAAAGGTGTATGCCCTTGTTCTAGATGAGTGTCTTTACCTACGAGCCCACTCCAGGCCTGTACCACATATAACGGCTTTAAAGGGTTATAGTAACATCATCACCAACACATGCACCTTGTCTTGTTCCTTCCCCTGTCTACATCACGGCCAGCTGGGTGGTTTCATGTCTGAGGGTTCGCTCTCTGTCTGCAAACACGATTTTTATTCAGTACCACGTGGCATCATTCTTTCTTTGCTCCATAACATGCGCCTTGTTAAATTCCATTCTTGATCAATCCTACATTTGTTCTCCATTTGTCTATTCAGGCATTCATGATGGCTATTCCACAGGCAAACTGTTGAGGGGATACAGGAATAATAAAATGCTTGGCCTTGACCTATCTGTTCTCATTTTAGTTTAATAATTCTAGCTCGTGTTTATGCATGTCTCTCTAGTAAGATATACATTATATCTGTCTTAGATTCTGAACTAAGGCACTTCGGAGGTAATGACTGGAACGGATCATGAGATTATATGGAAACTGCTACATAAACTAGCTTAGAAACTTTGAAAAAAGATGCCTAAGAGCCAGCAGCACTACAAAAAGATTTGTACAGGTTTTTTTTTTTTTTTTGATTAAACTGGATTTGATGAACAAATGAGTTGCCACATTATTTCAGGTCAACACTGGGGACGAATGCTCAGTTGCTGAGAAAAGTTGTTGAATTCAACGAACAAAAACTATCCCTTTTTCCAGGGAGCACAAATTGTTGTGCTGTGAGCTCAGAAGATCAGGGGTAAGGACAGCAATCAAAAGGGCAGAAATAAAAATCTATATTTAACGTAGCCAAACCAGCCACCTCTCCCGATCTTAACACAAAGAGGGGGGTTAAGTGGAGGTCAGGAGAAGCTAACAGACAGCCTGACTGCTGACATCTTCTCGTCTAAGTTTGAAATGTGTGAGAACGCAGAAACATTTATAAACCATGAGGCAGTTTTGCAATTTCCAACAAATCGGCCACAGCTAAGAAAGTAAAAATGGCAAATCTTCTGGACCATTAAAAATGAGTCAAACATTTCCAGCCTGCTCTGGGAAAAACCTATTAAAATATCAGAAGGCTGGGGTGAGCAGCAGAGGATGAGAGAAAAGGTTGTAAAGGAAAGACGAGGGTCAGAGGCTTTGTGAGTGAACTCGATGGTGGCGTGATTGGTGTTCTCAGCGCCCGACGCACCTCAGAACTTAATCAGTTATTTCACTAGTTTATACTTGCAGTATGTGTCCTGCGTGAAGGCTTCCAAAAAAGTCTTTCTCAGCTTCTCTGATTTCTCCCAGTAGATCCAGGTACACACATTTATAAATTTTGTTCAAAATGTGTCAGTTCATGTCCATTTGCATATCTTGGTCTGTAACATTTTAATTTGAAATCTGTAAAGAAAGATGTATGGCCGCAACTACAGAAATTTGCAGGGTCGTAACTTCCTTAACACTGCAAGGATCAGGTATTGGAACCATCTCACTAACTACTGCAAAATTAGCCAGAAATGTTCATGAATCCTGGTGACTAACTGCAAAATGTGGGTGGGAGGATGGGGTATAATGTGCATATTTTGTGTTTAATAGGCAACTGTCCTCTGTGAAAGTGTGAATTCGTGAGGAGGGCATCTTAGGGAGAAGAGGTGGGTAGAAATAAGAATTCTGGTTGCAAGATTTGGAACCAAGAGATTCTCTCGTGTGGATTTTGTCGGGAGGGGTGGTGAGCCAAAGGAATAGGGAGGACGGTTCAGATAAAAAAGGGGAGAAGGAGGAACGGGTTGATTAGAACCAAGAATCAATATCTGGGCCACTCGGAGGCCAGGAGGGGAGACGCTGCTGAGATTCTACGGGGGAGGGATGAAAAGGAGGAGAAAGTGGGCACAGAGCAGGACCAGAACTTGAAGGAAGTGGGAGAGCGCCCAAGGAGACTTGCTTACCTTCCACTTTATCTCTCCATGCCTGGAGCCAGAATGCAAAGACAGTCTCAACCCACATGCCAAGTAGGACGTCGGACTGGCCTGGTAGCTGAGAGTTTACTACCAGCGTGAGGTTTACTTGCTACTGAAGAGTGAATAGTGAATACCTTTGGGGAGCATCATGCAACAGCGAAGATGCCTTGCATGGCTTGTGTAAGCGTCCCTTCAAGTCCCACGATATTGGAAAACACGTGAGCCCATCTCAGGAAATGTTGTCTGTGCTGCGGTGAGGCAAGGGAGGGAAGCCAGTGTAGGGGCCTCTATTCATAGGAGCAGAGTCTCACCTGCACCCCGTCGCTCTGGTACCAGCCTCGGCGTAGATGCAGGGACAGAAGACACGATGATTTAGGGGGTGGAAGGGAGGAAGGGGTTATGGGAGGGGTTAAACACATAGGTATTTGGTGCCCAAGCTATTGGAGGGTAAGATAGAGAAAAGAAAGCACCTGTCTTGAAATGAAAGGCAGTGAGATTCTGATCGTCTACCAACGAGTCCCGGGACGTAGATGGTTTTCTCCTGGACCCCTGCATGGCAATCTCAGTCTCATCCCAGCAGTACACGCCCAAGCCCTCTTTCACTTTAGCGGGACACCCCAGGGGCCCCATTCATTCATCGGCATGGCATGTGATGAAAACGCTCTATCTTTAAAGACAAGATAGTTGTCTGGGGAATAGCATGGGAGCGAGGGATGCAGAGAGTGGAAACATCCACGGGCTCTGAATTTACTCTGACAATTTGAAAAGCCCCTTTCCTTAAAGTTGGTCCTGAGTGCAAGCATGGACTTGGGAAGGTGTCATCAGGCCCCTCTCTCCTCTGCCCAGTCTAGCCTTGGTTGAGAAAATGTTTATCTGCCAGGCAGGGTGTGTGAAACATGATGACACAAGGTCAGTGTATTGCCAAATCTTAATTTTTGAGGCTAGGATTTTGGTGGATAATAAATGTAATAACCCCAGTCTAGGTTCTTTCTATTTAAAGGCGATGTTTTACCCTTCTGATTTTTCTTGCCTATCCTGTCAGTCCTGTCCTACATATGAAACTGGAGACTCACTTTTAAAAGTGAGTAAAGGATAATAAAGCTGAAAACAAAAGGGAGCACAGGTATCTGGCCTCAGTTTCTTCCTACATGAAAAATGAGGGTGTTGTACGCTGTGAGCTTTACATATCCTTTGAACTCAAAAAAGTCTAATTTTATAAAACTTAAATTTAAAAAGTACTTGACGGACATAAGAGGAAACTGTTTCATCAAATTGCGATTCACTGAGGACTCAGACTGCTGGAGACGGAAATAGAGACTTCATATAATGTTTCTTTAAATGAATTAGGTAAGAATCAAGAGAAAAGACTGTTAGGAGAAAATAGTACAGTGAAATGGTTTTTCACTGGATTAGAGCATGTAATTGTATGACCTTCAAGCGGACACTCAACCCTCTACCAAAAAACAAAAAGAATGATTTAAAATCTCAACTGCCTTCTAAAAGGGGTGAACCTTACGATTAGAGAATGTATCCGATTATCTGTTGTCCCTTTTCGTAGCAAATCACGTGGGCACCTTGACTAAAGGTGGGCCTGGATTTTAGGTTTAGAGACAGGGGCTAAGGAGAGAGGTCTGTGCTGTTCTTCACTGTAGAATGAGAACTTGAGCTCCTGGGGCAATGTGGGTAGGGGGCAGGTTGAGGAGGAAGGATGGGGAGGGAGAGGGGGAGAGAGGAGCTGGCAGAGTGACCAGAGGTGACCAGAGTCCAGGGCTCCGTGTGGCCTGGAACAGCCAGTGAAAAGGCTGAGGGTCCCCCTTCCCCAAAATAATCTTCACATTTTTTGAGAGCACTGAATATTTTAAAAAGACATATTCATTATTATAGAAGACGTAAGAAATAAGGTGGCTCTAGTTAATTCAGGTAATATTGAAATAATTATAAAATCTATTTAACAGAAAATCAAATCTCCAAATTATTATAAACTACAACTATTTTACAGGAAAATGTCAATTTCTAGCACAAATAACCAGAGATCCCACTTAATACTGTCTTTTTTTTCTGCTCAACATTTATCTTTGCTGTGATAGAGAATAAAAACTAAATTTGAAATACTCACAACTTGCCCCTGTTTATTTCCAAAGAAGGAAACAGCTTTTGGTTTCAGTGATGGAGTCTAGTTATTCCGACCAGGGTGATGGGTGGGGATGCAGAGCTGAGAAGAGGAGAGAGTGTTGGACCACTGCGCGTGAGACAGGAAATAGGGCTGCTGCGACTGTGGACGCAACGAGGGGAGAAAATATCCAGGGGGCGGGAGAGGTGAGCTAAGATGAGAATGAAGTCACTAAGTACTGGTACTTCCTGTGGGTAAAGGGCCTGTGCCATGGGCCGTAAGCAAAAGTGCTTTCCAAGTAAAAACCTGGAACCAGTACAGGTTGAGTCTAATTTTCTATTCATTCGCATTATTTACACATCTATCCTCATTCGTCAATCCTCAGTGCACGATGAGAAGTGTATGTAAAGCAGATGGTACCGGCCCATAGGAGAACATGCATAAATGCGGAACATGGATTTCTCAAACTTCCCTGGGGTGAGAACAGCCTGCTCTAGTGGAAACTTTGTTTATGTTTGGATTTACCAGTTCTGTGACCTTGGGCTTGTCAATAGTTCTCTACTGCTTAATCTCCAAAATGGAAAAATATCTAACGTGCTTAAAGGCCAGTGGGCTAGAGGAGGGGATCTGTTCAGGTCCGTTTTAATTCTAAGATATTGTAGCTTTAGAAAGCATTAGCACTGAATCATGTTTTACTAGCGTAGGCCATTCAAGGACACAGACTTGGATTGAAAACTCTTTTGCAACACTTACTAAGGGGTGATGCCAGGCTGGTGACTTAATATTTCTCATTTTCTCTTTCTTATTTTGTGAAGTGAGGATATCCCTTAAGGTTGTTACAGGGGTGAAGTCAGATCATGTTTGTAAAGCATTTAGCACAGTTTGTGGTCCATAGAAAGCTCTTGATAAATGGTAGATATAACGACCACCACATCCATAACCACAGTCCTAGAACTTGACATTAAAATGGTACCAATGTGTACAGTTTGTTTGTTGGGAGATTTTTGATTACTGTTTCAATCTCCTTACTAGTAACTGGTCTGTGCAGATTTTGTTCATTGATGGATGAATGCATAAAGAAGATGGGGTATACATACACAATGTATACTACTCAGCCATAAACAGAGAATTTAATTCTGCCATGGATTACATTTACAGCACGGATGGACGTGGAGGGCATCACACTAAGTGAAGTAAGGCAGATAGAGAAAGTCAAATACCGTATGATTTCATTCATATGTGGAATTGAAAAAACAAAACAAACAAATGAAGTAAAACAAAAACAAACTCATAGATACAGAGATTAGATGAGTGGTTGCCAGAGGGAAGGGCGTTGGGGGTGATTGGGTGAAATGGGTGAAGGGCGTCAGCTGTATGGTGATGGATGGTAACTAGACGTGGGGTGGTGACCACTCTGCAGTGTATACAGATGTTGAATTATAATGTTGTACACCTAAAAATTGTATAATAAAAAATGCTTATTTTTTCAGATAAAAAATAAGCCTAACTAGAATACCCAACTCCAGGCATTTCAGTTTAACAGGTTTGTCCTAATGCGTGAAATTAAGCTTGCAAAACGATTTATTTCACAATTGTAATAACTTGTTTATCTTTATACAGATGATGGTGCTGCATTTGCACAGACTTGTTAATTTTCTGTTTGAAACGTAAAGATGTGATTCCAAATTCATAGTAAGAACAATATAAAATTGTTAGCAACCTTAAAAAATATCAGATGAACTGTTAGATACTCTGTAGTCTGCATATTGGAAAGTTTTTTCTTCCATCTTTTGGAGGTGGGTAAATATGCCAGTATTCTCCTGTTTCAAGTACTAAAGGTCTGGTTTTAGTGTACTGATGGTTAGTTCAGGAAAGGCTCTTCCTGTCCCCTTCCTCGTGGTTAGAGAAGACAGTTGCTAGAAGATATGCCAGTACCGGGACCCAAGGCAAGGACCAGGTGGTCTTATAAGTAACCACTTGGAATCCAAAAGTGAGGACCTTCCCAGATGGGTTGGGCCTTGACAAAATACTAAAATGGATCAAGTTCATGTCTGGGCCCTTCTGTTTCCTATTTCCTTACTTATTCGCTGCCTAAACAAAGTGTTAAGTAAAATGATTTTTTCCTTGATGATACCATTTAAGTAATGAGTAAAGCATGTGCTGATAAGGACTTAGGATACAATTCTTCCAGGGGATTGTTCTATAACTTTTCATTTTGCACTAGTTTAGACTCACAAGAAGTGGCAGAAATAGTACAAGAGGTCCCATATACCCTTCACCCAGCTTTCCCTAACGGAACCATCTTATCTAACCAGAGTACATTATCAAAACTCAGAAATTAACATTGGCACAATACAGCTAATTAGACAATAGATGGAGGAATTTTTTAAGATAAAAAATTCTCAAGGCTGAAAGGAAATCTTTTCTGAATCTTAATGTCACCCTTCTCTGTGCACCCCTAGGTTTTTGCCCTTGTCTCACAGTTTGGTGACCCGAGATAACTTTCTCTCTCCTCCACTCGAACCCTTCAGAGTGGGGACCATGCTGTAGACACCCTTTAGTCTTACTGCTTATTAAAGTAACTGGCATTCGATAAATATTTTTGGTTAAAAGGATGACTGATAATTGCTTAGGTCTATAAAGGGCTTTCCATTTTCAAAGCCCTGTGGTATACATTATATCTACTGAGAATGTTCACGGTCTGGGAGAAAGAGAGTAGACTACGAAAGCATTCAAATCTTGGCATTTATTAGCTTGAGTCTTGTGGCAAGGTACTGAATGTCCTTGGTCTTTCCTTCCTCATGTGCTTAATTGTATCTACCTAATAGAGTTGTTCCGAAGATCCAGGGAGGTCACTTAACGTAATAAAGAACCGGACACAAGGGCTCTGGGTGGTAGATAGGGTAGAAGACTTTATTGCCATTTTACAAACTAAGGCTCAGAGGGTAAGTCATTGTGGAAGAGTATAGCGCTAGTACAGGGCAGTGCGGTCAAGCACCTTAAATCTTCCATGATAGCACACTGTCCTTTCAAGGCAACAGGAGAGCGGGTTAACAAACAAACCACTAACAACAACCGTGCGGTTAGTTACAGAGATTTAAGACGCTGTCATTATGTGGTAGACTTCTGCTATATGCCCAGGAAATCCTCTCACTGGTGGGGCTTGATGATGGGATAAACTAACTGGTGAGTCATGGGTGTGGGTTGCTGGGTTGGGGGCCCCCGTCAAATGCCCCTCAAGCCCACCCACCCTGTTGACAGCATGTAGCCAGGAGTCTTGCTTGCCCAATTCTGCGTCTGGAAGGCGTGGAGGGAGGAGGACTTGGGGTTCCTGTGTACTCACAGTGCGTTATCAACATTTTTGAAAAGTCCAAAGATAAATTTAAAAAGTTGGAGGGTTTGAACATTATCATCTTCATCACTATTACCTATTTTCTCCTCATGAAGATAATTTTTTATTGACAAAAGAGAACATAGAACTTTTTTACTAAACATAGAACATTTTTACCAAACATAGAACATTTTTACCAAATGACTGGTAACACATTAGCCAAATTGCTTCTCTACCTGCCCTGAATACCTTTTACATTCCCTTGAATCCCTCATCCTAGAATGCCTGTTTGGAAGTATTCCTCTGGCTTATTCAGTCTGCTCATTTTATTGAAATGGGAGAGGAGATAGAAAAATATGCTATAGATTTATGAGGGTGTTGGCTGCAAAAGTCAAAACACTTGGATTATATTAGAAACATTCAGTTTTTGGTGATGGTGTGCACTTTGACTTTTCATCCTCTAGTTAAAAAATGGGAATGTCAGCAGTAAGATCAGAGATGGAGAAAGCTAGGAACTAGAATGTTTCTCAAGGATTTGGAGTCATTTTCTTGGTTACATGCAACCCCACATCTTTGACTGACAAAGTGAGGTGTACTAAGAGGTCAGGAAGACTGGAGATAAAGGAAAAAAATCACTTTGGTGCAGTGCATGCCATCAGAATTGAGAGAGTTAGGACTGAAATTTACTTTGAGATATTCTTCAATAGAATGTTTTAGTGTAAATAAACTTCTGCGAACTTCTAAGAGACAGAGAAATGGAAACATGCTTGTGAATTCTAAATTTGTTACAGCTTAATAATTCCCAGCATCACAAGGTATGAAAGGGACCCAGAAAGTTTTCTTTCTTGATTTGCTTTGACTTTTCTCATCATGTATTACCTAAGAAAGAAAAACATTTTATTTCTATTTACCTAATAAACTTTCAATAAGGTTTAATGAAGAACAACTCTTTCCTTTGATTAAAAAACAGATTTTCTGAAAATAAAACATGTGTACGGAGAGGAAGCAATAACTGTCATGATAGCCAAAGTAAAATGTCCATTTGGGCTCCTCATGTGTCTGTGGTTTTCACCGCTCTCTGCTTTCCCTGGTTTTTCTTTCAAGGAATAGTGAGAAACCGTGCTAAATAAAAAAAGGAGTTTTCTGAATGCATCTTTCCCTAAGGAGGCGTACCTATGATACAAATCACAAAGGGCTAGGATAATGAAGCGTTATAAACACACAGGAGCCGGGAGCAAACGTACAGACCTCCCCAGGATGTGTCAATGGGCACATTCCTTGAACACAATCTCTTTAAGACCACTCCTCTTGAAATATACCATGACTTATAAAACAATTGTTAATATCAAACCAATTGGTTGTTACGAAGCATAGGTTTACATGGCATGTTAGTATTCTAGTTTTTAATATAAATACCAGAAATGTATTCAGAGGAATCATTCTGAAGTGAGATAACAGTTTTATCAGACAAAGCAGTTGCACCTTAAAAGCATACATGTCCGTAATAAACATTTGTACTTTTGATTATTTCATAAAATCCTAAGGTAGACAAAATTAAATGCTGAGCATACTTACAATATTTTCCAAATATCAAGATGTAGAGGAAGACAGGACCAGATGTCATTTCCTTCCCTCAGAGAAACTGATTAATGAAAGTGAATACAATTTGGTCCTGGCTTCTGAGTCGCATCGGCTCACGGTGGTTGTGTGCTATTTCTGTCTGCAATCTTAGCAGCTACAAAGCAGCTGCTCCCCCCTCCTCTCCCCTTGACTCTCTCTCTCTCTTTCCATTCCCTCTTTTCTCTTTCTTCCTCTCTCAGAATCTCTCCTCCCCACCCGCCTTCTCTAAAGTCTTAATATCCTTCCTTACACACACACACAGGCATGCACACACACGCACACACGCACACACATGCACACATGCACAGACAAAGCTGAGCAGGGATGAAAAGTTTCAGACAGAGAACGCACAGGCTCTTCTTGTTGACTCTAAACATCATGCTTGCATGCCCTGCGACAGTGTACAAAGGAGGGTGTGTATGAGTTCTGACAAATGTCTGAACTGATCAAACTCATCCAGAGAGACAGACATCGAGCTTGGAGATACATCACAAGCCCAAAGTGTTTTTTCCCCTACGACGTGGGACTGGGAAACGAACAGAACTACACAGGGCAAAAATGCCTTTGTGGAATTAGCTATAAGGCAAGAATTAAAGTGTAACTTCTAGCAATCTTTTATGAGTTGTCTGAGTTTAGGCATTTGAAGGATAGGATATTGTTCAAAGAACAATCTAAAGGAATGACAAAAACATCTTAAATTTTCTCAAACTTGTGAGTTTTACTACAGTGGAGACCACGCTGGGTCATTGGCTGTGGAGTAAAACCTTCCTGGGTTTGAGTCACAGTCTGCTTCTTGAGAGTTGTGGAGTTGCTAATTCTTGGCCGAGCCTCTCCTCTCGGGAGGAAAACATCTCTCCAGCCAGGTAGATGTGATGACCAGCACAGAGCACGCTGAATGTCGGGCGTGGGTCCTAGAGCATTGTGGGTGGTTACTAAGTGGCAGCTGTTCATAGGATGATGACTTTTATTATTTTTAGCAGTGGGGGGAAAAGCATGCAAATGTAAAGAACGTTTGCATGGAATGCATTTTCTTTTTTATTTTAATTTTTATTGAAGTATAGTTGATTTACAATATCATGTTAGTTTCAGGTGTACAGCACAGTGATGCAGTTATACATATATGTGTATATATGTATATACATACATATTCTTTTTCAGATTCTTTTCCTTTATAGGTTATTACAAGATATTGAGCAGATAGGGGCAGGACAGGAATAAAGACGCAGGCGTAGAGAATGGGCTTGAGGACATGGGGAGGGGGAAGGGTAAACTGGGATGAAGTGAGTGGCATGGACCTATATACACTACCAAATGTAAAATAGATAGCTAGTGGGAAGCAGCCGCATAGCCCAAGGAGATCAGCTCGGTGCTTTGTGACCACGTAGAGGGGTGGGATAGGGAGGGTGGGAGGGAGGGAGACGCAAGAGGGAAGAGATACGAGAACATATGTATATGTATAACTGATTCACTTTGTTATAAAGCAGAAGCTAACACACCATTGTAAAGCAAATATACTCCAATAAAGATGTTAAAAAAAAGATATTGAGTAGAGTTCCCTGTGCTATACAATAGGTCCTTGTTGTTTATCTATTTTATATACAGTAGTGTGTATCTGTTAATCCCAAACTCCTAATTTATCCCTCCCCCAAACTTTCCCCTTTGGTAACCACAAATTTGTTTTCTATGTCTGTGGGTCTATTTCTGTTTTGTAAATAAGTTCTTTTGTGTCATTTTTTAAAGATTCCACGTATAAGACAAATATCATATGATATTTGTCTTTGGTTTACTTCACTTAGTACGATAATCTCTAGGTCTATCTATGTTGCTGCAAATGGCATTAGGAATGCATTTTCTTTAAACCAGGCTATATCATTCTTATTTTGCAACGGGATCATTTATTGCTAGAACAAAGGGTAGCACTTTGACATGAGAAATTTATTTGTGAAGTTAGTCTCCTAACTACTCTTCATGTAGAATCTATTTAAATTACTTGACTTTGTATCATTGACTACAATATATCATTGACTCCTATTTCTAAATGGTGGCTATACAGTTATACTGACACTGTTTTTCTTTTTTCCTGTAGAAGTAATTAATACCATGAAATGAGAAATGAGGTATATGAATGCTCACAATTCCTTATTCATTCAGCAGATTTATTTAATGAAAACGCCATTCTTTTGGTAGAAATGTTTATGGTTAACTGGATTTGAGTGCTCATTTCATGTTCAATAAGTGTTTCTTAAATATTTATTGTTTATAATAATACTAGAATTGTTCTAAGTGGTTAATAATTTAAACAATTATTCTAGAAATAGTGCTTCCTGGAAGGATGCTGTGGGACATGTCAAGGGCAGACCAATCAGAAGCTGCTCAACAGTAAAGCTGAGGAACTTGCTTGGGGAAGTGTCTGGCATAAAGTAAGCTGTTAATACAGAGGTTTTCAATGCAATCCTTATGTTATTTTGTCAGCTTTGACCATTTTGCCTGATGTCACAGACATACACAATTGACCAGCAGCCAGGAAATACTCTTTAGCAACATATACTTGCAATGTATTTTTAATCTCAAATTATCCCTGCAAAACTTCAAAATAATTTCTCATTTCATTAAGATGATATTAGATTTTGGTAACATAGCTATTTACCCTGAGGAACAGTTTTAGACATTTGATTTTTCAGGGTAACACTTTTTTCTTATTTCTAGCAAAGATGGTGAATCTGGAATATTAGTTTTATATAGGCATGTTGGTGGAAAAAACCTGAGCGTATCAGAGTATCCCTTTCATACATTGCAGCAGGCACTATTTTTTACTTAGGGCCAGAGAGTTCTTTACTGTGAAGGGCTGTCTTTTGCCTTGTACTGTAGTCTGTTAAGCAACATCCCTGGCCTCTACCCACTAGGTGTCGATAGCACGCCCAGGTTGTGACAATTAAAAATGTTCCCAGACATTGGCAAATGTCCCCTGGTGGCAAACTTGCTCCTGGTTGAGAAGTACTCCACTGTAGCAAAAGACTTCCCTGAACAATGTTTAAATATTGATTATTACCAGATAATTGAAACAGAATTCTTCTTACCTAAATTTAAAGTGTTTTCTCATTTTCTTGTTCTGCCGTTTTTAAAAATTTAATTTTATTTTTAAAAAAATTTTTATTGGAGTATAGCTGATTTACAATGTTGTGTTAGTTCTTGTTTTGCAGTTTTGAAGACATACTTTAAAAAGTTTTAAAAACAAATAGATGTTGGTGGGGAGAGGGATAAATCAGGAGCTTCGGATGAACACACACACACACACTACTATATATAAAATAAATAACCAACAAGGACCTACTGCATAGCACGGGGAACTATATTCAATACTCTGTAATAACCTATATGGGAAATGAATCTGAAAAATAATGGATATATGTATATGTATAAATGAATCACTTTGCTGTGAAACACCTGAAACTAACATAACATTGTATCAACTATAATATGAAATAAAAATTAAATTTAAAAAATAGAGAACAAATGAAACAAAACAAAACAAAACAAAAAACCCAAACAGACATTGTCCCTGCCTTGCTTTCCCTTCCTGCCCATGTGTTCAATGATCAACCTGCAGTGTGAGCCCCATGGAATCTGTGATGTCGTTGCCTCTGCTTGGCTGAGCGCATCCTGGCTTCCACTGCACATCTGTAGCTGACACAGGCTTATAGAGGTCGACAACTTTTCTTACTTTGGAACTTCTTCTTGAAACCTTATTGCAGCTCTCTGAATAGTAACAAGACCTTCTGTTTGAAAATTACTTCTCAGAACAACCCAGTGATTCAAGGCAGATGAGCATTATTAACCTTTCTGTACTACGTAGATTCGAGTTTCTAATCTTGTGGTTTTTCCATCCCGCTATTACTGAAATACACTATAATGTTCTTCAGTATCATATTTTAAAATTAGATAATGATATTTAAGGGCTTTGGTCCATGCTTCTGAACCTATTTGCCGTCATCATTTTCAGCAGTAGAAACAGTCATTTTATTAAATGTTTGTTTGATTGTAGACCTGGGAAAGTCCCAATGAAAGAGGTTGGTAAAAATCTTAATTAGGGCCTCATGATGTCGAGATATTCAGATAACAGTAAGCCAACCCATACATTAAAAATAAGTGCAATCCAAGAGCTAAAACATATGCTGTCACACCGTTCATCCTATGGATCCATTTCTAATTGACAGCTGTCAATCAGGCAGCACTTTTGAGATACTCATCATTGCTAAGCCACGTCAAAAGACAATTTTAGCTGTCTCAATTTAGCATTAATTAAACAATTCTGGAATGAAATGACTTCTGGGGAATGATATCAAGCAAAATGTGCACCAGGGACAGAGCAACGAATAGGTACAGGTCTTTCAAAATATATTTTGTATAAAATCTAAACAATTTCACCCTAGATGGAAGTGATCTGAAGCTATTATGTCATTTTAGCAGAGTATCAATGATTAAATGGTAAACCAAGTCCCATGCGGATTCATGTGTTGCCTTTGAGGGATGTAATAGGGACACAGCAGAGTTAAGTGACCCTCTGCTGAACTGACAATGTGAAGATGAGGACAGTGTTAGCTAGCTCAACACCTAGTTAACTATTATCTATTATCTATCGTTCATCTCTCTAATCTCTCCCTCTCTCTCTCTCTATCTAATTATCTATCTGTCATCTATCCTGTCTCTAATCTATTATCTATCTACCTAATCTATATATCACCTATTATGTATTATGTATCTATCTAATCTATCTAACTAACCTATTATCTAACTAACCTACTATCCATCTAATCTATTTTCTATCTTATCTATCATATATCTATCTGATTTATCTAGCTAATCTATTATCTAATCTATCTTATCTAATCTATTATCTATCTTATCTATCTATCATGTATCTAATCTATTATCTATCTATCTAATCTATTCTCTATCCTATCTATCTATCTATCTATCTATCTATCTATCATCTATCACCTATCATCTTACTCAGTAAATACCAGTTGATGGCATTTGTTAAATGCAAACTATCTCCAGAGTTTAGTATTATTAACCTTGCCTTACTTAGTTCTCTCAGACTATTGTAAATGAAGGCACTCAAATTTCAGGCTCATTCTACCCAGATTGAGCCTACCTAGTGCAAGATGAACAGAATGAAAGAAGCAGTACAGTTCAGCTGATTGGGCCAGGGGGTGGGATCTGGAAACTAGACTTGCTGTTCCCTGTCTGGCCACCTGCCCTCTCCCTGAGCAACCTTCCTCCTCGCCTCTTTCCTGTAAACCCTTTGTACATGCTCAGTCATCAGAGCCAGCTTCAGGTTTCTAAATTGCATTCAGCTCCCCTGCAACCATAGCAGCCTTGCCTCTAACCCCAGCTCACTTGCCTGTGATGATTTGGCTTGCTTTTCACTCCGTGGGGTCAGCCGCACAGGAGATTAAGTGCCCTTAGCCCTAGCCTAAGAATCCCAGTCTGTGGTAGTTACCTCTGCCTGGTGCACTTGAGACTACCTGATTTATGCAAGGGGTGTCTCCCACATGCTGGAAGGAAGAGTAAATTAGAAAAGTAAAGGCAGCTTTTTCCAGCAGGACCAGTAGAAGAGGGGCAGTTAGAGTCTCAGTTTTGCCCCTGATGAGACGTGTAATCTCTGATAAGTCACTTAAATGCTCTGGTCTTTACTTGCCTCATTTGGAAAACAAATAGTTGACGTTTTAGATGCAATAGAGCTGTGTCATTTCATGAAATGTAATACTCTGCTTCAGAGTAATTTGTAGGGGTGGAGTCAATTTGGCGGCAGGGCAGGACTTGGAGTATGTGTCTTCCCACCGCGAGGGCGACTGCCTGACACTGGTGGTGGGCCTCAGTGCCCAAAGGGACGGGAGGAACCCCTGAACAGCCAGGTAGGACATGGGAGTAAGAGGGGAGGAGATGTGGAGGCTGGAGAGGACCAGTGCCCCTGAGGGGCGGCTTGGAGGGGGGAGGGGCTCCCACGCCTGAGGGACCCTCGGGAGCTTGGAGGATCGGGGGGAGTGCGCCTAGCATTTCCCCTGCCCAATCCGACGGTGGAAAGCCTGTGGGGCTCCGGGGCCTGGTCCTCCGTTCTCCGGTGCCCCCTCTGGGCCACATTGGTCCTGGGGGTGTAGGAGGGAGGGGGCCACCTCTGGATTGGAGGATCAGGGGAGGCACGGTGGACGTTTCCCCCACCCACTCAGCCCTGGGGGACCTGCTGCTCTCCCAGGCTGGGTCCCCTGCCCTCCAAGTCCCCCTCTGGGCTGCATTGGCCCTCGGGGCGTGGGGGGTGGGGAGAGGAGGAAAGGCGGAGTGTGTGGGGAACCCATCAGTACTGGAGGATCAGGGGAGGCGCCATGGGTGTTTCCCGAACCCATTCAGGCCCTGTGAGCCTGCTGGGGTCCTGGACCTGGTCCTCTGCCCTCCAAGGCCAGAAGCACACCTGGGCCCCTCCTGCTGTGTTGAGCCTAAGCTCCAACACCCGCACACCCCCAGAGCATTTTCCAGCCCTGTGGGTCCTAAGCGTAGGCCCCGCACACTGGCCCACTGGCCCCTGCCTAAGCCCCGCCCCCCACAGCCAAGGCCTTTTCCAGCTTTTTATTTCTTCTCCTTTTTTTTTTTTTTTTTTTTTTAACTACTGTGGTTCCATTTTACATTCTGGTTGTTGTTTCATCTATATTTTTATTTTTTAATTCTTTCTAACATATCTCTTAGTTTTCTAAGAGAAAACTTGTGGGATCTTGGCTCACAAGCTGGGCGCTGGGCCAGAATTTCTGCAGTGGGACCCCCGAGTCCGAACCATTGGGCTAAGAGAGAACCTTAGACCCCAGGGAGTATTCATCAGAGTGAGGTCTCCTGGAGGTCCTCATCTTGGCACCAAGAGCAGGCTCTACCCAACAGCCTACAAACCCTGGTGCTAAAGCCTTAGGCCAAACAACCAGTAAGACAGGAGCACAATCCCACCCATTAAAAAAAAAAAAAAAAAAGGAGACTGCAAAAAAATATGTCACAGATGAAGGAGTAAGGTAAAAACCTGTAAGACCAAATAAATGAAGAGGAGATAGGCAACCTACCTGAAAAAGAATTCAGAGTAATGAGAGTAAAGGTGATCCAGAATCTCAGAAATAGGATGGAGGCATGGACTGAGAAAATATTAGAAATGTTCAACAGAGATATAGAAGAATTAAGAACAAACAAACAGAGATGAACAACACAATAACTGGAATGAAAAATACACTAGAAGGAATCGATAATAGAATAACTGAGGCAGAAGAATGGATAAGTGACCTGGAAGATAAAATAGTGGAAATAACTACCACAGAGCAGAATAAAGAAAAGAGAATGAAAAGAATTGAGGACAGTCTCAGAGACCTCTGGGACAACATTAAATGCACCAACATTTGAATTATAGGGGTCCCAGAAGAGGAAGAGAAAAAGAAAGGGTCTGAGAAAATATTTGAAGAGATTATAGTTGAAAACTTCCCTAATATGGGAAAGGAAATAGTTAATCAAGTCCAGGAAGCGCAGGGAGTCCCATACAGGATAAATCCAAGGAGAAACACGCCAAGACACATATTAATCAAACTATCAAAAATTAAATACAAAGAAAACATATTAAAAGCAGCAAGGGAAAAACAACAAATAACACACAAGGGAATCCCCATAATGTTAACAGCTGATCTTTCAGCAGAAACTCTGCAAGCCAGAAGGGAGTGGCAGGACATATTTAAAGTGATGAAAGGGAAGAACCTACAACCAAGAATATTCTACCCAGCAAGGATCTCATTCAGATTTGATGGAGAAATCGAAAGCTTTACAAACAAGCAAAAGCTAAGAGAATTCAGCATTACCAAACCAGCTCTACAACAAATGCTAAAGGAACTTCTCTAAGTGGTAAACACAAGGGAAGAAAAGGACCTACAAAAACAAACCCAAAACATTAAGAAAATGGTAATAGGAACATACATATCTATAATTACCTTAAATGTAAATGGATTAAATGCTCCAAACAAAAGACATAGGCTGGCAAAATGGATACATATATACATATGCTGTCTACAAAAGACCCACTTCAGACCTAGAGGCACATACAGACTGAAAGTGAGGGGATGGAAAAAGATATTCCATGAAAATGGAAATCAAAAGAAAGCTGGAGTAGCTATACTCATATCAGATAAAATAGACTTTAAAATAAAGACTATTACAAGAGACAAAGAAGGACACTATATAATGATCAAGGGATCAATCCAAGAAGAAGATATAACAACTGTAAATATTTAGGCACCAACATAGGAGTACCTCAATATATAAGGCAAATGCTAACGGCCATAAAAGGGGAAATCGACAGTAACACGATAATAGTAGGGGCCTTTAACACCCCACTTTCACCAATGGACAGATCATCCAAAATGAAAAATAAGGAAACACAAGCTTTAAATGATACATGAAACAAGATGGACTTAATTGATATTTATAGGACATTCCACCCAAAAACAACAGAATACACGTTCTTCTCAACTGCTCACAGAACATTCTCCAGGATAGATCATATCTTGGGTCACAAATCAAGCCTTGATAAATTTAAGAAAATTGAAATCGTATCAAGTATCTTTTCTGACCACAATGCTATGAGACTAGATATCAATTATAGGAAAAATCTGTAAAAAATACAAACACATGGAAGCTACACAATACACTATTTAATGACCAAGAGATCACTAAAGAAATCAAAGAGGAAATCAGAAAATACCTAGAAACAAATGACAGTGAAAACATGATGACCCAAAACCTATGGGATGCAGCAAAAGCAGTTCTAAGAGGGAAGTATATAGCAATACAATCCTACCTCAAGAAACAAGAAACATCTCAAATAAACAACCTAACCTTACACCTAAAGCAATTAGAGAAAGAAGAACAAAAAACTCCAAAGTTAGCAGAAGGAAAGAAATCATAAAGATCAGATCAGAAATAAATGAAAAAGAAATGAAGGAAATAATAGCAAAGGTCAATAAAACTAAGAGTTCGTTCTTTGAGAAGATAAACAAAATTGATAAACCATTAGCCAGACTCATCAAGAAAAAAAGGGAAAAGACTCAAATCAACAGAATTAGAAAGGAGAAGTAAAAACTGACACTGCAGAAATTCAAAGGATCTTGAGAGATTACTACAAGCAACTATATGCCAATAAAATGGGCAACCTGGAAGAAATGGACCAATTTTTAGAAAAGCACAACCTTCCGAGACTGAACCAGGAAGAAATAGAAAATATAAACAGACCAGTCACAAGCATTGAAATTGAAATTGAAATTGTGATTTAAAATCTTCCAACATACAAAAGCCCAGGACCAGATGGCTTCACAGGTGAATTCTATCAAACATTTAGAGAAGAGCTAACACCTATCCTTCTCAAAGTCTTCCAAAATATAGCAGAGAGAGGAACACTCCCAAACTCATTCTATGAGGCCACCATGACCCTGATACCAAAACCAGACAAAGATGTCACGAAAAAAGAAAACTACAGGCCAGTATCACTGATGAACATAGATGCAAAAATCCTCAACAAAATAATGGCAAACAGAATCCAACAGCATTTTAAAAGGATCATACACCATGATCAAGTGGGATTTATCCCAGGGATGCAAGGATTCTTCAATATATGCAAATCAATCAATGTGATACACCATATTAACAAATTAAGGAATAAAAACCATATCATCATCTCAATAGATGCAGAAAAAGCTTTTGACAAAATTCAACACCAATTTATGATAAAAACTCTCCAGAAAATGGGCACAGAGGGAACTTACCTCAACATAATAAAGGCCATGTATGACAAACCCACAACAAACATCATTCTCAATGGTGAAAAACCGAAAGCATTTCCTCCAAGATCAGGAACAAGTCAAGGATGTCCACTCTTGCCACTCTTATTCAACATAACCTTGGAAGTCCTAGCCATGGCAGTCAGGGA
Organism: Balaenoptera acutorostrata; assembly: GCF_949987535.1. Classification (NCBI taxonomy): domain Eukaryota; kingdom Metazoa; phylum Chordata; class Mammalia; order Artiodactyla; family Balaenopteridae; genus Balaenoptera; species Balaenoptera acutorostrata. Next base: position 3,006,426 of record NC_080068.1, on the reverse strand, counting down.
AGAAAAAGAAATAAGAGGAATACAAATTGGAAAAGAAGAAGGAGAACTGTCACTGTTTGTAGATGACGTGATACTACATGTATAAAATCCTAAAGATGTCACCAGAAAACTACTAGAGCTAATCAATGAATTTGGTAAGGTTGCAGGATACAAAAGTAATGCACAGAAATCTCTGGCATTCTTATACATCAACGATGAAAAATCAGAAAGATAATTTAAGGAAACAATCCCATTCACCATTGCAACAAAAAGAATAAAATACCTAGGAATAAATCTACTTAAGGAGGCAAAAGACTTGTACTCAGTAAACTCTAAAACACTGATGAAAGATATCAAAGATGACATAAACAGATGGAGAAATATACCATGTTTTTGGATTGGAAGAATCAATATTGTGCAAATGACTATACTACCCAAAGCAATCTACAGATTCAGTGCAATCCCTATCAAACTACCAATGGCCTTCTTCACAGGATTAGAACAAAAAATTTTACAATTCTTATGGAAACACAAAAGACCCCAAATAGCCAAAGCAATCTTGAGAAAGAAAAATGGAGCTGGAGGAATCAGGCTCCCCAATTTATAATTATACTACAAAGCTACAGTAATCAAGACAGTACTGTCCTGGCACAAAAACAGAAATATAGATCAATGGAACAAGATAGAAAGTCCAGAGATAAAGCCACGGATCTATGGTCAACTAATCTATGACAAAGGAGGCAAGGACATACAACGGAGAAAAGACCGTCTCTTCCATAAGTGGTGCTGGGAAAACTAGACAGCTACATGTAAAAGGATGAAATTGGAACACTCCCTAACACCATACACAAAAATAAACTCAAAATGGATTAAAGACCAAAATGTAAGATGGGACACTATAAAACTCTTAGAGGAAAACATAGGAAAAGCACTCTTTGACATAAACCACAGCAGGACCTTTTGTGACCCTCCTCCTCGAGTAATGAAAATAAAAACAAAAATAAACAAATGGGACCCAGTGAAACTTAAAAGCTTTTGTGGAGCAAAGGAAACCATAAACAAGACGAAAAGACAACCCTCAGAATGGGAGAAAATATTTGCAAATGAAGCAACTGACAAAGGATTAATTTCCAAAATATATAAGCAGCTCATGCAGGTCAATATCAAAAAAAAAAACAAACAACCCAATCCAAAAATGGGCTGAAGACTTAAGTAGACATTTCTCCAAAGAAGAGATACAGATTTCCAACAAACACATGAAAGGATGCTCAACATCACTAATCATTAGAGAAAGGCAAATCAAAACCACGATGTGGTATCACCTCACACCAGTCAGAATGGCCATCATCAAAAAGTCTACAAACAACAAATGCTGGAGAGGGTGTGGAGAAAAGGGAACCCTCTTGCACTGTTGGTGGGAACGTAAATTGATACAGTCACTATGGAGAACAGTATGGAGGTTCCTTAAAAAACTAAAGATAGAACTACCATACGACCCAGCAATCCCACTACTGGGCATATTCCCTGAGAAAACCATCATTAAAAAGGACACATGGGGCTTCCCTGGTGGCGCAGTGGTTGAGAATCTGCCTGCCAATGCAGGGGACACGGGTTCGAGCCCTGGTCTGGGAAGATCCCACATGCCGCAGAGCAACTAGGCCCGTGAGCCACAATTACTGAGCCTGCGCGTCTGGAGCCTGCGCTCCGCAACAAGAGAGGCCGCGATAGTGAGAGGCCTGCGCGCCGCGATGAAGAGTGGTCCCCACTTGCCACAACTAGAGAAAGCCCTCGCACAGAAACGAAGACCCAACACAGCCATAAATAAATAAAAAATAAATAAATAAAAAAAAAATTAAAAAAAAAAAAAAAAAAAAAAGGACACATGCACCTCAATGTTCATTGCAGCACTATTTACAATAGCCAGGACATGGAAACAACCTACATGTCTTATGATAGATGAATGGATAAAGATGTGGTACATATATACAATGGAAAACTATTCAGCCATAAAAAGGAATGAAACTGGGTCATTTGTAGAGATGTGGATGGACCTAGGGTCTGTCATAGAGAGTGAAGTAAGTCAGAAAGAGAAAAACAAATATTGTATACTAACACATATATGTGGAATCTAGAAAAATTGTACAGATGAACCTCTTTGTAGAGCAGGAATAGAGATGTAGACATAGAGAACAGCCATGTGGACATGGGGGGGAAGGGTAGGGTGGGACGAATTGGGAGATTAGGTTTGACATAAATACACTACCACGTGTAAAATAGAAAGCTAGTGGGAAACAGCTGCATAGCACAGGGAGTTCAGCTCGGTGCTCTGTGACGAGCTAGATGGGTGGGATGGGGAGGGAGGGGATATGTGTATACGTATAGCTGATTCACTTCATTGTACAGCAGAAACTAACACAACATTGTAAAGCAACTTTACTCCAATAAAAAGAAATACACACAGAAGTAATTTATAGATTAGTATGGAGACAGAATACAGATATATGGATTACCTGAAGTATATTTTTTACCGAATCTCTCAAGGAATGCAAATTGATCCCGTGAACACAATCTAGTAAATGAGATATGAGAGAGTGTGAAGGAGACGATGAAAGAGAGCTAGGTGGCTCAACTGTGAAAGGTTTTTGGGGAAGAATATCTGGGTAGTGAGTTTGGAGACAAGGAAGCAATAGAGCGTGCTAGAAACAACATTTCAAGTCAAAAACGAGTTAGTGCAAAGGATAAGCATGTGCAAACAGCAGCAATGGATGGGTTATGCCAGAAAATAACAAGAAATGGTAGTGGAGAGCCATGGGGTAATCAGCTGTTGGAGAGGGTCAGACATTAGGTTGATTAAGATAGCAGAGTAGGATTTATATTATATGTTGATATTAATATCTGAGCAATGAATTAATATAAATCAAAAGGATACTAATAAGGAAGACGAGTGTCATGACCATGGGATGTAGACGATGAGAGGGAGTAGAGGCTGTAGTGAGGCAGGTGACACTGCTGGGTCACAGATGTACGTCAGCTCTTGTGGTCTAGTTGACTGCAAAGGCACGCAAACAAGCCACTGCCAGAAAGGGCAGGATCTTATCATGGCTAATCATGAGCACACTTTGACTTAGAACCGGGGTGTCCAATGGAAATAAAACATGAGCCACATACGTGGTTTAAGATTTTCTGGTAGCCACATATAAAAAAAAAGGAACAGGTGAAATTAATATTAATAATACATTTTATTTAACTTAATGTATCTAAATTAGCACCATTTCAACATGCAGTCAATATAAAAATTATGAATCAGATATCTTATTCCTTTTTTTAACTGTCTTTTAAATCTGGTGTGTGTTTCACACATGCAACACAGCACATTTCAATTTGGACCGGCACACTTCAGGTGCTCAACAGCCACGTGTGGTCATGACCGTTATACCTGACTGTATAGCTCCAGAGGATGGTGAAAGCGGTTTCTTTAAGATTCCATCAGGTTACGCTTTATTATATTAAAAATAATCATAGGGTATTACATGTATAAAGGTCTAGAGTCCTTCAGGAGGTTTTGGATCTGATGGTCACATATAAGAATTCTTTTATAATTAACTAGAATCTTAATAAAAACAATGGGGACAACATAGAGTTACCAAATAATTTTGCAAAGTAAAAACACTAATAACAATAACAAAAGCCATATTTACCATTATCTTTCACCATCATTTTATAAATGTAAGGACATTTGAATACCACAAAATTAGGGAAGATATAACGTTCAAACACAGAAGAGTTCTCTCAGTTGAATATGTTTAGTTTCATTAAAAGTGATGACATTGTCTTTCTTTGTCTCATTTTACTGCAGACAAGTGCAAACTTCTCCAGGTCCTATCTATGGATCGTGATTTGGGAACCACTGATCTGGTCCAGGCTCTGGGCTTTCTGGTAGCACAAGTCCCTTAGACCTCTGGGGGACCGCCAACAGCTTAGCTTTGGACCACTCATTAGCTAATAACCAGAGGTTTTAGAGTCTTGGTTGATGAATTACGGCACTGCCTTTGCAGCTTTCCCTTTTAGCATTTTTGGGAGTCCCTGACCCTTAGTTCGAAGGCTGCTACCTGACTTCAAGGCAAGGAAATACAGGTGGGCCACGTGTAGAGCTAATCTGTCACCCCACTCCAGGGTACGTACGTTCCAGCTATTGGCGCTTGATGGAGGGGCCATCGTTACCTCCGTCACTCAGAGGCTGTCCTGTGCAGCATCTTGGAGAAAAGCTGGAAAGTCAGGGTTTCCTAATTCCTTTGGCTTTTTCCAGGTAGGTATTTCCCCTTCCTACTCAGGGCACCAACTCTTGATTTGGACGCAGAGTTGGATTTTTGCAAAGCCAGAAAAAATAACATTATCCGACCTATAATGATCTTTGCAGAAAAGACTTCTCTTTACAAAATTATTTGTTTTTTTTTTTTTTCCTTTTGCTTTTAGATGGGCTATCGGTCAGTATAGACTAGATGATGTTGTGATAAAATACAGCAACACAATCCCAGTTGTTTAAATTGACAGAAATTTCTTTCTCACTTTATACGGCCATCGTGGGTCAGCAGGGGGCTCTAATCACCACGATCTCTCAGGCCCCAGACTGCTGGAGGGTCCATATTGACACACGCATCCACGATCAGCAAGGCAGGAAAAAAGGAACATGCAAATTGCACCCTGGCTCTTAACGTGATACACATCACGTCTGCTCGCATTTCATTGGTTTGACTTCAAAGTGGTAAGGGGAGGAAAATCCAACCCTTCCTTCCTGGAAGGAGAGCAGAAATATTTTGATGAACAGCACTAATGACATCTTCCATCTGCCTTTTTGATCCCCTGTAGGCTTAATAAACTAATATCTTTCCCAAGGGAGACATTCCAGAAGTTAAGGTATCAAGTGCACAGTTCAGGGTCTCTGGGTGATGCAGGGTGGGTAGATCTGACATGATATCTAGCTGTGGGTTCTCCTGACTAAACATATATGAATGAAAAAGACAAGCTCTCTGCCCCCAGTATGCAGTGGTAGACCAGGGCAAGATAACTGCCATAAACATTCTCGTTAGAAAGGGGATGTTTGGGGGAAACCCTGCAGATGGTCGAGTGTAGCGATTTGGAAATCCTGCTGGGTCCCTCGTTCCGAGGGTGGGAATGTTCTTTAACTAAGCCGAGTCTGCTCCCAGTTTCGGGGGCTTCCCACTCCACTGTGGCCCTTGGTCTGCACTCAGAAAGTCCCTCTTCCTCATTATCTGATTTCTCCACATCTAAAGTGGCATTGAAGAACATGACCTTCAATGTCCAGAGCTGGGGCTGAGCAGAGGTCACAACCCCTTTTTTGCCTTCAGTTTGTTGGGTACCCCCAAGGATGCTTTATAAACAGGACAATTGCTGTCTTTTTTTTTTTTTTTTAGCTCAGTCTAGTAGTCCTTGTGGTAGTACAATTCAAACCTTTCAAGGACTTGGTTGTATTCTTACTTATTGGATTCCAATTAGTTTCATGTGTCGACAGCCACCTCTATATTAGTTCTTTTCTCAGAAAGATTTCGTGAACCTAATTCCCTGATTTGCTGTGCTGCTTTTTTTGCCCCCATGCCCCCCCCCTCCATTTAACGATTTACTACCAGCAACTTCCTTTGTCTTTTCCCTGATCCATTTGGTCCAATTGGAAGGATTTCCCAAACCGCACTCTTAGTTGGACCTTTACTCAGATATTTTAGTGCCTTCAAAGATTTTAACAATGGATGTCATGGCGACACCCTTAATTTAATCCTTACTACAAGGCTGATTTTGATTGACCTTTGTCACTAAGGGAATTGTTCAGTTTTCTCTTTTACTAGTTGTGGTTGAGAAGCACAGAGTCTTAATCAGTCAAATTCTGAATTGCCGGACTCTTATTTCCCTTCACTTATTTTTTGCAAACTGGCAAATTCTTTACTGAGCTCATGTGTTTTTTATAAAATCTTGTGGAACATAGGCAACAGCAACCAATACATCCTACTACATTTCTAGAATCTCTTCTCCTAGGATTATACATTCATTAGGTGTACTAGCTGATTGCGGGTTATCACTGGTAACGATATTACCAAATGCTTTGCCACTACTCAACCCTGGAAAAGCACCCTCACAGCTTCTGACAACAGTTTCCTTCCTGTCTGCCCCCTGGCTTTTAAGCCAACCCCCCCATTTTCTTTTTTTTGGAAAAATTATTAATTTTCTTAAATCCCTATCTTTCATTACATGTATTTTTTGAATTTAATGACTTCTTTCCTGTTTTTTTTCAAATTAAAAAATCTTTTTCCTAATCATTTTTTAAATTGATGTATAGTTTATTTATATTGTTGTGTTAATTTCAGGTGTACAGCAAAGTAATTTACTTATACACATATATATCTATTCTTTTTCAGATAGTTTTCCCTTATTGGTTATTACAAAATATTGAGTATAGTTCCCTGTGCTATACAGTAGGTCCTTGTTGGTTTATCCATTTTATATATAGTAGTATGTACATGTCGATCCCAAACTCCTTATTTATCCCTTCACCCCCTTCCCCTTGGGTAACAAATTTTCTTTTGGTTGTTATGACAGCACACCACATCTAACTACCAATTTACTTTTTAAATTAATTTTTATTGGAGTCTAGTTGATGTATAATGTTGTGTTAGTTTCTGCTGTACAGCAAAGTGAATCAGTTATACATATACATATATCCACTCTTTTTTAGATTCTGTTCCCATATAGGTCATTACAGAGTATTGAGTAGAGTTCCCTGTGCAGTAGGTTCTTATGAGTTACCTATTTTATATGTAGAAGTGTGTATATGTCAATCCCAGTCTCCCAATTTATACCAATATCTGAATCAGCCAGTACATGCTAGGTTGCATTGCAGTAAAAAGCCATCCCCGCAAAAGTTTGATTCTCATATTGTAGATCACTCAGGGACCTAAATTGATAAGATTCTATCCTGATACACATTTCCTTGGTCCTTGGTTGTGCTGGGAAAAAGGAAGGTGGCAAACTACACCCCAGTCCTAAGACACACCAGGCAGTAGTTCAACCAGATGCTTCTTTTTTTTTTTTTTTTGCTGAATAATTCAATTGCCAAGTTTCCAGTCTGGGTTGAGGATTTACCATTCCTTTCCACCCCTTATCAACTCAGTCATGTCCACATTCAGCATCTCTTATGACAACCCAGTTCCCCCATTTTTGTATTAGTCAGGACTCATTGGGTGCAAGTGACATAAATCCAACTCAGTTGAGCTCATCAGTCTCAGTCTCTCTATATCTGTCTCTGTTTCTGTCTGTTTCTTCCTCCTTTACTTTCTCTCTATTTTTTGTCTCTGCTTCTCTCTGCTTTATTACTTTAAACAGATTTTCTCTGTATGGTTGAAATAATGGCTGCTGGTATCCCCTGGTTCTTATCTTTTCAGATTCAGGTCCATGACCCCCAAAGCAAGGACTCACGTCCTAGTCTAGTTAGAGGAGTATTGGTGCAGGTTTCTGATTTTAGGTTCTGTGTTCAGCCCTGAGCTAACTACTGTATCTAGGGGAAGAGGACCTTATAATTATCTGAGACTAGATTTTGTGTTTATCTTGATGATTAGAAGGTAGTATAGGACACATTGTCAGAAGATGGAGGATGGGTAGGATTGGTGGTCAGATGCAGAGTCTACTACAATCTGGAAGGTTCTCTGCCAGTAAGTGTAGAAGGAAATAGTACCAAGGCTGACAACATCGTAGGACATGTTCAGAGTTAGTGAGGATAGGTAAGAGGTGAATAGGGCAAGGGAGGGGATGAGAACTGAGGAGAAGAAAGATTGGCAAAGGAAAGGACAGATGGTAAACAAATGGTCATTACCTAGTATACGTTGAATGAAGATATTGTCAGGCTTTGTGAGTTGGTGTATGTGAAAACAAAAAGTTGTCTCCAATTTCTCATTTAATCCTCTCTCACAGTTACTGGAGTTCAAATCTGAGTTCCCGCGATTTCTAAATTGTGTCCCAGATAAGTGGCTATTGCTGATGTAAGCGTGCCATGAAAGAGCTACAGGGAATTTCTCAGCTACTGTATCTTCCACAGACTAATCAAACACAACACACGATTGGGTCTGGGTGCAAAACATTGAATAAAGATAAAGACGTATTTTGGCAACTTCTCACTCCTATCATGTTTATAGGTTACTATTCACCTTTTGAAATGTGAAGTTCAGTTTTGTCCACAGTTTGTCAATCTGTAAACACGTCAAATTGTCATATACTTATTAGGATCAAATATCTTACCAGATGTGCCATAGGGGGATAAGGAATATTCTGGGTGGAATATTGCAGGAACCAAGGGGAGGTGCAAAGGAGATACTAGGTCAACAGCATCTTCAATCATGGCACTGAGAGGCAAATCGTGGAATCATAAAGACTCAGATTGAAAACACCAAGAATCAAATAGGCACTTAAAAGCAGCAGACTCTTGGGCACTAATGATCAATAAAGAGAACAAAAGGGCAAACAGGAGGAGAGTGAGTCTCTGGAAGTGGACCCTGAATAGGTCACCTGGTGTGCTGGACCTCTGGTCCTGAGACTGATGTTAGCCAGCTGGTGGGACACCTTAGACACTGTCTGGTACCTGGTACCTGGGGATTTCCTGGAGGGGAGAAGCTGGGAAGATAGTGATGATTAAAGGGTTAGAAAGGGTAGGGTTGGAGAGATGGTGAATTCAGGTGCATTATGTCGAATTAGCCAATTGATGGCAAACTTTACTTACTTGCATATTTTTGATGACCATTATTGGAATCAGCTTTTTTTCTCTCTGAAATAAATAGTAACTCTTCTTTAACTTCAGCAATTTATTCATCTCTGTTAATTTTGCCCAAATGCTTTGTAAGTCTACACTCATAGTAGTCCCTTATATCCTCCTGAAAGACTGGGAGAATTGGTGTTCCCAGCATCATCAGAGTGAGTTTCTGAGCAGAGCTGTCACTAAGGCCATGCTTGATTATTCAATGACACAGTAAGAGAAACAATCCAAAGTCCTGAAAAGTAAACTTGTCTGAAGTTACCCTTGTCACCGCAAAATTCTCTTTATCTACACTAGTCAGTATGCAGCTAGTTTTCAGAGAGCCGAACAGTGAAAGGCATTAACAAACATATGTTGTTAACTTTTTAAAGTGCTTCAAATAAACATAATATACGGGGCCTAAAGTCAATCAAAATTAAGTTCTTAGGCACACATGTTTAATAATTTGCAGTTTCAAATCTTTAACTTAATGAATGAAAAATATTTCCTTTGGAGGTTAATTTAAAATTAACACCATAAGATTTAGGAAACTAATGTGGCGTACTAGTTTATTACAAGAGCTAATCTTACTTATTCTCTAATATAGTGTGTGCATTTAGGACTCCAAAGGAAATTGATTTTTTGATTAAATGTTATTTCCTACATTATCACATAAATGGTGATATAACAATAGATGGTGCAAATTGGAAATTTTAAAAAATGTGGCTTTATTTTTAACAAGAAGTACAAATAATTGGTAGCAAACCACACCCATGTAATCATGTATGGTTTTAGAAAATTGTAACTTCTATATATAGTCAGAGTTTGCAGTTTTTGGAAAATCTGTAAACATATGCAATTCAATTTTAATTTAATTGTTTTTTAAATTTAATACATTGTCTTTAATTTTGTGTTATTCTGAAATGAAATGCACATATGTTCTTTGGAAAACTGTCTATAAGCTAAAATAAAATAAATAACTGTGCTTAAACTTACAAATATGAAGGTAAAAATAGATGCAGTATAATAACATGAGACATATTTTTGACAATTGAAAAATGGATGTTTATAATATTATTACTTACTAAAATTCTTTTAAGAAACATTGTGAGGTCATGATAAGATAAATTTTAGAGTCAGAAATATGGGTGTTTTCAGCCATAAAAAAGAACAAAATAATGCCATTTGCAGCAACATGTATGCAACTAGATTATCATACTAAGTGAAGTAAGTCAGAAAGAGAAAGACGAATACCATATGATATCACTATATGTAGAATCTAAAATACGACACAAATGAACATGTCTACGAACGAGAAACAGGCTCACAGACATAGAGAACAGACTTGCAGTTGCCAAGGGGGAGGGGGTGGGGGAGGGATGGAGTGGGAGTTTGGGGTTAGCAGAGGCAAACTATTACATTTAGAATAGATAAACAACAAGGTCCTACTGTATAGCAGTAATTTAAAGTTATTTTTTTGTAACAACTCTTGTTTCTTATTAGACCTCTAGAATAGTCTACAACAGTGGTTCTTAGAGCATGGGCCTGGGAACCGGTTAGAAATACAAATTCTCAGGCTGCAGCCCCATCTGCCAAAGCAGAGACTTAAGGGTGCAGCCCAGCAATCTATGCTTTCACAAACCTTCCAGGTGATTCTGATACACACTCAAGTTGGAGAACCACTGGTCTAGAAGGAGTGGGATCTTTCTTGTCTCATTTTAAGAAAAAAATTAAAGAATTTTTTTGGCTATGCTGCACGGCATGTAGGATCCTAGTTCCCCGACCAGGGATTGAACCCATGCCCTCTGCATTGGAAGTGTGGAGTCTTAACCACTGGCCCACCAGGGAAGTCCCCTCTTGGCTCATTTGAGACATGAAAAAATAATGAAGAGTTTATGTCCTCAAACACTGGGCCTGCCCCTTCTTTGAGTGGATAAAACCCAGTTGCTAAAAACCCCCATCAACATGGAGCACTAAACAATAGGAATTCTCATCTGGTAGCTTTTCAAGTTGGCAATTTGGAAAACAGGCCACTGTAATAATGCAAGAAGATCTCAGGGGAAAAGTATGTTTATTTAATTTTCAGAAAAATGAATTTTTGAAAGTGGTTAAAAATTGTCACAGGGCTTTGTGCCAGGTGCTATCCAGAAACCCAGGTGGTCTAGAAGAAGATCAATCAGTGACATAAAATAAAACTATTTTATCTTTGTAATTGCTTATTTTGGGAAAACATGTCTTAGGAATCTGTGAAGGGATGTGAAGCATGTTAAATGTTCTTTTCAATCAACAGCATAGGGACCAGTGGGAGAAACTACATATGTATACAAGAGGCTAATTTTACATTGCTTATTTTTGGTGTTAACAAGAAAACCTTGCATTTTAAATGGAATATTTGAGGCCCAGTGATTTTAAAAATTTCTGCTATGAAGATGTAAAGCCAAGCTCTACTGTTGGATCCAAGCTTGGACCTGCTGTGTCTTTAATTCCAAGTTAAACACCTGTTTTTAGGTCACATTGCCACTTTAAGTGCAGTGAAGCAAATGTCACTGTGAAGGTGTCCTGTAGAAGGACTTTAATAATTATAGGAGCAAGGAATATTGCCAAAGGTCATATTGCATCCTGGTGAAGTATTTGCCAAACAAATTTACCTAAACTGATTTACTTTATTCAAATAATGTACATAGGTCTTAAGGCATTTCCAAGTTAATGTGTGGCTTCTTCCACTGAACTACTAAAAGTGATTTCTTTTGTATAAATAGGCTGTGATTACTAGCTGAACACATTTTCTTTGTTTAGCAGCAAATGATATAAGCAATAGTTACTGTATGTCTAGTGCATAAGGAGGTTTGTCCTTGTTGAGTTCTGAACTTTAATTTAAATACCTACCTATGCTATTTAAAAGAGTTTTCAGGATTTTGCACTTAAAAGAATTTGTGTGACTTGGGATTTAATTTGAAATTGTCTAATTTGAAATGGTAAGAATAAATAAAGACAAATACCATATGATATCACTTCTACGTAGAATCTAAAAAAAGCCAAACTTGTAGAAACAGAGAGTAGAGTGGTGGTTACCAGGGTCTGGGGTCTAGGGGGGTGAGGGAAGTGGGGAGATGATGTTTAAGGGTACCAGCTTGCAACTGGAATATAAGTAAGTTTTGGAGATCGAATAATGTAGAACATGGTGATTAGGGTCAATAATATTGTATTATATTCTTCAAAATTGCTGCAAGACTAGATCTTAAATGTCCTCACCACAGAAAAAGAAATGGTAATTATGTGACAGGATAGAAGTCACATGGCTAAAGCTTCAGTGGTCATCACATAGCAATATAGAAATGTATCAAAGCAACACGTTGTATATCTTGAACTTACATAATGTTACATGTAAATTGTATCTCAACAAAAAAAAATAGACTGAGTTTTTTGTTTTTTGTTTTTAGCTCAAGTAAGAAGTGGTTATGAGAGCAATGTAGGAGACGTTACATTCCTTTATTTTTCTAAATAAATTAAATATGGTTCTATGTCCACACCCACCTGGCTCCATTCTTCCCTTCACTGGATGGTACAGGGATCCTCCTGACCCTGGATGACCAGGGTGGTCACCATAGTTACCATTGCTCTTTTGCTCCGTTATTGCTGATAATGCTTGAGGCATTATCACTGCTGCTTGAGGCAGTGATGGGGCTTTCAGAGCCCAGCTCATTTGTGAGGTCAAACACAGGGGACATTTGCTGTCTCTCTTAAACACAGGTGTGTAAGGCTTGGAACCCGGAAGCTGTCTACTTTCTGCATTAGAACTTCTCCTCCCTCCTGGAATGTTATGACCAGCACTCACAGAACCTGCCATCCTACCAAACCCCCATCTTGCAGAAGCCAAACCCCTCACTTGAACGTTGAGCTATGTCCCTCTTCTGGTGGAGAGTAGCTGGTCTACTGACATTCCTTCAGGGACCTTGGAACCCCA